>NW_026086937.1:22542536-23240536 GCF_022539395.1 Myiozetetes cayanensis | reverse complement strand
TTAGTTCCAAGATTCTGACTTCACTTTAACTGCTGCAGTGAAAGGAGAATGAGGAAGGCATTCATTGAGGAAGGTAAGTGGTGCACAGTGGCAGAGAAACAAGAATCTTGCACCCCAAGCACAAAGCTTGGCTCACAACCCAAATGATGCTACAGGAGCAGTTCACCCTTCCCGGGTGAGGTGTGGAACTTGGGGGGAAACACAAGGGCTGTAGTAGCACCAGGTGCTGTGCAGGAAAACAGAGACTTCAGCCTCAGTCAACTACTGAAAGCAGGAAGGTGACCTCCCATGTGCCAGCCTCACTGTGTTGGTATGCTGGTTTTGTCTGGGGTAGATTTAACTCTCTGCTCAGTGGCTGGGATGGGACTATGTTTTGGATTTGTGCTGAACACAGGATTGATAATATAGAGGTGTTTTTGGTTTTGCTGAGCAGAGCTTGCACAGTGTCAAGGCCATGTTGGCAAGGAGACTGGGGGGTGCATGGGAGGTTGGGAGGAGGCACAAACTGACCAAAGGGATATTCTGGACAATATGACATCATGCTCAGTACCAGTGGGGGGAAGAAGGTGGAAGGGGGGTGATGTTTGGGTTTGTCTTCCCAAGGAACTGTTACGCAGGATAGGGCCCTGCTCTCCTAGAGCTGAACACCTGCCTGCCCATGGAAAGGGCTGAATGAGCTCCTTGTTTTGCTTTGCTTGTGTGCATGGCCTTTGCTTTCCCTATTAAACTGTCTTTATTTTGCTTTTACCCTCCTGCTTCTCTCCCCCATCCTGCTGGTGGGGGACTGAGAGGTGGTTGTGAGGGGCTTGGTCATTGGCCACGGTGAAATCACAACAGCTGGAGAGAGGGTTATTTAAATTTAGAATTAATCAGGAAACAATCCTGCTTCCTGGTGTGCTTAAACTTTGTGCTGAGTACTAAGCACGGGAAGGACGGTGGTCTGTGACGCCCACACCTCCCCCGCGGTGAGCCCGGGTCCGTACCTATCGTCAGGCGGGCCGTTCGGGTCTGCTCCCGCTGCCCGCTGTAGAAGTACAGGTGGAAATGGCGCTCGGCTCTCCAGTGGCAGAGCAGGCGGCTGTCGGTGCCGAAGAGGACGCCGATCCTGCCGGGGCCGCCGCACCTGGAGGGGCCGCCGCACCTGGAGGGGCCGCCGCACAGCCACACGGGCAGGAGGGGCGTCCGCAGCGCGGGGCTCACCTGGGCGGGGGAGCCTGGCCGTGAGCCCGGGCCGTGCCGAGCTCTGCCTCGCTGCCCTGGGCAGTGCCGAGCTCTGCCCCGCTGCCCTGGGCAGTGCCGAGCTCTGCCCCGCTGCCCTGGCCGTGCCCGAGCTCTGCCCCGCTGCCCTGGGCAGTGCTCGAGCTCTGCCCCGCTGCCCTGGCCGTCCCCAAGCTCGGCCCCGCTGCCCTGGCCGTCCCCAAGCTCTGCCCCGCTGCCCTGGGCCGTCCCCGAGCTCTGCCCTGCTGTCCTGGCCGTCCCGCTCTCACCTGCCGCTCCCAGCTCAGGAAGCCCACGGGGCCCCGCTGCCCCCCGGCCCCGCCGCCGAGCTCCCGGGCGCTCGCCCGTCCCGTCAGGAGGAGGCTGAGCACGGCCTGCGGGGACACAGCCCTGGTCACACCCCGGGGACCGCAGCAAACGCGCTCTGCAGGTGGGCTCCAGCTCCCAGCTCTGTCCTGCCTGGCACTGCCAGGGGAACGCCAGGCTCCAGGTGGCTTTTTTATTATTATTGTTATCATCATCATTATCATCACCATCATCATCATCATCATCGTGGGCTGTTTTTTGCATGCACAGCCGTGATTAAAATTTGCAAAATATTTTTGCAAATTTTATGCTTTTTTTCTTTGGATTAAAAAGAGAGAATTTTTTTCCTAAATCAAATGTGGGAAACGTGGCTGATCCTACCTCTGTGCAGGTGACATTTCCAGAACTGACGTTCAGCAGAGGAGCTGTGTCACCCAAATCCTCTCGGACCCTGTATGGCCGAACAGAGAACATCAGGGCAGTGCCAGGCTGGTGCTGGAAGTGACGCTGCACGACCCTGCCCGGCTGGTGGGAAAGGGAGGAAAGGAAAAGCCATTTCAGAAGATGTAACTGAACTAGAGGAAAATATTTAAAAAGTGAAATATACCTTTCAAGTGTCCTAGAGAAAAGTAAACTGTATAAAAATAGGATCACTCCATGGCTTCCTTCACATTTGAACTGGAAAAAGAAATAAGGGATCACAGGGAAGGAATTATGGCCAGTAAATCACATTTAATTAAAGCAATTAATCTGCTTCATTAGAGTCTTAGGTGAGTGTGTTGAGCCAGATGAGTAAGGTATTATATCAGGAAGATTTTATAATCAATTTTGTTGAATAGGATCATGTAAAAAAAGAAACTTCCACTTATTGGCTAAATGGGTTTTGTACATTTTTTTCCACAAATCTTTGCTGAGGCTGCAAGGAATCACATCTTGTATTCCAGTGAACTACAAAATGCTGTCCCATTTACCCAGTGTTTGTGGGTTGAGAGAGCTGGAACAGTGGGTAAAGTCCCAAGAATTTTAGTGGGAGTAAGATCTCTTCCCAAAGGAAGATCCATGAACTTTACTGTATGTTAACACCACATTCTGCTGATGGTGGCACTTGCCTTCAAAAGGTCTGATTTGAATAGGAAATAAGATGTAATTCAGCAAGAAAATAACTTGGATAGAGCAAATATCCCCACTTACACAGTTTATGTGGTCGGAGATGAACTCCTGAGCTGCAGCTTTCTCCGAGAACTCAAACAGCCGGATCTGTCAGGCACAAGCATGGGGAAGGTGATGTAAAGGAGATGTGAATTATGTAAAAAAGCTGAGGTTTTGAATCCTGTGGTTCTTTTAGCCAAGTGAAAGAACAGTGCAGGGGTCTGTTCTGCCCCTTGCCCAGCCCCAGGGTCTGGCTCCGTGCGGGGAGTTGGGAGCAGTTTCACATTAACTGGATTCTTGTTTCTGCAGGAGGAGGAAGACCGGCTTTTGATGAAGGGGAGCAGCAGCCCCCGTGGTGACGTGGGCTGTGGTGGGACCTGGGTCTGGGGGCTCCCCACTTTGGTGCACCATAGGTGAGGGGGCAGGTTTAGGAGATCCATTTCAGGCCAGAGGTGTCTTTAAGGAACGCTCTGTGTGCAGTCGTTTCCATACTCACTCTCTCCGTGAAGGTGTCTGCTCTGTAGCCTGTGTGTGGCATCACGGTGCCAGCTGTGGTGATGAGGCAGACGACGGCTCTGCCCCCTCCTCCTGCTGCCCACAGGGTCTCTGCCAGGGCCACGGCCAGCGCCTGTCCCTGCTCCCGCTGCCCGATCCGGCACAGCCTGCGCCGCGGGAACACCGGGCTGTGAGCATGGCACCGGGGGTGGGGGGCACGCACCACCATCCCAAACCAGGAGACTCGATGGGAAGAAGCCTTGCCCAGGGATCAGCCAAGGCTTCTCCCTTGGTACAGATCCTCACCTGTAGCTGCACACCTGAAGCTGGGTCTGGTTTGGTTGAACCCAGGGGCTGGTCTGCCTGAGTCCAAACAATGCACGGAAATAATTCCTGTGTGTCCCAGGGGAAGGCTCAGCATCTTACCTTTCCAGGTGAGTATGTTCTGTGTCTCTTGTGAAGAGCAGATATGTGATGATGTGTGCTTGTACAGCCATCAGAACAGCTCTTGTTCCGCCCTAGGGACAGAAAGATGAACCCCCAAGTCTGAGGAGCACATGCCATTCCCAGCAGTCCCTGGCCAGTAGGAAAACAGGAAGCCCTCATGGAGAAGAAGCTGTGGAATGGCCCTGGCTGTGTGCTGGGGACAGCAGGGGTCCCCACAGTTTGTTTTTTCTCCTCTCTAGTCTCACAACAAAGAGCCAGGCAACCCAAGGCATCCTGGGACTGATGTGAGGCTGTGCACAGGGGTGCCTGTGCCTGCACCCTGCTGTGTTCAGGGTCAGGGCTGTGGTCTCTTCTGGGAGCACAGAGCCTTGGAATGCAGGGAGAGGTGCCTGCGGTTGTACCCAGTGTTTCAGCTTCCAGGTGATTTAGGAGATTTGCAATTTGAGTGTTTATCTTGGGCTTCTGCTTTTTTGGGTGCAGTGTTGTGATAGTAAATAAGGAAGAAGAAAAAATCCCCACTCTTTCAGTAAATAGTGTAGGTGACTTCACCTGTTAGATGTCTAGGTGGGGCAGGAAGAATTAGGTAAGTCTAATTCTCAGAAAAAAACAAGAAAGTCCTGCTTCTTTGTGCAACCTGCTGCCTCTCCTGACTCCTCCCCTGTGAGCACCTCCCAGAGGGGTATCACAGTCTGTCCTGCAGCCAGCAGCTGCCTCCAGGCCAGCCACCCCACTCCAGCCTCGGGCCAAAGGCTCCCCTGTGAGGGCAGCTGTGCAGGGGGCTGTGGCTGGAGCCCCTGCACCCAGCCCGGTGGGGAACATGGCCTGGCAGGAGGGCAGGCCATGTGGGGTGAAGGGGTGTGTGCTGCTGAGGCTCCCAGCGCTGGCTGCTGTGTCCTGTGCATGTTTGAGACAGCGAGGAGCCGGTGCCAGTTGCTGTGTGACACTTTACCTTTCCTGCCTCCAGCGCGTAGGCCAGGTCGGAGTGCGGCCGGCGGAACCTGAAGTGTGCTGCTACCCACTCCCAGCTGAACAGCAGGGTTGTGTCCCCAAACAGCAGCTTCTGCAGCCCCTGCCGAGGAGGAGCCAGAGGAGGGGTCAGGTCCCAGCACGGGGGATGACCTGTAATGTCAGGAGGTCTTGAGGTGCAGGTGCAGTGTGCCCACGGCACTGCCACACTCTCAGGCCTCACAGCTTCAGGGCAAAGATGATGTTTGGGCTCAGTCAGGGACTTCACTCAGTACTTGGCCGCTCCAGTGAAGCTCGGTCACAATGTGTAATAACCTCTGTCGGGGTACAGGGCATTTTTTAGGGAAGACCTGCACCGTCATCACCCGCAGAAGTTCCGAGCTGCTGGGCAGTGGCACCGGCAGCAGCACCCTCAGGACAGGAGCGGAAATCCCTCACTGAAGGTGTAAAAAGCCTTTTGCAACCCAAACGATTCTATGATACCGTGATCCTGGCTCCCATCTGAGGCTCTTTGGCAGGGAGGCCCCAGAGTGCAGGTAAATATTTCATTTAAATATTGTCATTTCAGTTAAATATTGTCATTTAACCGGTTCTCTCATTGAATTATTGCAGATCAGCTTTAAGGTTGTGTTGCAGCCATGCTCGTTAAGAGTCCCATAAATAATGCATCCCCATCCCATAGTTGAGGGGATAGCAGGCTGCAGCCCACAGCCTGCCCGAACGCCGGGAAAGGCTCCCGAGACTCCTCTTTAGGAGATTCAATTACAGCTCATGCTTAATTCAGCAGGCAGCTCACCATCGCTGTGTCTGGGGAGAGGGGGCGGCCGCCCGTGCCCGGAGGGAGCAGGAGGGGCTGGGGGATGGTCGAGGGGGGCTGCGGCCCCGGGGGCTCCCCACCTCGGGGTGGTCCATCGCCAGCTCTGCCCCGGCCTCGCTGCAGGGAGAGGAGCAGATGATGCATCAGGCCAGGGCTGCTGCTCCCGTGCACTCAGAGTTCCCCCCCAATATTCCCGGGGGGTAGGCACAGTGCCAGGCCACAGGCTGGTGGCGGGGAGGGGAGACACACGTGCTGCCCTGGAACACGGGTGCCCTTGACTTCCAGCTGTTGTTGGGCATTCCCAACGCATCCCTCCCAGCTAGTGACTGGAGCAGGGAGTAACACTGTGTTTGTCTAAATTACAGAGAATACCTTCAGTGCCTACCAATCCAAGGGCACAGCAAGTTTTCCAAATACTTGCATTGTGGAGATGTTAGCTTGTTATACCTTTTCACTGTGTTCTAAAACTGACTGTAGAAATCATTAGTTTTAGGCAGAAAGGTTGTGTTGGACTGCTCTGCCCCTTTGATTTAAATCAGGAAGACTTTCTTTCAGAATACCTGAAGAAAACGTCTGTTTCTCAAAGGAGCAGCATGAGAAATGACTCTCCATAGAGACCTGGGCTCCAGGTGACCTCCTCAGTATGCCAACCCGGCAGGACAGCCCAAAACCCATCAAACACCATTTGTGACCTTTGGAGAAGAGTTACCTGATGAATTGTGTTGTTGATTTCCAAGCTGAAAAGGTAAAATAAAGCACAATTTAAAAAAACCAACAGAGGCATTACCAGCATATGGAGAACCCTGAGTCCAGCCAGAAGAGAACACCAGAACAAAGGAAGAGTAAGAACTGTAGCACTTGTATTAAGGAGTACACAAGGACCTTTTGTCATTGGCACATAAGTTTTGTAATAAAACATAACTTTACAAATTACATTAAATAACTACCCGAAATTAAAAATGTGATAAAGAAGTAGAATAAAAATCTTACCCACGGAAACTAAAGATTTCTCTCCATTTGTTCAGGTCAGAGATTCTGCTGACGATCTCCTCCAGCTCCGTCGGTGCGGTGTGTTCAGTCCCCAGGCCACCCATCGCAGCCGCCTGCCCAGCCCCTCTGTCACCCATCGCAGCCGCCTGCCCAACCCCTCTGTCACCCATCGCAGCCGTCTGCCCAGCCCCTCTGTCACCCATCGCAGCCGTCTGCCCAGCCCCTCTGTCACCCATCGCAGCCTCCTGCCCAGCCCCTCTGTCGCCCATCGCAGCCGCCGCGCTCGGCCGATGCTCCTGGCGACGGAGCGGGATGGGAGCACTGAGGCTGCTGGGGGAGCGGCTCCCTGACCCCCCCCGAGCGTCACCGACCCCCGCCCACCCCTGCGGGGCTCGAGGGCAGCGCCCCCGTCCCGGTGATTGAACCGCCAGCAGAGCCCGTCCGGTGTGCGCGCTGTGCCGGCAGCATCGATGTTTAATGCCGGCAGCATCAGTGTTTAATGCCGGCAGCATCAGTGTTTAATGCCGGCAGAGCCGGGGGGATGGCGCAGCGGGGGCTGCTCGGGGGGGGCTGGCTGCGGGCGGGGGCAGGAGCGGGGTGCAGGAGGGTGGGTATTTTCCAGCATGGAGCAGGAGACAGGGTGTTTTCCAAAGCGGATCGAGAGAGGGGCTATTTTCCAGTGTGGGGCAAGAGCAGGGGCATTTTCATGGATGACGGAGGGCCCGGTGTCCCTGCTGGGGCTCCCCCAGGGTTCGTGCTGGGCGGCCGTGCCTCCGTCAGTTCTACCAGTCAAACACACAGATATTGTCACAATTTTATTTTGCTCGTAAGAAGTTGCTTTCCTTAGGAACTGGATATGAACGTAAATAACAGCTGTGCTGATGCTCGGGAGCGGGGCGGGATGCGGAGACGGTGGAGCCGGGCTGAGTGACCCCGGCGAGGACACCGGACCCCGGGTCGGGGCTGCTCCTGCCTGCACAGCAAAGGGAGGGGTTTGGGCTTGCTGTGTAGTAAACAATACCATGAGATGCAATACAAATCATGTATTAAGAACACATTAGCATTAGGAAGAATACGCATATGGATTAAGAAGAAAACTATGAAAAAATCTCGGTGTCGTGGTGACTTGCAGCAGCCCTTACACATTGTCAAAATCCGTGGAGAAGTAGAGGGCAGAGCTGCCTTGGGAAAGGTTCGGGTAGTGGGGATGCAGCTGACAAATCTTTACAAGAACTCAGCAGTGTTCTGCCATTCACTGTAGAAGTATAAAAAAAAGGCATCAAAGTGAATGAGGCCTCGTGGGCTGGCAGTGCCCGAAGTGCAGAGGGCTCAGATTATCTGGTAACTGGGCCCGTTTTGCACCTGGGGGACTGGGTGGACGCGGGGTGGGATCGCTCCTCACCCACAGCTGGGTACAGTCCCGCAGATAAACAGGTGGCTGGGGAAGGCGCTGTTTCTCTGTGTTTGCTCTGAGTGCTGTCTCTGTGTCTTCTGGGGAGCATCTCGTCTCCAAGGCACCCAGGTAATTCCCATGGGGGTAGTCTTTGCTTCTGTCTCAGCCTGTCGGTAGCTGGGCTGGCTCTGCTATCCCTGCGGGAGGGTCTGTTGCTTTGAGTGACCTGGAGATGTCTGAGGGTGTGAGGGCTGCTGTGGCTGTCTGTCTGGCTTCCTGCACCAGACCTTGCCACGTTCCTTCCTTAGTCCCTGCTGAGCTGCAGTGTGCCAGGGAGCCTGTCTGTTGTGTTATTGCTGCCCTTTCCAGAGGTTTTGACTTGCTTTATTGTTATTGTTTGATGAGAGTTTGCAAGGCTGCTCTCCAGGTAGGGCTCTTGGGAGCTCTGGGAGGGGACAGTGGGAGGTGAAGGTGCCTGGGCTCACTCCCTGAATGCCTTTTGTCTGATGAACTGTAGAGGGGTTGTTCTGCAGTGCCAAGCCTGGCTGCCTCCCTGAGGCAAGCAGGAGCACACAGCACATCTCCCGAGTGCTGCTCTGCTGCGACAGCTTTGTCACCGAGCTGCAGCAACCGCAGGGGTAACAGGAGCTGCTGTCACTTCGAGCTCAGAGCACAGTTTGGTTTGTTAAAACTAAAACCCCAAAAGAGAGCTTTATGGAGAGAAACAGTGCTGTTGCCGTGCATTTGATGCCAGGTTAAAGTGCTGGTGGTGGGTGCAGGTGTTTGGGTTTTACCCTCCGAGCACTGGCTGTAGCACCTGTTCCTCCTGAGCTCTGCATGTGTGAGCTGGAGCCTGAGGGGTGTCAGGGCAGAGCCCGTGCCTTGTCCTGTCCCCTGCTGGGTGTCCTTATTCCCTGGCATGGTCACAGCTGTGTCCACGTTTTCACCAGGACTGAAAGGCAAAGCTGCTGCTGGTGAGTGTGAGTCTCTTACTGCAACTCATCCACTGGACTTTCCAGGTCCTGTGCAATGCTACTGAGATTTCTAGTTTTCTTCATACCAGTTACTTTTCAAATAGTTTACTGGAAAAAAGGCAAATGTCTTCTTGGTCTTACCCCAAGAAAGAGGGCATTTCCATCCAGACATTACTATTCAGCACATCTTCTTTTGTTCATTGTATATACCATATGGATGCTTGTTTGAAATCTTCTCTTTTGTTTTACCTTCTTCAGAGCTAATTGTTTACAAGTTGATACATCTGGTGGTTGTTGACGTAGTAGTGACAAATCTCTTTCCTTTAAATATTGTTAAATCCTGTAATTCTAATACATCAGGTCAACTGCTCCTGTGATCCTCCCTGAATCTTTTGGTTTTGAAAAGGGAAATTCAAACCCAGCAAATCGGATTAGCAGGGCATTGAGGAAGTGCACCAGAGAGCAAACCAGGATGGTCCAGAAGGAATTTGCAAACTGTTCACTGTGAGTCTTGAATGTAAAGGTTCCCTCCTTGAAATTAGCGATCTTCTCTGAAAGGTGATGGATCTTCACCTCTGAGGAGAAGAGAATCATGATGAGGCAACCGCAGGAACCTGAAAGGGAGGAGGGACATGCTCATCACCTTGGCAACCCCTCAGTCATGCCGTGTGATGTATGCCACACCAAATACCACATGGAGAGTGTTCTTATGGCCACCGTAACTTAGCTTTAACAGGGATTGTGTTTGGAATCCAAGCCAATGGCTATTGAAATTGGTAAGCTTTTTTAATTGAATTTGGCTCAGGACCAGCAATATTTAGCATGGCTGCTTTAATGCCCTGAGCCAGCTCACGTTCAGCTTTAAGCCACTGATTGTGCCGTTGAGCATAATGGAGCTGTCTGCATGTCTAAAGATAAATACCGAAGTTCTTTATTAAGTTATGATTGCAACATATAATACCTTGTAAAGTCAGGGCAAACCTGCTTGTCAGCCAAGCCAGCAGCCTGGAGAGTGGGCATTACCCTCCCTGTGTGGCAGAGGGACAGGGATGCTCTGTTATCCCTGCTGGCAGTGGCTCTCAGAGCCCACCCTCAGAGGGAGCTGCTGCCAGCCCCTCCCTCTCTGCTGCTCAGCACATCAGTCCTTGGGAAGGCTGTCCTGCTCTAAGAGGTGACCTCACTTACACTGTCTGGAGCCCTCCTGTTGTGGGAGCAGTTACATCACTGACATATTTTGGTTGTTTTTTACCTGGTTCCTGGTTTTGACTGTGTTGGGTGTCAGTGATGCAGTACCACCTCTGTGTCCCTGGGGTTTGTGGGCCTTTCTGCAGCAGCTTGACTGTTTCCATCCTGCCACCTGCCCTTGTGGGGGATTTCCCCCATTTTATCTTTTCATTACAATTTGGAAAACACAAGATTTGATGCAGCAGAGTCCCCCACCTTCCTGCCTGGCTTGACTCTGCCAGTTTGGAGTCAATGCAGCCGTAGTCCTTCCCACACCCTCCTGTATCAATAGATGTGTCCCTGTGAGCAGCACATGCAGAGTCAGCCTGGCAGGACAGGGCTGCTGATACTCACAGGCAATGAAGCTCCAGAGGTACAGCCCAACAGGGCCATGCAGTGTTTCGTAGGGGCTGCCAAAGGCATTGAACATGAAGAACCCTGCTCCCACCAGAGCAAAGATGATCAGTACTGTACAGAAGAGAATGACACTAACATGGATACTTGCAGGGATAATTCTGAGCAAATCTGGAAAAACTGAAAGCAAAACAAACACAGCATTAGTATGTACATTAGGCAAAGTTGTCTCTGAAATCAGGTTGGAGGTTCCTGCTACTCTGTGGTACTTGTTTTAATTCTGCTCTTCTAAGTGCAACAAAGAAGCTATTAACTAGAAATGGGTTTTCATGGATGTTGTGAGGCAGAAATATTCTGTAAAACTCAGAAGCATAGACTGGACAGGAAAGAAAGACCAGCTTCAGGGGAAGCCTCTCCTCCCCTTTCTGGAGGTGGCATTTTGTCCTTAACATGAACAGTATATTTTGGGGGAAAAGAGTGGAAACCTGTGTTTGTGGAGTCAGGTCTGCCCTGTGAGGTGGCCTAGAGGGCTCTCACCCCCCCAGTATTATGGGCTTGGCCATCCCCTCCTCTTTGGGGATGGGGGAACAATAAATCTAGAAACAGATTTCATTTTCATTTGTGCTTACAATGTCCTGTGGAAGGATGTGACATTGGAAATGAATTTTTGCTGTCATTAGGGATGCACAAATTCAGGAATAATTTATTTTAAATATGTCCATACAGCTTTTTACCTACTATTTCAAACTGGGATCCTGCTTTGCTAGGCTGTAGGGGGATAGTCAGTCAGAGAGCATGAGAAAATGATTTTTTAATTATTCCTGTTTGTTTGGCAACAACAGGTATTGTGGAAGGAACAGCAAAATACACTTTACTGCTCTGGATCCATGAAGGCACGATTAAAGTAGGGGTAATAATGTCTCAAATCAATTACTTTTCTTTGTAAAGTCTTTACCAGAAAACTGCTCCACAGCTCCCTGTAGGAACACAGAGCAGTAGGTAACAGGGTGCCAAGTTCATTTATCTGCCCGACTAAATGAAAGGTAAATTAATGAAACAAATGTCTGCAAAACTGAGGAAGTCCAGCAAGGCCAAGTGCAAGGTCCTGCATGTGGGTTGGGGCAATCCCAGCACAAACACAGGCTGGGTGGGGAATGTAGCCCTGAGGAGAAGAACTTTGGAATATTGGAGGATGAGAAACTCCCCATGCTCCAGCGCCGTGTGCTGGGAGCCAGAACCCCCCGTGTGCTGGGCTCATCCCCAGCCTGGGCAGCAGGGAGAGTGGGACTCTGCCCCTCTACCCTGCTCAGGTGACACCCCACCTGCAGAGCTGCCCCCAGCTCTGGGGCACTGACATCAGAAGGACAGGGAGCTGCTGGTGTGAGTTCAGAGGAGGCCACGGAGATGCTCTGAGGGCTGGAGGGAAAAGAAGGCTCTCAAAAGACCATAGAGCCCCTTCCAGTGTCTCCCTGTGCAGGCTTCCTACAAGGAATAGCATTAGTTCTGTGATACTACTTATGTTTTGGGAAAACATGTAAAACTGTGGATTTAAAAATACAATTTTGTGTTGCTTATTTTAAGAAAACAAGTTATGGCACGGTACTGAATCCTTCCCATGGCACCTGCATCTATAGCTGTTTGTCATTAAAGTTTTATATGTGACATATCAGGAAAAATTAATTCTAGCAGCAATGTTGTCTTGAAAGGCAAACACTCCTTCACTGTACTGTATGAACCTGTGTGTGGTGTGTGTGGCAGCAACCTTTAGAAAATGAACTGCTGACCCAGAAACTGATGGGAATGAGCAGGAACAAATGGAGCAGAAGCTTTCCCCAGTTGAACTGGGTTTGCTGGCAGAGCAAATTCATATTACAATTAAAAGAGATATAGTGGTCAGAGGGGAGCATTTAATGGGAACAAGCATAGAACTAAATCACTTAGCCTGTTTTCTGTTCTCCTCAGACATGCTTAAGTGCAGTGAGTGCACTGAGCTATGGCTATGTACTGTATATGTTTGTCCTGCTTTCTGGAGTGTTCCTGAGGCACCAGTGTGACGGGATGGGGCTGCTCCAGCTCCAGGGAGTGGGATCAGCGTGTTGCACTAAGTGCTCTCTGAGGGAAAGGCTGCAGCTTGTCCCCTTCCAGCTGCCACTGACTGAGCCCTGAGGAATGTCAGCCCCAGTGCTGCTGGTGGCTGGGCCAGCCCTGGGTCACAACAGTCTCCCAGTCCCTTGGGATTGGATAAACCTCTCTGAAAATTCACTCAGGGTGAAATATTTGCACACAGTGATGGCACACAAAGCGACTGAGGGGGAACTTCAGCGTGTAAACAGACTGGTGATGGAATTTAGAGAGAGCAAATCTTAATGTAATATTAAATTAACCTGGTCTGCTACTTTGGCAAACTGTTATGTAGTGAATAATTTCTGATACCTAACCTGGTAGCCTTCCCTTGCATTCAGTCACTGGCGTGAGCAATTTGCCAGTCCTGTGGAAGGCTCATGAGCTGTCTGCTGTAGTAACTTTGGCCGACACGTTCTGCACACAGCAATAGGTTGTTTGTTATTGTTTGTTCCACGTGCTGCTGAATACAAATGTCTCACTTGATCATTTTATTGATTTTATCGATTTTATCCTTGAAGACAAATAGATTTTGAACATAAAGCAAAGCCATTGCTAATGCTTTGATGACATTCTTTGTGTCAGGTACCAGGTCGGCCAGCCTCCCCCAGCCCTTCCAATTAGTGCTGCAGATTGAGAACTTTTGGGCTGCTTTGTTTCTCAAGAGCAGCCGGTGCCCCAACTCATTTATTAGATTCCTGCTGGTTTAGTTCGTTCTTCTTGACAGCACAGAGGGCGTAATGTTGACAGAGAAAAAGATGGCAGAGGTTAATTAAAACCCCCAAATGTTCTTTTTTTTCCTAAAGTAATATTATAAAGTATTTCGAAATGTGGATATCTGTGTAACTGCAATGCAGATTCTTGAAGACATTAGTCAGGCCTTACTAGTATCAGAGAATAAGTTACTTGACTCTGAGGAGCAGAGCACTGTAAGGGCATTGTTGCTTTGGCACGTCCCGCGTTGCTGGGCTCAGTGTCCGAGCGGGCAGCCCTCTCCCGCCGCCCCAGCTGTCAGCAGTGCGCTGCAAACAACCCAAACGCCATCGCTACTCACATGAGAACTGAAAGGGTCTCCCCCCGAGCCCGCACTGCCGCACACGCTGCCCGGAGAAGAGTCCGTACTGGATCTCGCCGATGAACTTGTGCAGCTCCGCGCCGGTGGCGTTGACGAGCAGCGCTCCGGTGGTGCAGAGGACCGTGCCCCTCACCCAGAGCTGGGTGCCGAGGGCCGCCGCCGTGCCCAGGGCACAGGCGAGGCTCAGCACCCCCGCGGTGCAGAAGATCAGCTTCTTCTGCTGGGCTGGCATGGTGGCACTCGGGCACCGCCGGGGCTGTGGCTGCGGCGGTGCCGAGCTCCTCGGTGCGATGCTGCAGAGCCCCGGGCACCCGGCCAGCCCTGCCCTGAGACAGGCCCCGTGCCCGGCCAGCCCTGCCCCGAGAGCTGCAGCCTCTGCTGAGCCCCAGAGCCAAGCCAGGCCTGCCCCGAGAGCCCCAGCCCAGCCCTAGGCAGGCAGTGTCCCCTTCTGTACAGCTTTGCCGAGTGTTTCAGTGCATCTCCTGTCACTTGAGAGTGAGCGTTTAGGATGACTGATCTCTGTAATTTGATGAGTGCTCTGCTTGTCCCAGCCCCCGCGGGAGTGGGGGGTTCAGAGACAGGCTTCCTTGCTGATTATCCTGATTATTTGCTCTCCGTTATGGAAGTTCTCAGAAGGTTAATTTTTCCAGGTTTTCTTCTAAAGCCAGCTGTGCTGTTTTTGGTGGTTTTTGCTTGTTCGGTTTTTTTTGTTTGTATCCCCACCCCCCCTTCCTTCTGGGTGTATTTCTCTTTTGCTGTAATGCCCAGGTAATAACACACAGCACCCTGCCCAGCCAGGAGGCCCCTCTGCAGTATCTGATTGCTCTTCACACAAGCTAAGTCATGGCATGACATAACCCATCCCTTAAAGTGTGGTTAACTTGGAGGCTTAGTGAGGCCCAGAGGCATCATCTGCATCCATCTACTGACTGCCAGGGACTTCAGCAAACAGAGGGTTTGTTTTTTTTCTGAACCACATCAACTTAGTGCTTTGTTAACTGGATGCATATCCATTGCAGGAATGCTCTGCATGTGATTCAAGAGTATCATACTGGCTGAGTCTGGTTTAACTATGTAGATTCTAAGGCAAACTTGGAATTAAAATGAAGCAAGTCTGTGTACAGATTTACTGGTTTGATTTTTGTTTGGTTGGTTTTGTTTGGTTGGTTTTGTGTTTGTTTGTTTGTTTGTTTGTTTTGTTTTAAGCTAATGCCTGTTTAGAGGAATCAGGTTTGTTAGTCCTTGCTTTTGGCAAATGCAGCTGCATGCATGAAAGTATTTCAGTGACCAAAGATGTAATAGAAGATGTGTTAACAAATATGAGACCAGACTACTTTATTGGTATTATCTAGTTCAGCCTCAGCTTTTAAATTTTCTGTGGTTTGACTAGAGAATTGCTTAGAGGCAGAAGACGACTGGTTTGCCTGTTCTTGTCCATAAGCTCCTTTGTAGAGTATGGCTGTTAATTTTATTTAGACTTATTTGCAACCCATTGTCTAATCTTATATTTCCAAAGTGCCTTGTGTTTGTACTGTTTGGGAGATGCAGCACAAGGGGAGGATCTGCTTTCTCACTGTAAGGCTGATAGAGGAATGCACCCACCACTCCAGCACCTGCGGGGAGGACAGCTCTGGGAGCATGCTTCGGGATGGCGGAGCAGTGTGCCAAGTGGCAGCTGGAAGGCCATGGCCGGAGGGACTCAGCCGGGGCCAGCCGAGGCTGCAGCTCCCGGGGATGCGGTCACTGCTGCCGGAGCAGCACCGTGCGCTCCCACAGCCCCGCGGTACCTCCGGGAGCGGGTCGGGATCCCTCAGCCCCCGAGCAGGGAACAGAGGAAGGATGCCCTCGCTCCTCCGCTCGGCCTCAGGGCGCTGAGGCTTCACCAAGGAATTGAGGGTCTTTGCCGCTGCCCCTCCCCAGCCGCGAGCTGCGGAGGGGAGCTCGGACCGGGACCGGGCACCGCTCCCGGGAGCCCAGGGGCGGAACGTGCCCCCGGAGCGCGGGGACTGTGCGCGGCGGTTCGGTGTGACGGGCGGGCGGTCGCTGTCCTGAGGAATCGATTTCTCCGCTCCAATGAAGATGCTAAAGATGGGGGAGGCGACAGGGTGCGGATGCTGCGTCTCTCGGCTGCTCAGCCCCCCGCTCCGCTCCCCGGGCGTTGCCCCATCACCTCGGCCCCCCGGCCCGGGGACAGCCGGGGGTCCCCGCCCGCAGCCGCCGTGCCCAGCCCCGCCGCGGTGCGATGCGGGAGCGGCGCGGGAGGCAGCGGAGCGGGTGGGCCGAGCCGCGCCGCCCCCGCCCGGCCCCGCAGCCCGCCCCCGGCGCGGGGTGAGGGGGGGGCCGCCCACGCTGCTCCCTGGTGCTCGGGGCCCGCGAACATGAGCGATCATGGCCGCCTTCGGGCTCCTCAGCTATGAGCATCGCCCGCTCAAGCGCCCGCGCCTCGGGCCGCCCGACGTTTACCCGCAGGACCCGCGCCAGAAGGAGGTGAGACCGGCGGGGCCCCCGCCCGCGGCTCCCTGCCCGGCGCCTCCCCCCAAACTTTTGAGTGGAGCCTGCGGCCGCCGAGCCGCCGCTGACTTGCATTTTCTGCGGTGATGCCCGGGCGGCCGTCCCGCTCACCACTCACCGCCCCCGGTCACCGCGGCACCGGGCTCGCCCCCGGGGCGGCGGGGAGCGTGCAGGAGCCGGGGCAGTGAGGGGCACCCCTGGCCCTTGAGCGGCACAGGCATCTACCATGGGAGGCACCCCTGACCCATGAAGGGCATCCCTGGCCCGTGAGGGGTGCTGATGGCCAAAGTGAGCGTGGTCCTGCTGAGCTGCCCACCATGTGTCTGGCTTAACAGCAGCTGACCTGCCGTCAGAGGAATAAAAGGGTTGGAGGGTGCTGGAGGTTGGGAAATGCATCTGAAAACAGGGGCGAGGTGAGTGGGGCTGTAGGTTATTCTCTTCCATCGGGCTGTGGCTGTCTTGCTCACGGGTACCACAACCAAACCTGTAGAGACTCACTGGAGCTGGGACAAGCGTATAGCTCAGGTGGGTGCTGTGAGGTGGCTTGCTGATCTAGCAAAGCCCCATAGGGCACTGCTCTCCTCAGCTTGGCTTCCCAGTCTTGCTTCCCAGCTGCTAACCCTCCATAGGTGAGTGGAAGGAGCCTCTGGGAAGGTTTTGTGAATGGGGTGTCTCCCAGTAAAGTCAATAATAGGTCTCTCTGAGATTGGCCTTGTGTGTCGTGTCGTGGCTTGTATGCAAAGCTGTGTGTGCAGGTACCCCTGACCTCTGGAGTCTCCTGTGCTGGTGTTACTGGTGAATTTGGCACTCGTGGAAGTCATCAGGCTGGCAGTGAGGATGAGCACTGGTTAAATGGAGCGAGTACAGCAGGGCAGCCATGCAGCCCTCTTTGTGCTTCGCTCTCTCCCTGGTCTGTTGTCATGTTGATGAAGCTTCCGGCATGGAGGCTAATTAGAGTAATTTGTTAGTGGTTTATGAGCATCATCATCTGGTTTACATAAGCTGGAGAGTGCTCATCAAAGTCATGCTGTTGGTCAGCGCTGGCTGAGAGGGTCTTGGACAACAGGCAGTAAAAGATGTGGATTCAAGTCTGTTGCTAATCCTTGGAGACATACCTCAGTGTTTTGGACCTCTGGCATCTTTCTGACTCATCACTCTTGTGCCACTATGCATCAGGCTTACAACCTTGATGGTAACAGTAACTGGAAATATTCATCTAAGTGTAATTTCCATGCATGATCTTGGCCAGGCTTGCAGAACTGCATCCAAACTCGGCTGTGACAGTGTCTGGAGGTGAATTTTTAGCTCTGAACTGTTGAATATTTTTAGTCTGGTGGTGGATTGATTCTTGCAGACACGTTTATAAATATTCAGCCCATTACAATAACAATGGAAGTGGCAAGTGCCCAGATGGTTCGTATTTAAAATAGGTTTCATGGGTGCATTAGTAAGCAGGAAATAACTGCAATAGGCTTATTGTTGTTGGCCATGGTGGGATTGATCGAGATGTAGCTTGAGGGAAAGTCTTCATTCCACCTGTGTTGGTGCAAGGTTTTTGTGTGTCTTCTGCAACCAGACTTGTCTATCTCACATTGGCCTTTTCAGCCATCAGCGTGCTTGTAGCAAGTGTGGGGAGAGCCCTTCCCAAATCTTTGTTCGTGAAGCCCAGACATGGAAAAAAACCACCCTGCAGTAGCCCAGGCCACATCCTCACTGGTAGGATAGGTAAAGCAGTTAAAGTTTCTGTCTGAGGCCTCTCCAGTATTGCCCCCAATATTCCAGCTGGGCCCTCTCAGTGTCTGTGCCAGTTTGTCAGGGTCTGCTGCTTGTGGAGCTGGTGCTGCTCTGCTCCTGGGAGCCTCACCCTGAGCTTGTCGGGCTGCCCTTCTCTACAGATCCCATCTGTTTGTGTTGTGTTCACACCAGGATGCATGTGGGGCTTGAACATCCCCCATGTGGGGCTTGTGGGGCTTGAACATCCCCCACAAAACAAGTAAAATTCTTTCTGAAAAAAATTATTGCAAGTTGGGCCTGAATGTTCACTTGGCTATTTAAAATTGCAGAAGGGTTTTAAGCCTTGACTGTGGGCACCTGGGGCCTTGCTTGACATTTGGAAAGGCAGCTTGCCATCCTGCAGGAGCCCCGAGGACTCAGCGTGTTGTGGTGCAGACGCACCGCGTGGTGACAGCAGCGTGTGGTGCTCCTGTGCCTCCGGTTAGCACGGGGCAAGTCAAGTGGGCTTGACCCCTGTACAATCAGTGTGTCCAGCTGAGCTGTGCTGGTGTTCCTGCTGCTGTGCCCAGGAGCCTTCCCTCTGCCACAGAACAGCTGTGGCCTTGGAGAATGACCCTGAGCTGATACCGGAGCTGCTGCGAGTGAGATGTAATGAAAGCTCCTGTGAACATCCATTTTATCATTAATTTCTTTATAAAGGTATCTCTGTGCCTTGTGTTTGAAGGGGACTTGCCTTCATTTTCAGGTGATGCTTAGTTATGCAACTGTGCCATGCTCCAAGTTCTGCTGCTGAAGTAGTAGGGGAAATCTGAGCTAGTTACTGAGCCAGACAAACCAAACACTGATGTGTTTGTGTTGTCAGCCCCTCACAGCTTGTTCCCATAGTGTGGTAGATGTAGCAGTACAACAGACTGGTTATTTTCAGCATAATGCTATCTAGGCACCTTGTTTGAAAGACGAAGTTTAAAGATAACAGAACGAGGGTCAGCCCTGGAAATGGCACTAATAGTAACATATGTCTCCATCTGTTTGCCATTTACCTTTTATTTATTTGCTTATAATCTCTTTGATCACTTTCAGCTCTCCCTGTGTCTGCAGTTTCAGAGCTGTTTGGGGGATAGTGTGGGTGGAGGAGTGTTCCAGCGATTCTGGCTGATTTCATTTAAAATTAAGATGAGGTTTGCTAAGTTCAGAAATCCTGGAGAGCTTAGAGTTCTTCTGAATATGTTACAATTTGATATGTTACTCTCAAACTTTGGAAAAATACTGAAAAGCATAATGCATGGCAAAGTGTAAGAGAAGAAAGCGAATGGAAGCTTCTGGGTCACTGTTTTTGGGGAGTTGTGTTGCCCAAAACTAGCAATAAAATCTTCTAGTAAAATGGTGACATTCTTTATTTTCTGTTCTTTGCTTGGTCTCAGTGCAGTCATTCTTTGCTTTTGAAGGTTATTTCCCAGCCATCTCAGGGGTTGCTCCAATAGCTCACTGCTGGTGGACCACCTGAACTTGTGTAGAGTACCTGTGGTTACTCTGCCTGTGGTGACAGGTAACCGCTTCCTTGGCTAGATCTGTGCCTTCTCTTCAGGGGGAGATTAAGAAAATCCAACAAGTTGCCATTCATCTGGTGCAGGAAAGCCTCTGTCTGACAGGCAGGTGATCCTGAATGACTGAATAGATGGCACAGCCTCTCTGGAAGAATATTAACTTTGGTGGAGGTACAGAGTGAAGACGGGGAAGGATGGGGCTCCCTTAGGAGGTTTGTGAAGACTTGGGTGCGTGTTTGCGCCTAATGCTGCTGACCCTGCACCTGCCTGTTCTGTGTTCCTGCTGTGAACTGGTGCAGCCAAGCCTGCTGAAGCACCAATGAGCAGCAACACAAGGGTGAGTTGACAGTGTAGTAGGAGACCAGTAATGCTCCCACTGTGGAAGTAGCTCCAGAAGAAAAGGATTTAGTCACAGCAGGGATGGATGGTCACCTGAAATTGCTCTTGCTAGAGGTGATCTAGTTCCTGTTTTAGTAGATGTTCTCAGTTGGTGGCTATGGGACCACATACCAGAATAGAAATGTTATAAACATCAACAAAACAAGGATACAAACCTATTGTTGTGCTGAGGAATGGACGTGGGGTTCTGGGGGAAGGAAAGGGCATGCAGCAGCATTCTGCTGTGGAGTGACACAGCTGCTTCCCAGGGTGTGTCAGGAGAGAAGGATGTGCTGCTCTCCCACTGCTGCTCGGGGGGCTGCGGACTGGCACCACTTCCACGAGGAAGATTTCAGGCTGGGCGCTGGGGAGCTCTCCAGGTTTTACAGAGGCTGCCAAGGTCTTGTGTCCTGTGGCCCTTCCCCTGGGCAGAAATCTGTCAGCAAAACCAGGAGCATCCTTCAAGTGATGGCCTTAAGTCTGCTGTAGTGAGGTGAACACCAGATGAGGACCGGTGTTGTGTTGTGTTCTCGTCACCAAAATCCTGTGAGTGTGCAGAGAGCTCTGAGGGTTCAGCGAGTGCAGAGTGTGATGTACCAGCAAATGCAAAAAATTTTCTTATAAAAACATGCTTTTCAGAATGATGAGACTTCTTAAATTGTCATTTCATCTTTTGTGCTTCAAACATCTTTGCAGGATGAGCTTACGGCAGTGAACGTAAAGCAAGGCTTCAGCAATCAGCCTGCCTTCTCTGGTGATGAGCATGGATCTGCCAGGAATATTGTCATCAGTGCCTCAAAGGTAAGACAGGGCTTTGCAGTCTGTGTGCACTCACTGAAATTGGAACCAAGCTGCCAGTGGTGGTACCTGGGTCTTGAATGCTTTGCTTTCTAGTCAGAAATCTTGATGTGAAAGTTAACTACACAATGAATATCAGAATGCTGAGCTGTGTTTCTGCTACCTGCTGTCATCAGTCTTCACAGGAAAACATGGATGCCAAGGACAAAATGTAATAAGCACATTTCAATGTACAAGAAACATTAATTTTTGCCCTTATTCTTTTATGTGCTTGATTTACAGAGACAGTAGTGATTCCTTCCCTGGAAGTCTCTGACATTTACCCATCTTTAGCTCTGTCTTGTATCTGTTTCATGGGACTGTTTTCTGCCAGGAGAGACTGGTCACTGTGTTCCAGGTCTCTTGGAAATACAGACTTGGATTGTTTAGTGAAATTTAGCTTAGCTCTCCTATGGTTCTTTTTGATAGTCAAAGAAGTGTGAGATATGTAAGAGCAATAAAAATCACTAAAATATTAGTTACTATACTCCAAACTGAAAATAATAGCTGTTTAGAAAGAAACCATCCCATATTTCCTCTGGAGATCTATCCAGATTTATGCTTGGTTTTTTTTGTTTGTGTGGTTTTTTTTGTTTGGTTTTGTTTGGTTTGGTTTTTTCTTTGTTTGTTTTTTCCCTGTTGGGAAAGTAGGAAGAAAGGGTTTGGAGGGAGAATGTAATCAAGAAACTTGTTTTCAGACAAAGTAATTTTCTGGTATTTGATTCTGAAAATCTCTAACTTTTTATGGCTTATTGGAAAATGTGAAGTTATGTATTCAGTGATGCTCTTTTAGTAGAAGAAGAGATGCAAGTAAATGACAGGGTTGCTGGTTTCGAAATTTTAAAGGTTTTCCTGTTACATTCTTCTGAGTTTTTTTTTTTTCCTCCTAGAATATTTACCTGCTGGCATTTTCTATTTTCTATATTAATTATTTGTGGTTTTAGTATTGAACAGAACTGTTTGAAAAGTAGAACAGAAATTCATAAGAAAGTGCTTATAGTTCCATGGATATTTAAGTGTAGAATTAATCTCCCAGAAGCTTTCTGTATATTTTAAAATTACCCAGCTATGGATATATTTATTAGAAAATCAAATTTTTTTCTGACTGACAGGCCTAACCATTCATTCCTATTATAGTCATTCTGAAAGTAAATAAGCTTCCAATGGGAGTAAAACCTCTGGGGTTTTTTTCCTGCTGTTTTGTGATTGAGAGTACTGGGAAAGCAAATCTTGCAAAGCTTTACCTGCATGCAGAGCTCTGGGCACGCAGTGACTGAAGGGGCAGCTCAACGCTGGTGTCCCTGAGCCCTGCTCCCTTTGGCTGGTTTTGCTGCCCTGCAGCCTCTGCAGTGATAATGCAGTTGTGTGGTTTGATCTCCTGAACCCGCCTTTCCTCGCTGCAGGGAGGCAAGGCACGATCCCCTTAGACTGATGGGCCTGCCCTGGAGTGAGAACTGCATCCCTTCAGATGGAAATCTTTGTGCATTGATGTACAGTAGATAATTCATTACCAGGTTGTCACATGTTTTGCTTTCCCACACCCCCAGATTGGCGCTTACTTCAGCAGCATCCTCGCAGAAAAGCTCAAACTTAACACTTTCCAGGACACAGGAAAGAAGAAACCCCAAGTAAACGCCAAAGACAACTACTGGCTGGTGACTGCTCGATCTCAGAGTGCGATTCACAACTGGTTCACAGATTTGGCAGGAAGTAAGCCCCTGACTCTCTTAGGAAAAAAGGTATCAGAATACTCCTTCCTCTGTTTCTTGGACATTGGATTGTACTGAATTGGGCTGTAGGAGTAGGGCAGTATTTTGGAATGTGCTGGATGAGGAGTGGTGCTGGAGGCAGCTGCTGCTGTGCAGCATTTTCCCTGTCTGCAAGGAGGGGACCAGGGCAAGGAGGAACTTCTGATCTAGCTGACATAAACTTCCTTTGAATAACTGTATTTCATCTCAGGAATGTTTATCTTATTGAACCCTTACACAAAGCCTTGGTATAGCTCTGTTCCCCAGAGGTTCTGAGCATCAGCTTGCAGGATGGCTCCTGTACTCTGGATGTCAATGGCAGTCAAGAGGTTGGTTTGTGGCTGCGTAGGCATCTCTGAGCAGGGGGAGGATGCTCTTGATGAAACCTGGGGGATTGTGGGACAGTGTCTCTTTTTTGTCAGTCCCTTAGTTCCCGTGTGCCTGGACAGTGGGTGTTGTTGGTGCAGTGGGCTCCTGGCCTGATGAGGTTTGCTGTTCTCCAGGCTGTGCAGGGTTGAGCAGAGGAGGCCTGGGCTGATGTGCCAGTGCCAGCTGCTGTTGGACTGTGTGCTGTAACTTGCTGCCTGTTTTCCCTCCAGGTTCCTATTCTCAGTAAAAAAGAAGATGTTTTTGCTTACTTAGCAAAATACTCTGTGCCACTGCTGCGAGCAGCATGGCTGATCAAAATGACATGTGCCTACTACGCTGCTGTTTCTGAAGCTAAAATCAAGAAACGCCAGGCCACTGACCCAAATATTGGTAAATAAACTTCTCTAATGTCTTCATGCATGATAACAGCTGAAGGGGCCTGCTCCTCTTGTTTGTGGCTTTGGTGTCACTGGGTGTCCAGAGAGGAATCTTTGTGGTGGGAACTGGAATAAAAATGCTCTGAAATCAGTTTCACTTAGAAATGTGTGTCAGAGTACAAAGAGCCATGGAGCATAGCTACAGCTGCGTTGGCTGTTTCTGCTTCCAGCCGATTGCTCCCAAAATCTCCAGGTGCAACACCTGAGGAGCGATGGCTGTGCTGTGTTTCATCACTGACACTGGTCACTGTGGGGCTGGCAGGAGTGGCACAGGTTGTGCAAGGTAAATGTTGCCTGGGAAGGAACAGAACTGCTTATTTAGAAGGCTTGCAATGAAATGTGAATTTCAAAGCTTATTTATTAGAACACAGCTGGCAATGTATTTATTTTAAGTACTACCCTTTAAGGACACTGCCTGGCACCAAACCCATGGGCCAGGCAGTGACCACCTTTAAGATGTTCAGAGATACTTCAACTATTATCATAGTTGTAGTTTCACTCTCACAGTTTACACACAATACCTACAGCTCCTCTGCTGACATGAATGAACATTTCCCTTCTTTACATGAATGAACATTTCCCTTCTTTGTCCCTGAAACAGCTGTGTTCAGAACTGACCATGGCAGTGCTATTTAGCTGCATCTCTGTGCTGCTGGGAGAAATGTCTGCTTCTTCCTGCTGACTCCTCACGGGAGGGGGGTAGGGACAAGGTGGGGAAGGCGAAAGCTGTCAGCTCTGTTGTGATAAATTAATCCACACCTGCTTAGCTGTGGCTGGGAACAGCAGCTCTCTGTAGTAAAGGGAATTTGCTCCTGGGAGGGTTCAGTGCAGCCGTGTGTGCCTGGGGTTGGCAGGTACTCACTCCTGCTCTGGCACCCCCCTCACAGCCAGGGCCAGCGAGGCCAGGAGGTGTCTGTGGGCTGAGGGACTTTCTCAACCTGTGTTCCAGTGTGGCTTACTGAAGATTCTGTCTTCTGTCCAAATTCCCTATTCTGCAGAGGCTGTGGAGAACTTTTTGGGAAGTAGTTTGCTGTGTGTTACTGAGCAGCCTTTGGCAGTTCCCAGTTTTTTATATCTGTACCTCTGGTACCTGAAAGGCAGTTGCATTGTTTCCAACTCAGTGGCACAGAGACATTGGTAATTGCTTTTTGTGTTTCAGATGAAATACATGTGAAGTAGTGGATTTGAAATTTTTTTCCCAGAAGCAAGTGAATGTTTGATGGAAATGTAGTTAAACTGCTTCGTGAAAACACTGAAACCCACTAGCTTCGTACAGAAATTTCAGTGGGTTTGGGTAGAAAAGCTTCCAATGTATAGTCTTTATATGTTGACAGAGCTGCCAATTACAAATGCAAAAGGAAAAAAGAAGGAATGTGCTAGTCAGAGTCTGAGGTGAGCAATGAACACTGAAAATAGTTGTGTTTGAGTGTAGTGGTTCCTGTAACTGACAGTCAACAGCTCCAGTTGTCAAAGCAACTGTGTTGTGCAGGCATAAAAGAGGCTGCTCTGCTCTCTGATACACCCAGCTCTGCCAGGGTTTGTCTCTGAGACATTCACAGATACCCTGGGATGTTCCAGTTGCTGCTGAGAGAATTCCTTTGTTACGAGTCCCCTTTTTCTTTCTCCCTGTGCTGTGCAGACCTGCTCTGTGCTGCTGCAGAAACTACTCCTGAGTGCTGCAGCCCCCTCAGAGTGAAAACCTGGAAGAGTTGGCAGTTTGAGTGATTATAGAAGGAATAGCTTTATGTTCCACTGCTTGTGCAAAATCCCATTGAGTTTTATGTTGGCTCTGTTTGGAGGGGGAAGAGGGAGGGCAGTAAAGTTCCAGATGGAAGGAAGTAACGCAGTGTGTTTATTTTATCTATTTCCAGGCTGTTTTGTGGCTGAATGCTGAAATCTGATGAGGCAGACAGGTGGTTCCCTAAAGGCCCACCTGTGTCAGTGGGCACACCTGACAACACCTGTGCTCTGAGAGCAGGGGCTCAGCAGAGACAGCCTTTAATTCACCACAGCATTATGCACCCGTGGGGGAGCACTTGTGATGACAGACAGTGTTACTTTGGTTCGATTCTCATTGTGAAAGAAACCTTTTATCACTTGGAGTGTCCTAATTGCAAATTTGTTCTGTAGAATGGACTCAAATTGTAACCAAATACCTCCGAGAGCAGCTGGCAAAGGTTGCTGAGTTCTATCATGGGACTTTGAGCCATGGTAATGGCTCTGTTGTGATGCCTCCAGAGATGGAACAAGCCCTGAAGCAGTGGGAATACAACGAAAAGCTGTCATTTTATATGTTTCAGGTAATACTTTTAGGAGTGCATGGATTTCTTATTTTTTTTTTTTTAGGTTACTATTCTTGGGAGGTTCAATTTTAGGACTCAGTGGTAGCTTTTGTCACAAGACTTGCACAAATTGTAAATGCTAATTCCTTTTATAGATCTACTGGCTGAAAAAGCTCTGGTTTGCTCAGTGTGCCTGATGGTGATTGCAGCAATTCCCTCTTCTGTATTATCCCATCTTTCTAAGGGTGTTTTCAGTGACTGTGGATCAGGCTGAGGCTGCTGTGGCACGAGGCCTTGGGTGTTGGAGTGCTGGTCTGTCTATGGGTTCCACACAGTTGTAGCCCCGCAGAACTCTCTGGTGGTTTCTGCCCCAGCACAGAAGAAGCAGGAGGGTTGCTGGGAGGGAGCTGCCTGTCAGAGTTACCTGTCAGCTGCCTGCTGAACTGGAGCTGTGCAGGGCACGGGGGCTGTACCCAGCTGCTGCCCTGGCTGTGGCACTGCCATGGTGGTGACTGGCTCCAGGGCTGCAGCAGGGTTGAGGGAATTGGTATCTCTGTGCTGACAGGGGTAACAAGGGTAAACCAGAGTGAAATAAACCATGGAATTACTCACCTGCATGCTGAGTGCTCTCAGGTAACATGTGCTGTGTTATTGGAAATCCTTTAAGGAGGGAATGCTCGAGAGACACGAGTATTTGACGTGGATACTGGATGTTTTAGAAAAAATCAGACCCACTGATGATGATCTTCTGAAGCTGTTGTTGCCGCTCATGTTGCAGGTACATACATGTTTTAAAGCCAAAATCAATGTAAGCCTGATTCATACATAGTTAAATGGTTTTAATATTTGTGGTGGTAGAATCTATTTAAACACTTTTACTTAGGACATTTGACAAAATATATTGAATGGTGCATGTTTGGAGTTTATAAACACCTTTAAGATGTTGATGCTTTATAATCCTTGACTCAATTTGGCAGAAGGATTCTCTTACTGTCACTGGTCCTGGAGTGTAGATGGAATTTTTAAGAGACAGAAGTACAAATTTGCGTATGAACTGCTCTTCTGTCTTATAACTTTTGGCATACTAAATGTTGGAGGTGTTTCTTTCCAGTTTGTGCATGTCCACGGTCAGATTGATAAGGAAAATGGATATATGGAGTGTAATAAACTGTGCATTTTCTTAAATTTCAGTATTCAGAAGAGTTTGTTCAGTCAGCTTACCTGTCCCGTCGCCTTGCTTATTTTTGTGCCAGACGCCTGTCCTTACTGCTAAGTGATGGGCCCAACCTTGTAGCTGCCCACTCCCCTCATGTGATCCTTGGACCAAGCAACCCTGCCCTGGCAGTGCCCAGCCCGACCGCCCCTGGTCCCGGGGTGTGCCCGGCACAGCTGAGCTGCTCCGAGTTCCTCACCTGCCCTCAGCACCGTGCCCTGGTCTATGGACTCAGCTGTGTGCTGCAGGTAGGCTCCTTGGTTTCAGGGTATGATGGTTCTGTTTGTTGGAAAACACTGAGGCTTGGAGTTGGGACAAGGTGTGCTTGCTGTGGTTTGAAATGTACCTGTGCCCACTGAGGGATGTGGGGGTGTCTCTGCACCAGCTGAGGAGGGATGAAGGAACCACCTGGAGAAGCCTGTGGTGGCTGAACGTGTGTCTGCACCTCTGCTGAGGGAAGCAGCTGCTCCACTGCCAGGGATGGGCAGGCTTTCCCTCTGGGATGGAGGGGTTCTGCTCTGTGCATCTCATCCTGTTCTTGTCACCTGTGAACCCGTGTGGTTCTGCCAGGCCCCCTGTGCCTGCTGAGTGTGCCAGGACAGAGGCAGCGCTGATTCCTGTGAGCTCTGACCTACGAGGGTTCCTTTGCTGCTTTCAGCCTGCCACTGACACTCGGTGCCACCACAGGCCACCTGGTGTTGCTTTGGTCAGAATTAAGAGCAGTTTACATTGCCTCACCAACTTCCACAGGTTTTAACACCATAGAACAGAAGAGTCTGCTTGCCTGTGTTTGTTGCTTGGTAATAGCAGAAATATCAAGAGAATAATTACTTTCTGGAGAAGGACTTGTTTGATGAGCTGTGGTTGTTTGCCTTGCTGAGCCCTGACCTGGTGAAATTCCCTAAGCCCTCCTGCCGTTGTCTGCTCAGTGTCTGTGCCCTGGGATTGCACAGCAATCTGGCTGAAATGAACCTTTGGGGACGTTCTTTGATGGTGTTATGAAAGCAAGACAAATGGGAATTGAACATGTGTGTATTTAAGTAATTTTTTTAATAACAAAGGAGAAAAATAAAACAGGAGTTGAATTTCTTCAAAAGCAGTTGTGCATAGGTCTGTCTTCTTGTTTCTTTCACTGTAGCAGCTGGACCAAAAAGGATTCTGGACTCTTATTGTTGTTTTTGTCTATGACACGTGTTTAGAAAATGGAATTACTTCTGTTTTGTACTATTGCTTGCAGACTGTAACTCTTTGTTGCCCAAGTGCCTTGGTGTGGAATTATTCCACAAATGAAAACAGGAATGTTAATCCAGGCTCACCTCTGGATTTACTTCAAGTTGCTCCATCTAGTTTACCTATGCCAGGTGGAAATTCGGCATTTAATCAGCAGGTAAGCTCTTTTTGTTGCCTGATTATTAAGGTCTAGTTTATATCCCAGTAATAATTTGTAATCATTAGGACTGCAGCTGAGTTTGGATATTTCCATAGGCCTGTTGTCAAGGCTAGCGCTGTGCTGATGTCTGATCTTCATTCTGGGACTGATTTGGGGAAAATATCAGGACTTTTATTTATGTTCCAATGTTTTCTGTTCTTAAACTGAGATTACTTTAAGATGTAATATGAAAAATAAGAGGAAGCTTGGTGTATGTTTTGGGAGATGTGACTTTTCAGACATGCTGAAAGTTAAGTTTTGCTGGGTGGAATGAAAGGAAAAGATGCTTTATCATAGAAGATGATTCTTAGCAGACAAGATGATTTGAACAGAATGTTCTTCAGTTTGTTGTTCCCAAATATAGGGAGTGTTGTGGAGCACCACAAGGTCCCTTGCTCCTGCTGAGAAGGCTTGACATAAGGCATGACATAGAAACTGACACTTTGAACCACCCCCTAATTGGCAGCTTTGTTTATTGCAGGTTCGGGCAAAGATCTGTGAAGTAGAACAGCAGATAAAGCAAAGAGGCCGTGCTGTGGAGGTGCGGTGGTCATTTGACAAGTGCCAGGAGTCAACTGCAGGTGAGACAACTCCAAACAAACGTTGGGAGCTTTAGGGCTTACATATGTTCTCCCTTGGGTGTAATCCTGTTGCACCACAATTAATCCCAGCAGTAGATTGGCAGGTGAATGTAATGCAGTGTCTTCTAATGTGAACCCTTTTGTTCTCCCCCTCCTCTCTGGCTCCTGTCTCCAGGCGTGACCATCAGCCGGGTTCTGCACACCCTGGAGGTGTTGGATCGGCATTGCTTTGACAGGTCAGATTCCAGCAATTCCATGGAGACACTTTATCATAAGATCTTCTGGGCAAATCAGAGCAAGGATAACCAAGAGGTAATGGCTGCAATCTCCTCTCAATTTGTAATCTATAAACAATGGATTATATTTTTACTTACGTGAATTGTGCATGTGTATTTGATAGAAAGGCTTTGGGTTTTCTTGGTATATTTTTTCTTTACAGCTGACAGTTGGTTTATTAGGAGACAACAGCTTTTTGCTGTTGTAATTATATTCTTCAGTGCACTGCAAATCTCATTCACGAGAAATGATCTAGAAAGGTTTGTTTTTTTGGCTGATGTCAACTAAAATTCCAGATTGTTTGATGACAACTTTTTCACCTGTTGTAGCAAGTACTAACTTACTAGGTTATTAATACAGAAAAGTATTCTAAAACTAGACATTCTTGGGAGTTTTGATATTTGTACCTGTGCTCCTAAAACCATTTCCAGAGATCATGAAAAACTTAATCAGAAATCTTTAGCAATTTTAAACCCTTTTTGTATGTGCACAGTGCAGATGATAATGTTACTGGGTCTGTGTATGATGTCAAACTCCTGAATTTCCTTGGGAACTGTATTGGGAAAAGAAGAAATATCTGGCCTCAATAATGCACTGTTGGAGTAAAATCTGAGAGTGGAAAATACAAGTGGGTCTGTCATAGCTGCTTATGTTAATACTTTAAAAATTCGAATGCAGAGGGCTTGTTTTGTGACTCCACCTGTGTTTTGTTAGTGGCTGTGAGCTCAGCCATTGATGGTCAAAAGACCATCTGGTTTCAGCTCCCTGCCACGGTCAGGGAGCTCGCACACAGGCGTTACCGGTGCAGGCTCAGGTATTACCTGCTGGGCAGGTGAGCAGCGGGCAGGGCTGCCGAGCCGAGGCTGCCGAGCCCGGGGCTGGAGCCGCTCCGAGGCTGCCGAGCCCGGGGCTGGAGCCGCTCCGAGGCTGCCGAGCCCGGGGCTGGAGCCGCTCCGAGGCTGCCGAGCCCGGGGCTGGAGCCGCTCCGAGGCTGCCGAGCCGCTCCGTGGCCGCTGGATGTCGACGCCGCCCGCACCCACCGCGCTCCGGCCTCGGCACTGCGGGGATGTCACCGCGTGCAACGCTGGTAGTCCTTTTTTTTGCCTCTTTTTCCTCCCCTGTTAATAAACTTCTGCTTTTCCTTGGCAGAAGAGGCCGTAAGGCATGGGGCTGTGTACACTGTTTTAAGCTGGCACATCATGTAAGCCTGGAAGGATTTTGGTTTTGTAAATAGCATTTCCATCACTAGGATGTCTGCCTAGTGACATAATTGTTTAAAGCAAAATGTTCTTTGAAGGACAGCTATCTGCTGCTCATGTTTTGCTGTGAGCCCAGCTGTAACTTGTTTGGAACCTGTTTCCTGTCCATTTTTCCTGTTGGATTGCAAAACCTTGTCCCGAAGGCTGCAAATTATGCCAGTGGCAGGTGTGTATGAGGCTGGTGCTCCAAGGCACTGGCACATGCTGGAAGGGAGAGAAGGTGGCTTCTGCTACAAAGTGCTTGGGTTCTGACAGAGACTGAAAAGAGACACGTGTTCTCTGGATGCTGTTTGCATACACGGTACTGATTCCTTCAGAATTGTTTCACTGTAGAACTCACGGCTTCCAAGCCTCAGAGTAAAAGCAGGACTTGGGGTAAGGGGCTGAAATGAGGGAGGGTAGGTGGGTAGACAGGGTGGCTGCAAGGCCAGTTGTCCTGGACCCTGCAGGGGCTGGTGAACGTGGCCATGTGCAGAGAGCAATGAAAGGACCTCTCATTTCTGCTTCTCTTTGCTGACTTCTGTGGGTTCCTCAGGAGATTTGCCTGAGTGGGAGGACTCAAAATTTAGAAATCTATGACGTGGCATAAAACAGTAAATTCACTTTCGTTTGAGATGGGATTGCAGAGAAAACTACTGACCTTGTTTCTGACCACAGGTATTTTCCATCTGACATTTCCTTGACTCAGTTCATCTCTTGTGTGCAGCTCCAGAATGATTATCACTATGGTGGTTATTGTGGAGGTGTAAATGCAGTAAACAGTCTGTATTGCTGCTATACAGTTTGAAGTTGAAGTAAAATTGTATTGCACTTATCCAGACTTGGAACACCTGGGATTCCTCTGCAGCCCCTCTTAGGGATGAGTCTCTCTGAGGGCAGGAGTTGATTTGGGCAGAAACAGAGTCTTCAGAAGGGTGAGCTGGAGAATGCAGTAGTGACTTTGTGATGTTTGTGACTTCACTTATCTTCCTGGGGCTTCAATCCATTCAACTTTCACCTAACTTTAGGACTTACCTGTATTTTCTTATCTGTCATAGTCTGTCACAGATACCACTAAGGAAGGGAACTGAGAAAGGATTATTTTTTTTTTCTACCTCTTAATTTGTTTTAGTTTAGAATGGTTGGTGAGACTTTTTAATTTGTCAGTCTCTTGTGTAATAAAATACAATTTGTTTAAGTATAACTTGCAATACGCCTCAGCAGCTGGGGGCATACATGGTAAATGCAACTTGATACCAGGATTTTTTAGCCAGTGTGCAGTAGTGAATGGAGGAAAGGAATGACTGCTTGATTTTTAAGGCATAATGTTGAATTTCTTGAAACCACTATGTAAAATCCTGAAACTCTATGGATATATTTGCACTTGGGTTTAAAGTTTAGGGCTCTATAGTTGTATTTAGGTCTTGCTTCTCATGTTGTCTTTGAAGTTCAACTGAATTCTTATGATGCCAAGAGATGCTTTTCATTTTAGAATGAAAAACTCCGGTTTTGAACTCGGTTCTCACGAATGGGGCTTGTGACAAATGCAGAGTGTTGATATTTGTCTTTCTGAGATCACTTTGCTGGAAATGAAACAAACAAAAATCCCCACCCTGCTGTGGGAAAGAAGCTCTGACAGGCTCTGGAGTCACAGAGCTTGGATTTAACGTTTGTGACTATGTGAGGGACCCAAATCTGAATGTGTTGGGCTGCACAACAGGAAAGAGAGTTTCCTGCCATCCCAGGAGCTGCAGTTCCCACCTGTCCACGCCTGCTCCAGCACCTTGTGTACTCTCTTTCCTACAAAATGGACTCATTAAGTAATGTGTGAACTGATCTTTTTGTTTTCTTTCCCCTGAAATTTTTGGGGTAGAAATGTGACCTTAATATGTGCCAAATGCAGAGCCTGGTTATTCTGAGAGGGGCTGCTTGATGCATTCTGGTGTGTGAGTGAGCATGATGTTGGAGGGAGGAGGCCCTGAGGTGCAGCTGTTAGGGGACAGGAAGCTGTGTGGGTCCACATTTTGTTAGTTCAAAAGCAAAATAACATGTTGGGTGGTCAGACCCCTCAGCTTTACTTGTCTCAGCTACATGGTGATGCCAGCTTGCCCAACGAAAGTCTGCATCGGTGGAGATCAGACTCTTTTGGGTCTGATTGCCTTCAGAAATCTGTACCACCTCTGGTTCTGGTGGTAACTGACTGCATCTCCCCACAGCAGTGGTGACGTCGCTGTGTTGCTTCATTTGGGTAAGAGAGCAGCATTTCCCTCCTCTCTCTGCTCCCCCTGCCCTAATCATGTAGAATTTCTTGCTCACCGTTGAAATGTATTTACAGGAAACCTCTGTGACGTGTGTGCACAGCAGCCTTGTTCAGCACACCCTGTGTTCTGGTTTCCTGACAAGGGCACTTGGGACAGCTTTGAAGCTGGAACTTTACTTCTGGGTCTGTAATTCCCAATCACTTTGAGAAAAGTGATCATTTTCTGAGGGTGCTGTACTTGGCTCCAGCCCTTGTGATGGTCACTGCTCGTGTAGCTTCCACTGACCTTGGCAAAAGAAGAAAAATCACATCTCCTTAGTTTGCAGGTTGGTAATGTTGAAGTATTCAGAGATGGTGGCCAGCTTGGGAGGGACGAGCAAGTTCAGCAGAGCCAGCTCAGGAGCACACGAGGCAAAAATACTTCTAAAATGTGTGTGGTTAGTGAGAACAGAGACTGGATGAGCACTCACACTACACGCTGTTGTCCTGTACAGATGGGATTCAAAAGGCATATGTTGTTTCTTAAAAATGTCAGAAAGAAAGAGAGCTTTTTGGGAACTTTTCGACCTTGGTTATCTGACAGATAGAGTCTTTAGATGTGGGAGGATGTTTTGTTTTGTTTATTGTAGTGTATCAGTGGGATGCAAGTCACAGTCTGGAAACAGATGGAGGAGGTCTGGAGGAATTAGAATAAGGAGCACGTAAATCCCTCGTGGTTAGCGGGCTGGGAGGCTCTGTGGGTGCACTGTTCCTGTTCCTCTTGCTCATGCAGCACATCACCCTTCTCTGGTTTTGTGAAGCAACTTGATGATGACGTGAAATTTTGATTTCAGTATCAGCAGTGTGAGAACTGGGATTTCCTTACATTTCACGTGAAAACACTGTGAATGAAGCGAACGTGTGCAAATGGCAGCGTGTCCATCTCAGTACGGAAGACCAAGCTGCAGCTGGTTTGGGTTCTCGTGCTGCAGAGCTCTGGCTGCTGCAGGCTGTTTGCTCAGAGATCAGCCTGGGGGCTGTGTGGGTGAGCTGCTCTCTGTCCGTTCTGCCCTGCGCAGGTTGCCCCAAATGACGAGGCCGTGGTGATGCTGCTCTGTGAGTGGGCTGTGAGCTGCAAGAGGTCCGGGAAGCACAGGGCCATGGCTGTGGCCAAGCTTCTGGAGAAGAGGCAAGCGGAAATTGAGGCAGAAGTAAGTTGTTTCTACTCGCAGCACGGTGTGACAATTTGCTTAAAGAGTAAGGTATTCCTAAGGAAGCCTCACTTTAATCTCTTCTCATTACAAAAGGAGTGAGTTTGGAGCACTGGCAATCTTTTCATCAATTCATATTTTTAAAATTCTAGACAAATTTAGAATGAAAAATCCTTCTATTTAAAGTAAGCAATTTCAGCCTGATTCAGAATGGTCTGTGGTAGCTGACTTATGTCTCCCTGAAGTTTCACTTCTGTGAACCAGCTGTCTGACTAAAGGGCTGCCACGGAAACTGGAGTCCCCTTCGAGAGGGCTGTGGGTCTGGCTGGTGGGACAAAGCCATCAGCTGGAGCAGGGGAGGGTGTCCCTGTGGCTTCATGCAGCTCTGCATCCCTGGCACTGCTGGGAGCCACTGCCTCGGTCTCAGTGCAGGGCCAGCCGGGTCTGTGCCACACGGGCTCTGCTGGGGGGGATTTTCTGGAACAGGGCCCAGTGCTCTCAGCTGCTCACGGGTGCACGCACAGCGATGTGCAGGAAGACTTTCGCTTTCCGAAGTCTCTTTGCTTTGTCTGCTCTCACCACAAACCAGAGACTGGGGGAAGGGAGTCGCTGCATTGTTCCTGCCTCACTGCACCCAAATCCTCCTCAAGCAGAGGGGTTTGCCCCGCTCATTGTTCAATTTGTAATTTACACGGGAGAAGTTCCCTTTTTTATTCACAGTGGTCCTGGAAGTTCTGTATCTTGAATTTTTGGTTTTCTGTGAAACTGTCGTTGCAGCTGATGGAACAAGTCTCAGGCATTCCTTTCCACTCAGTAAATACAAAGTGATTAAATAAAACACCTTAGAAATAATCAAACTGGGTAATGGGAAAAGCCTGTCATTCTAGAGCAAGTTTGGATTTTGTGCAGAGGTGGGAAACAGGCACATGTGTGGTGGCCTCAGGTGGAAATGGTGGGAATATTATGTGCATTTGGGTGTAGAGACATGCTTTTTTATTTATTTAACTGTGCAGAGATGTGGTGAATCTGAAGTCCTAGATGAAAAGGAATCTCTGTCTTCAGCCTCCTTGACAGGTTCCAGTCTTCCTGTTTTCCAGAATGTCCTGCTAAGGTTTTTGGATACACAAGCTCCCTCATTATGTGAGTATGAACTAATTTATATTCCAAACTAGGTCAGAAACAGCTGTTCTTCTGCCTAGCTGCTGAAGTTACTGGTTTGCTGTACAGGGTGTTTCCAGTTTCTGTGATTATCAGCTCATGTGCACATTTCTTTTTAAATCTCCTATCTTGTTTCTTTTAAATCTCCTTGATCCTTGTTATGGGATCCTTCTATAATTTTTGATTTTTTTTTTTTCCCCACACAAAAGGGAAATTGGCAGAAACTGTATTTATTTCTGTTTAAGCTGTTTGAGATTTGGGGAAATTACTTGCACTCTGTGCATATTTAACACCAAACACTTGTCTGTTTCTGACACATCCATGTTCTGAGTGACTGACTTAGGAATGACACTCAAGTGTTACAGCTGAAAGCTGTTGGCTGACAGACAGTGGATTGAATAAAGGATCTTTGTTCATTGAGGGCTGCTCCATGACCTGTCTTGTTCTGATAAAACTGATAGCATAGCTTGTGTTTCTGGCACCTCCAGTACTGCTGGTTAGGGCATCTTTTTTTCCTGATGCCGTTAAAGTAAAACAGATTTTAAGAGATTTGAAACACAGTACTGAAAACTCTCAATGTCCGAAAAAGGAGAAATTCCTTAAAATGTGTTTCAGACTCAGAGATATTGGCAGTGCTCTGCTTTCGTGCCAGTGGTGACCCTGGTTTTAATAAACCATCCAAACTATTTGTGTTATTAAGCCTTGTGTTTCTGCTGGGCTTCCTTCAGATGTGGTGTTGTTCTCCTGGGCCCGGGGAGCTCTGAAAGGCAGGGGGAAAGAGCTGGGGATGTTTCCCCGTGTTTGAAATGTCCTTTGGTGTTTTGGAGCACTGGACGAGTTTCGTGGTGTTGTGTTGGTTTTACAGCGGTTGAGCTCCCAAGGCTCCAAAATGCAAAGCACATAGTGGTGTATTTTGAGGGAGGGCAGCTCACCTGGGCTCAGGTGCGTGTTTTGGGATGCTCCCCCAGCCTCATTCCTGAGGGGTGCTGGGGGGAGCAGGACCTGGGGCTGCAGGGATGGCTCCCCCTGCTCCTGGGCAGACTGGCAGCTGCTGAGCTGCAGCCTGGTGAGGATGGCTAAACACAGTCTTACATGCTGGGCTAATCTGAACTCTAAAGCATAATTTGCTTTTAAATAAATGGTGATAGTTCAAGTTTGGTAGTTCTTTTGTTGCCCAGTAGATTTGGCATGGTATAAAGATATTTTCTGTTAACTGTACTGTTGCAAACCCTTCTGTGGTAAAGAACAAGTCAAAAAATTAAATAGAGCAGTGACAAATGAAAACTTAGTAACAACATTTTATATTTTGTATTTCTCCAGGCTTTGCTTGGTTCTGACAAAAGAACATGCATTTAGTTGAATTATTGTTTTCCTGATGTGCATGAGCATCTCTAATAGATAAAATGCACTACACTGTCAAGCTTTAATGAAAATATTGGCTTTATATCTTGGAGGCCTGGCATGCAGATCCTGAGTTCTCTGCAAATATTTTATAGGATTTTCTGTTATAAATGCAAAAGGGCTGTAGGTAAGACAGTAATTTAGGAGGAAAGGCCAGCTGTTGGGTGGCACGTTATAATCCAGAGCTTTAGACTGATTTTTCCTCACACACGGAATGCCCTTGGCCCTCTTTCTCCCTTGGTTTGATTTTTTTATATATTTTGAACATTGTACTTGGCAGTTGAGCCCCTGTTCCCAGAAGGGGCAAGTTTGTACAGGTGGGAGGCTCTGGAACCCATTGGGGTCTGTCCTGTGTCTGGAGCTGAGAGTGAAGCAGGACCGTGCAGGCTTGTTGGCAAATGGTTTGTTGGGAAATGGTTTGTTCTGTGCAAATGCCCAAGACATTTTCAGTAGGCCTTGAAAATTAAGGAGCTGGCATTTATGATTTGGATAGTTCAAACCCAAATCTTTATGAGCTGAAACTACAGTTTAACTTGTGGGTTATTTTCTTTTGTGTGTAGCTGACCCAAGCAGTGACCATGAGAAGACAGAGTTTGTGAATTTGGTGCTGCTTTTTTCGGAATTCACTCGGCATGATGTTTTCTCCCACGATGCCTACATGTGCACTTTAATATCTCGTGGGGACTTGTCCCTCACTGCAGCTCCCAGACCATGCTCTCCTAATGGGGAAGCTGTAGATGAACACTGTTCAAAGGATCATGACGTGAAACTGGAGGTAATGCTTTGTGCTCTTCCCATGTTTGTTACTCTGTTTCATTAAATGTGGCTTTTCAGTGAGCATTAGTATTTCAGATGTGAGATATTGGGGGTCTTACTCTGTGTCTCCTTGTCTCTTCCTCTTTGAGAAAGCTGAAAAGGATCCATTAACTTCATTGCTGTGTGTAACTGTAAATGTTGCTGATTTGGTGCAGATGTACTGAACTGGCAGCTGTCCGGTGATCTGAATAACTTGGGACCAACTGAAAGACACGGTTCTTAAAGAGGCACAGTGCTTGAGTTTGCTGTGACTTATACTTGTTTTTCTCCCTGGCAATTATTAGGATCGTGGTATTGTGGAACATGTGGGCATTGACTCAGGAACCACTGGTATTTTTGATGATGTAGACAAGAGTGACTTTAAGGCAAATTTTGGTTCAGAATTTCCAGTAGGTTTGTCTTTGATTTTCTGCATGCCTGTGATGCCTTTGCTGCCCGTGGCTGCTGCTGTTGCCACTGAACATCCTCCATGCCCCAGCACCACCCTGCTCCTTCCCTCGACAGCCATGGATGGCCTGTGACATCCAGTCTCTGCTGTGTCTGTCAGTGAATGGCCTCTGTTCTCTGCACTCTGCTGTGACAGCGTGCTGCTCCTCTCTGCTGCCCTGCCTGTCCTCCTGCACACCCAGAGTGCGTCTCCTCCCTGCCCCATCCCCAGTGTGCTGAGCACTGTGTGTTACAGTGAGGAGGAATAAATGTGCAGAGCTGTGTAGCTGAGCACTGTGTGTTACAGTGAGGAGGAATAAATGTGCAGAGCTCCCCACTTGTGTGACATCGAGGACCCCCACTGATGCCACCTGCTTCTCAAGGGATGGTTCTATGTTTTGGCACTGTTTTCAAATCTGTTTCCCTCTCATTTTCCTGTCTGTTCTGCATGACTCTTGAATCTCCTGTTTCTTCCTTTGGATTTCCCCTTGTTTTGCATGGACTGCCTAGACCTATCACTTGCAGGATATTGGGACCCCATTTCTGGTTGATGTTGTCATGTTGGTGGTTTCAAGCACCATGCCTGCTTACAGTGTCTCTTGTCACCTCCCACTTCCCCTGTCCCATTGTTTTCCCTCAGTCGCTGACAGCTTATCGTGGTTTCTGTGTCACAGCAACATGAGGAGTGTGCAGATTGCTCCAAATCAGAATGCTTTTTCCCTGACTATCTCTAGGTTAAAACTTGTCTAATAACCACGGGGATGTGCACAGGGATATAATATGTACATTTATCTTAAATCTCAGGCTTGATTGCAATTGCCTTCCTTTGTCTGTCTTTGAAAAACCTCAGATATTTAACAAGTAGCTACAAGCAAGAGCAAATCCCATCTTTGTCTGCAGCTGCTGGATTTCAGAAGCTGGAGGTTACACTTACCTTAAACCTTTGCTTTACATGTCTCAGATCTTTTCTCCGGTACCTGGGGAGTCTTGTGAGAGTGTGACCCCTTCCTTCGACCAAAGAATCCCAGTCCCGAGCGAGAAGTCAGCCAAGAGGGAGAGGCTGAGAGAACTGATTGTCCCATCCAGTTATGACCTCCTCCGCCACCTGCAGTACGCCACACACTTCCCCATCCCCCTGGTGAGTGACCAGTGCCACACCTTCCCCATGCCTCTGTGAGTGACCTGTGCCAGCCCTTCCCATGCCCCAGTGAGTGACCTGTGCCAGCCTTCCCTTGCCTCTGTGAGTGACCTGTGCCAGCCCTCCCTTGCCTCTGTGAGTGACCTGTGCCAGCCCTCCCTTGCCTCTGTGAGTGACCTGTGCCAGCCTCCCCTGCCTCTGTGAGTGACCTGTGCCAGCCTTTCCCTGCCTCTGTGAGTGACCTGTGCCAGCCTTCCCCCATGCCCCAGTGAGTGACCCGTGCCAGCCTTCCCCTGCCTCTGTGAGTGACCTGTGCCAGCCTTCCCCCTGCCTCTGTGAGTGACCTGTGCCAGCCTTCCCCCTGCCTCTGTGAGTGACCTGTGCCAGCCTTCCCCCTGCCTCTGTGAGTGACCTGTGCCAGCCTTTCCCATGCCCCAGTGAGTGACCTGTGCTCAGGTGTGTTGTGGTGCTGCCTGATGGGACAGCAGAGCCTTTCCAGGGAGAGAAGTGTGGTGGTCACTGGGGTTCAGGGACAGGCACCACAGTAACCCACCATGACCCAGGGTCTGACAAAAGCTTGCTAAATAGAATGTTTTATTCTGGAGTTGGGTAGATGAATGAACACCAAAATATCTGAAAGAAATAGCTCTGAACTGTGTGACAGGATGGTGTCTCTTCTTCCTGCCCGCTTGCTGCTGCTCACAGGGTGGATTTTGGTTGCTGCTGCTGTGCCTGTCTGTAGGCTCATGAGAACTGGAGGAAGCCCCATGAGTAACACTCTAGATCCCAGCCCTCATGCAGATGGGTTCTCATGTTTTCCACTGTGCTGGAAAAAGGCCCCAGATACTGAACAGGCCTCAAACTGGAATGTACCTACTTCAGAATTGTTATTATATTTAAACAACAATGATAACTTTTTAACAATATTAAGCCCTTTCAGTCCATGAAGTGTCATGTGAGAGTATCATGTCATAACTCCAGTTTTCTTTCCTTTAAATTTCTTAGCCCACAAAGTTTGGGTTGTGATTTATTGCAGGAGAATTGTTATGAAAATACTGAATGAACCATTTTGAATGCTTACTTTGAGCAAAATATGAACCACACCTTTTTTTTGCTCAAGGATTAGATAAAGGATAACTTGGTTTTGTTTCTGAAATAGTTTTGTTTTGCAGATGGAGCTAATCTAAGTAGCTGGATTTTGCCAGTGCAAGTTGATTTTTAAATTCTGATTATTGATTATTGTGTATATGCATAAGTTTTGGAAGTAAATGTATATCAGAATATTAATAAACTTAGCTGCTGTTTTATAAATTTTTATGAACAGAAAACAAACTAAGAGAACAAGCTGTATACTTATAATCTATCTTTGTTTTAAAACTTGCTTGACTTTTCTGTAATAACATTAATTTTTTTCATATTCATTGAAGCAGCAGCAAGGAGAGGCAAGAACAAGAAATTTATTTATAAAAACTGAAGGTATAATATAGGCAGGTACAATAATTTTTAATTGATGCAGTTTAAAATACCTTTCTGGAGTAAATAATGCCCTCTGAAATGCTTTTGGGTTAATCATGTGTGTGAAAAAGCTTTGCAGCTGAAGAACTTCTGTTCAATAATTTCTTCACTTGATTGCACCAAGCCATTTAATATAGTAACTCCACAATATTTACCTTAGAAAAGGTGAGTTCACGTTGCCATAAGTAATTCTAAAGTATATTTGAATCTGAACACGTATTCTTAGGCGTTGCTGATCCCTGGTGGGTCACCACTGTTCACTGAGCTGTTTGTGGAAGGCATTGCTGAAGGCTCTGTGAGCTCAGACCCACTGTGTGAGTGTGTAACACAGCGAAGGGGATTTATTGGTCAAGTATTTTCCTTCTGCTTGGGCTCACCAATCATCAGGAGTGCTGTCTGCATGCACAGTCACTCAGCAGCTGTCAGTGCTGCAGGTGGGCTCACTCTGTCCCTGTGTCTGAGAGTCAGGGCTGTGTATCTGCTGTTCAGTGCTGCAGGTGGGCTCACTCTGTCCCTGTGTCTGAGAGTCAGGGCTGTGTATCTGCTGTTCAGTGCTGCAGGTGGGCTCACTCTGTCCCCGTGTTTGAGAGTCAGGGCTGTGTATCTGCTGTTCCCTGCTGCAGGTGGGCTCACTCTGTCCCTGTGTCTGAGAGTCAGGGCTGTGTATCTGCTGTTCAGTGCTGCAGGTGGGCTCACTCTGTCCCTGTGTCTGAGAGTCAGGGCCGTGTATCTGCTGTTCAGTGCTGTGCTGCACCTCCACGTCTGTGAGAGCCTTTGTCTCCTTGGGTGCTGCAAACGCCTCTGTGAATTTCAATCTGAACGATTTGGAAAGGTGGTAATAGAGAATGGGGTCAAAGCAGAGGTTGGAGACTGCAAACAGCAGGGTGGACTCCTTGGCTTTGAAGAGGGCCCGTTTGAGGGGGCAGCTGGCCGTGGTGTCCCTCTGGCTCAGCGTGTAGGGGATGCGCACGGCGTGGTAGGGCACGAAGCAGAGCAGGTACCCGGCCGTCACCAGCAGGATGTGGGTCAGCGCCTTCCTCACGCTGCCGTAGCTCTCGCTGTACTTGTGGCGGTAGAGCTGTCTGACAACGAGGAAGTTGGAAATCAGGATCACGGCTGAGAAATTCAGGAATATGGCTGTGCAGATGAAATTGGTGAACACATGCCAGTCCCTCCCAAACTTTGACTTGATGTCGATGCAGCCCGCGCCGGGTCTTTCTTCGGTGTGCTCCAGGGGAATAGCCATGTTGGGCACGGTGATGAGGAGGATCATGATCCACACGACTGCGGACAGTGTCTTGGCAAACCCGGGCTCCTGGATGCGGTAGATCTTGGAGCTGTGCATCAACTGGAGGCAGCGATCCATGCTCACAAATCCCAGGAATATGATTGATAAATACATGTTCAGATAGATGAAACAGGCTGTAACTTGGCAGTGGAATATTCTCAGGTTCCAGGATGCAATTCCTAGGTCAACAATAATCTTCATTGGCAATGTCAAAGTCAACAAGAAATCTGCAGTGAGGAGGTTTATTAAGTAGATGCTCATAGGCTTGTGTTTCTGGTGTTTCTGTGTGAATGCCCACAGTGCAAAAAAGCTTCCAATAATTCCCATAAGAAAAATCAAGAAGTAAAAATAGGTAAAAGGTTCCATTTCTTCGTAGATATGGCATTCTGAAACGTTGCTTGACATTGTAAACTCCTTGTGTGAGTTGGCTTTGCTGACTCGAGGTATCAAGGACCTACAAAAAGACCCGAGAGGATGTCAATGACATCTACCTTTCCTAAGAGACAGTAGTTATTCTCTTAGAACTTTGTTTGGTTACAGGAAAAAATGCAATTAGGAAGAAATATTTTTCTCGCTCTTCATGCTGCTTGCCAGATACTCAGGAGGGCTTTGTTCTCATGTTGGAAGAGTTAGGAATATGTTAGAATTTGTTGCTGAAACCATAGAGCCTTCTGAGCAGCTTTTCCACTAGAGCAGCCTTTTTGGGAGGGTTTGGTTAACACCTGCCCTCAGTCAAGGTGCCAGAGAAAAAGGTTTGAATCTATTTAAGCATCTAGTTAATAATGCTAAAACTTCATAACTTGTTTTTTTAAGGATTGAAAGTATGCCTGAAGTAATCTTTGTACCAGTCTTGTACAAAGATTAAAATTAAAAATGTGTTGGGAGTTCTGAGTGAATGCACTGGCAAACCAATATGTGGATATGTCTAATGGGTGAGCAAATGGTTCTGATCAGTCCTGAGGTTTGCACACTGCTCTCTCTTCCCACTCGAACAAATTAATTGTATGTTTTTATGAAACTTTTAGGAAAAGCATATTTTGAAAGAAGCAGATAATAAGTAATTTTGCTCACTTCCTTTGTAGACTTCACTAGAAGTTAAAGGGAAGAACAGCCAAAAATGTTGGTCCTGTTTCAACTAAATATATGACTCCATAACTGAGGGACTTGTTTGTTTGCTACACTGTAGGCTGCTGCATAGAATGGCTGTGGGAAAGGCTGTTCCTTAGAATTTCTTGGAATGAAAACCCAATACATTTACATCTTGAGTAGCATTAGAATGCAATAGTTCTATTTCTTTATATTTTTTCTAATTTTAATATACAATATAAGAGAACTACTGTAACTGCACGTATAATTTCTGCTGTAAAATACGTATCCAGACATGCATAATTTGTAAAGCAAAACAACTGCAGATGCTCCAGCAGTTTAAAAGGGGGAGGAAGCAGTTTACTCCTTGCAGTTGGCTTTCTGCGGGCCTCTGTTGTCCTGAGAAGAGGTATCTGGTGGGATGGAGTGCGGGTGTGTGGGGTGAGGGGGAGGGCAGGCGGTGCTGGGCTCGCTGCTCCCCTGGCGCTGGAGTTTCCTGCCCCACCGGGCGGTGCAGCCCGAGGAGCACCCAGCAAACCGAGCCCTGAGGGGCTGCTGGATGGAGCCCCCGAGGGTGCAGCGTGGCTCTGGCCGGGTGGCACTGGCACTGACACGGCGAGGCTGGTTTGCTGAGCCTGGCCCCCCGCACGTTTGGCACAGCCGGGTTTCAGACTGTGCGTTCATGGGCATCTAAACAGGCTGAAAGAGAGGCTGAAACCACCTACCTGTCCCTCTGGCCTGGGCTCTTCTGAGCATTTGTCTGCGAAGGTCTGATGTGTCTCAGCTGGCTCTCCCAGCCCGATGGTGTGTGACCTTCTGCTCTGGCTGCCTCTGTGGGGCTCTGAAAACGTGGCTGTGGTTTTTAAATGAGCCAACTGACGCAGTTCAACCCAGAGTTCAAATGGCTAAATCACGTGGAAGTTACCCAAAAGAGTGGGACAGAAAGACGTAAGTGCTCCCGGAACAGCCCAGAGCCCTCTCTTTCCTGTTGCTGGGGGAGAGGCAGGGAGGGCTGTGCCCCTGCGCCCACGCTCTGCAAACGGGGACTGATGGTGGGGAACGGGCTGTGGAACAGCCGGCTCAGCCGTGTTGGTGTGGCCAGTCTCACAGATTTTCATGATCCCCATTAAGCTCTTGTGGAGGGCAGATGGTCAGAGGTGCTTGAGCTGTCCGTGTCAGGGAGCTGATCAGGATGGAGACTGGAGCTGTGACCCGAGTGACCCCTGTGGGCCGATGGGCACTGCCCTGTGCTGTGTGTCCTGCTGGTTTCAGGCCTGAAGGTTTAAGTGTTTGTCGTGTGTTCACAGGGTCATGAGATGTGTGGTTAGGTCAATCCCACTGTGTGGACTTTCTTGTGTGGTTCCCAAAAGTTCCTCTGGTCAGTCCCAGATCCCTGACCTGGAGCTATGAGTCTGGGACATCAGTGGCTCTTTCTTTGCTTTTGTTTTTATAAATCTGAAACTCTGTTGCACCCTGCCCCCTAACCCCCATATATTTTACATTTAAAGTCTGTCTGGAATCAGGATTTTGCAATGTAGTTAGTCCTCACTCATTGTAATATACTGGCATGAAATTCCAGGTTTTGGGAATCTCGTGAGTGTTTGCTTTAGAGTTCCACTCTTATGTGTTAATTTGAAGGCATGTAGGGATTCTCAGTTAATAAACTGATCTCAGTTAATATTCTAAACCTTTGGACATTTGCCAAGCACCATTAAAAATAAAAAAAGACACATTAGGGAAGTAGAAGGAATATTTTTATTTTGGTTTTGGTATGCCGTGAGAAAAGGTCTGACACCATGCAGGGTGAGGTACTGACAGCAATACTGAAACTGACTGGTGACACTTGGTTGTAGTTGAGAATCCACAGGAATTTACAAACCCCGTATCAGAGCTTTGGGAAGGAACAGATGAAGAATGTCTGGTGTTACATTTAGTCATAAGCTGAAAGTTCAGACCATATTTGTCAAAATGTTTGCAAAACGTCGTGATCCGGAATGATCCCATGTCCAGTTGTGAGCAAACATGGGCTCATTTTTTGGTGTTCTGCTTATGCAAAGCTGATCTTGCCATACTTGTAGGGATTTTTTTTAAACCCAAACTGCACCACTGTCAGTTGTTTCTGTCTCTGTGTCTTTGTCTGTTGTTCTCCCTTTTTCTGTAGTCAGTTTACAACTCAGGAAACTTTCAGGTCTAAAAAGACAAAGTATGGGACAGTTGGGTAAGCCTTTACTGTGAAACAGTCTGCCCTTTCTGCAGAGGTGTTTTAGGAGAACAGACATGTGAATGTGAGTTCATTGGGTGTGTAAAGAGCTGGCTTGGGGTATCTGAGGCATGATGTGCTGGGAAAGATGTGAAAGGATTAATTTACCCAGTGCTGAAAAAATATTGGCTTCAGTTCATCCAGCAAAGTGAAGAGCAAGGCTGGGGAGATGGAGCAAGGGCTTGGTTTGACACTGGTGTTATTTGGGACTTGTCACTCACAGGGTGGGTTTGGAGCAGGAGCAGGGGCACAGGAGCGTTTCTTGACTAGTGAAGCTCTTGGAGGAGGATTTTTTTCAACGTGAATTATGTGTAGCATCCGTTTGAACAAGGGTGTTGATCGCCACCCTTTCCCTGGTGCCTGCATGTAGATTCTTGTTGTTCTAATATCAGTAATCTGCTGGGGTGAGGAAGCAATATAAATGATGTTTTCAAAGCCTGCACAGCAATTAAAAAGTTATTCAAATATATATTGGGGAAGTGTTTTTTTCTGCCTGTGCCAGTGATCTTTCACAGCCACAATTATGTAGATTTACGTAGGCAAATACCAAGCCCTGCCATGTAGGGAACTGAATGTTTTTGCCATAAATGACAAAAGATCTTCTACAAAGCACCAGATTCCCTTCCCCAGCAGGTTGGCTCCCTTGCTTAGAGGGCAGAGCCTCCAGAGTCTGTTTAATGAAGTCTTCCCCCCTCTTCCTCCCAGTTGTTGGCATAGAATCCTTTCTTAAGCTGCGCATTGCCACCAACCCTTTGCTCTATGACCCACTAGATAAATGAGTGAGGTTCCCTGCCCAGTCTCAGTCCCCTTGGGTGGGCAGGTGGAGGCCAATTCTGAGAGACTCGTACTGACCATCCTCATGTTGCTCCCTGGGGCTCTGCCCTGGTCGAGGTGGAGCTGTTGGGTGTTCCCAGGGCTGTCAGGCTGCTTTGGTGGCTGTTGTGTGTCGTGCCTGGCTTTGTGAGAAACAGCAGAAAATTGGTTTAGTTTTGGGTCTTTTGGGTGATCCTTTCCGAGACCCATGGCCTGGAGCTCCAGAACATGCCATTCCAGGTACTTCTCTCTCTGCTTTTAAGATCCAGATGGGTTGTGTCACATCCTGACGCAATCACAGCGTCAGCTGAAACAGCACATGGTGAATGTATTGGCACATGCAGTAATGGTTATATATATATATATATACACAGAGAAACAGCACTTGGTGTTTTGTGTTGAAACCTCTTTTGTTTGTTGCTGGTTCTCATCTGCTAAGGTTCTTTGGGACATTGGCATTCATGAATGACTTCCTGAAACGTGCATAATTGTGCAGACCTGAAACTACAAGATGTTTATACTTTCCCGAAGTGTATTTGATCTTCTGGATTTAGAAATTTCAACCTCACTTGAAGCTTTCAGCTTGAGATGCAGTTTTTGATACAGCTTTTCTTTAAAGGGGAGGCAGAGGAAGAAATAAATAATGGGGTCAAGGCAGACGTTGGCAGCAGACAGCACCAGAGTGAACTCCTTGGCATAGTACAGTGATTTTTGGGACTGGCAGGTGAACTGGGAGCTGGTCTGGCTCAGGGTGTATGGGGTCCTGCAAAGGTGGTAGGGCACAAAACAAATGACAAACACAAACATGATGCTGAAAATGTTCCGGCTGGTTTTTCTCTTGGCCATGTCTGAGCTCCTTCGGAATTTTTTGTAAGAGCTGTATATTTTTTTGGATATAGCAGTGTAAAATATGATTAGCAGAACAAAAACAACCCAGAAAATCCCTGTGCAAATATAAGTTGTTGCTGTGTGCCACTGTCTGCCAAGCTCACTTTTAAGACCTATACATTTTCTAGAATAATTGTCTTTAGTGATTTCATTAGTTAAAATCATATTTGGAAATGATATAAGCATTAACAACAGCCATATGATTATAGAGACCACCTTGCTGTAGTTCACTGTGTGAACAAAGGAGGTGAACAAAGGTTTTACAATTTTGTAGTATCTGTCAAACCCTATGAGGCCGAAAAAGCTGATTCCAATGTACATGTTCATGTAGAACACAACTGCAGAGTATCTGCACACAAACAGGTTGAGCTCTGGAGGTGCAATTTCTGAATCAGCGAGGATTTTGAAAGGGAACGTCAGGCTCATGAGGAGATCGGCCACGGCGATGTTTTTGAGATAGACAATAAAACTCTTTGTGCTGGAAACGTACAGGAAGACCCAGGCTGCCAGGGCATTCAGCAAGAGCCCTGTGAGGAAGATGAAGGAGTAGAGCAGTGGAATGACTGTTGTAGTTACTGCTGTGCGGTGGCTGCAGTTGTTTCCCAAGGAGTCTGTGCTGGTGTTGAACATCCTACAGTGCCTTCGTTCCTAGAGGCAGAGAAAGAGGATCTCAGTAGGACAGAGTGATGCTGGGCTTTCTGTTAATCACTGTAAGTTTTCTACTCTTACTTCCAAATAAACTTGGCCTGCCTCTCAGAAATGACCACGCTCCCACACCACAGCATTCCCAGCAGTGGTGCAGAGTATTTTTCCAAGTGGTGGCATTTCACTGTCTGGTGATGTTCAAGGGCACGCTGCTGCTTTGAACAGAGAGGATCCATTTGCTTCTCTGACTTTAACCCATTGCCTTCCAGCCCTGGCTGCCCCTTTACTGGGCACGAGTTCACATGCTGTGAACTGGGACTGGTGCACAGGGATCTGGTGACACAAAGGGTTGATGGGATGTATTTAAGGACCAGTTTGTATTTTTAGCAGTGGTTTACCAGGAGGCATGAGAGATACAAATACTCCTGGTCAAAGTGTTCTGTAAGAACTCCTCTAATGTTAGTGAAGATGGAGATCCCTGGTATGTGCCCACATTTCCTGACATTCCCTTGCAAGGAAGCCGTGTGTGCAGCTGGCAGTTTGCTTTCAGCTTCCAGCAGCCTGGCACACAGGAGGGTGTCTGTGGGTCAGTGTAACGTGGGAGCTACAGCTGGCTGCTCAAGTCAGTCAGATCTGCATTCTAGAGGATCTCCAAGAAGAAATCACGTCTGCTGTCTGCTTTGCTTTGCCAGAATGTTTGCGGGGGTGTATTATCCTCTCTGGGGAGGGCAGAACCTACATAGATATAAATATAATGCTGCTCTAATTGGCAAGGGAAACCCTGGGTAACTGGAAAATATGTGCCTTGTAGCTGAGAAAAACCACATCTTTTAGAAAATAGACTTTGCTATTATCCCCAATTCCAAGTCAGTAGGTGATGTCTCCGTGGAGCAAGCTGAGACCAGAATGCAGCCTTGCAATAACTAGAAATGAACATTTTGTCTCAAATGAGTCAAATTGTGTCCTTTGGTGTATTGTTTTCTGTCCCTCTTAGGGACGCTCTAAAGGCTGATCAGCTTTTGTGTGCTCTGGAACCTGCGTGCATGAGCAGAAGTGACAGAGCAGGTGTTACCCTGAGCACACCCACAGCTGGCCCTCAGCCCCTGCCTGGGACTCCTCCCTTTGGAGCAGTGGCCATCCTGTCTTTGTTTCAGTTCTAGTCATCAAGGCATTTGTTTTTGTTTGGTTGGGGTTTTAAAGGAAAAACATGATGTGGAGAGAGGATGTTACAACTGCCATGTGAATAGATGTGTTAGGGTTGGGAGGTTAATGGGTCAAGTTTGGGGTGATACTGCTGAAATTAGGACCTGCTGAAAAGGCACCAATAGCAAATGGCGATTTTTATTTAAATAGTAACACACTGTGTTTACAAACTATTCTTTCTGCTGTGTCCCTGTTCCTTTCCTCTTGCCAGGCTGTCTCAGCAGGATCCTCTCTCTGCACGTGGTGTGTTTAGAAATTGTTCTGGTCTGTAGGGTTTTCTAAAGTAAGGAACCCACAGGTGGGTCTTCCTATGCTTGGATTTTGGAGCAGATATTAAATGGCTTAGGAAGTTCATGAAGCATGTTTTGTGCTGAGGCATCACAGAACAAAAGATTATTTCAGAACTGTGTCATTGGAGATATGAAGTCTTAGTAAAGTCTGTTGTGTCTGTGCAGCATGGAGAACAGCCTAGACAAATTTTTCATTTGATACCAGCATATTTAGCAACTGTCTGTGCTGAGAGGGAGCCACAGTCCAAGCCAGACTCTGGACATCTTTCTGGATCATTGGCAAGTCCTTACCTTGTCTGCCCTGCCTGCTGTGGTGCTTTGCTAAGGGTCTGGAGCACTGTCCATCCTTGGGCATGGGGCCTCTGTTCTTGCTGTGGTTCCTGGGGGGGAGACAGGAAGATGATCTTTTATTGTGACACAGGGCAGTGTGACAGTGCTGAGGGGCTCCTGCAGTGCAACACCTGCTTGGACCATCTCAGAACCAGTACTCAGACAGGGCTTCAGATGTGCCAGGACTCCAGAACTGGTCAGGGGCAGAGCCATGGAGCAGTCATAGTCAACCTAAGCCCGTCAGTGCATGGGTAAGGCTGGAGGCCCCTGTGGCCCCTGCTGTGCACTGCAACGTTCATCTTCACGATCAGTGTTACCTGCTCTCTCTGTCACCTCGTCACACCTGGCTCTTTCTGGAAGGCCCTGTCCTACTGCTGTGGGTGGCTCAGCAGGGGCAGTGAGCACTGTCCCGTCACTGGCCTGTCCCCTGCAGGGTGTCCTGCAGCTGCTGCTGGTGTGAGGCAGAGGGTACACGTTAGTGCCAGCTTTTGGGTGTCACAAACAGCCTTTTGTACTCAAGCAGCAGTTCTTGCCCAGAATGCCTGGGCCAGCATAAAGTGTATTGATTTGTGTAAATAATGTCAACTGGTTGTGCAAACCCAGCAAACTCGATCCACTGGATAAACTAGATTGATTTGGTAAAATACAGAAAAGCTTTGAACTTTCTCAGCTTGTAAATGGTGGTGTCTTGGCAAAACACACAAAAAGGGAAGTAGCATAAACCATTAGAAGTGCTCAGTCCCTTCTGAGGTCAAACTCTTGCACTGTCCCCTGGCTGTCCCCAGTACCATTAAGGCAATTCTTGAACTTGGCTGAGAATTGTGTAACTTGGCTGTCAATTTTCAGAGTTTGTGGCTGATTTACTGAACGTAAGAATAATCTTTACAAACCGGTTTTCTTTTATTTTCTGTACATTTACCAAAAATTCTGTAGTACCAAGTGCACATTTGAGCTATTTACGGAAACAAATGCAGCTGCCTGATAAATAAACAAACAATGCAATTACTGGGTCAGGAACTGGTGACAGTGGTCACCGTCACCAGAAATCTTTTTTGAACTGCGAAATGGAGTTAATCAGGGGAGATGATCGTGCCTGATGGTATCTCTGATGTTAGGAGGAAGCTAGAGATGCAGGAAGAACAACACACACCACAGCTATTGCAAATTGTGCTGAGTGTGCTAACAGAAGAACCTAGTTTTAAGATTTTGTCTCTGATGTGGTGGGAATGTTGGTACTGGGCAAACCTGCAGTGCTGGATGCTGGTGCAATCCAGTGAGAAAGCTGCTGTGGGTCTCCCTGTGGGTGTCAGAAGGGGCAAGGCTCAGGAGCACAGGCTGGGAGCTGTGGGGTGCTGTCCCCACTCCCCAGGGGCCTGGCTGGGGGTCAGGGCCAGGCAGGGGCTGGCTGAGGGGAACCCTCTCCCTCAGGGCACCGGGGCAGGTCTTGATCTGTGCTTGCCCAGGGCTGCTCTGACCCTTCTCTGCATCCCCACGGACGAGCCCTGCCTGGCAGCCTGTGGGGTGGGTGCCAGGTGGAGAGATGCTCAGGGTGCCTGGCTGGAATTGCTCATCTCCTCTGGAGGGCAGTGCTTGTCGTGACTGTGGAGATATGCTGGTACATTTGATGTGTTGCAAGTTTGTCAAGAGACTAACATTTTGCTTATTTACTGTTGTTATTATGCCATTTGTCATAGGGCAATGTCTGGGTTTTAATACTTAAGAGAATAAAGGTATGCAAAATACACTGTGGGCTATTTTAGTGCCTGAAAAGGGTGTGTTGAGTGGTAGTTGTTCTTGTTTGTCATAGTGGAGGGAAATGGGGTGAAGAGTGGAATTAGGATGATGAAGGATGAATTAGGATGAAGAATTAAAATCGCATTCCCACTGCAGGAAGCAGCAAGGGAGCAACTGCAGTGGCATCAGATGTGGTGCTGGTGCTCCCCTCCTGCGGTGTGGCAGGGAAGGGGGTCAGTCAGTGCAGAGTGACCTCTGCAGGGTCTCAGTTCCCCACCACTGTGCCTTCCAGCCCCCTCAGGGGTGGTGTGTAAGGACAGAGGGCCGAGCGAGCCGTGCCTGTCCTCGGAGTGCTGGTGAGCACCGTGCCCCCTCTGACAGTGCCTGAGAATGGATGCGTGGCCTGTGAATGTCACTGTGGCTGTGGCCCCACGAGTAGCAGTCCCTGTGAGCCTGGTGATACTGTTGGTGTGTCCTGTCTGCAGCTGCAGTTAGCAAGGGGAAGAGCAGAAGTGTGAACGGCTCTGTACACATTAACAGATCCAGAAAGTCAAACTCCGGGATGCTGCAGTGAGGAGGCAGCAGTCGGTGGCCACAGGTATTGCATTGATTGGATCACAGGTGATGTTCTCCTGGCACGTGCTCTGAAGGACACGGCAGGAGGGCCAGCAGGTACACAGAGCAGTGCAGATTAGGTTGTGCATTTCCTGGTAAAGCCATGGCTCTCGAGGGCAGCGTGGGCTCCTTTGGCCACAGCATCCGGACACCTCAAGGGCAGAACTGTATTTCTGTTCTGCAAAACCCACCAGTAATTGTTTCATTTCTTCTTACTGTCTAGCAGTCCCTATGTTCTCTTGAAATCTGAAATTCAACAGCTTTGTTTTTCTGATAAGCTAATTTTTTCATTCTCTTTTTGTTTCTGATTTTTAGATGAGGGTCTGCATTATTCTGAGCCCACAAGCTTTTAGCATTAAAAGGTTGGAGCCTGTGAGGTGTCTGTGCAAACCCTGATACTCACATGGAAACTTGGACAATGCTTTGAGCTCTTTGCATGTAGTATCATTTTCAGGTCTAGCTTAAATATTAATTTTGTTTGAATTAAGCCTCAAAATTTCCCCACTGAAGTCTTTCCTATCTCCTAATTACTGTGTTGGAGTGGTAGATGTGAGAGGAAGTGTTAGGATCAGAAAGAACAGTTTAAGAACTGAAATATAATGACAAAAATATTGTAATGAAAAGGAGAATAACCAAGAGAGAGAAATAAACCCCAAGAAAAACAAGTGGTGGGTCAGCTGTCCTGGCAGTGCCCACCCCAGCTCCTTATGCCCCTCTGAGCTGGCAGGGCACGAGAAGCAGGAGAGTTCTTGACTTGGTGCAAGCGCTGCTCAGCTACAGCTAAACCATCAGGGTTGTTCTCATTCCAAACCCAAGCACAGCTGTGTACCAGCTACTGGGAGAAAATGAACTCTGCCCTAGCTAAAATCAGGGCACTAGGTCAATAAAGCATTTTAATAATCAGTAGATTTGTTATCGTAAAACTGTTTTTTTTTAAAGTAGTAAAATGCGGTTCAAAGAATGAAATTGTTCCCTTTAATATTCTAATAATAAAATTTGTCATTTAAATATTTTACTCTAAATTCTACTTCTGATGTTTTAAACTACGAGTTTTATATAGTTACATTTCCTCAGTCATAAATTAAAACAAAAGTAGTTGCTAAGAAAAGATATTTTTCTAAAGACAGACAAGAGGAATCCTTGCCTATGTGTCCTCCACCTGTGCTGGCTCAGCCTCGCAGGTGAGGAGTAGTTTCTGTAGTGAGTTACAACTGCTCCTTTGTGCTCTAAATTGTTAGTGGTTTGCAGAACGCGTGGATAGATGTTCACCTTATTTGCCAATTTAAAAAATGAAATCGCGGTGGCAGTTAATTAAAAATAACCGAGGGCATTTGGAACGCTGGCAGGGGCAGAAACAGGTGATGGAAGGCGGCGTCTCACCTGGACAGAAGTGAGGGATGGCACGCGTGGCTCCTCTTCAGCTGTGATACATGGGCACAGAGCGAGCCCTTCGCAGCTGCCCTGGCACGGAAAACGGCCAGGAAGCTGCAGCTGGAAATGTTAGGCGGTCCCGGTCCTGTCCTGGTCCCGGTCCTGTCCCGGCCCCGCGCCCCGTCCGCGCTGCCGGCAGGGGCTGTGCGGGGTCCGCGATCCGCGCTCCCCGCTCGGGGGGATTTCAGAGCAGAAAGGGGAAGGGCTGGGGGGCCGTGCCCTGCCCAGCTGGAGCTGCAGCTGCCCGGGGCTATTCCGGGAGATCGCTGCTGAGCAGCTTCAGCAGAGACACAAGTGCAGCTGGCACAGCAGTGAGCCGTCTGAGCGGCAGGGCTGGAGTTTGCTTTTCCTAAACTGTTCCCAGGGCTGGCTGCGACCTTTCCTGTGACGCATCCTGCTGCTCCATGCATGGGAGGGCTCTGAACCGGAGCCACGGGCTTGCATGGTGCCTGCCCAGGGCATGCTCCGACTGGGAGATGGATTCTGGGGATACCTCACGGGTCTTTGGTGGTTGGCTGTTTTTTCTCTCTCTCCTTTTTTTTTTTTTTTTTGTCCTGTTCTTTTCTTTTAATCCTAATCACCTGCCTGGCTTCCTCCTGTGCTATTGCTCTCAATAGCTTACTGGGAGGCTTTGATATCAAGCACAGAACTAGTGAAAATGTACAGTAATAGAGACACTAATACCTTCTTTGTGGATATGGGAAAGGAGTATATTCTGAGAGGGAGCTGAGGTTTGGGGAGACAAATTGAGGTTTAAATGTTTATTTTAAAATAAATGAAATATGTAAATTGTGTATCTTGGAGCTGATAAACATCTAGTGCATGACTTGAGCTTTGCTTGACAGTGTGTTACCCAAACCCTCCAGTAAATATACAATTCCTCATGGGCATTCCTTTTTGTGAGGGTTTATCTGTATACAAGGAGGGCCCAAAAGCACAGAGAAACAAATGTACCTTCTGCTAATGTGTTGATGCCATGTGAACATCCTTTCCTTGGAACCAGTGCATGTTAACTTGAACCTCTAGTTCCTTCCTTTCTCCAAATTTCACTGAATCTCTCTCAGTGCAATAGGGGATATCTCGAGAGGCAAAATTGTCTGTACATTTTTGTGAGCACTCTTGCCCTCTCTCATTTCTGAGACTCCCAGCTCAAGCTGTAGCGGTCAGTTCTTGGCTTTGGGGTGATGGGTTTGGTTGTTGGTTTATGGATCAGGCAGGACAGTGCATGAGGCTTCCCAGACTTTTCCCAGAAGGCACCAGTCAGCCAAACTTTACATTTCTTTCCATCCACCCCATGGTCGTTTCGTGAAGTAAGGACAAGAGGAATAGGTCAGATAAGGCTTTGGCTTTAAAAACCTTTGGCCCTCTGAGACAGAGCTTGTAATTAATTCTAAAAAACCCCAAAAGTTGAACTTTTTTTTCTACTCCTACCCCCCTCCTTATTTCTGTGCTTCCTCTCCCCAGAAGCAGCAGCAGCAGAAGCCTCAATATCCCTTTTGGGACCAGGGTCAGCTTTCATAGTGTGACCTACAACAAACTTTTGCCAATAGCTTCCGCATCTAAGCCTAAAATTAAAATAAGCAATGTTCCATTTGTGTCCAGATGGAATCCTTGCAGGAGAGGAAGAGAATTGCAGTTTGGCCAAGACAATTGAGTTTAAAAGAGAAATATAGAATAAAGGGTCAGAGGACCTTCTGGCAAAGCAGAATTGTCCCCCAACCTTGATGAAATCTCTGCCTCCCCTGGGCACTTCTCATTCTACATGCAGCACTCCACAACTTCTGTTGAAGGGGGTCAGTGTTCAGAGACTCAGTGAAAGGGAAATTTGAAGAAAATAACTGAAGCATTTATGAGTTCTTCCCATTATTTCAAGTATTTGCGAATTTTGCAAAGAGCTGAATAAGCTTTTTTGCTGATTCATCAGAAAAATCACAACTTGAGCCTGCAACCAACATTTTGGGTCAGACTGCCAACCTCTGTGTGATGGAAGTGGCTTTTCCTATGGTCTAATACGGTAAATGTGTCACTGCAGGGCTGGCCTCTGCTGGGGTAACATCCATGTGGGGTGCATTTCCGGGGTTTGATTGCCTGTTTATTATTCCCTATTTGAAAGACTGGATTTGAATGGGGAGTCTGACTTGGAAAATTCCACCTGGCTTAAAAGAGGTTCTCAGTGGTCTCTGATACCCAGTTCCTTTCCTGGGGTCTCAGATCAGATCCTGAGTTGCTCTTGTGCCACCTAGAAATGGGGCTGTGAAGTTGTAAAGTAGATAAACCAATTTAGATCGTAGCGGTTTGGATGCATGTGGGTGCATCGGACAGCTCGGGCACGGCACATTCCTGCTGCCTCTCCTTGCCTTGGACCCTGTGCTGCAGCTCTGGGGGTGGGCACTCCTGGGGCTGGTGGATGTGAGCCCTGGTGGGCTGTGGGAATGTTTAACAAACTGTTCCGTTGTGCTGACTTCACTCTGAGGAAAACAACACCGGTGCAGTATTTATCGCTGCTTTGGAATACGATGTAAGTCGTTTACACTGAGTAAATTGGATCAATGGCAGCATGTGCTGCAGTGGATTTCCAGCGGTTGCTTTCTGGGGGCTCAGGTTTGTGCTGGGAAGGCTGGCTGGCTTTCCAGGGCCACAGCAAACAGCAGAGCCGATGCTCCAGGGAAATCGCACGCCCCTTCTCCGCATGCCCTGCTGTCAGTCCTGGTTGCTGTGCCTGGTCCTGTGACGTTCAGAGCAATTCCCACTGACATTTCGTGAGATGCTTTTAGAACAGTTTTTGTTTGGCTCTACTCATGTGATGGTATTGCCCCCCCAGGATGAGGGGTCAGGACAGCTGCTGGACACAGCCTGCCCCTGAGCAAAAGGGTATGTTCCTTGTTTCTAGAGGGGAGATTTCCTTAGGTTAAAGTCAGAAGTTGGGATTTAGTTCTGTCACTGTCCAGTGTTGTTTCCTGTGCTTTGAAAAACATTTTTGGAGTGTGGAACCCAGAGTATTTTGAAATAATTGGAGTGGGGTCTCTGGATGGGCCATGGGACCGTGGTGCTCAGGCTTGCAGCAGCTCTGTAACTCACCAGCTTCATTGCCCAGGAGGAAATAAAGATAATGGTGTTTGCTTTCACTGGTGTGTGAAGAACACAACTTTGTGTGTGTTAGTGCTTTGAGGTAGAGGAGGAAAACCTTAAAATGCACCTTTCCATGTTAAATGTCCAAGGCTGTAAACAGCCATCCCACATCTGGCCTGATGGGGATGTTGCCTGTCTCCCTCACACTGTGCTTTCATCTGACATATTATTTTTGACTTTTTTTTATAGTTTGGCTTTTCTGGTGACGATCCTTTTGCTTAAAACACAACCCAAATACAAATGAAACAAAACACTCCATGTGCTCTCAAGTTGGATACCTAATTTGAACAGTCCTGACAGACTGTTGGCAGTGGAGTTGATCAAAAGTCGTATGTGAGTGGTTTTATACTTTGTAATTTGAAATTCTGTTGTTGTAGGATTTCCTATGGCATGGCTGTGCTTTTTGGTTTAAAATGTCATTCCTGGTTGAAACTTTTTTAGAATTGTTGAACTAAACCCACGTATGTCAGTCAGAGTTGCTGCCTGCGGCGAGGAAGGGAAGTGTGCACTCTGAGGAGCATGGGAAGTCCCAAGGGAAGGGGCAGTGCAGTGTTTTCCAGTGTAAGCTGCCGTCCTGTGATGGATTAAACATTGCAGCACAGATAATTTTTTGCAGTGAGAAGTAAGCAGTTGTCCAGGGCAGAGGATTAAGAGCTTAAGGGGCGGGTGGGGCTCCTCAGCTCTGTGTACAGCTTCACCCCGCTGGAATGACTCTGGGCAAACACCAGGGCAAACCAAGGGGTCGCTCTGTTATACAAACATGGGTATTTTTCCAAAATGCCAGCCAGATTGAGTGTTTAAGGATCTAAAGATACTGCTGCTGTTTCCAGAGGTTTAGAAAGCAAGCAGTGAAGGGGTTGCCAGAAAACCCTGCTCTGTACCATGTACCTTTGGTGGCTTAAGAACAAACTGATAATGCCTTTTACCTTCAGTCCTACAAGTCTACTTCTTTCTCCAAAATCTAAAGTTCCCTTCTGCTGGCTGTTTTAATAAGAGAAGCTTTTTAACGCTTTGTCTGAGCTCAGGGCCTTTGTATGGTCCTCAAATCCTTTCGTATGGTCCTGTTGATGGACTTCTGTCCCAGAGCCTGAGAGGGGAGGACACTGCCAGTGTGCCAGAGCACGTCTGGTGACAGAAGGGTTGGGGGTCATTTGGTCCTTCAGGTGTGGAGTGGCAGCTCTGCAGCTTTTGCTGGCAGGAGTGGGGCTGACAGGTTCTGAGCTGTGTTCTGAATGCAGGCTCTTACACCAAACCACTGCCAGGTGTAGAGACATCTGCGGCTGGGGATGTTATCTGTGCCATCAGCAGAGCTGCTAACAGAGATGGCAGTGCTTCCAGCCCTGCTGAATGTGAAACCGCACAGATCCTACTGGATTGGGGAAAAGCAGGATGAACAAGACAAATATTTTGCTAGGATAATCCCCCTAGAAGGCTGGCTAATTACAAAAGTATTGCAGGGCTTCTGGTTGGGGTTTTTGCCCCATCAAACCTGCCAGCAAAGCTTTTCTGCTCAGTTTTGTTCAGCTGATGAGTGGATGTCTGTGCATCCTTGTGGAACAGCCTTCTGGTGCCTTACAAGGCTCTGTCTGGAGCTCACTCACCAGGCCTGTCTGTGTTCAGATGGCACTGCTGATGCAGACATTCTGCCTTAGGGGCGTCGTGAGGGGCAGCAGGGTGCTGAGGGATGAGGCTGTGCTGGTCTGAATTAGAGAATGCTTCGTGTGGGATTTGATCAAGTAATTTACCAAGACTTTCCTGCAGCTGTTCCTCTTGTCTTTCAGCCATAGACAGTATATTTCTAGTTGGTCATTTTGATTTAAAAGAATATCTATATAATTTTTCCAATTTCTCCCATGGCTCTTTCTCGAAAGACAATGATGTTTTAATTACCACATTTCTGACTTCAGAGTCTTATATTCTACATCTGTAACCTCTTCAGGAAATAGGGAACTTCTGATTTCCTTCTGCTCACAAGATAAACAAGCTCCCAAAACTGCACAAATAACTCCTTTACATTTTCTTCTTTCTATTTTCAGCTGATTTATACACTGTACTATTCACTCTACTATATTTGTTCTCATCCTTCCAACATTTCTGGGCCTGTTCTATCCTTTCCTGGGTCGGTGCACACTTTTATCTCTACAGTAATTTATCCATGGCAATGCTGCCACTGTCAGTTTAATGTTGCAAGAACATAACTCTGGGTGTGACACCAGGTGGATGAACGGTCTGTGAATGATAGGCCTGGTCACATTCAAAAGAGCCACTGGGGGTCACGAATAGCACAGGTTATTGAATGCAACAGATACAGTTCTTTTAGATTACTGGTGGTAAATACATTAACTGCAGAGCAGCTCTATAGAACACTGCCAACACAATTGCAATCACAAGTTTAATATCACAAGTTTAATATTTGGCAACACTTACCAAATGATGTCTCTTCTGGGGAGGGTGGGGAGGATGAACTCGTAGATCTGACCCAGCAATTTCATTGAATTCTCATCCCCCAGTTAGATGCAAAAGTGGGGTATTTCTTGTGCCTTATGAACCACTACTGTGCAAAGTGGATTGTGGTCCAACCTTCTGTTCCCTGTGGGTATGTTGTACAGAATATTTATAGGTAAGTGGTGGACTTAGTTTGTACAGAGCATTTCTGGGTAACACAAACCACGAGACCTCCATCCGGTTTTCACGTTTGCACTGTGGGCTCCATCACGTCTCGAGTTCTGCATTGTCTGCCCTGTTTTGTGCTTCCAACACCAATGCCTGGCTGGGTGAGCCCGCTGTGCCCACGCTGGTCACAGTTCCCTCTGCTTAATCCATCAGGAGAGCCTGGTGAGTGCCAGTGCAGAGAGGGATCTTAATTTTTTTCTAGAACTTTGGGTGGGTTTAATTTCCTTTCTTAGGATTCCTGTGAACTGCACTGGTGGAAAGCCACAGGAAATGTCATTGCTAGAGGAAACCTCAGAAGGAGAGGGTATTATGTATGTAGTGACAAAAGTCCTGCACCAGTTGAGGACTGGAGCTGGCTCTGAGTACGAGTTCAAATCACACTTCTATCACAATAAACCCCTAGCATGGAGAGTTCTGACTGGGCTATTCAATCAGTGTATGTGAAATGTAATTAAATTTGAATTACAAACACTGTAATGCAAAGTTTACTGAATGAAAAAAATCCCAAGTGTCCATGAATTGTTCAGTTGTTCAAGTATTGCTCTTTACATTCTTGAGTCAGATCTGCTGTTGTGCTTCCAGCCAGAAAACTGTGTTTCCTGTTAAAAATGGTACTCTGGGACTGCACAGCCACAGTTTACATCTGTGTCTGCCCTGATGTGGCTCTCTGAAATGACAGTGTAGGTTGGGGCCTGAGACTTTCCCTACAAACTTCCTTGTACCTTTTTCTTTCAAGATGGACTTTTAAGGACCAAAATTCCATGTCAAATCTGGACAAATTAAATATAGTTATTTGGTATTTGGGAATTGGGATGTTGTTGCATAATTCATTTTTAGCCCTGGGAAAATATTTCACAAGCAGCATCTTCAAAGAGCTGCTTTGTATGTGAGTGTGTGTACAAACCAGTGATGGGGGATTATCACAGATACAGCATGTCAGATAAAGTAAACTGCTTTTGGGGTGATTTTCCAGTGAAGTGTTGTCTGCACACAAGTTGTCAGGCTGCAGAGCAGAGGCTGCCCTGTGTGCTGGGAGCGTGTGACTGAGTCTTCCCTTCCCAGATTTCATATGGATGCCCCACTCCTGGCACTGCCCTTTCCAGAAACAATTGATTGCTTTATCCCTTTAGTCCCCTGGAAAGGGGGGGACCATTCTTCAGGCTGTTCTTTGAAGGGTATGACCTCAACACCCGAGTGTGGTTGCTTTGGGTAATAGATTTTTTGGTGTGAAGTTCTTATTAGGAATTAACGGTACCGTCTCTCCTAGGAGGAAATCCTGTGTAAATCCATCCTTTAGCTAAAAAATCAGTGTGTAGTGGGAAAGGTGGTATGTGTGCATGCTGTCAGGAGGGTACACAGCTGCTGAAGGGATGTGGGTGCCCATCTGGTGGTGTTTTTGCAGCCATCCCTGCACTGCACCATCAGCTCCACACTGTGCCAGGGCGGATCCTGGACCCTGCACACCTGGTCTGCCACCTCCTCACCTGCCCTTGGTGTCCCTGGCTAGGGACACACAGGGATTTTTCCACTGAAGTGGCTCTTTGGGCTCTGCTGGTGTTGTGTGGGAATTCCACCATCGACCTGGGAAAAGGTCACTGTGAATTTAACACAGGAATTGTCAGGCACAGTTTAACAAACCATAAACCCTCGGGGCTGTGCAGCTGTAAAAGGGAGGCCAGAAGCACTTGGTCTTGATTTACTTTAACCATATAAGACCTAAGAGGAAAGTCTTTGGTTAGGAATGTCTGTGTACAGAACCAAATATTATCATTCCATTCAATTTACTGCTCATGGGAATTTAAACTGTGGCACCCAGTCCCCAAAATGGTTCTCTTCACATGGATTTGTATGTGCATGGACCCCTTAGGGTGCAAAATGGCAGATTTCGTCCCAGAACCAGTCTTTGAGGGTGTGTGTGAACAGTTTTCTACAGAACTGCTTAGGAAACAGGGTTTATCTGTGGTATTTTAGCCATTTAAAGTATTTTTATTTAAAGTAGGATAAATATCCAAAATGTCCTGTCTTCCTTTCCAGAAATGTTCTCCCCTGGACAATGTAAGTAGTTTTATAATACTTTCATTAATTCAAATATTATCATACTTATGTTTCAGTTTCTTAATTATTCATGAAACAAAATCTAAACCTAAACTAGCACTTTAAAAAAAAAAAAAAAAGGAAAGAATTCTTGTTTCAGCAGAAAACTTCATCAAAGATGTTCTCGTGCAGAATCTAATCTTGTTATCTGAGTGCCTAATTTTCAGGGTTTTCTTGTCAAACACTTTTTTCCTGTATTGAAGGACAGTCCTTATCTATGTAAGGCACTGCCTGATGGACTGTTGCCATCTCCTGCCTGTGCAGCTGCACTACATCCCAGGGCTGGCTGTGAGCAGGGATTGCTCAGGGCACCTGCCTGTTCCTGACAATCTGCCCAGGAGCCTGTGCCACCTTCTCCCCTCCCATTCACTTGGCACCATCCACTGGACCCTGGGGATGCCGACCCCTCTTGTTGGATCCTGCTCTGAGGTCAGAGCATGTCTATCCTGGCTGGAGCCTCCTGCAGCTCTGGGTTATTTTCTGAGCTGAGACAGCCTTAGGTTGGCCTTTAAACAAACCAACCAACCGACCTCCCGAAACAGCCCCAAACCTTCCTGGAGTGAGCCTGATCCCTGTGGGGATGGGATTTGAGATGGATGTTGGTAAGCTGACACAGAAAAGCTGAATGTGTCTGCATGTTCCTTAATGAGGTTCCATGGTCAGATACTCAAAGAGACATTTTATTTACATGATATACAAACAATCTCACAAATGAGCAGAGTCTCTGTGGGTGCCCTCAGACATCAGTGTATTCGTGGTAGATGCGCACCTCTGATCTCCTGACACTCTGGAGGGACCTGATGCTCTCACTCCTGGTTCTCATGTTGGATTTCCTGAACAGCCTTCGTGAGAACGATCGACACATGAAAAAGTAAATGATTGGATCCAGACAGACATTGCATGCGGACAGGAACAGTGTCATTTCCTTACAATAATACAAAATTTTATGTGCAGAGTCATCTAAAATTTTGTCCAGATGACTAAAAGTAAAGGGTATTCGACACAAATGATAGGGCAGAAAGCAGGTGAAAAACACAGCCACGACAACCCTTATGCTCTGGTTGTGCTTCCGCTTTCGGCTGGATGAGCTGATGAACTGCTTGCTGGATTTGTAAATGTACCTGGAGATGGCAATGTAACACCCTATCAGCACGATCAGCACCACTACGAACATGCAGGTGTTGATGTAGATGACGGCCGAGTGCCACTTGACCCCCAGGGGGGACTTCAGCTTCAGGCAGTCGTCGATGTTTCTCCTGGTGGGGTAGCCGTTGGTGAGGATCAGGTTTGGCAGCGCCAGGAACGCCATCACCACCCACACGCAGGCCGACAGGATCTTGGTGAAGGTGATGCTGTACATCCTGGAGTCCCCGAAGGGCTTCACCACCTTCAGGTAGCGGTCGATGCTGATGAGGCCGAGGAACACGATGGTGGTGTACATGTTGGCGTAGAACAGCACCGTGGTGTAGCGGCACAGGAAGGAGTTGAAGTGCCACGGTCCCAGCCGCGAGTCCTGGATGATCTTGAACGGGAACGTCAGCGTCATGAGCAGGTCTGCGACCACGATGTTTTTGAGGTAAAATATGAAACTGGTTTTGTTTCTGATGTGGAAGAAAATCCACACTGCCAGGCCGTTCAGCAGGAGGCTGGCCAGGAAGATGACAAGGTAGAGCACGGGCAGGACGATGGTGGTGAACTCGTCACGCGTGGAGTTCCCCAGGGAGCTGGCGTTGGGCGAGGAGCTGTTGTCTGGGCTGAGGTGATCGTCTGTGGGGAGGAGGGAAAAGGAGTTGAAAGCTTTTTCTGGTGTTTTACAAATGGGGCCGTTTTAAAATTGTCCCCTCTGAAATGTGCTCTCTCTGGGCAGTCCAGAGGCTGCTTGGGTGAACCATGAATCAAAACTGCGGGTTCTCAGCTCTTGGCTTTCCTGACAAAATGCCACTTGTGAGCTGAGATGATGTTTGTCAGGAGACAGGGCTCTGGAAAGACTCCTCAGGCCTATCAAAATGCTCATTTAAAACTTAGTTTACTTAAATGTATTTAAAAATCACAGTCTCTGGGGGATTTTAATATTTCATGTGTAAATGTTTGTGAAAAAAGTTTAGACTTTTACAAACTCTGTCATAAAATGACAGTACATTTTGTTTCATGTTGTTTATCCTCTGACCTTGGCTGGTGAGCCAAACCAGGCTGGCCCATACTGAAATGACTTATTTCTTTCAAATGTTGGTAGGAACTGACAGTAACAGCGTAAACACTTCTCAATCATTTATATTCCATTGTTATTTTACCTGGCAGTTTTCCATAGGACAAATTGTACCCCATCCTTTGTGCTGCTGTAGGTTTTCAGCTGAAATGCTCTTCAGAAGTCCCACTGGCAGCTGTGGATCCAGGATGCAGCAGGGCCTGTGCCAGGACGATGTTCTGGGGAAAAAAAATCCAAATTTAAAACAGAAGAGCCCACCTTCCCCTCCCTGACAGGGAGAGGAACTTTGTGAAAGGAGCTGCCTCTGGAATTCCCAGTGAGGGGCTGAGGCATGTTGAGGGCTGGTCTCTGGGTACTGCACAGTGGTTCTGCTGTCAGGGTCTTCATTGCCCCATCCCCACTCATTTCAGTGATGAATGCCAAAGAGTGGGATTTTTTTTTTTTAATTTATCATCTCTCACTTCTTGAAGTAAAAAACTGCATGCATAATTATATGTGTATAACTTCCTAATGTATCCCCCAAGTTGGGGTGGAAGTGGCAATTTGCTGTTCCTTTCTGATGGTTTGAAAAGCACATCAGAACCTGGCACATGGGAAACACTCAAACCTGCAGGACCTCACCTGTGCCATGATGGCATAACAATGTTTGACATTCTTCAAAGGGGTTTTGCCAATACCAGTTTGTAAGGCTGTGCTCCAGATTGGGCTTTCTTTTACCAGTATGCAAATGCAGTAATTTTTCTGTGCTTCACTTTCTGCTTACAAGTTTTGATAGGAAAACTGGCAAAATGGTTGGGATCTCAGCAATTCCACCAGCCCTGACTGCTCTCATGGGAATGTGGAGATGGTGGAATTCCTGCAGCCCTCTTGCAGATCTGAACCTGTTTTTAGGTGCCATCCCCACGTAGAACCTCGCTGTGTGGCACTAGATGGCACCAAAGCAAGTCACTGAGTGTGAAAACATCAGTAAAAACTTTAATTCCGATATTTTAACCTTGTTATCAGTCTGGCTTCTTGCCTGGCACTGTTGGCTCTGACAGCAATGATACTGTCAGGGGTGTTGTAGGTATTTTGTTTTCTCTAGGTCTGAGCAGCAGTTACCCATCATGTTTTGCTGTTGTTGAGGATTTGCAGCTCTCCTTTCTGCCCAGGAGGCACCGAGATCAAAAGAATATGTGATTTTGTGAAAAGATGCATATCTAACTCCTTATGCAAATAAGGTACTTATTTCCTTGCTTTTCAGAGCTCCTTTTAAGTCTGCATAATTCCTGGTCCCTGGAAAACTCCTTGTTCCCAGGCTCTTCAGGCAAATGCTATCCTAAACCCTCAGTCCAGAGAAGTCAGTGAATCCCAGGATGTGTTGCCTGGGATTCGAGGGAGAGCAGGTGGTGGCTCCTGTGTCCCCGAGCTGAGCCCTGTGAGCAGCGCTCTGTGCCGGCACCGCTGAGCTCAGCAGAGCCTTTGGAGCCTGCAGGGGGTGGAGGAGAGAGGCAACACCTGCAGCCACCTGCCCTCGTTGCACACTGAGGGTCTCTGTGCTGCTGCAGTTTGGAGCTTTGAAGGCTTCAGCAAACAGGGCTGTGCGGAGCTGCAGGGAAGGACTGGCGTGGTGGTCCTGCTGCACAGGCTGCTCGTGTGACAGAGGGTGGGATGCACGGCCGTGATCCTGCTCAGACTCGCCTGTCCAAGGGTGTTTCCATGGTTTCCTGCCTCAGTCTGTCAGGCTGAGGGTTGCTGTGCTGGGCAGAGCACTCAGCAGTGTGGCTTTGTTGCTTACATGCTGGGGTAGGTCAGCAAGGCTTGTCTGAGTCAGAGCTGGTGCATCCCTGGGCTCTGGTTCTCTCTGACAAACACCACTACATTGCAGAGGAACAAAGTTATCCTAGGTAGAGAATTCACTGTTTTTCATGCATTCTCTTGCAACAGGAGATGAAGACTGTCTTCTCTTTAGGGAGTATTTAGGTATTTTGTAATTGCTCACTGACTGTGTGTTCTGATAGTGGATTTTTTTACTTTTTTGAATGTGGTATTTCCATGTTCAGCAGGGCTGGCTTTCCTCTCCTTGCCCAGTTCTCTGGACACTTTTCTCACCCAATTTCACCCAAAGCAGCTGTCTCAGTCTGCTGTACAAATATATTCTGCTTGGATGGCTTTGAAGATGCACAAGAAGCTGCTCCTCTTTTCAAGTAGCTTTGTAAACCAGCATACATTTTACTTCTTGTAACTTCTGCACTTGGTTGGTGGTTGATGAGGTAATCTCTTGCTGCTGATGTGAACAGACTGGTTTATGTGCATGACTGTAACCTCAGAGAAGAAATGAAATAACAGGCTGCATAGCAGACTTCAGTGTCAGGTGGGCAGGGAATGACTATAAAGTTTTTCTAGTGACTAAGGCTTGAAGTTGCCTCCCTGTTTAAAGAAATTGTATAGCCTCAAATCTAATTGCTCATTCTTCATCTTATTTACAACTATTTAAAATCAGAAAACTCTCTTTGCGACCTAGACCAGCTATTCTAGGTCATGGAGCTGCAGAGTCTTAAGTGAGGTTTTTATTTGAACACGTAACTTGTTGATATGTGGATTTTTGCCAGTCCCTCTGCATTCATCACCATAAGGTTGGGTAAATGACAGAGTTAATGCAGCAATAGACATGTGAGGCAGATATTAAGTCTGCTGTTGGCTGGCTGCAATCACGTTCTTTTCTGTTGCCTGTCAGAAACAAACAGGGAGTTATTTGTAAAGATTTAGGGGGAAAAAGCATTGGTGTGGGCTGCAGAGTAAGAGCATGTGTGCATGAAGCTGCTGCAGGGAGAGACATGGAGCCTGTGACACTGCTTTCTGTGTCAGCCTGCTCCTGTCCTACATTCCCTGAGACCCCCGAGCCCACTTCTGCTCTGCATCCCCTGACCAAGCCTTGATGCTATGTTTTCCTTTGCCTGCATCTGTTTACCCTCCTCAGTGCTTTGCCTTGTTCACTACAAGCCCAGTCCCAGTAACTGGGGCACTGCCACCTTTCCCTTCCTCGGAGGCCTCTGTCAAAAATGGTCCCTCTCCCTTTTGGGAAAGGTGTATGTTAATGTGCTGGTAAGGCACAGTGGAATAACCTGAAATTCCTGTTGGAATTGCTTCTTACATCAGTGAGTTACACCTCTTGCTCTCTCATGCTTTGCACACTTCATTGGTTTTTGTAGCCAGCACATCCCAGTCCTTGGCCCTGCCTGGGGTGGGGTGGGAGCTCCTGGGGTGCCCCTGCCTCGACCACGCTCTGGGAGCCCCCGAGTGCCCACTCCTGTGTGCCCACTGCTGCTGGCTGAGCCTGGGGGGTGCCCAGACCCCGTGTGCCAGAGCCAGCCTGTGCCTCGGCTGGGGACAGGGTGTGAACAGCCCTGGGCACTTTGTGCCCTTGGCCCCGCTGTCCCTGTCTCTGGAGCGAGGCAGAGGGATGTGCAGCTGGCCTGGGCAGGATCCCTGTGCCAGGAATGCTGCCTGCTCAGTGGCTGCATTGCAGAGAGGCTGAGAGGGAAGGACTGGTGTGTCACTGTCTCCTGCTGCAGCTCACAGTGCCTGTCGGCTCAGTCATGGCCAGAAACAGGAACCTGTCTGCTCAGCAAGCTGCTCATCTTCTCCAGCATCTGGCATAAAACCCCCTTCTGGGTTTTCAGGTTCCTCCTTAAACTTCCCCTAATTTCCAGCCTCCTCTCACATGTCTCAGAGCAGCACAGCATCCTGCCCTGGCCCAGCTGCAGTGCTGCTGGCTTCCCTCTGCTGGAGCAGTTTCCTGTGTCTCCAGGGTCCCCTTCTGTGCCTGCCCTGTCCCATCCATTTGTCTTCAGGAGAAGACAGGTGAGGTTTCAGGTGTTGGTCAGGGCACAGAGCTCCCTGAGCTGACATCCGTGTTGGAGTGCACGTGGGAGGATTGTCCCTCTGCTCCACTGCACTGGGACCTGCTGCTGATGGGGACACTGTCCCCACATTCACTGTGCCCAAGAGAAGAGTCCCTGTAACCTGCAGAGTCCCCAGACACGGGCACTGACTGACAGGGTGGGTTGCTCTTCCTCTCTCCTCTGGCTGTGACAGCTGCAAGTGCCACGTGTGGCTCCAGTGCCTGGGCTGGATGTACCTGATGTCAGAGCAGATAGCTCAGTGTGCTCACTCTGCTGTGCCTGTCTCCTCCTGTGCCACACTGAAATCTCACAGCCTGTTTGCACCTGTAACTCATTGGACAGGTGCAGGAGTGGCTGCACTGGGGGTAGCACAACACTGCATTTGATAATACCATCTAATACGCAGAATTCTCATTTTGGGGGATATGCCCTTAGGATAACATGATTTCCTCACTTTTAAAAAATAATTTAGGCAAATCTAATTTTCTCATAACCAGTTTTGGAATATTTTATCCAAATGCAACCATTATTTTTTTCCTAATTTCAAGTGCATCATTACAGCCCATATTATCCCCTGCACGGGGGTGCTACCTGCGCTATCAAGTTCTTACTTTCTTCATCTTTTGAACACATCAAAAGTTCAAGGATTGTATTACATACTTTGAATCAGATTTTCTATGCAGAGCTTACAAAATCTAGTAACTATTGTTAATTGTTACCATAAGACTCTTTTAAGCTTCTTGCAGAGCCTAAGGCTGCATGAATTCCCTTTCCTCTCGCACAGGCACCGTGGTTCCCAGATGATGCTGAAGGAATTCTCCCCATCCCTTGCTGCATTAATGACCAGCACGTGCAGCGTTCACGGCCCAAAAGCAGCAGGTAACGTTGGCAGTTGCTGTGGGTCTGGCCAGGTGTGCTGGCCAAGGTCCTGCGTGCAGGAGGGGCTCTGAGAGGGCCCAGCCCTCACTGGTACCGCTGAAGGGATGTGGAAGGAGTGTTGTAGTGCCAAAGTACAGCTCCACAGCTCCCATGGGCTGCAGTGGCTTTTGCATGAGGAGTTAGGAGAGATCTGCCAACAGAGCTGGTCTCACCTGGGCAGCAGGTGAGTGGCTGCTCTCAGTGCAAGAGGAGCTGGGTTGCAATTGCTGGCTGCTCTTTTAGTGATTTTTCTTAAAAAAAAAAAAAAAGAGTACAAGGCAGAGGTTGGCAGAGTTGGGATAATGAATGTTTTGTCAGTAAGGCAGTCTCTAATTAGCAAGGAGGAAAGGATTATCTCCGGAATGTTTCCTTCGCTTCTTTCTAGAAGATGCTGCTGCCCTTTTTTTCTGGTTGTACAAAAGCTGCTGGCAGTGGGAGCTGTGCTGTAGCCCTGTACAGCTATGCTGCAGGGAGGCTTTCCTTGAACCCCACCCCCATTGAGAATGTGCCACATGAGATGCAGTTCCATCCCTCAGCGGGGTCAGGTGTAAGTGGAGGTCCCAAAGCTCCTGTGCAGGTGAGCAGGTGGGTCCTTGGTAGTGCCAACTGCCAGTGCCATGTGCCACTCCTGCTTCACTCTGCAGCCCACCAGCAGACCATGGCTTACTGGGGTGCCAGGCTCGATTTGTCAGAGCTTTTTGCTGAAAATATCAGCTTTTAGGTTTGATTATTGGTATTATGCAACGAAAAACATTAAGTGAAAAATCTCATAATGACACTTCTTTTAAAAGAGTCAAGATGTTGTCTGGGGTACAAAGACAAAAATGCAGGTGTGTGATTGGTAGCACTGCACCTTCATCCTTTGGAGCTCTGGCTGTTGTGCATCTATCAGGTCCCTCAGGGGACCCTGTGAGAAAATAGCTTGGGAAATCATAATAACTACTGAAATGTGCATGTAGCCAGTGCCATTTAAACCTTTCAGTAATTCCAGTCTCGTTTCCAGGCATTTTACTTGGCATTGCAGCAGTTGTTTTTTATATGCAATCCTAATTCACATCACAGAAGGACCAAAAAATCCTCATCTGCTGTTGTCAGCCTTTTACTTTGTGCTCTGGTATATCCTACTGTGGCACAATCAACAGTGTGAGCTACTTGCACCAGCAGCACTGCTTGAAAGAGGAAGGAAAAGGACAGGGGGATTTTGGGGTACATCTGGGAGAAGTTCTGCCTGGTGCAACCCTGGTTTTTCATGCATAGCCCAGAGAGTTCCCCCACTCTGCTGCTCTCGGAATGAACAGGCTGCCAGTCCCAGGGCGTCGGGTCCTGGCTGTGAGAGCTGCTGCTCCTCCTCCCACCCAGCTCTGGCTGCTCTTGGCTCTTTGTACAGCAGCAGTGGCTGCTGCTGCACTGAAATAATAGAAGGTGACAGAAGTCCAATTTATATTGCTCAGCATCAGTTGTCCCTTTCATAGTCACTGACACTTCCTGAGGAAAAAACAGATGCAGCGGTTGCTGCAGAACCTTGTGAGAGGTTCATTGTTAGTCAGGTGTGGAACTCAACTCCTGGTAACTGACAGAGTGATGTTTTAATTTTTTTTTTTTTAAGATGTTATGGTATTTTTTATTTTGGAAAGGGCTGAGATTGATGAAAAGCAGGAATTAATTTTGCCTCCTTCCTATAGTGCTTTCCTGGCAGCCCTGGGTTTGGTGTCTGCTGCAGGCTGGGTTCCTGCAGAGCTGACAGCTCTTGGTGTGTGTCAGGTGCAGATTCACTCAGTTCCAAACTGTTAGTAAATACTGCACAGTTCAAGTGTAAGGTTACAGTTGTATCACAGGGGCCTCAGCTGTCGTCTCCTGGTGCTCACTGGGTCAAAGAGGAGGTTCTTTGTGAACTTTGCTGTGTGAAGGTGAGCAAGGGACTTGTCACAAATGAAGAGGAGTGTCCTCCATCAGTGGTTCCTGGTCTGGCTCCTGCAAGGCTCTGTGCTGAGGGCAGTGGAAAGGAGCATCTGAAGGGCTGCTGTGGTGTTGGACACGCTCTGGATGGTGCCTCACTGGCCTGGTGCTCATTCCCTGTCTGTGTCCCTGCCCGTGTGTGTCCCTGGCTCAGCTGTGGGGCCAGGGCAGTCCCGACACCCAATGCCCTGGAGCTCTGGAGCTGCAGCCGCTGGCAGGGGTGTGTGTGGCACATGACGGGCTGCGGGGTGCAGGTGCTGGGCGAGCTGGTCTCCCTGCTCCCTCCCTGCCCTGGAGGGGCCCCGGCAGCCTGGGAGGGAGCAGGGGGTGAGACACTGGGCTGAGCTGGGACAGGCAGCCCTCGCTGGGGAGGGAGAAGGGACTGATGGCTGATGCTGCTGAAAATGTGCTGCTTTTCTCTCCCACCTCCCTAATGCGAACAGATGGTTTCTATGTCTGAGGTCCAGACACACCTTTTGGCCTCTCTTTCCTCTCCTCCCTCCTGCAAGAGCTGGGGGTTGTCCCAGGTTCTTTCAGCCCCCCTCAGGAGAGGGTCTGTGGGGTGCCCCAGGGTTGCTGGCCCACCCACAGAGGGAGGTGAGGAGAAGGTTTTCATAACGGAGAAGCACTGGTGGCTTCCGTGTGCTTGGGGCCGGTGCCTGGGAGTGAATCAGTAACACCAGCCAAAGGTTGCCTGAGTTTCCTGGTTTCCCTTTTTAAAGATTGCAGAATCTACTTTAAAAAGATGGAAAAAAGCGTGAAATGCTCCCAGTTTACAGATGGAGCACACGTAAGGAGAGGGCAGGCGGCTGCAGCCCCTGCAGAGCACAAACAAGTCATTTTTTAACACAGACCCTCGAGTTGCACTGCTCCGTAACCAAGAACGTTCTTTTCAGTCTAAAATCTCCTTAAAAGACAAAGGTTTTTGCAAGCACCTTAGATGTTTCCCAAGCTGTGAGACTCACCAGATCTATAGTCTGTAAGTTGCTCATTCGGAGCTATGTGGTTTTTCCAGTGAACCTGACAAGTTTTAACATGACCTGAGCGAACTATGAAGGAAGAGAACCTTTATTCTGTTAATATAGTGAAGAGAACTCAAGTTTGCTTTCCTGTACTGAAAAAGGTGTATGGTATAAACCCTTTTATAGCAAATTCAGATTTTGTAGTTACTGAATCTTACTTTATGTGAATTAAGCTCTGCCAGGAAGCGAGTTACTGAAACCATGGACCCACCTCACTTTGAGTTGTATCTTAGAATGAAAGATTTAGTAGAAGCCCATTTTTTTGCTATTGGGAATAAGGTAACAAGCACCGTGTAAAGAATAAATAAAAGGTTGGTAAAGTCATGATATTTTGAGAACTTTTCGTACTTTTAATTGATCTGATATTCAGTATATGGTTCCCAGTCTGGTTTTCAGCAACTGTATCTTAATTCCTGTTGTGTTTTCACTCAAGGGTGGTTAAGGGCAAGTAGAGTCACTGAACAATTTATCGAACCCTTTCCCATGGTCAGAGCTCACTTACCTGTCACCATCGTCACCTTCGCCTTGTCTCGGAGCTGCATCCCGAAAGCGCCTCAGACTCCTCCAAAACGCATCTCGAAGCTACAGTAGGCAGGAGAGTATTCCCTGGGAGAAGGTAGCTGAACAAACCATGTCTGGCAGTAAGATTTTTGGCTTCTGATGGCTTTTTTTTTGCGATACCTGATCAGAGAGTCAAAATTCCCCTGGCCAGGAGCAACTGGAGCGACTGGCTTTCTCATTCCCGGGAATGACTCACATGCCAGGGTAGGTGAGCGCGCTCCCGCTCACTTCCTGGCTCCGGAGCAGCTGGGGCGCCCGGGACGCAGACAGTGATTCACCTGGGAGGTGGGTTCGTGCCGGGGAAGGCAGAGCCTTGGTGCAGGACACGCTGAGCCTGCAGTGGTGCTTCAGTGCAGCCCGTGCTGCCCTGCCTATGCCCTCTGGGGCAGGCAGGGGCTGCAGGGTGAAGTGGATTTAACGTGATCCTGAAAAATCTGGCGCTGGAGAGATGCAAATATTTGTTAATCGAGATTATCATGTCAATTATTAATTTGACTATATTTAGACATCTTTAGTGCTGTGCTCTGAACAGATCCTCTCTTCTAAACAGCATTTAGGATCAAGGCAGAATGCTAAGTCTGTCACTCAGTACAACAGCTGAAATGGCTGGAGTGCCTGTTTCCTGCTGTGATGATCCTTAAGAGTGACTGAGCCTGCTGCCTCTCACAGCCCTGCCTAAAGTGGTCCTGGCTCTACACGAGTTTACAATCAGGCTATTTAGTGCCTTAAGAGCATTGAAACAATCATGGGACAAAATTGGGACAGTTCTGTTGGGACAGAATTCTGCTTTGTGTCAGTGGAAGATCAAGTGGGTAATTTTCTATTTCTGTCACCTTTAAAAGAAAGCAAATACCCGTCTCCCTTGTTAGAAATCAGGAGAAAAGAAAAAATAATATCCCTGCTCTGAGAGCAGTGGCTGCTGAGGCCCTTTTCTGCATGTTCTCTCTGCGCTTCTCCATACACATTTTTTATTTTTTCCCTGAAGATCTGAGGGACTGAGCCCCCAGCCCCTCTCTGCTGAGACCAGACACCCCTCTGCTAAATCCCAGGTTTCCACAGTGGGCAGACTGTAAAATTCCCTCTTGCCTTGAGTTAGGCACAGTCACTGATCACAGGAGGCTTCTGGCACAGCTCGCCTTTGAAGACTGGCTTTTGCAAGGCAAAGCAGACTATGCAGATGAAGTTGTAGGAAGACGGGTCCACTCTGGTCTGTTTTCAGTTGGCTGTCCCTTGTGCTTCAGGGTTTGGCAGGTGCTTCTGTTTTGTTCCTCTTCCAGCTGCTTGTTGGAGATAGGAGAGTGAAAATCAGAGGGTATGTAGAGGGTTTGTACCCTCCTGGAACAACCTGCTTCACACTTGTGCTGTGCACGAGAGCGTGTGCTCTGGAGCTGAGTGCTGGGCTGCATCCTGGCCGTGGAGCCCAGCTCCTGCATCCTGGTGTGGGGCATAGCTTGGCCTTGGTGTGGTGTGTCTGCTCCTGTGTTTTCAGGCTGTGGGCTGTGGTCCAGACACAGCACAACAGCACATTATGGCTCCATTCATGTTGTTCTGCAGGCTCTTGCCAATGCTGGTGGTCCCTCAGGCTGGGGTCTCAGAACAAGCACAGCAGGATGTGCTGTGGAGGAGGGAAGAAACTGGAAGTGAGAACTGAAAGGTTTAAAGAATTTAACTTAATCTCCTACAGAGACCAAGTGTTTATGAACCAGCACTCTGGGAATGAAGTGCACACACCAAAGCTGGTGTGTGAGCAGTGGTCAAATAACAAATAAAATCTACACCAGAATGGGGTTTTGGCTTGTTTGGTTTTTGAGTGTGGTGCAATGACACATTAATTTGTCTTTAAAAATCCCTGTGTTTTGGTGCCTCGGTAAAGCTTGGCAGGTTAGAACCCAGTGCCCTGGCATCCCCAAGCAGGCTCCAACGCAGATGTGTTGCTGGCTGCTCCCAGGCTGGAGCAGGTCGGGACGAGCCGACACATGAAATGTGGGGAGTTTGTCGTAAAAACAGCGCGGAAGGAACGTGAAGCTCTGATGTAAAGAAAAACTGAAGGTAACCTGTAACTTCACTATTGTTCATATTATTTAAAGGCTGGATGTCCCTTTTTGTGTTCTGGTGATTAGAGAGCAGCTCTCAGATTTCATAAGAACCTGAACGTTATTACAACAATTACTGGGTTGCTTCATTCTAAAACTCCTTCACTGCCATATTTAGCAATACAAACTGCAGGGTTATGTTAAAGCAGATTCACCACCTGGGTAACGCACAGGACAGGCTGTTTCTGAAAAGTGGCACCAGGACCGGAGTTTGCAGCACAGGGAGGATTCTCCAGTATTACACCTGCAGATGCGAAGGTGCTTTTGTCAGGGAAAGTGTCCTGGAAGAGCTGATGCTTCCCCTTTCCTGAGGTGGATTACTCCAGTCATTGTGTGATGCCTGTCACTAACAGGGAAGGAAGGAGGAAAGGAGCTAATTAAGAACTGACTTTAAAGGTTCAGTCCTTTTTTTTCTTCATCCTTAAGTTTCTCACAGCCTGAAGTTCCAGGCTTTGGCTGTCTGATCCCAGCTGTAGGCTCAGTCCTGTGCTGGTGCCTTCACTGCTCCCCTGCTGGCTCTGTGCGTGTGCTGTCGTGTGGGTCATGCCTTGACTGCTTGGCTTGGCTTCCCAGCTCTTATTCAGGATGCAAATTGTTTGTTTGCATTTCTAATTAAAGTACTGCTGCGTGCTATGAGAGTTCTCTCAGTCCTCAGAGTTGTAGGAACCTGGCTGGGGGGATAATGTATTGCTGAGGGGGATTGTGGTGCTGAGGGTCAGGACATGTATGAAGAGCAGAGTTTGGGACTCAGGATTTACTGTGCTGTCCCACCAAGCAGAGGCAGTCTGAGGCCTCGATGGTGCAGGTGTTAGGCAAGGGTATAAAATACTTCCCTTATCTGAAACACAAGCAAAGTACAAAATACAAAGAAATTTATATAAGCCTTTATGTACCCAAGTGAGTGATTTCCTACCAAACTTGACTTCTGAGTACCCTGTAGCTCTCCTTTCAGGAACTGAATGATGTGTAGAGGTGTTAAGGACAAATGTCAGTAGTTTCTGTGTGAATTCTGGCCCATGGGAGCCTGGGACAAGGGTCATCTCTCTGAACAGGTTGAAGACCTGGTGCCAGTTTCCAGTTTCTAGGTTGTCTGGAGTGAGGGCAAGCCATGCAAGGGAAGATTTGGCTGTGGGAAGGGTGAGCCCTGCTGCTGCTTTCTGGTGTGATGGGCTGGAGTGAGTACAGGTATGGTGGGAGTGGTGTGTTCACTGTCCTATACAGCTGCTGTATCAGCAAACAGCAAGGGTTTCTCTCAGGTTCTCTAAACATATCTCCCTTTTGGTCAGGTGCAAAACATAAAATACTGCTTTGAGTATTTCTTTTGAGCCTTAAAAAGCAGAGACCTAAACTGTGAGGCATTTTAACTGTTATGAGTTTTACTCCATCTAGAGGCATGGATCTGAAAATTTACAGAAAAACATGCAAAATCCCAAGTCTTAGAATTGAGGGCCTTTTGTTCCCTTAAGTGGATCAACAGGTGTCCTGTCCTTGCAGTCACCTTGTCTTCTCTGCTACAGTTCAGTAACTCTGGCTCCCTTTTACCTACCTAAGAAACAGCAGCTGAAAAACAGATGATTAAGGCTCCTGAGAAACCTTTGGCACACACCTTATTTAAGGAGCAACTCAGCCCATTTTGTGGTTACACCCGCCCCTACACGCAGGCTCTGAGCACTGAGCTGCGTGAGCTGCCAGCGTGTGTGTGCTCAGCGTTACATGAGCGTCGATCTCAAGCAGTAGAAATCAGAAAATAAAAGAAATCTCCACACTGGAATAAGTTTTCTCTACTTCACCATTTTCTTAGTTTCTCCCTGCCACACTGCTCAGTTTTGCACTGGAAATCCAGAGCTGGATGTCGTGAGCACTGGGGACCTCTGTGTTAGCTGTGCCAGTGGGATTCAGAGGCAAGAAGGAGGACCGAGCTGCAGATGTTTGTCCTGGATTCTCCCCTCACATGTCCAAGGTTCAGGAGCACAAATTTCAGTGGGCACCTGCCTGGTGGAAGGTCACAGCTGTTTTACAGACCCCTTCTCCCAGTGTTTAGCTCAGGCCCCTCTGTTCATTTCCACAGTGTGTCAGTAGGCTGGGAGGAACATCTCCAGCCTCCTGTATGTTCCTTTAAGCAGTTGCTAAAGTGGTGACTATTTCAGCAACTAAGAATTCAATATATTTACTTTTCCTAAAGGAGCAAAGTTAATCCTGTTAACATTGTATGCGTGTGAGGAGAGAGGAATTAATTCCTGAATAGCATTTAATCCCAAGAGCAAGACAATGACTGAGATAACACTGATTTATGGGGAAATTCATAACCAACTGGAAGCTGACTGGGGATTAGTTCAGTTTCCAGCTGTAGAAGAGTGTGGCAGCTGTGGAAGGTATGTAACATGCCTGGTAGAGAAGATGCAGTGGGTAGAAGTTGCTAAATAAGACATACATCTCCCTGTGTGGCAGAGGCTGGGGAACCCCAAAGGCAGATGTAATTAATGCACAGTAATCTAAAACAGCTTTGAAAAAATCAGGATGTATGGAGCAACCTGCTGGATTGGATTAGGCTGCTGTAAATAATGAATTTCTAAAAATAGCAGTGAAGTGGTGATCAAAGTGTCTGGCACATGTGAGAGGGCATAAAGCTGTCAGGGGAGCTGACGAAGGGGTGTTTGGGGATAAGGGACATGGCTGCTCTACTTTGTAGAGGTGGAGCCAATAAGTGGTTGGTATCTATTTCATGTCTTAAAATAGTGATGTAAATTCCAGTATTTTGGGTTAGAAAGTACTTCCTCTTGAGTCCCAGTCTGTGTGGGATAGCCAAGGAAGAGCTCTGTGAGTGGTGTGGTGAGCCGGGTGGGGAGGGTCAGGCAGTGTTCCTTGCTCCCTTCTCTTGGGCTGTTGTTGGGACTGGGAAGGGTAAATGTGCCACCAAGGGGGACATCTCTGAGTGTTCCCTTCTGGTGAGTGGTAGGGTAGGGGTGAGCACCAGCAGCTCTGGGGTGCCCTTTGTGGGGGATGCAGCCCTGGGTGCTCTGCTGGCCTGGACAAGGAGTGTGCCCTGGGGGGACCTGGGCATTGCCAACACTGTCCTCCACCAAAGTGCTGCTGGGAGTGGAGAGGAATGATGGTGAAACAGTGTGGGTGGCAGGAAAGTATTTAAGTGTGTGAGAGAGGCAAACAGGGACAGGAAGGGACCGTGTCCTTCCCTCTGTTCTTCCTCTTCCCTGGCTTGTGATGTGCAGCCAAGATGACACCCAAGGTAGGAACTGCTCACATCACAGTCAGCTGCTCTGGGGTTTAACCCCAAATAAAACTGAACTGTCCTCAGAAGCAGCCGGAGTCAGTAAGCTGCTCAGGTGTTAGTGAGCTGTTGTAGTTTAAAGCATATAGAGTTAACCCTACTGTCTTATGGATTGTCTTAGCAGTTTGAACGAGAGCTTTTTGCCCACTGAGGCTGACCAGTGAGTGTACATAGAAACCCTATTTTGCTGTTTTTATTAAGTTTTAATATTACAGTACAACCACCCTTTTGTTTTCTCCAACAGAGGTAAACCCAAACCATTTTTCACATTCTCTATGAACACAGAGTAGAGCGTGCAGCTTTGGAGTCAAGACTCGGTAGGAGACACTTGTGTGTCCAGTTCAGTTTTTGGGTTTCTGTGAACCGCTCTCTGAAGGGTCTTTACTCTCCTGCATAACACCTTCTCCACGAAGGGCTTGCACAGGAACATGTAGATCAGGGGGTCCATGCAGACGTTGGTGGCCGCCAGCCACAGTGTGCTCTCTTTGGCCACGAAGAGCTGGTTCTGCAGGCCACAGTCCATGCGGGCACTCGTTTGGCTCAGAGTGTAGGGGACCCTGCTGAAGTGGAAGGGGGCAAAGCATAAGAAGAACACGGTAAAAATGATGAATACTTTCCCCTTGATCCGTTTTTCCCTTTTGTTGTCTTTCTTCTGTGTTTTTACGTATGACTCATATACCTTTTTGGTGATAATTGTATAAAATAGCAACATGAGGATGAGGACAGTCCAGAAGATGAACTGACAGATATAGTTGACTGCTTCATGCCACTTGAGCCCGAGGTAACTCTTCAAGGAGGCACACTTCCTCACGGACTGGGGCGTCGCTGTCTTGTTGGACAAGATTGTGTTGGGCAGAGAGAGAACAATGAAGAAGAGCCAGACCAGACCTGTGAGGATCTTTGCTGAGGTCAGGTTTTGCACCCAGAACTTCCCAAAAGGTCTCACAATCTTGAGAAATCTGTCAAAAGCCATGAGCCCGAGCAGCACTATGCTTATGTACATGGTGTCATAGAATATGACGGCTGAGAAGCGACAGACAAAGGCTTTGAGCTGCCACGGTCCCAGGCCAGAGTCTGTCAGGATCTTTAGAGGAAGCATCAGGGTCATTATAAGGTCAGAAACTGAGATATTTTTCAAGTAGACAATGAAAGTTGATGTGCTTGGAATGTGGAAGAAAGCCCAGCAGGCCAGGCTGTTCAGTACGAGTCCCAGGAGGAAGATGAGCGTGTACAGCGCTGGGAAGAGCAGGCGGGTGACGGTGGTGTCGCGCTGGCACGGCGGGGAGGAGGGTGCTCCGCTGGTGTAACCCACAGTGCTTGTGTTTGCAGAGTCTCCCATTGCTTAAAACAGACTTGGATGAAAAGGAGAGAGAAAACACAAAACGTAACTTTCTGCATTTAATGTTACGTGCTCCTTATGGTGATGGCAGGTTTGCATGGATAAACACAAAACCTGAGCATGCCAGACTGGCCAATTTCTCTTGTGGTCCATAGAAAATCTAAATCTTTGCCCGAGCTTAGGCTGTTTACAAACTAACATCCCCTGAGAAGTTAAAATGGTACATACTTATTCTGGAGGCCTAAGGTAACGACATAGAGGGGTGTCAGAGCAGATTGCCTGGAGCACCGTTTGTCTTTCCTTGGAAATGTATTTCAGCATGGCATAGAAATGTCCCAGCTGTGGGCCAAAAGCCAAGCACTCCTGGGGAAGTGCCTTCTGGTATTTCTTTCCAAGCACACACCGTTTTGCTTTCTCTACATCTGTAGATAGCATTTCCAAGGTCAGATGCCCGCTGGTGGTTATCAGCCCCGAGCACCCCTCGCACCCCCGAATGCTCCAGCCGTGCAAGTACCTGAGCAAACCTGCAGCAGCTGGTGCAGAGGCCTCCGTGACTGTCCCCGGCTCATCCACTGTTCCTCTGCCAACAGAAGCCTTGAGCAAAGTATTAAGAAAGGGGAAATGAGTAGAAAGATCAGACCTTTTTCTGCTGGTGTGTTGTGTGGTTTCCTTCCTCGTTTTCATGAGTTGCTGAGTTAGTTAATCATGCTTTCTCTCTTCCCTTTGCTCTGCATGAGAAAGGATACTGCCTTCTCGTAAACTAGTAAAGAAAGCCTGACCCTGTCCCTCAAGACAGACACATTTCTGGGTTTGTGTGTGTGTGGGACAGACCTGCTGCACCTGCTCTGGGCATTATGACTTGGCTCCTTTAGAGATGCAGGATGAACAAACACAGAGTATTTCCTGACAGTTTTCCAGGATAATCTTCAAATATAGCTCCTAGTTGTTATTTGTGTGTGTGAATTCGCTGTTCTGGATGGCACTAGTCATTGTCAATGTGTGACCAGAGTCTGCTCAGAGCCACTTTACAGTGGGTACTTGACTCCAAAACCATGTGCACCGACGTACTCAGGAACTGCCCCCTCTCCCTGTGGCCTGGGAATACTGACACAGGAACCTGAGCCCAACTTTGGATCTCCAGAATGGAGATCCAAAGAACTCCTGGTTTATTTTGGTCTGTGTAGCCAGATGATGCACTGTGCTGGTTACAACCACTTTCTGGTCCTGGCAGGAGCTGCTGCTGCATGGGAGGCTGTGGATTGATAATTTGTTTGTTAGGTGTAATGCTGGAGTTTGGTGCATTTCTCTGTGAACAGAGCTGTTTGTGTAAGTCCATTCCTGCCCACTGATGTGGCAGCTCTGGCTCTGTGCTTGCTGCAGTGTGGGAAGTGCCTCGTGGTCAAGCCATCCCTTTGGGGCAGGCGGGGTTGATTCACTGGTGCTTGGGCTGCAGCTGTGTGACAGGGAGTTTGTCCATCAGTACCTGATGCATTTTTGTTAATGTGGGGGCTGGTGTCAGTGTTAAATGGCTGGAGAGATTGAAGAGCCTTGAGGATGGCTGGGATGAAGCTCACCCTTGCCATTGCCATCAGTTTGATGTGTCCCTGGCTGCCTAACCCACCTTCTGTTTGCCCCTCAGGGACTGTGTGAAAGTGGCACAGTCCACTGCAATGCTCCAGGACTGATGTCAATGCAACACCTTCTGTGTCTTCTTCCAAACTGAGCTCTTGATGCTGTTCCCAGCTGCCAAAGGCAGCAGGTACCAGGTAGCTCTGAGTGTTCCATCAGTGATGACTGTGTGGGACACAGTGTCTGCTGTCTGAACAGCTCAGCAGATCAGGGAAAGCAGCTGCCAGGTAATTGCTACTCTGTCCCTGGGTGTAGGTGCAGAAAATGTGTGGAATGACTGCTGGGTGGGAGTGGGGCATCTGGCACATCCCTCCTGGGCTCTAGTGGGAACTGATGGGCCTGGGGGCCTGTGGGCTGGTGTGGAGCATGCTCTGGGGTGACTGGCACTGTTTCCAGGGAAATCCTGGTGCTCTGTGCTCTGTAGTGGAACCCAGTTACTGATTGTATCAGCTGGGGCAGGGGCCAGCGTCAGCAGGGCACAAAACGGTTTGTGGAAGGTTTAACTCATCCTGAGGTTATTAGACATGCACAAACCCCAAGGCTCAGTGTGGCACTAAGTGAGCAGTGAGTGAGCTGCCTTTTAACTTCTTGGGAAATTGGGTTTCAGTGGTAGAGGTGCCGTGGCAGGCAGGGATACATACTGGGAAGGGTGGACAGGCGATGGCTTGGGCAGGACCGAGCTCTTGTGTGATGGTGACACATACTGATTAATTGTTTAACTGCTGTTTGCAGTGCTGATAAATGAACCACAGTTTATTCCAATAGCCCATGGGCTATTTCATGTGTAGTTCCTGTGATACCTGAAGATGTTATGTACCTGAAAATACTTCCCTGTTTGTTTTTTTTTTCCCAAGTTTTCCAATTGCACAAGGGGAAATGGTTAAATATTTTGTATGGTGCAAAAACTGTCCTTAATTATCAGTGAAATGTTACTCTGAGACTGTCTTTCCCCCAGATCTCAGTGTGCTGTAAGTTGGGACTTTATGCATTTTCTAATGTAATATATCATTCTCTGTGAAAGTGTACAGTTTTGTTTATTTATGTAGTAAGGGGAAGAATTTGGGGACTTAAGTCATATTAAGATAAGGCTGATTATGAAATAATTTCCTCTGACATACAACTCTTAGTTATTGGTCAATGGATTAGGAATTGCAAGCACAGAATGTGATAAGCACAGTGTTATTCTGTTACCAACATCTGCACAGACAAATGGCTCCTCTACATCTGGCCTAGGTTGGTTTGTCTGCCAGTTGTCTACACGGTGACAGCTCCCTGTATTGAAAAATTACGTTTTACTGTGGATTTGATCTGCATGTCCCAGATCTTGTGTTATCACAGACACAAGTTAGCTATTTCTGCAAAATCTTTGCAGTTCATGATCTTATCTGTAGCATTTCATGATTCTCTTTAAAGTTTTTCCTCACAGTTCTACCTTTAAGTTCAAACTTCTTCCCAGCAGTTCTCACAGGCATCGTAGCTGGGGTCAGGGGAGTCCTTTTTGGCAAGGATGGAGGTTGGGGAGTCTCCTCTGGTATTCAAGCTTTTTATTTCTGCAGCCAGTGGTGGTGGTTCCAAGGTGCTTATGCTTCATCTGTAGGACAATTTCTAAAGAGGTCCGTGAAGCTCTAGATACTCTCCACAGGATTTGTGCCCCTTCCACCCTCAGGAAACGTGTGTGGCCAGGAAGGGGCACGCGGACTCCTGAGCTCTAGACCGGCGTCTCGTCCGTGTCATCCGCTTCGTTCTGCTCCTGGGTCCGCGTCCCGAGCCCCGACACCGCCGCGCGCCTGCGCAGCGAGCCCAGCAAGGACTTCCTGAAGGATTTGCAAAGGAAAAAGTATATGAATGGATCCAGGCAGGCATTGAGGGATGTCAGCCACAGCGTGGTCTCCTTCAGGTAGAACAGGGTGTTCCGAGCAGAGCAGTTAAACACGTCTCTCGTTTGGCTCAAGGTGTAGGGGATTCTGGTAAAGTGGAATGGCACAAAACAGATAAAGAACACAGCGATGATGATGAAAACCTTCAGATTGACAGTCTTTTTGGATACCTTCCCTGTGCTTCTTGTCCTTTTATAGGATCTGTACAGCTCCTTGCTGATGAGGATGTAACATACCACTATGACTGCTAAGTTAACCCAGAAGATGAGCTGGCAAATGTAGTTTACGATTTCGTGCCAGACTAAGCCAAACTCGGATTTGAGGAGAGCACACTTCCTTACGTTCTTGGGTGTTCTCTCCTTGTTAGTTAAAATCATGTTGGGCAGCGAAAGAGCAAACATTGATACCCAGATTGCTGTGGAAAGGATCTTGGCAGCCAAAAGGCTCCGTGGGGTTGATGTTCTGAACGGTGAAGTGGCTTTCTGATAGCGATCAATAGTTATCAGACCAAGAAATAAAATGCTGATGTACATGGTGAAGTAAAACACAACCTGGGTGACCTGGCACACGAACCCTCGCAGGACCCACGATACCAGCTTTGCATCGCTGAGAATTTTGAATGGAAAAGTCAGGATCATGAGAAAGTCGGAAATGACAGTGTTCTTGAGGAAGATGATGAAGTTGGATTTACTGGATATTTTAAAGAAGACCCACATTGCCAGGCCATTCATGATGATGCCCACCAGGAACAGAAATGTGTACAGCAAAGGGAAGATGACTTGGCTGATCCTGCTGTCGCTGGTACAGTTGCTGTAGTTCCTGGAGGAGCTGAAGTGGGCTGTGGCTTTCATTTGCACTCTGGTGTCCCCCCTCCCTGGAGAAACAAACAGAAAAAAATGGAGTTGTGAGCCTATCATAAGGGTTCAACCTTTTCAGACTGCTTCTAATTTTTGTGTTGGGAAGAAGTGCATGCTGCTGGTGGGGCCCAAGCTGGGCTGGGGTGACATTCAGGAGTGTAGTGATGCAGTTATTTACATGACAGTATCTTTGTCTGAGCTCTGCCTGTGTAAAACAGGCACTGGAGGAGTTGATGTACTGACAGCTCATGCTCAAATCCCTGACATCTGCCTTACAGAGCCACAAAGTTTTATTTCTCCCTCTAAGGTAGAAAAGATTGGCTTTTGCTCTGAAGCATGTAACAGGTTCAGTGCAATCCTAAGGGAACAAGTCCTCCCTGAGCATGGACACATTCTCCCCCCAAAGCCCAGGGAAGGTTACCGTGGCACACCGGGAGAAGTGGTGGAATGCTGGGTGTTCCCTGCGGGGGAAGCTGTGAGGGAGGGTCCTCGGCAGTCCCTCCAGCTCTTCACCGTGGGAGTGGGCAGCAGTGTTCCCGTGGGATCCCTCGGAGCAGGGAGAGGCAGGAGGAGCAGCTCAGCATCCCCGTCCTGAGGCTTGGACTTTCCTCTGGCTGTGAACTGGTGCCTCAGCCAGTGACAACGGCAGATTCCAACAGATGCACTTAGAGCTTCTGCTTCTGTTTTCTGTAGAGAAGAAAGAGAAATAAATAGAACTTTAAAAAATAATTAGTAGTTTACTTCCTGCCTTTGTCTGGTTTCCAGAGACATTATTTGTAAAGAGAGTGGGTATTTGTCAGATTGTGCACATTTTATGAGCGTAGAGCTGTGCTCCTGTCTGCCCCTTTCGGCCTTGTGATTCTTTAGTGTTATTTTTGTACACAGTCTTGTTTTTTAAAACCTTTAAAGTATTTGAAAGAAGTAGTGATTGGTTGCTTTTGAGGAGGTTATTACTGAAGGAAATATTTATATCTTAAGTAACTTGCAGAGCAGTGCTTCAAGTTTCCAAGTTACATACAGTACATCATCATTATAGGATATATATTTCTAAACATCTGTCTTCCATTTACTGATCTGCTGTGAAATATTGATGCAAGGGACAGTGTGGAGGGTCATCCCTGATTCTGTCCTTGTAGATACACATGGAGTACATAATGTCCAATTGCATTTTCCCCTCCATGTTTTTATCCCCCTCTTCAGTGATCCCTTCTGACACTGTTTCCTCTCTACTGACAACCACAGAAGATGTTTTTGTGTCACAGTCAGTTGTTGTTTCCTGCAGCCTGGGCTGCTTGGACCAAGTTTCTGCAGGTGATGACAGGGACAGGCAAAGAGACTTCACTTGTGTCTGCTCTTTTCAGGATGAATCCTCAAGCCATGAGTGTAACCAGCGCATGATTCTCCTTTATGGTGTGGGTAAGGAGCGTGATGAAGCGAGGCATCAGCTGAAGAAGATTACCAAAGACATCCTCAAAATCCTGAACAAGAAGAGCACTACAGAAATGGGTGGTAAATGCTCTAAGGCTGCTGTTCAGGCACCTGCAGTGACCGTTGTCTGGAGACACGCATGTTATCCCATAATTTGGCTTTCTTTCCCTTGGCAGTCCCTGGGTGAGGTGCTGAGCAGAGCCCCATGGTCCCACAGTGCAGTGGGATGACCAAGGGCTGCCACTGCTAGAAATCCCTGTTTTCCATTGTAGCAATTGGCTGCAAACACTTGTGTTGGGCTAAAGCCTGGAACGTGAGGATCCGTGTTCTCACCCTCCTGGTAACTCCATGTGGGTGTTTTCAGCTTCTCTGGGGTGTCACCTCTGTGCACTGGGATAACCTCATGCCAGCTTTGACATTGTTTTGTGCTGTTGTGTATCATTACAATAGAAAACTGGAGCTAATAGGGTTTATATATATATATAGTCATGAGTAAAACTTATTAAGGTTTTTATTGTCTTTTAAATCAGTAGCAATGGAAAACTGCTAGGCCTCCATTAAATATAAAATGACTGAAATAACCTTTTAAATCTCTGCAGTGGGGGATGAAGGTCAGAAGGCCCGGAAGACCAAACCAGAGGCATTTCCAACCCTGGAGACTGTGTTCACAAAACTACAGCAGCTGTCCTATTTCGATCAACACCAGGTGACATCCCAGGTACTTCCCTTGTATCAAATTGTGGCCTTTTAGCTCTGCTGCAGGGATGTCAAATGGGAAGGAAATCCTGTGTTTTACGAGTGTTTTGTATACAAAATAACCTGGTCTAGTGGGAGGTGTCCCTGCCCATGGCAGAGAGGTGGAATGAGTTGAACTTTACAGTCCCTTTCAACCCAAATCATTCTATGATGATATGATAATTTGTTCTGAAGGACAAGCCTGGTTTTCCTGCTGTGTGTTAGGACTTGCCAGTTAGTGTGCAAGTGTGTCAGCAGAGTTTCATCATTTTGCACGTGTTACCGGTTGAAAGTATTTTCTAATACCAGAGGCTGACATGCGAAACAAATAAAAGACATAAAAGTTTGACACTTAATTTATAAGACATCTTTTGGTCTAGTCTCTTGAATAAATTTATTACAAGTTTGGTTTGTGTGTTATTAATGAACTGAAAACCATCAATTGAAATAAATCACAGTGCAGTACGATGCAAAGAAAAAAGCGATATTGCTGCTGCTTTGAAGCCTCCAGAACAGAAATCAGTGCTGTGGCTGTTGGGAACAGTTTGAGACTCAGATGTGAAGCAGCAGAACAACATTTTGTGTGCTGTCAGGTTTGGAAGGGAAGGGCACTGTGCCTGGCTCAGGGACAGGGAGGGACAGGTGTGCTTGTGCCTGGTGTGTGAGCACTTTTACCTGCACAGTGCTGGCACTCGCTGTTGCCACTTGCACAGCAGGATTTTCAGAGTGCTGGTGTACCTGAGGAGCCCTCAGTCACATCTGACTTGCAGCGTTCCCTTTCCCAGATCTCCAGCAATGTTCTCGAGCAGATCACTAGCTTTGCCTCGGGAACGTCGTACCACCTGCCCTTGGCTCACCACATCCAGCTCATCTTCGATCTCATGGAGCCAGCGCTGAACATCAACGGACTGATAGACTTCGCAGTACAGGTGAGCAGAGTTCATCTCGTGAGGTCATGTGAGGACAAAGCTGTGGTATGTGTTCTGGGAAGCCAGAAAAGCCCCAAGAGCTGGATTGCAAATTCCCTCCGGGTGCTTGTGTCTGGTTCAGTTTTCTGCCCTCTGAAACAGAGTGCCGGACACTTCCCCTTCTGCTGTGCCAGGACCGTTGTGGAGAATCAGGAGATGCATTTTATTTTTAAATCTTCCAAAATTAACAAAATTCTGGGTTATTTTAGAACAAAGGATTTTAGGATGGGCTTTGCTGTTTCAGACTAAACCGTCTGTGTTACCTCACAGTTTTTCCTTAATGTGTTTTTTTTTTGCTCCTGTTTTACGTGTTTAACTGGGAAGTTACTTTCAATTTGTTGGTTTTGTGTGTGTTCCCAGCTGCTGAACGAGCTGAGCGTGGTGGAGGCCGAGCTGCTGCTGAAGTCCTCCAGCCTGGCCGGGAGCTACACGACGGGGCTGTGTGTGTGCATCGTGGCCGTGCTGCGGCGCTACCACGCCTGCCTCATCCTCAGCTCCGAGCAGACCGCGCAAGTCTTCGAAGGGTTGGTGGCACACACACCGTTCCAAAGAGTCACTTTGTTCTCTCTTAAGCAGAGAAAGCATTTTGGTTCAGGTAGCTGGAGCAGGGCTGTAGGTGGGCTCAGGGGAACGGAGTGGACAGCTCAGCTCTGCAGCTTGCACCTCACTGCCAGGGCTGGTGGGATCCCCAGCCCTTGTAGCCTTGGACAAGGGGGGGTTGTGCCTCCTGATTTCCTGCCCATTTGCCCTGCTGTGCCTGGGCTCCATAAGTGCCTCTGACACAGGTGACACCAAATGTCACAGGAGCCCCATCAGGCTGTAGATGAAGGTCTGTCATGCTCCCCAGCTGACAGTGGGGTTTATCTGATCTATGACAGTATGTGACAGGTTTGTCAGGTGTGTTGGAACAAACTTTTGTTGTTTGTAGGTTGTGTGGCGTAGTAAAGCACGTCGTGAATCCCTCCGAGTGTTCCTCCCCGGAACGGTGCATTTTAGCTTACCTGTACGACCTGTACGTGTCCTGCAGCCACCTGAGGAGCAAGTTTGGAGACCTGTTCAGGTGGGTGGTGAAGGAATTCATCTCACCCTTGCCCACAGACTGATGTGGGCTGCTGTGGTTTCCCTCCACTTTCCATCCCCTGGAAATCTCCACTGCCTTTGCAGCTTTAGCTTCACTAATGCAGGTACCCTGTCCGTGCCAGCGCAGCCTGTGGAGCCAGGGGTGTGCGGTCCCAGTCCCGAGGGATGTGCGGTCCCAGTCCCGAGGGATGTGCGGTCCCAGTCCCGAGGGATGTGCGGTTCCGGTCCCAGGGGGTCCCAGTCCTGAGGGATGGGCGGTCCCAGTCCCGAGGGACGTTTGGTCCGGTCCCAGGGACATGCACTCCCAGCACGGTGTGGTCCCGGTCCCAGGGCTGTGCGATCCCAGCACGGTGTGGTCCCGGTCCCAGGGCTGTGCGATCCCAGCACGGTGTGGTCCCGGTCCCAGGGCTGTGCGATCCCAGCACGGTGTGGTCCGGGGCTGTGTGGTCCCTGCTCTGGGGAGCAGGGGCTGAGCCCCCTCCAAGCTGGGCCAGCTCAGGGGCTGCTCCGGCAGCGCGGGGTGAGTGATGTGGGACCCCCTCGGTGCAGGTTCACCCCAAAGCATCGAACCCCACTCACCCCGCTGCCGTTGTGAGCTGGGGGGTCCCGATGGGTTTCCTGGAGCACCTCGGGTGCAGTGCAGGCAGTGCTGCTTGAAAAACCCACAAAATCTCAGCTGCCGCATCTGTAACGTTCTGTAAACGCTTCCTTTGATGTGGGGAGAGGCACAAACATGTTTGAGTCTGTGGAGTTTCATGCTTGAATGTTCAGTTCCTTGATTTTTAAATTTAAAAAACATTAGGTTTCCATACACTGTATTTTTGGCTTTTACTTTGTAAAGGGGGAGTGGAAACCTTTCAGATGTAAATCCATATCTCGTGAGACTCACAAACCACCTCAGCTTCTGTTTCTGCTCCTGGTTTGTGTGTGTGGTTTGGGTTTGCATAGTTCAGATTTGTGGTTTCATTTCATAGGAAGCAGGAAAGGTGTTCTCAGTTATAATCTTAATATTTTAATAGGTTTACAGATACATGGGAACAGTAGCATTTAATATGAGAAACATAACAAAAAAGAAGAAATCTAGAAGAACTACAGAAATATCTTAGCTCTATGTTCATTCTCCTGCTTAAAACCTAAAGTTTTAGTAACACGATAAAAATTATCACTTCTATTAATGCTAACTTACAATAGTGAATCAAAATAGCATCTAGCAATATGTAAATATACAAAGTATTAAATCATATATTAAATATGTGAAACACAGCACTTGTTTTGAAGCACCTTTTTTTGACAAATGGATTTAGAAATTCCTGAAAACTGTTAATAGAATTTATATATATACATCTTTGAACGGCTGTGTGTAAGGTAATAGCGTTATATTAATTTGATTATTGGTTTCCTTGCTACAGTTGAAACACCCAAACCCAGCTGGATGTTCACAGTAACATTTCAAGCTCCTTTTTCGCCTGCTGTAAGCCCAGTTAGCTCAGTCAATTTGAAGCAATGATAAATTAGAATTCGTAAATGTTCTCATTTAGAGACTCACCCCCCGTGCATTGCTGTGCTCTGGTCTCCTCTGCAGTGTCTCCTGAGTGGGTGTCGCTGAGGGAGCAGCGTGTTTTGTTTCATGTGCCTGGAACAGTTACTAATCTTCCCTAAACTTCCTTTTTTTTTTTTTTTTTTTAAATCATTCTTTCACTGTGGTGGTTTGTTTTTTTTGGGGTTTTTTTATCGTATCTCCTGACCACTCCCCCAGCACTGCTTGTGGTGCAAGTGCTGTCTCAGAGGCTGCTTTGCTCTGGTGCTCAGTGCTGTTTGGGTTTGGGTCCCTTTCTGTGACCATGGGGTGAATGTTGGGGTGTCAGGGACAGCCCTGTGCCCATCCAGTGCCTGCTGGTTTTGGGGAGAGCTGTTTGTGTTCCACTCACTGGATTTCTGTCTCTGCTGCTGTGCTGGCTGTCAGAGCAAAGGGTTAACATCAGGCACTGCCCTTCTTCTCATTAATTAGCCCACTAATGGCCTCGGGCTGGCAGTGACAGGGGGTCCCAGGGCTGGCAGTGACAGGGGGTCCCAGGGATGCAGGGATGAGGTGTCCCCAGGGCTGCAGGGATGGGGTGTCCCCAGGGCTGTCAGTGAGGGGGGTCCCAGGGCTGCAGGGATGGAGTGTCCCCAGGGCTGGCAGTGACAGGGGGTCCCAGGGCTGGCAGTGACAGGGGCTGCACAGTCTCAGGGTGCTGCCCTCCCAGCCCCTGGCCAGACACACCTGGTGCTGCTCCCTCAGCTCCCAGCTGCCTTCCAAGCCACCCTGTGTTTCCTCTCTCTTTTTGTCCTGGGGCTGGTGGAGTCCTAAAAAACTCCAAAATCTTCACATATTTTAAGTTAATTTAAATTAATAAATTCATTTCAGTAATGAGAAAATCTTCCCAGTTGGGCTAATTAGTGAAGTTTGTCCAAGTGATGTAAAACCCCATCCTGGAAACAAACACTCCTTAGAACATTTTGGGTGTAAAATTTGCATTCCTCACTGACACCTTTTTTTCCCTGAAGAAAACTACTTCACATAGAGATGTTCATGGTCTGGGACAGTTCTTGCCCTTTTGTCTAATTATTAATGTCAAAATATAACCTCTCAGTGTCTTTTCTCTATTTACTGGTTTCCAAATGCTGTCTGTTATGTCACATTATTATCAAATGTAGTTTTTAACTGGGGTAAATGTTCTCATTTTGCCTTGATGAATTTCTCCTGCCCCACTGCACCTCCCTGGGTCACGACACAGGAGTGGGAGAGCAATGTTGGGAAGTGTGGTTACACTCCCTGTAGGGACATCTGAGCCCCAGGACGATGCTGCTGGGGAGGAGGATGTTGGGCCTTACCCAGCTGCTCACCATGTCCGAGAAGCGATTTGGAAACTCAAGACTTTATTTGCAGGAAAACTAAAACGAAATTTATATATCAGCCTTATCTGGAGGATGCTCTTTATCCAAAATGAGTTTGAGAATGTGTCTGGAGGGGTAATCCAGCCCGGGTTTTCTCATCCCACATGCTGTGTCCAGCACATTCCCGCAAGATGCAGGAGTTTGGCAGCTCTCTCTGTTTTTGGTCCTCAGTAGTGCCTGTTCCAAGGTGAAGCAGACGATCTACAGCAACATCCAGCCCTCAAACTCCAACCTGCTGTGGGACCCGGAGTTCATGCTGGATTTCCTGGAGAACCCTCTGCTCACAGCATTAACTACTCGATGCTGGGCAAGATCCTGAGCGACAACGCTGCGAACCGCTACAGCTTTGTCTGCAACGCGCTGATGAGCGTGTGCATGGGGCACCAGGACCCGGGCAGGTGAGCCCAGCCAGGGTGGGACCACAGCCAGTTCACAGAGTGGGGAGGAGGTTTCCTTTCACCTTTTTGTTTGGTGTCTTTTTTTTTTTGCTGCTGTTTTCATTTTCATTCCTGTTGCTGAAAATGTATTGAGTAACTTCCCCTGAGTTACTCAGTTAAATCAATCTGCATAGTTTAGCAGAAGGGAGGAAAGAGCAGCGTGCACTCGCTGTCAGACAGTCCGGGAGAGTTTTGTATCAGCAGTTGAGCTGTTCCAGAATGAACAGCTCAGCACAATCTCTGCTCTCTAGAAGTCTGCAAACAAGAGAAGGTTCTGCACTAGGTCATTGCCTCCTTCTGGTACAATTGGTGTTTCATTTATGAAGTGTTTTATTTATTCATAAATTATGGATTTTGTCTTCATAGTCAAGACATAGGTTTTTGAAAGATCTGTTTTTTAAGTATTGGGAGTTTTATTGGGAGAATGGCTTCAGACTGTCAGAGAGGAGGTTTATATTGGATGTGAGAAAGAAGTTGTTCCTTGTGAGGGTGGTGAGGCCCTGGCACAGGTTGCCCAGAGGAGCTGTGGCTGCCCAATCCCTTGCAGTGTTCCAGCCCAGGCTGGAAGGGGCTTGAAGCAACCTGGGATAGTAAAAGGTGTCTCTGCCCACGGCAGGGGAGTGGAACTCGATGATTTTTAAGGTCCCTTCCAACCCAAAGCAGTCTGTGATGCTCTGGAGTGTGGGCCATCCTTGGCAGGGCAGAGCAGCTGAGAGGAAGCAGTTTTGTAAGAGCACAAAAGGGAACATCTAAATGCGGCCAAACAAGTTTCACTGTGGAACAGAGAGAAAATAACTTGCACTGGGATGAGTCAACTCTGCTCTGTTTCTTAAGCTGTTATATAACCCTGAATCATGCCCCAAATCCCATGTTACACAGTAAGGGATCTGTGAAGTAAAATTCATCAGTGCCAGTTGGTTTTGTGACTTGTTTCCCTCCTGATGGTGGTGCTGTCCTGGCCAGGGGGAGGGCTCCTGCAGTGCCCTGTCACAGTGAGCTGGGGCTGGGGAGAGCTGCCCCACACACTGCTGTCCCTGACCCTGCTGCAGGAGAGGGTTCTTCCTGGCTGTCCACCCTGGGGTATATGTACAGTAGCCTAATCACATCAGGACATAAATCCCCACCTTAAGTGAGGAAACAGCAGTTCTTCTGTCAAGCACTGCTCTGCTTTGCCCGAAACAGTCGCTGGGTGCACAGTACGTGGTCTCTGTGTGAGTGTCTCTGTCCCTGCCAGGATCAATGACGTAGGGAGCCTGTGTGCCGAGCTGACAGCGTGCTGCACCGTGCTCAGCTCCGAGTGGCTGGGCGTCATGAAGGCTCTGTGCTGCTCCTCAAACCACGTCTGGGGCTTCAATGATCTGCTCTGCAGCGTGGATGTAAGTTCAGGATCACCTGAGCACCTGTGACACCTGTTTACCCCAGGTTTCCTTAGAGGGGTGGTAAGGCTTCCTTTCAACACAAAACACAGAGCACAGATTCAGTCTTGTATCCATTTGACTTTTCAAGGCTTTTCATGAAATTTCTGACTGATTTTTATTCCTTCCTGCGTCTTCAGGGTTAACATAAATTTGAGCAGTGTTGAGAATTCTTGTCTTTGTAATCTTTTTCCATTCGCTATGACAGGATGATGCAGAGTACCAGAGTGACTGGTGTGCTTTTCCTGAAATGCTGATGGATGAGGAAATAACTGTCTCTGTTTTAAGGACCCTGTTTTGGTGTTGGCTCCTTGGTTGTAGAATGGGTGATGCTGCTATGGTCAGCAGGGTTGCAGTGATTGATGTGATCCAATACTTGATTCCTTATATTTACCGTCAGTTTGGAGGCATTTGCCTTTGGGAGCATGTTAAAGCTGTGTCCATAGAGACATTCCTCTCCTGAAGCCGAGGAAGGAGTCTTATTGTTACCTAGTTTTACTGAGTGCTAAAATTTTCTCTAATTTTTATAAGACTGATGTTTTTTATTTCAGAATTTTGATACTTTGGTATTTGAAATGGTGTTCTTTAAAATTCAGTTAAAAGCCATATTTTCCATGAGATGTTTGGGAAATGCATTAAAAGTGCTTATGTGTAACCATTTTGTCGTGTGAATGAATCGCTGAGTGCTCGTGGCAGGGGTGTGTGCACTGTTGTGTGAGGCCTTGCACTGTTTCCCCTCTCAGGTGAGTGACCTGTCGTTCCATGACTCCCTGGCCACGTTCACTGCCATCCTGATCGCCCGGCAGTGCTTTTCCCTGGAGGATGTTGTCCAGCACGTCGCACTGCCTTCCCTCCTGGCAGCTGGTAAGAAAACACCACGGGAAAAGTTTAAAGTGAAAACCTTGAGGCTTCCTAAGCAGTCTCCACGGACAGGACAAGCAGCGTGCTGTGCCTGCAGTGCCAATGCCGTGTCCTGCAGATCCCAGGGAGCGGTGCCAGGGTAGGGCAGAGACTGGAGGGTGAGGTCAGACCTGCTGGTAGGGCACTGCCCCCTGTTCCCAGTGTGTGCAGCCTCCCCTGCTCTCACAGCTCCTTGCTGCTCCACACTGTGTGCTCCAGGTCCTGCCACATCTGTGCTGTACCTGGGGCCCTCTTTGCTGGCCACTTCAGACATTTCTTTTCACTTTCTGCTTGGATTTGTGTTTCTTCTTGCTGCTTTAACTGTCAAAAGCCATTACACCCATATATTCTTCTCTGCCATTAATTATGTCTCTTGCTTACCAAAATTCCTGCCATTCTTTGCTGATTTGTAATGATTCAAGGCCATAAATGCTTACTCCTGTTGATGAAATCATTGTATTTCCCTCTAAAATGGGGCTCTGAGGAAGAACATTCCCAGGTCTGCTACTGGGGAGGTCCTGGGCAGATCCTCATGTCCATGTCCCATGTTCCACAGCCTGTGGGGATCCGGATGCTGAGCCTGGGGCCAGGATGACCTGCCGGCTGCTCCTGCACCTCTTCAGGACACCCCAGGTGTGCCTCTTTGCCCAGGAAACAGGTGAGTTGTCTGCTGCTTGGTCCTTCCATTGCAGAGAAAGAACCCACAATTGTTTTTTGGTGGCTGCAGATTTCATGGGTGAAAATATCCACAGTGCAAGTTCAAAACTGCACATTTCACTGGTGAGGAGTTGATACCAACAATTCTCAATGTTTTGGGAAATGGTTTAGATGCAGGTAAAACTACAGGAGTTTGCTGAAACTTACTCATTATCAACACCTGTCACTGACGAGGAATGGCAGTGACAGAGGCAATAACATGGAATCACATTGTGCTGTTTGGGAGCTTAGCATGGAAATGGAGAGTAAATGTGATTTCAAATGGGGTATAATAAGGCCTCTTGTCCAACAGAAGGTACATGAGAAAATTAGTTCTCAGAATATGTTAAGGTGCTTTTCTTTTCTTTTAAATGTGACTGTTCACAGGTCTGATGTGTATGTTTGCCACAGAGCAGAAGAGGAAGGAAAAAGGCAAGGAAAAAGAACCTAACAATTAAATGCATATAAGCCTGGTGATAACCTGTGTTATGTATGTGTCACTTCTAATATTTCATCAAATTTGATAACAAGATTATATCCATGGGAAAAAGAAATTAAAAGAAAAGTCTGCTCTCAAGTGATGTCAAATTCTTCCATCTGAAAGTAACAATAATTTCTTTTCTGACCATAAATTAATGAGCTTTTTTGCATATTTGAGAAAAACAGGCAAGAGCTGTGAGGAATACTGACTGAGAGCAGACAGATGTGGCTTCTGTAGAAATAGAAGTAGATTTGAATGGATAGGAAAAATCATGACTGAACCATAGGAAGTAATACATATCCAATACAATAAGACCACGTTACAGACCCTGCTTACATCTGCTTCAGTTAACTGCCTGAGAGAGGTGATGGATTCATCCTTCCCCTCTCTTTCCCTGCCTCGCAGTCTGTGCTCTCCTCCTTCAAGTTACACAAAGCACTTGCTGGCTTCTTCAGGCTGCTGAGCTGCAGAATTGTGTAACTGTGCAACAGGCATTGACAGCACTTAACTCTGCCTCATTTGTCATACAGATGAGGCGAGGGAAGTAATTTCCTAAATCTGTGAAGTCAAAACCAAAATAGGCTTCAGTGTCTCGTTGTGGTTAAATTCACTGTTCACGTGGACACAGTGAACCAACAGGTTCCTTTTTCTATTGCGTTGCCCATAGCTTATTCTGATATTAATCCATCATAACCACATATCCCAGATGACTTAATGACTTACCTGTTGGGCTGCACTTTCAGAAGATTTCAGTTCTTCATTCAGTTCTTGTGCTTCTGTAGCTATTCTAGCTTTGGGGGATTTCATACAAAGGAAGTGTTAGTTGGTAAATAACACCCATTTTCTGCAGAATCTACTCTTCTCTCCGTAGGGAAATTATTTCCTGGAATTCGTTCTTCCTGTGATCGTCACCTCTTGGCCGCTGCTCACAACAGCATCGAAGTGGGAGCTGTGTTTGCAGTTTTGAAAGCAATTCTGATGCTTGGTAAGAGCGTGCAGAGTCCTGTGTGATGTGTTTGTGCCAGTGTTTGGGTGGAAAACAGCTTGTGCTAGTTCACTTCCCTGGGAATGCTCGTGAGGAGGGAAAACCCTGAGGACAAGGGAAGAATGTGGCTGCTGTCCCTGCTCCTGCAGCATGTGGGGAGTGCAGACTCCAGGTTAAAGATTTTCCCTGGTGAGTCAGCCCCAGCAGAGAGGCTTTGAGCAGATGTGACTATTTCAGATGTTGACCCCAACCTCTGCCACTGAGTTCCCAGTACATTCAAACTCAGGCAAGTCCCTCTCACATTTGGAGGGGGGAAAGGATCTCAGGGAAGCTTTCCCATCTTTTTCTGTGTTTTCCCAAAATCTCGGGTGTCTGCCACTGTGGAAGTTGTAAAAGCATCACCCTGAGCAGCTCTCTGTGAACGGTGAGTGCTGTTTTTTGGACAAGGATCTGCCTCAGAGCTTTGGTTTGGCTCAAGTTCAGCTAAAGTCCTTGTGACCTCTGGGGAGGTGTATTTTTGGAGCTCAGTAAATGTCCAGTTAAACAACCAAGATGTTCCAGCCGTGGCCATGCCAGCAGGGTGTCTCTCCAGCCAGAGTGCCATTGTGACAGTCTGCTGGCCAGTGTCTCAGAACTTTCAAAACCCTGGGACCCCTAATAACCTGACTGCACTGGGGAAGGATGTTTACAGACAGAGCAAGCTGGGATAGACTGCTGGATTGGAGAGTGAGATTGAAAAATGTTTATGGCCATTGCCTATGTACTCTTGCTATTCAGTGCTGAGATTTGGGATCTTTCTTCATTAACGGTGTGTGGTGTGAACAGCTGTGGTTTCATCTCTTCAGGGACATGCTTTGGTTTGGTGCAGGGGAGTACAAGGGAAGGTTTGGGTACATAGTTTGTTTCTGCCTTTACTGCAGCACTTCTCCTATAGACCCAAATTATTCTATTTGGAGAGGTCTCTTGTTGGCACCCTGCATTAGTAATTTAAAAATTGTACTTGCTTTGTTGAGGAAAAACATCAGATAAATGGTAGCTGTTGCAGTTCTGTGCTGAGGAAACTGTTCCACTTTTATCAGAGCTTTCTGGGATGGCTTTAGCTTCATGGGACCTTGGTGCCACTCTCTTCCTTGTATTATTTGCCTGCCAGGTTCTTCCCTCTCATCCCTCCTGAGTACAAATGTGGGCTCATAGAAAGGTTGAGGGGTCCCTCAGTGGCTGAGGGGCCCTTGGTCAGACTTGTCTCTTGATCTACAGAATGCTAATAAATCAAAGTAAGAGATAGGACTTGGAAAAGGGGCGTCTGAGAAGAGCCAGTAACTCAACTCTTCCTTACTTGCCAAAGCAATTCCTTTCACTCACCTTTTCCCCTCGAGCTTCAGTTGTGTTTGATTTGCATAAACCTTTTCCTACTTCCAAAATACCCATTGAAAAGATGCTTTGCAACATGAAGCCAGAGGACAGTATTTTGGTCATCTTCAGAGTCAGCCAGTGCTGCCCTTTTGGATGTGATGGCCTCACTGCTGCTCAGCTCCCACCTCCTGGTGCCCCTCAGGGTGAGGGTGTGGGGGCTGAGGGGGGAGCTCACCCTGTGCTTCTGCTGGACAGGTGATGCAGAAATTGGCAGCAACAACGTCAGCTCCTTGAAGAGTGAAGAGTTCCATGTGAGAGGCTTCCTAGATGAGCTCAGTGAGGAGGAAATCTGGGCTTCCTCTCATGCCTTGAAATCCTGCAGAAAAGCTGTTTCCGTGGAAAGCGCCAGTTTGAGCGAGTACGCCAGATACGTGCTCAGAACCATCTGCCAGCAGGTAAACCCCCCAAACTGCTCCTCCAGCCTCATTTACAGAAAGAGCTTTATTTATTTGAAAAGTGTAACATATACTTTGGTGCAAAATTAGTGTTGGAGTATGCCAGCATTTGTGCTCTGTTTGAGTTTCCTGATGTGGACAGTTTATACATGGAGTAGTAAGTTATTTGGGCTAAACAATGCTTTAGTTAGTTGCTGACATCCCCCTGCACTCTCAGAACTGAGGCGTTTTTCCTGCCTAAATCTCAAGTACTTTCAGAAGACAGAAGGACCACTCTATCAGCCCTCTGCTTAAAGGGCTTTTACAGTAGCATTTGGGTTATTGCAAAGTTACTTTCAAATAAATTAATTTTGGAAAACCTGTAAACAGTCTTAGACAGGTGGTTCTGAGTGGCAGAAGACACTGCTAATCTCACATGTGGCATGAACCATAGTTCACTGCAAGTTTTGCATGTGAAACAATCACTTTTCTGTTCAGCTTACCAAAAGTTAGTATTGCTTTGAAACTCTCTGCTGAACCTGTCATTTGACTCCTTGCAGGAGTGGGTCGGAGAGCACTGTTTGAAAGAACCTGAGAGGCTGTGCACTGACAAAGATCTTATTTTGGATCCTGTTCTCTCAAACAAACAAGCACAGAAACTCCTCCAGCTCATCTGTTATCCTCATGGCATTGCAGAGTGCACTGAGGGTGACGACCCTCAGCAGCAGCGCATCAAGCGCATCCTTCAGGTGAGCACTGGGGGCAGGTGACAGCAGCACCACCGAGGGACACTGCTTGGTGCAATCAGTATTGGGTTATTCTTTAAAGGTTCTGGGTGCTCAGGACCTGCAGTCTCTGTGGGGAAGGTTTAGGGTGTGACTCGGGGTGTCTCGTTCCCTGTGATCCCACGTCAGGGAGGAGCAGCACAGCCGTCACCGCTGTTCCTCATCACCAGGCGCCGGGAAACCACCCTCAGGGCTGCTCAGGAGGAGGTTCCTGCTGTCCCAGGGGGGCTCTGGGACAGCACTGGGGTGACAGTCACTCCTGCCCCGTTGGAAATGCTCAAACGCTCTCACAGACAGTCCCAAGCTGGCCATGTCTTCACACTGAGCTGTGTTAGGGACAGTTCAGTTCCTAAACTGAAAAATGGATTTTCTGTGAATAGCCCTGTGAAAAATCAAATCTGCAATGTCTGGAGCAGGACAAATAAGGGTCAATGTCCTCCAAAAAATATCATGTCTAGATGGCCTCGTGCTAAATTCAGACCTATCCACTTGGATATCAATGCTATGGATTAATGGAATTACCAGTGAAAGAGAAAACTATGTTTTCTGTACTCATATTGAACTAAATTCAGATTTTGCAGAGAATGAGGTTATTCAGAAAAGCTGTGAGGTTAAAAGTACTGAGGAATGGTATTAGCTGAAAGGTGTGGAAGTGCATATTCGTTAATGCTCTGATGTTTTGCCATGTTAATAGTCTATTAGAAAAGATCAGTGATTGTGATGATCTGCCTATAAGATGAGGCTTCTGCACATGATGTGTTCAAGTATGAGATTCATTCCTTCACACCTGTAAGATGTTGACTTTAATGTTAATATTATTAACAATTAACATCTGTAATGTTAATTCTCCCCTAGAACTTGGACCAGTGGACTCTGAGGCAGTCGTGGCTGGAGCTGCAGCTGATGATCAAACAGTGCATGAAGGAGCCTGTGAGTATTGGTTTTCAAACTTCCTTACCTAAATACTTAATGCAAAAAAGTATGTTAAATTTTAACGTAGTCCCCGAGCAAACATGCCATGAATGTGCTAGTGTACTTGTGTTTTACTGTAGGGTTCTGGGTCTGTGGCTGAAATGAACAGCTTGTTGGATAATATCGCAAAGGCGACAATAGAGGTGTTTCAGCAATCCGCTGAGCTAAACAATAACTCTTCTAACTCTGGTATAGGCCTCTTCAGTCCAAACTCTGTTGGAAATGCTGACACAAGTAATACAAGACAGAATGGTAAAAAGACATTCCTAAGGTATTTTTTGCAGCACCTTTTTAATTCTTTTAGCCAACATGATGCTTAATTGTGTGTAGAGTGCCTAGACTGTGTTGTACTTGAGCCAGGAATGTACAGAAACAGTTGCCTGAAGGTTCCTTCTGTTTACTTTCGTTTGACAATAAATGTAGTTGCTCTTCTTGAAATTTCTGGACACCAGAAATTGCAACTGCTCAGTCCTCACTGGTTACTCCAGATGTGCTGTGCCACTGCTTTACTGAAGCAGTTCAGTCTTGTAGCAGTTGATCGTGGCTGCAGAACTGCCTGTGTATTTTGGCTGAAATAAGTTTGCTCTGCTCCTAGTTCCTCTGAGCGGCGAGGAGCGTGGCTGGTGGCCCCCCTGATTGCCAAACTGCCTACCTCGGTTCAAGGTAGGGTCTTGAAAGCTGCGGGAGAGGAGCTGGAGAAAGGGCAGCATTTGGGGTCCTCTTCTAAGAAGGAAAGAGATAGACAGAAACAAAAAAGGTATGACCTTGGGGAGCCCCTGCAGACAGAGCTAAACCGTGTTTTTGAGGGAGGAGTTTACTGAGGACTCAACATTTTATCAACTCCAAACAGGGTCCAGGTGTCAGTTAGGCTGAAGAAATAACCCTGGTTTCAAAAGAGGAAATGTGGAAGCTTTGTAATCCATCAGCCAGGGCTGTGCTGCAGCTCAGTGATGGGAAATGTCAGGGATGTAAAGGAACAGGTAGAGCACTTGTTGTCTCTTCCCATATGTGGCATCAGGCCACTTTGCTTGCCGTTATGATCACACCATTGCTTCCTGTTGGGGAGTGAGCTTAAGCTCATCTCTAACTTTCCAAAATGTGTGAGAATTTTGACTTGATGGTTATTGATTTTCCTTCAGTAAAATATTCTTCCACAGTGCTTATAATACTTTTGCTCTTCCTTGGGGTAATGCTAGAAGTTCCACTGAATTAAACCCACGTTGGAATTTTAGACAAATTTAGGCACCTCTTATTCTTATCAGAGCTTCTAGGGGAAACTTCCTTGGGGTTCACTTCAGACGAGTAGCATGGATTGAAAACTTTCACTGCCTTACCTCTGTTAAAATTATATCCCTGGTTAATCAAAGTAGTCTTAAAATAGCCTGCTCTGTTCCTGAGTCAGGCCTTCAGGTGTGGGGGCAGTTCTTGGTCACTCAGGGACCCTGAGCCAGTGGGTCTCAGTAACAACATGTGTATCTGGGCTGGCTGGGGCTCTGCCTTCCTGGGGCATGGTCTTTAATTCCTCTGGCGAGACTTTAATTGACTAAAATAGAAACAGGCATAGATGCAGCAGTGCCACTTCAGGAGAAAAAGCACAGACAAAACAAGGAAGGGAGCGAGCATGGGAAGTATCAAAATAACTTCACTAATGCAGTGCTGTGTTTGCCTCTCCTAAAGCATGTCCCTGCTGAGCCAGCAGCCTTTCCTGTCACTGGTACTCACTTGCCTTAAGGGACAGGATGAGCAACGGGAAGGGCTTCTCACATCCCTGCAGAATCAAGTTACTCAGGTAAAACAAGCACAGGATCATGAGAACCCTTTGTTAGGTGTGTGTGTGTCAGCAGTTTTATGTGTATATGATGGTGTAAAACTGGGAAAATTATAGTGCAGTGGTGTGCCAAAAGGAGCAGTCCAAGGAGGGGAGAGTGAGAAGGTGTTTGTTCCTTTTTTGAGTGTGAATACATTTTGTTTTCTAAATTTATTACAGAGAAATACAATGAACTGGAGTCTGATTTCAGTTCTTTCCAGGAAAAACAATAAAGGTATTAGTCCTGAGAGGAACAATCTTCCCAGTCCCTAAAGTTTTTATAAGTTCGAAGGTGTCCTTTTTGGGAAAACCTGTCACCTTCTCCAGCTGACACGGACTGAGTTTTTCATATTTTAAACAGCACCATTCCTGGTCCCAGCCTGGCCGTTGCCTGCAGCTCTCCTTTGGGTTTCTCTGCTTCCTCACAGCCTCAGCTCACCCTGCTCCAGAGTTCCTGCTGCCAGCCAGCTCACACTGCAGCCTCCAGCAGCAACTTCTCTCTGCCTTTAAACTGAACATACCCAGTGCCCAGAGCAGTGGGTCCTGTCTCCTTTCTCTGGTTTCAGTTCCTGTGACCCTCTGTGACAGTGAGAATTGGTACCTGTATGACTTTTTTCCCCCATATTGTCCCTCGGCTCAGGTCAGGCTAAAACACAGGTCCACATCCCAGGGAAATGAATTCCTTTGATGGTTTTCCTCTTGGTTTCTGCTGCTTGGGCTTTCCTTTCACTGTGTGGGTTCTCCTCTGAAATGCAGCTGGTCCAAGTTCCCTGAGCTTCTGGTTCTTTCTTATCCAGAGACCCCACTGAGAAGCTGCATCCAGTGCAAGAGATCTGTTGACTTACCTGTGGTGAAATAGGCTGTTTCTAACAATACTGTTAAGAAATGCATATCAAAGCTGATTTTTTTCCTGCAACAGGAAGATGCAGTCACACCACTGACAACAGATCATGAGCTCTTTACAAATTAACTTTTTCCTCCCACCAGTTTGTTTAATCTGCTCAAAGCCTTAAACAGACAAGAGGATAAAAAGGACTTTTATGATTCCTGATAGATAATGGTCACAAATACATTAAGGAAGAACACTACAGGAGGAAAGCAACCTTAATCCAATGCTTTTTCTTAGATCCTCAGTAACTGGAGGGAAGAACGGTACCAGGACGACGTCAGAGCCAGGCAGATGATGCACGAAGCCCTGCAACTGCGCCTTAACCTGGTAACAAAAAATTGGGCTTATCCTGATGTTAGGAAAAGATGCAGCAGCTACTCTGGAGGAGGTGGTAAGGAGCAAGGAGCTCCAGAGTATCCAGCTCCCTGGGGAACTGGGTAGCTGTTTATTCCTAAGTGATCCCTACCCCAGGGGAAGCCAAGGGAGCTGCTCTGAGCCATGCAGAGCTCTGCTTCCTGCTGTGTTGTTTTGCAGGTGGGTGGCATGTTTGACACAGTGCAGAGGAGCACCCAGTGGACCACAGAGTGGGCCCTTCTGCTCCTCCAGATCATCACCTCAGGGACTGTGGATCTGCAGACCAACAAGTATGTCTGCCCTGTTCAAACAGCTCATTTGTGTCCTTAGGGCTTTAAGTTTAGGTTACCTGTAGGTTATTGTTACAGTTTTTTATCCTGTTAGTGCTTGAGTGGGATTTAGCTCTCTGTGCTGGCCTGGGGTAGGGGTACCTCCATTTAGGAAAGCACTGGAGGTGCTGTTCACACCCTTCCTAACCTATCCCATGCCTGAGTGCTTCTTGCCTGTAATTCCTAATGCCTCTGTTGGCAGTTTGTGCTGTCTGTGGCTCTGAGCTGGGGTTTAAGATGAGATTTGGGTGCACATCCTGGCAGTCCACCTGCGTGTGTACGGTGGGACTTGGGAATGTGACCTCAGGTGTGTGTGTGCAGAAAGCCCTGAGAAACCCAGCCTGGTCAAGAGCTTCCTCTGGGGCCTCTGCCATGAATATCTGCCCCTGGATCTCCTGGCAGTTGTAGTTCCTCGGGATAATACTTGCTTTTACTTCCAGTGAATTGTTCACGACTGTGCTGGACATGCTGGGGGTTCTCATCAATGGGACACTCGCCTCGGACCTGTCAAATGCCTCCCAAGGAGGGCCTGAGGAGAACAAAAGGGCTTACATGAATTTAGTGAAGAAATTAAAAGTAAGGGTCACGTCTTGTCATTTCCAACATTTCCTCTGAATTGCTTTCTGCCCTCATCTTTTAATCATGTCCTTCCTAGTGTCTGGAAAGGCCGTTTGGAAATAGAGAGACTAAAACATACCTAGTTATAAAAGGGAGAAAAGGAAGAAAATAAAAGTACAGGAATGTGGAGGTGGGAAGATACTACTAGGATTTTCTTCATATTCAATTAAAATTGGGGACCCTGCAAGACACTCAGTTGCTTTTATTTTATGTCTGAGACACTAATTTTGTGTTATGTATTTTCTACACTATGTTTAAACAAGAGATGAAAAGAAAACTTACATTCTTTAAATAAAGAGAAAACCAAAAAAACCCCTTGCAAAACCACTTGCTTAAATTTAGTAAAAGTACAAGGAAATGATTCATCCAGAAAGTGGACATTTCTCATAGTGAAAGCAGTGCCATGTTCTTTCCTGTCCCCCTTTGTGTTTGTTCCCCAGAAGGAGCTGGGGGACAAGAGGTCTGAGAGCATCGACAAGGTCCGGCAGCTGCTGCCGCTGCCCAGGCTGACGTGTGACATCGTGGCCTGCGAGCCCACGGGGTCCCTGATCGACACCAAGGGCAACAAGATCGCGGGCTTTGACTCCATTGACAAGAAACAGGCAAGAGCAAACGTTTGTCCTGGCCTCCCTCTCCCTGAGTTTGGAAGCATGGGGATTCCATGCACTCAGGTACAGCCTGTGCAGTGCAGGTGTTCCTGGGCAGGAGTATGAAAGCTGTGAGACCCTCCCAGGCCCCCAGCAGGGAGATCCCTTACACAGGTGGGCTTTCTGTGGGCAGTGCTGCCAGCACTGAGGAACACTGGGCTTGTCAAAGAACACCTTTAAAAGAGTTGCAAATGACAAGGGTGTTCGGGATCAAACGCATTTCTGTTCCAGATATTTCAGCCTGGAGAAGAGAAGGCTCCAGGAAGACCTGACAGCCCCTCCCAGTGCCTAAAGGGGCTCCAAGAGAGCTGGAGAGGGACTGGGGACAGGGGCCTGGAGTTGCCAGGACAAGGGGGAGTGGTTTCCCACTGACACGGGGATAGATAGGATATTGGGAAGGAATTCTTCTCTGTGTGAGTGATGAGGTATTGGCACAGCTTGACCAGAGAAGTTGTGGATGACATGTCCATGGATAATTTTTTAAAAGTGAATTTATGTAAAAGAGCTTAGGATAGAGCTCTTCATTCTGCAGACTGGGCAGGCATGTTTTGGTGACATAGTGCTTAGGCTTCCTCCCCTTATTTGAAAACATAAACTTTTAGCAAGAGTATTCTTAGATCAGCAGATTTTTGATAAATATTTGACTTTTTCTTCAAAATATCATAAATGGAACTTGAGATTTTTAGCATGGCTATAAGCAAATGCTACTATAAAAACATAATTGCTTTTCTCTAGTGGCAGCCTTGGACAGAGGTTAAAATCCCACTCGTGTGCATTTGATGCATTCTGTGGAGGGGAAGCATCCTTACTGGTTTTCTCTGACTCAGTCAGTCATGTACAAAAGCAAGTCTATTGTTCAAGTTTCTTAAATCTTGATTTCCCTTTGATTCTGAAACAGGGTCTTCAGGTGTCATCCAAACAAAAGGTGTCCCCTTGGGATTTATTTGAAGGTCACAAAAACCCTGCCCCTCTCTCCTGGGCGTGGTTTGGGACCGTTCGTGTGGACAGGAAGGTGATCAAGTACGAGGAGCAGCAGCATCTGCTGCTGTACCACACACACCCCAAACCCAAACCACGCAGCTACTACCTCGAGCCCTTGCCCCTTCCTCCAGAGGAGGAGGAGGAGGAGCCCACCACACCTGTGTCTCAGGAACCAGAAAGAAAGCTGGGAGAGCTCTTGGATCAGGGCAAACATGGCACAGATGATGAGAAGAAGGCAAAGGGCAGGAAGAGGAAGTCAAAGTCGAGCTCCAGGGCTGAGGTAAATGGTTGGTGCCACACAGAACCTGAAACACCTCCCCAGAGCACCTGGTGCTGTGTAGTTCTGCCTTTGGAAATGGTTCTGCACCTGGAGGAGAGAGTCCCAGTGAAGGGAGGGAATGGAGATGGCCAGGAGGAGACCACACTTGTTGGTTTAAACCCAGGTCCCGTTCAAATGGGAGCCAATTTGGAAAGGGCTCTTTCACACAGATAAACTGTTCTACTGTGCAGTTTGGTCTGGTTTCTGAGATACTTTCCTTTTTATTTTGTTGGGGTTTGAGTAGTGGGTTCCTAAGCTGAAGAGTCACTTAGAGCAAGGGTTTGAAAACATGCCTGGCACCACCCAAATAATAATAATAATTAATAATCAGGATAATAATGATGATGATGTACATTTCCAGCAGCAGAGTTCTGTGTGGTTACAACCTCTCCACAGTGCTGCCAGCATGGCCACCCCTGGTGTGGATGTGCTGGTATTCTCTCAGCATCCAGCTGGTTTGTCCAAGTGTTGTGGTTTGAGTAACTGTAATTTCAAGATAATTTTCTGGCCTTTTTGATGTTTCAGTGAAGTTCTTGCTATTACTTCTATCCTGGTACAGTGAGCTCTCCTTGTGCTCTACCTGACCATAGCCTGCAGAAGGTACCTGCTAATTAGGTACCCATGGCTGGGACGTGCCTGGAGCTGTCAGTGGGAATTACCAGACTTTGCCTTGTTTTTACATCACTGTCAATGACAAAGGAACTGTCTCTGTCCTTTAGTAACTCAGTAGGAAGATCGGCATTATTTATGACTCGGTAAGGTACGAATGTCAGTAACACTCCCTTTTGTGTGTATTTTAAGGATTATCCACAGCCCAGCTTGTACAGAGTGCCTCCCCCCTGCTCCCCGCTGCCGATGGCTCGCCCGGCCCCCCCGGCCCTGTGGGGGTACGGCCTGGGGGCCCCCCCAGCACAGCCCGGGCTCTTCCTGCAGAGCCAGCCCCTCTCCGCAGGTACGCTGGGTCCGAGGGCACAGCCCTGCGCGTTTGGTTGGTGTGACACATCCACCTGTGACCCCGCTGTGTTCCTCCCTGTCTCTGGCACGGGCTGTGTCACCGTGTGGTTGGTTCCTTCAGCAGCAGAGGGTTCTCGAAGGGCTTTGCTGCCCTCAGTTGTAGCTCTGTCTCTGTGAAGGTGTTGAACTTTCTGGGTAAATGAGCCACAAGGAGTTCCTGTGCTGGCAGTGTCAGAGAGCTGGTGGGGTGACATTGAGAGAGGGACGATTAAAAGAATAAAGGCCCTGTGGGTTACTTCTTTTTTGATTCGTACCAAGAACCGTGGTGGCTAATTTACCATCTGATAGACGTGGGCTCACATTTTTTTAAGCATTTATGATATGTGCTTAGTTTTGTGTAAGATTGTCTTGTTTCTTCCAGTTAGTGAGTTACAGTTTTATAAGGATTTACTGGCTCCAGAGGGCAGCAGTTTGTTATGATTTGAGAAACTATTGAGGCTTCTCCAAAATTATGCAGGAGAAGTTAACAATTTTTTTTCCAGTTATAAGGGTTAAATGTTTTTTTCTGAAGCTCCAAATGCAACTACTCTGTATTTTAACTGTGTAAAAGTCTTCAGAATATACCAGAGTGGCTAAATAAGTTTAAGGAAATGCTGCTTTTGAGAACAAATGTGTAAGATCACCTTTGTAAGTCTGATGGAAAGATACACGATTTTTATCAAATAGCAGAGAGTGCATAAATTGCCACCATCTCATTATAAAATTGGCTTGACATATTAAGCTGTTCATATCATGCTTTGGATCTGACATGCAACTTTTCTTCAGCAGTAATAGTGAGATGTTTTATGTGGCATAGAACATACAGCAGCCCACAGGCTTTGTACTTTTCATTCTCATTTATAAGTGGCAATCTTTACTTTTCCCATTTAAATTTCCAGGCCAGAAATGTGGTTTAATCCAGACTATGCCTTTGCAGAGGTGTGTTTATCATCAGTTGTGTAGAGCTGATGGATTAGCAGTGCTCTGTACCAGCAGTGCTCTTAGGGAAGGCAGAGGATACATTTGTGTTCTGTGTGGGTTTCAGGTGGTTCCAGGGTGGACTCGGTGGGCTCCTTTGTCCCAGTGAACACGAAGCAAGCCCTGTCCAACATGCTGCAGCGGCGCTCGGGCTCCGTGACGCAGCTGCCCTCGGTCCATGGGATCCCAGCCCAGCTCCACATGAAGCTCCTGCAGCAAGAGCAGCAGCAGCAGCGGCTCCTGCAGCAGCAGGTGCAGGCACGGGCTCTCCAGCAGGTTTGTCCAACCCCTGGGTCTGAGGAGCAGCACGCTGGGTTTGCCCCATGCCTCTGTGTCTTACAGGGGGGAGCCAGCTGATAGTTACAACAGTTCCCCAAATATTAGCCAAGCAGGGCCAACTGCCTTTGAATGTGTTATTTGATATCTTAGTCCCTTTATTTTGCTGTGTTCCATAAACTCAGGGTTTGCTCCTGCCCCTCGATGCTGCCCTTGTTGCTTGTTGTGTCACCGAGGCTCTCAGGATCACAGGCACCAGGTGCCCCCAAGCTGCCAGTGAGTGCTGAGGCACCGCCGTGCCCTGCACAGCCAAGCCCCAGGGAGCCCAACAGAGCTGGGCCCATGCCTGTGTGCACACAGGTGCCCATGTTGCCAAGGAATGCCTGTGTTACTGCAGGGTACAGCTGCTGTACACAGCTCTTGTTCAGTGCCCTTGGGAGCCTGAGCTGGTTCTCAGACTGTGCTTACAGACAGGCTGCTTTGAGGCTGATGGTGTAAGCACAGGCACTTGGAGTTTGGATCTCAGAGAACCAGCACTGTGTGTGCAGTAGCTGGCGTTAAATTCAATAACTTTGGCTTTACTTCCAAGCCCTTCTGTATCCTTCCTTACCCCACTGCAGCATATAGGACGTTGCCCTTACGCTGTCTTGCTCCAAACTCTGTGCTGTGCCCTCTTTGCACAAAATAGTTCATCATTTCAGCAAGTATCCTTGTCAATCTGCCACTGTCTCTATTTTGTTACAGCTTCTCATTATTCTTCTCATCCCTCTCTGATTCCCTGCTATGATCTGTGCAAAGGCTACTGTACTGCTTAAATTGCAACTGAGTGACAATAGTTTTATTGTAAAAATTATTGCCAGCTTGAAATCCCTGGCAGTGGTGGGGACAGTTCTGTAGAATCCATCTAGAAGGACTCTGCTCTTTAGACCTGTGCTCTTGGAAACAAATAGTTCTGGTGCGAGGTCTTGGACAGTGTGATTTGTTAAAAATCGTTGAGTATTCTGTACTGAATGAGTGGTCTCCTGAGGAGGGTGAGGGGTCCTCTCCACATTTAGAATTCCTGTTCATAAATCTCATAAAAGCATTGAGGTTCACTGGCATAAAAACCACCTAAAAGGACCTCACTGGTGTTCCTAAAGGCCAGCATTCTCTGAGTCCATCCAGGTGAGCTCTGTAACTGCTCCACTAACACCTGAGATGAACTGGGTGTATTCCTGGTGTTCTCAAATCTTCGTTGGCGAAGCCTAGCCATGGTGAATTCCTGGTGGTGTTGCTACATTTTTGCCTGTCCTTTTCCCACAGGATGTCTCTAGCTCTGCTGTATCCCTTCAGGATGGCTTTGACAACATAATGGTAACCACTTAGAGACTGGGACCTTCTCTTTATTTCTCTTTCACCTGAACATGCATTCCTTCCACCACTCAGGCTGCACTCTGCTTCCAGTGGGAATGTCACTGTGCTTTGGGGCTGTTCATCCAGGAGTGCAGTGGCTGCATGGGGGAGGCTGCCAATACACCTGTGACAGAGAATACTTTTTTCTTATAAATATTTCCAGGTTTCACTGGTCAGTTTTTTCCTCTTCTGATGTGTTTCTCGCTGTGGAAGATGAGAGCAGCTGCAGGACGTGCCCAAGGCCGTGTCTGTCTGAGCATGGATGGGTGTTCTGCACTGGCAGGATGGGCTGTTATGGGAATGATCAGATCTTGTTACTTACGAAACCAGTAACAGCCACACCAGTAACACTTACCTGTGAAATCATTAACTTCCATAGAATTCAGGTTTTTTTCTGGGGAAAAACAATGATGCCATGAAGTTTCATCCCTAATGTCTGTGCTGGAAAGCTTTCCAGATATTAATTAGAGGCACTGTGTCAGAGTTGGTCTGCAGGACTTTGGTCCTGTCCCAAGGAAACTGCCATGCTGTTAAAAACCCTCACTGGTAAGGCAGAACAAAATGTGAGTTTAAGGAGGCTTTGCCACTGAGCCTCTTATCCATCCTTTACATGTGTTCAATCATTCCTGGTGTTTCTGGTGGTATGTCAGAACAGGGGATCCACCACCCTGTCTGCAGCTAATTAGGAACGCCTGGATATGCAGCAAGTACACAAGGAGGGCTCTCCAATCCTTTCCCATGGGGTAGCTGGGATTGTGATGTTGCTGCTTGCAGCGTGTTACCAAAGTCACTTTTAACCTTAAATTATACAACTCCCTAAGGATATCCTGGTTAGGATGGCAAAGGCTTTGTTGGAGGACTTGGATTCGTATTTGGTTTTCTGCACAGCGGGGCAGCTGCAGGGAAGGAGCATCACTGCTTCCAGCTCCTGTCACTGAACTTTTTGTGGGTAGAATGGCTTAAAAAATGACCAGGTGCAGCCGTGCAGCATCCCAGTCACAAAGAAAACATGCAGATTGGTTGTATCCTTGGCACGTTCTCATTCTCCAGCTTTTAGCAATCTCACTCCTGAAATGAAGTCTAACATTTAATTTTTTTCCCTTTTCTGGTGCTTCCAAAAACACTGCTGCAGTTATAATCACAATCTTTAAATGATTTCCCCTCAACTGGGCACAAATAGTGAGGTGATTTGGATGGACAAGCAAGGCTGGCTGCTGACCACAACAGGGAGCACGTTCCCAGCTGCACTGGTTGGAGCTGGAGCTGCTTGTGTTACCCATTTGTCATAGTGGTGTTTTGTATGCCATCATCAAATTTACTCATCAGCATTTTGCCTGTTTCACTGGGGGAAAACTGGGAACCAGGTGTCCTGAAAAAGTCACCACCTCTGCAGTTATACCAGAGATTGTTACTCACTCAGAGCTTCCTGTGTGGTTTGATGTACTGGCCTCAAGATGGCCAGGATATGTCTTTTCCACTCCTTTGCAAAGCCCCATTTAAAGGGTCTCTGCAAGCCCCCTGCAGTGAACAGCTGCCTCCTCCCTGCTGCAGTGTCACAGCAGTGTCAGACACCAAAGGTCAGTGCTTCCACCTGCTGTGAGTGAACACAGCACAGCACTTTGGCGCTGAGCAGCGGTGCTGTCCTGAAGGAAATGGTTGTTGTGATTCCTCAGGGCACAGCTCGGTGGGGTTGTTTGTGTCCAGAGCCAGACTTGTTCGAGGGGGTCGTATCTGATGGTGCTGTGTCTTGCAGGGGCAGCTGATGGACCAAGCTGCTGCTTTCGCTCCGCAGGCTCGACCCCTGTCCCAGCTCCCCCAGTACCCGGGGCTGCAGCAAGCACAGGTACTGTGCACCTGTGTGGAAATGTGATAAACAGGGCTCCCTTGCCCAGCCTGCTGCCCTGTGCCTGGGGTGTGCCTCTGCCTGTGGCTGGGGGTACCGGCGAAGCCTCCTCCTGGGATGCTCGTGGCCTCCACGTCTGGTAGCTCATGAATGTTTTTAGCATGGCCACTTCCCAGTTTTTCCTGATGTTGTTGCTGGGAATAGCAAGCATACGTCAGTGTTAAGCTGGAAATCTGGCCAGTTTCTGGTGAGACAATGATAGCAGTTACTCTATTATGTCATGGTCATTCTGGTACTTGGGATTTTGGGGGGTGTGAGGAAAACAGAGGTGGTGTTTTGTAGCAGAGCCCCGCTCCTGCTCAGCGCCTCTTGAGAAGGCAGCACAGTGCAGGTTCATTCCATGTGGCTGTGTGTGACAGCGTGTTACCACGTGGCCACGTGTGACAGTGAGTGACCACATGTGGCCTCATGTCAGCTGTCTGAATGAACCTGCAGACAGAGGGGGTCCCACAAGCGTGGGGCACATGTGAGATCTCTGGGCTGCAGCTCCTTGGCGAGGCCACCTCTGTGCTGCAGCTGGGCCGGTGCAGTCACTCGTGTCGTTCTCCCGCAGAGCCTGCCCCACGGATACGCCCTGTACGGCAGCGCGGTGCCGGTGCAGCAGCAGCAGCAGCAGCCGGCGTGGGGCTGTCCCCCAGCTGTGCCCCGCTGATGGAGCGGCTGCGGCAGGGCCAGCACCCCGGGTACCTCCAGCAGCAGCCGCCCGCCTACGGCCCCGCTCCTGCCGGCGCCCCACGGTGAGCGGGAACCCTGGGAACAGGGTGGGGAGAGCCTGCTTTAAAATAAAGTCTGGTTATAATGGAATCATACAATGGTTTGGGTTGGAAGGGACCTTAAAGACCATCCAGTTCCGATCCCTGCAGTGGCAGGGATGCCTTCCACTAGACCAGGTTGCTCAGGTTGCTGATTAACCAAAATGGGGTTAACACCACATCTAATTAGCAATAAATATGCCTTGAGGTGTAGAAACTCATTGCTATTCCTAGACAAGCAAGGGCTGAATGCTTGAGTCTGTACCTGTTGAGGGGAAGGTGTCACAGCCTAGATCAGTGACTGGGCAGTAGTGTGGCATGGCTTTATTGTGCAGTGTATAATGTAACATCTTTTAAATCTGTGGAAGTCTGATGTTGCAGCTATAGTTGAGTCCTCCCAGACTATTGTGCTCTGTCTGTAACTAAAGTTTAATCTGTCATTTTTTTCCCCCCCAGACTGAGCCATCAGCCTTTGCAGCCCGGTTCCCTGGTTGGAGGGGGACTGGACGCCGTGGGCCCCCAGCCGGCACTGGGCACGGGGCAGCTGGCACCGGAGCCGGGCACGCAGAGGCAGCAGCAGGTGCAGCACCAGTGGCTCTTCCAGGTGAGGGCTCGGCCGTGCTGAGGCTGGGGATGTGACAGAGCAGGGGTGTGAGCATCACTGCGTCAGTGAGAGTGTTACACACTCGCTCGCACAGGTCTTCGAGTCTAAAACTCCAGAGCCTGGTGCTACAAACCCCACCTGCCTTTCCCTCAGTGCAGTCGTTCAGTGTTTACTTCTGGGACTTCCAGAAGGGAGCTCTGGACATCCGTGCAAAACTCAGTACTTGGATTTTCTGATTATGGAATACCTCTGGAGAAGGTAGATTTGAGAATGACCTGGCTGGATGTACTGAGCAGAGGTGCTGGTTATGTGCTCCCTGTCTGGCCTTACAATGTTCCTGGCATTAAACCAAAGGGGCTCTTGCCCGTCTGGCCCTTTTCCTCTGTTCTGGTTGGGTGATATTTTTAATTTGGAGGTGAGTCCCCGAGGCAGCATGGGCTGTGTCCTGTTGTTCAGTGCCCACCTTCTCTCAGGTGCAGCAGCAGCAGCTGGGGCAGCAGCCGGCGCTTGGACTGCAGCCTGTGCAGCCGCAGCAGCCGCTGGTGAGCAGAGTGTTTTGGGTGTTTTGGGGAGGTGTGAGGGGAGGGACAGCGTGGGCTTTGTCACCTGTGCACAAGGAAGCGCGCCCTTGGCCACGTGAGGTGCTGATGGTTGACATTGCCCCTCGTGCTTGTGCTGTGTTTGTGGAGCACCTCTGTGCCCTGGCAGCTCCATCCACCACAGCTGAACTCCAGCCCCTGCCACGTTCCATCACAGGGGTCTGTTCTCACCTTGGATTTTTAGGATGTACTGCTAACAGGCTAGGGGGAAAATGGGGTTTGTTTTTTGAATATACTTTTAAGTTATATTGTTAGTCATAAACCAGAGTACAGTAATGCTGAAATTGCAGCCCCCAAGTTTAAAAGCGTTAACCTTAGATAATTTTCATCCATTTTTGAGTTTTTCTTAATGAGTTTTATATCTTGAACGAACTGCTGGGAGAGTATCACAGCAATGGGCACCTGCCCAGCACAGTCTCCTCCACAGCAGGAGGTGCTGTGGGTTGGGTTTGTGTTCCCAAAAACCCTGGTGTGGTCGCTAATACCTTTGACTAACCTAGCAGTTACTATGGCCTGGTAGCCAGGAGATTACACAACATATTTTAAGTGAAGGATTTGGTTTCAGAAAGGGAAAAGATGCTGAAGTCTTGTAAAATGCTGAAACTGCCTTCAGTAAGCACAAGGTTTTGCTGAGCAAAGCTCGGGCGGTTTCTGCAGCGCCCACAGAGTTATTAAGGTATGGGATTACTCAAGTTTTATTCAGCACCTCAGGTTTCCAAACTGCATCAGGTATCCCTGTGCAGAAGAATCACTTAATTAAAATCAGAAGCATGTGCATTTGCACTAGGCCTAATGAGAAAAAAAAATTGGTATTTAGGAGGCAGACCTGTCGAGCTGAGAGACCTGAGGGTGAGTCAGAGATGGGTGGTAGAGGCTGGGTTTGGGGTGCTAATCACATTGTGCCTAATGCCATGGCCATGGCCAGTGAGGGCTCCCCAGAGCCTTCTCTTCTCCAGGCTGAACAGTGTGAGATTTCAGGGAAGGAAGAGAACAGATGTTCTGTGAGTTCTGAGGGTGCTCCCTGTGTCCTTGCTGTGACACCCCAGTCAGGACACCCACCTGCCCTCGCTGCCCTCCCCACCCACTGGCCCCTGGGCTGGGGTGGCACCAGCCGAGCACGCTGTGGTTCCCTGCTGTGGCACAGGCACCATGTGGTTCCTTTCCCTTTCCCATTCCCGTTGCAGTTCCCGAGGCCAGGCTTGCAGCAGACCCCGCAGCAGCAGCAGACGGCGGCGCTGGTGCGGCAGCTCCAGAAGCAGCTCTCCAGTAAGTGTGTGCACAGACATACGCAAATGTGTGTTTGAACATGGAATTATCTTTCTGGAGACCTTCTGCCTATTTACCTGCTGCCAGGTGTACATGGAGGTCATTCACCTGCTGACAGTGGGCACCCGTCCCAGTCCTGATGTGACACCAAAGCCCTGGTTTTGGGGCACCCCACGGGGCCCTGCTGGTCCTGTCACCCACAGGACAGGACTGTGGCTGGGGCCCCCTCACCTTCCGCAGCCCTCTGCAGGAAAAGTGCCCAGGGAAGTGACTGCCTCTGGCTTCAGAAGGAGGGGGGATGTGCAGCCTGTCCTCTGCCACCCAGGTATTTTTCTGTATTTTTGTACAGTCACCCCCTTTGCTTCCTCCACCAGGTAACCAGCCACAGCACGGGGGGAGCCAGTACCCCCACTTCTGACTGTGGCTGGGGGGACCCAGGGGACCTTTGCACTGAGGAACAGGACACTGGAAATTCAATGCACTAGTCATGGCTGGACAGCAGGCTTGAGTTCTCTTATTTCCATCATTATTTTTTGTGATGCAGTTGATGTGAATATGTAACAAGGTGGGTTTGGGGTTATTTAACTGGATTTCAATGTATGGACTTGTGGGCCTATTTGAAGAATGTTATTGCAGATTTTATGAATTTGGTGCTTTTTAGATCCTGTTACTTTTAAAGAGGGCAAACAATGCTGGGTTTATTTATTTATTTATGGGAAAACCTTTTTTTTTTTAATTAAAAAAAAAGTACTGCAGTGGACCAAATTACTGAATTGAAAGGCACTTCACCTCTTTGTTGGTAGAACAAACATCAATTCATATCATGTTTATTTGTCTGTGATTTTCACATGCACTTTATAAAGTTCTTTGTTTAAAGTACTAATTCCTCTTGCTCTTATTGTGGTAAGAAGGTGCTGAAATGGGTTTATTGCTTGTATTAAAACTTCTTAAAGTTTATATTAAAACCCACAATGCAACATTAATAAACCTACTGGAAGTAGCAGTGCTCCCATCTGGTGTCTTTAACTGAAGCTCTCAGGGGATGGTCCCGAGGGTGACTGGGTGCTCCAGGGGGGCTTCGCTCCACTCACGTAGGGAGTCTCTGAGTCCTGGGGAAGCCTGGCAGGAGATGAACTCCCGTGTCTGCCCCGCTGCCAGCACTGACCGGTCCCATCCCAGCCCTCCCAGCGTGAGTGCGGAACAGCCCCGGAGCCCTTCCCGCGGTTTCGGCTGCCCTGGAGCTGACAGCCTTTGGACAACCTTCCCTGGAGGAGTTATTCTGTCCCTGTGTCAGGTACCAGTGGGGCATGGCAGGTATTCCCAGCCCAGGGGGGAATCGATGGCTGGCACTGCATCATCACTGAGTACAAATCCACAGGCAAATTATCAACCAAAATCACCACAAACAAATCATTATTATTCAAGAGGGGAATCTGTGTGTGTATTTTGAGCCCTCTGTCCTGCATTAATGTATTTCTTAGGAAGAAAATAAGAAACTCTGAACCTTAGCTACAGGCTTAAATATTTTAAAAATTGATTTGAGCAGTCCGCTCTGTGATTGGTCAGTGTGAAATGGGCAGGTAACCATTTCCTACCGTCACAAAGGTATTTTCCCATCAAGTACAGAAGTTCCTTTTCAAGGCCTATGTGGCTGCTGAACTGAGGAATCACAATTCTAAATTGAGTCATAAATTCAAGTAATTGTTTTCTAATGAGAAACTTTTAAAAAAATGCTTTTGTGGCAATAAGAAAATGATGCCAAGCTGGAGTGGTTCTACACCCAGTCTGTGTGCATTGGCTTAACAGTGCTGAGCAGAGCTCCCTCTCTTGTTCCAAACTGAGTCCAAAGCTGGTCTGTGTCATCCCACAGCTCTGCAGAAAAGACTGGCTAGTAGAGCTGTCCTATTAAAAATACTTCACTACTTGTTTCACCATGAAATATTTATTTAAAAAATATACTAAATATTAAAACACATTAACAAAGTAATCTGCATCCCAATAAACCTGCTCTTCAGTTCCCAGATGTTCGTGCCCTCTGTGATCTGTGCTTATGAGAGTCATACCAGGTGGGCAGTAATTGAACTGATATGAAAAATTCTGTCCATACAGGAGCTCTCTGTGTACATTTCCAGAAAGTAAATTGTGTTTGATAGTCTATGTTTGCTGGCAGAGTTTACTTTAATTTAAATCCCTTGAACGTGGAGAGAACCAATGCTAGCTAATAACGCTAGAGCTAATTTTCCCTTCCTCTCTCCTTTTGTCCAGTCATTGCAGACTGAACACTGTAAGTGTTTTCAGGCACTCACATGCCTTTGGCTGCCTTTGCTTAAACTCATTCCAAGGATGACCTCAGTCCAGCTGCAGCCTGTGTTCACCATCATTCCTGCTGCATTTCTGACTTAGATGACGTGGACATATGTTACTGCGAAGTCGCTGCCAAGGGGGTTCCTCGCCGTGCACTTGTACGGGCCGGAATTGGAGGGCTGGGGATTCTGGAGGAACAAAGTGCCCGTGGGGTGAAGCAGCTCGCCCCCAGACCCTCGGCCCTGGTGGGCTGTGGAGAGGATGGAGCGGTCAGGTAACTCCCAGGTAATGTGTGGTTTGGGTATCCCCAGCGCTGCGCAGTGCAGCTGGACCGCGGCCCCCGGCACCGTGTGCAGGGCGGGCGGGGGCCTGCCCGTGATCCGCGGGGCGTAGGCCGCGACGGTGACGGGCACGGTCACGGAGGAGTCTCCGGCGGCATTGCGGGCCCTGCACACGTAATTGCCCCCGTCGTGGGCGGTGGCCTCCCGGATGAGCAGGGTGCCGTTCTCCAGCAGCAGGAACCTCCCGCTGACCTGCGGCCGGTCCAGCACGCGGCCCCCCGGCAGTGTCCACGCCGTGCTGGGCTTGGGGCTCCCCTCGGCCAGGCAGTGAAGTGACAGCGGCTCCCCGCTGACACCCTTCACCAGCCCCACAGGGTGGGCGAGGATGTTGGGCTTCTGGGCAACCTCCAGGATGATCAGCTTTTCGATATAGCCAACCTTGTTCCGGGCAGCGCAGCGGTACCGCCCGGCTTGGTCTCTCCCGGGATTATAGATGGTCAGGGTCCCGTTGCTTCCCGTGAGAAACTGGGACGTGCTGATGCTGCTGGAAAACCACGTGCCATTGGGCAGCATCCAGCTTATGTCTGGGGGAGGGTTTCCATCCACAGAGCAGTTCAGTGTGGTAGTTTTCCCAGGTTTTGCTATTATTTTTTCGTTGAATGGGTTTTTGAACATTGGTCGCCGTAGCATTTCTGTGACCTCCAGCTGCACCACCAGCACGCTCTCTCCCGCATCGTTACGTGCCACACAGATAAAATCTGCCGTGTCCGAAGGCCTGATATTCCGAATCTCGAGTGTCCCGTTTTTGTGCACTGAAATCCTGCTCCCATAATATGGGGCTGTTAGGAAAATGTTATCAGGCATGATCCACATAATCTGAGGGGGAGGTGTCCCCTCTGCCCGGCAGTCAATGTGTTTCTTTGAGTGTCTCACTGCCGTCACCTTCATGATTGTTTTGTTCCTGTATAAACCGTTTATGATGGGGGGTTTACCAGCCACATCCAGCTTATACAGTTTGGTGTCATCCCCACCAGGGTTCCGAGCCACACACATGTACTCCCCAGCATCCAGCAGTTTGGTGTGGCTGATGGAGAGAGAGCCGTTGGTGTGCAGGGAGTGTCTGTCTGTGGACAAGGAGATCATCTCAGTGGAAGGCAGCAACCAGAATATCTGTGGCCTGGGATCTCCAGCAGCCTCGCAGTCCAGCAGTGCCGTGTGCCCAGCTGACACTGTAACATACGTCTTGTGATTGTGCTTTATCCGAGGGGCTGCCACGATGACCATGACACGGATCTTCATCTCATCCCTCCCCAGAGTGTTTTGGGCATAGCAGGTGTAATCTCCTCCTTCTGCCACTCCAGCTTTGTTGAGGTACAGAGTCCCGTTGTCAAAGAGGACGTACCTGCGGGACCTGTGCCCGCTGTCATCCGCCAGCATCGCGTTGTTGACCAACGTTCCATCTGGCAGACCCCAAGATATTTCTGGTGTGGGCGACCCTGAGGCCTTGCAGTCCACTCTGAAATCCTTGCCGTATGGCACCAGTTTCTTGAAGTGCTGCTTGTGGTCAATCTTGGCTGGTTTCATTGTGATGCTGACTTTCATCAGTATCAGATCATCCCCAATTCTGTTTCTTGCGACACACAGATAATCACCTGCGTCCTTTTCAGTAACTGCCTCAACAGTCAGGGATCCGTTGGGGTAGACATGGATCCGACTTCCCATTCTGTTGTGGGAGGAGAGAGAGGAGAAGAATTATGGAACCAAGTGCTGGGGGTGAATACTGAGCACTGGAAGGGACTGAAGGTGTCAACAGCATGATATGACACACAGATTCTCTCCGAAGGCACTGTGCCCACACCACCTGCCCACCCACTGGGTCCTAACCCGGTGTCATTGTCACTTCTGGTGTTGCATGGATGTGTGCACGTTAACTCTGCTGGGAACACCCTGAGCTGGGACTGTCTCCCAAAGCAAAGGTGAAGTACTACTGTGGGAGGGGGTGGGGGGAGACCCCCAAAGGTAGACTGAGCCCTGCTTCGCAAATCTGGTACGTATAACTTCTCCTCCAAACTGGCCCCAACCAGCCAGTGCAGGGTAACAGCAGTTCCCTTAATTCAAATATGACTTGTATTTGTTTTGGGGAGACCTCACCCACTTATGGTAATTGATATGATGTTATTAGACATATAACAACAAACCATTAGCACAGATATTTTCACCACTGTTAAATGTTTAAAAATGAATTTGGTTCACAGTGCTTTAGTGCTGTAATACAGTCTTACATGACCACCAGGGGAGACAGTATTTGAAATTACAAAGAGGTGGGAAAAAGAAAAGGCTCATACCTGTGCCACTGGTCCACAACAGCCTTGGAAGGCAACCTCCACATGATCCTGGGCTTGGGCTCCCCCGTTGCTGTGCAGTTCAGAAGCAGCTTATCTCCGTAATTCAGGTGAGTCAGTTCTTTAGAGGCGATGGCTATTTTTGGAAGCGTGTCCCTGTGCTCCACCACGAGGCTGACCACCCTCCTGTCCGAGCCGCTGGAGCTCGTGGCTATGCACTCGTAGTTCCCGCTGTCGGAAGGGCCGATGCTGCCCAGGTGGAGGGTGCCATTGGAGAACAGGAACAGCCTCGTGTGTACCAACTGCAGAGGCTTCACTGCCGTGCCATCGGGGAGGACCCAGTGGACGGTGGGCTGAGGCTTCCCTTGCACTGTGCAAGGGAATTCCAGGCTTTCCCCCATCTTTCCTTCCATGCTTTGTCTCTTCTCCTCCAGAATGGTGGGAGGGGCCACAACAACCTGCAGCTTCAGAGCCAGCGTGTCGGTGCCCGCAGGGTTTTTGGCCAGGCAGGTGTAGAGGCCCCTGTCGTACACAGTGACCTCCCGGATAACTAAAGTGCCATCTGCTTCCACGCCAGCTCTGTCGTTTCCCGCGGAGGAGCCGGAGAGGTGGGTTTTATTTGCCAGAACCCAGGAGATGGTGGGAGGGGGCCTGCCCTCGGCCTTGCACGCCACCGCCACGGTGTTGCCGGAGTGCGCGGTGAGGAGCCGGTGGCGGCTGCCGGCGATGCGGGGCGGGTAGGCCAGCACCGACAGGGTGAGCAGGAGCCGCGCCGTGCCCAGCGCGTTGGCCGCGGTGCACAGGTACTGCCCGCCGTCCCCCAGGCCCACCTGCGGGATGGACAGCGTCCCGTTGGCAAACACCACCCACCTGCCGGCACCGCCGCGCCCCGGAGCCTCGGCCCCTGCGGAACAAGGGGACAACACGTCAGAACCTTCCTCTGCTTTAATTTCCTAGTTTAATTCAGTCCCTGAATACCTGTTCCCTGCCGTGCTGTGCATCGCCCAAAGAACCAAGGCGATAGTGATGAGACAGAGAGAAAATCAGAGTATTTTACACAAAGAGGGACAAAGCTGAGTCCCCAGTAGAGACAAAGTTTGGATAAAGCAGACGGGCCTTTGCAATCCAAACCCGGCACAGCTGTAACTGGATTTGAGGGTTTGCTACCACAGATTTTTCTTTTCACTTGTCTCACTGTTCTGAAATAGCAAGTAACACAAAACAAATATTGAGATCTTATCACAATAAGCACAGAATTCTAGTTAAATATAGGTTATTTTTTTATGCTTTCCCTAGAGAGCTATTCCAGAGTCAGCACTTGGACACTCCAGCAAGTGTTGGATCTCTGTCACTGTTTCCAAGTTCACCGTTCACTGGTATTTTATAGTGCTTTAAAATGAAGCAATGTTTGAGTTTGGCATTCAGAACAGCTGTCAAATTACAGGACTCTAACAGAATGTAAATTCTAGAGAGGTTTATCAAGCTTACCTGATGGTATCTTGGTCCACTGTATTGTTGGACGGGGGTTCCCAGTAGCTTCACAAGGAATAAAAGCGTCAGAATTTGCCAGCACAGTGAAAGCAGCCAATTTCCCTCCAACTATTCTGGGCTTTGCAAAATGGTTTTTGCTTGCAGAGCCCAAGGCAAAGGGACTGGGGGTGGTGGTGGTTTCTTGATCTTGTCTCCATTCAGACCAGCCTCTGCCAGAGCTGTCCTTGTCCCTTCCCCGGGGATCTGCAATCTGTGATGACTTTGGAGTGGTCGGTGTCCTGACAGTCAGTGTGTTGCCCCTCTCCGTGCCTTTGGTAGGTGGCTTGGGCCACAACTGGACATCCTCCCATGGAGGCAGGGGGGCTCTCACAGTAGGTGCAAGTGGCACAGCTGCCATTGGGGCTGGCTGAGGGGTGGGATGCTGAGTGCTGGGAATGATGATGTCTGTGAGTGCAGCAGGAGCCCTTGACACAGTTCTTGCTGGGAATGTGGGCTGTGCTGCCTGGTTTTCCTGGATAACTGTCTCCCCCATTTTCAGGTAGAATTCTCGTCCTGCCGTGGCAGTGGCTCTGATGTGCTGAGCAGGTGCTGACTCTGCTGTGGCATTGACTGCAGCAGGTTGGGCACGTGCAGCATCGGGAGGCTCACCCAGCCACAGTGGGATTTGGAGAGCTATGGTGGAGGTCTGGGCAGGACTGACAGGTTGTGCTGTGGTCAGCTGGGTGTTCCTTGTTGTGACTGGTGTGGTTTGGAGTGCCATGGTGGGGCTGTGAGCAGTCAGACTAGTGGGCAGTGACGTGGCCAGCTGGGCATTCCTCTGTGTGACCAGGGTCACCAATGTCTGTGTGGCTGCCGTGGGCACATGCTGAGGTGGCTCTGGGGTGTCAGAGCTCCACAGTGCTGGTGTTTTGGTCACAGAGATTGGGCTGACGCTCCCAGGGAGAGGTTTTGCAGGTGTAAGACTTGGAGGCACAGCTGGTGATGTACCTTGTGTCACCACGGGGGTGGCTGTGCTCACGGAGGAGGTGGCTGCAGTGCTGTGGGCTGCAGCCACACGCTGTGGGGCAGATACTTTAGGAGGCTTCTTCCTCCTCTGACCTCTCCTTCCTCCCACTCTGAATGTTTTACTTTTGGTGATTCTGGTGTCAGATTGAGGAGTAATAACAGATGTGACTGTTGGCTTCAAACCCAACAGTCTGGTAGGGTTGCAAGTAGTAGCAGTGCCCTTTGTAGTGATAGACATGACTGTGGTAGCAGCTTTTTTCTTTGCACCGTGTTCATTCTCCTCTTCCTTGAGGAACAATGTGTTTTGATGGGTAACCACTTGCTCCAATGGCAAATTCATGGTGGAGGGGGAGGACAGGGGGGCTTCTGGGCTAAATGAATTGATGGAGCTGCTTAAATTATTTAAAGTTGGTACATTTGATACATATTTCATATTCAGTTGAACACCTGCAGCCACAGCTGTACTTCCTCTGGCAGACCCTGCCCTCCCAAAATTGTATCGGTGCTCTTTCATACCTGGGATATGTCCTGGCCTCACAATTCGTCTCCGACCAGAAATTTTCCTTCGTCTTCCGTACTGCTGCTGGAGCGGGGGTGTGTGAGTTGGAATGTCCTGGATAACCCGAATTTGCTGATGAGTAGTCATAGTTGAGGTCAATGGTGGTTTAGAGGTTCCTCCTTTCTGAGCACTATGAGAATAAACAGGACCAAACTCAGGGCTTGCTGCACTGACTGTCATCACAGGGACCTGGTGATCTGTTTTGGTGGAAACTTTATCAATGGACTCAGTAAAAACATGTATCTTGTCAGTTGTGTTTTGGGGAGCTACAGCCTTACTGGTGTCTGTAGCTTCTGTCGTGGGTGTCGTGGATGCAGATTTTAGGTGCTGTTCATTACTTTGCCCAGAATACACCAGCCTTTGCCCAGCAGGGAAGAGTGTGGATGTTCCACTTGCTCCACTTGATACAGTTGATTGTTTCACACCATTTGCTGATATTTGACTCAAGTCAGATCTTTCCCATGAGTCTGTAGGTTTTGGATATGTTTGTGGCCTTCTGCTGCCAGGTGACACAGACTGTGGAAGAGGAGAGGGCAGAGGAGTTCCTGCCTCTGTGACCGGGAGGGGGGTTTTCCTGGCAGGAGTGTGGCTCACGGTGCCCTCGGGCCCTGCAGCAATCACACGTTCCATTGGTCTCCCCAGAGCAGGTACTGGGGCTCTCTCTGTTACTGGCATCATGAATTCTTCTTCTGGAGACCTCAGATCACCAGATGTCTCCTCATCCTCAGGTACCTCTGAGAACTTTCGGACTTGAGTGGGTGGTTCCGTTGCAACTTCTCCTCGTTTGTCTGTCAGTGTTGAGTTTCTCTTCGTTTTCTCCAACAAGGCTGCCCAGCGCTGTGGATCGACTCTCCTGCCTGAGGAAATAAACTGTCTCCTGTGCCCCCTGAGCCGCCTGAGCCTGCCTGTTCTGTCCCTGGAGGGCCTGCGAGGCATTTTCCCGTGGCTGTTCCTTTGACGTGCGCTCTGCGTGCCCTGGGCTGCTGGCTGCTGATGCAGCAGATCTCAGATGAGCTGTGGGGGTGGCTGGAGTGGCTGAGGGATGTGCCTGTGCTGCAGCAGAGCCCAGCAGCGCATTGCCAGAGCCGTCACCCTCTTCCCACTCTCCCACAGCTCCGAGCCTTTTCTTTGGAGCGGTCTCATCCTGTTTCACTAGCACTTGGAAAACCAAAAGGTCAACACCGTACTGGTTGGCTGCAATGCATCGGAAGTACCCTCCGTCTCGCTCTGTCACCCCTTGTAGTCTCAAGGTGCCATTGCCAAAGACATGTTTGTTTCCTACAGACTGACGAAGGATTGTGAGCTCAGGCAGCACCCAGGTGATGGCAGCGTCCGGAGCAGCCGTGGCTGTGCAGGGCAGGTGGAGTGTGCTGCCAGCAGCTGCCAACAGCTGGGCTCCATTTACACTGTTGTGTTCCACGTGAGGATCCACCACTGTGATTCTGAAGGTCAGAGCGTCGGCATCGTTGCTGTTGGAGCCGATGCAGTGGTAGAGCCCCGTGTCAAACACGTCAGCCGCCCGCAAGGTCAGTGTTCCAGCTCTGAGGACGATGATTCTCCCGTCCTCGCTGATGTGAGGAGCTCGCACTTTGCTCCCATCGGCCAATATCCACTCCACAGCAGGAGCTGGCTCCCCAGCTGCCTGGCAGCCCAGTTCCACAGTGCCCCCGACTAGCACAGCGTGCTCCCTTTGGGTGCTGTTGTCCCTGTGGATAATGGCCCAGTTATTGCTGCCCTGGTTGCTGTCAGCACTGGGCACACTGACCTGGGCACGGGTGAAGTAGTGGATGTGCAGTGTGCTGAGCGTGGTCGCTGTCCTGTCCAGCTGCAGTGCCACTGTGCTCTGCATCAGCCAGGCTGGGTCAGCTCTCAGGTCAGCCTCAATATTGGTGAAAAGTTCATCTTTTTCAGTGTAGATCTGTTTGTATTTGTAACTAACAAAAGGCACATCAGCTGCCCGGACAGTCCGCTCCAGTTTCAAGGGAGAATTGCTGTACAGTGCCAGGATGCTCCACAGCTGCTGGATGTGCCCATGACCGATGCCACACACCAGGAGAGCCGAGAAGGAGGTTTGGAGCACTGTGCTGCTGCCATCTTGGGCCAATGAGATGGGAGACATTTCTGTAGGTTTTTGGACGTTGCAAACCATGTTGCCTCGATTTCCTGCTTGGTCAGATATGTTCAAAACCATGGATCCTATTGGAGCTATGAAGTCCTTGGGAGACACGGAACTGAAATCCCCATCGTCTGGCACTGTGAGGTTTCTGGATTTCAGGGAGTCGTGTATGACTGGCTTATTGCAGGTGACAGATGCAGAAGGAAGATCCATTAAGCTTTTCCCATTATGATTTCTGGGACTAGCACAGACTGGGCATTGCTGGGCACCAGAACTTCTGTCTTTTCTACACTTTATAACATCTGAAGAGAAGAAAACTGGAGTCAGTTTCTGTGCTACAAGTTTTAGTATTAAAAATTACATATAGGTACTAACAAGTGTTCTTTTGAACAAAATAAAATCAAATCTTAAAGTAACATATGAACGACAGCAGCAGAGAAAGTCTTTGAGTCCCTTGAGTCCCTTATCTCCTTTTTGAAGAATTAAGAGCAAAGTGGCCCTTACTCTTGCCAGTTCCATAGAAGTTAGCTTGATTATTCCCTGTGGATTCTCCTGGTGCACAGAGTCTTTGGACTGTCCAAGGAAACCATTCCATTAAGGAAAGCTGCACTTGGGAATCTGTTAAGGCCACTAGATACATTTAATCTGGAAAGCTGAGTGATATTTATCTCTTTATCCTAATTACAAACACCTACTAAAATACTGTCTTAAAGTCTTTTCTGGTAGCATAAATAAATTAATAAAAGACAATTACTTGTATCAGAAAGAAAAAGAGACTACAACAGGATTAAGGAGCATGAACAAGGCCTTGAGCTCACCTGGTCTCTCCTGTGCCCACTCTGTGAACCTCTGCAGGCTGCAATCACAGGACCAGGGGTTTCCATGCAGGTAAATGCTCTCAAGCTCGGACATGTAGGAAAACATTTCTTGTGGAAGTGAAGTCAGCATATTGTCAGACAAAGAGATGTGCTTCAGGAAGGATATTTTGAATATTTGGCTATAGTGGAAGGTGACAAAAGTGTCTGGATGCAACTGCTGAAGTAAATTTCCATCCAGGTGGACCAATCTCAGGGAAGTGAGTCCATAGAAAACATTGGGATTTACAAATTCAATTTGATTGTGGTCCATATGCAGCCGTACCAAGCTCTTCAGGCCATAAAACACACCCTGCTGAAGCACCCTGACCTTGTTGTAACTCATTTTTAAGACCTGTTGATGAAAAAGTAAAAAATGCATAATACTCAACCATGTTGTAATTATAAGAACTCTAACAAATGCTACTGATCTTTACAGTGTACCTGAGTGTCCACCTGGGTAGGAAAGACCTTTCTTATTAGGATACTGGATCTTGAAGGCCCTCAACTTTCATATGGACAGATAAGAAACTAAAAAAGGAAATGCTGCATCTGGCTGCTGAGGGGATGTTTACCTCTATGTCTGAAGGTTAAGTCGTAACAAAATTGAACATTGGCTCATTTAGTTCTCACCTGTAGTGAACGTAAATCACTGAACACCCTCTCAGGGATCACACTGATCTCATTGCTGTGCAGCATCAGTAACTCCAGTTTCTCCAGGCCAGCAAAGTCTGTGGGGCTCAGTTTTCTCAGGCTGTTGTAGCTGTAACAGATGGGTTTAGTCAGCCACACTTCACACCTTTTAAAAGCAACCAACCCAAAAGAAAAGAACCACTCTTTGGGAATGGCTAAAGGTAGGCAGCACTTCTGCTTGCCAAGGTGAAATTCTAAGTCATTCTGTCATGTTAGCACAAGGGTGGCGTTCTGACACCCGAATTCCCATGGAAGGGGAGAGTAAGGGCAAGCACAAAACACATCTGTTTGTCTGACAGTGTGTTGGCTTCCCTCCTACCTCCAGGAAAAATTGCTTTTATGTTTTCTGCGGACACATCTGGATGATTTAAATGTTATGTGTATTAAGAGGGGTACCCGGACCAGTCAAATATTGCCGATGGGTCTTGTTTGATTAATGACAGAGGACACTTGCTGGAAACTGCATGAAGGGGTCAGATGAGCCTGGGCACGTTCCACTCCCTGCTCCTTTAACCACGCACGGAACAGAACCACCGTGGAGGCTGACATGGTGGGACTTCCCATGAACCCAGGAGATGAAAGCATGGACACTAACGTTGTGGGGCGTTCTCAACTCACAGCAAAGTCTCTGAAGATTTTAGTGCATTTTCACCGAATTCCTGCTGTTTCAGACTCCTCAGTTCCACGTTACAGATGCAATTGTTTCAGGTAATACAAAGGAATTCATTTAAGTTGAAAACTTTCTGAAGTTCTCACCTCCCCTGTGCTAGATCCCCCAAGCTTCCACTTAGTGTGGGTGGTCTCAGGCTTTGCTAGCTGTGACTGCAGCCGCTGCTGAGCGCCGCAGACAGAACATTAAGCTCTACAGACTTATTTATTGCTTTGGTAATTTATAGCTCTAAATGTGGAAACTCTTAATTATTGCTCCGCAAAGTGCTGAAAGCTGACTGGTCAGAACGTTAAGAGCCCCGCTGTTCCACGTACCCCAGATTGATGCGCTGCACGTCCGGGGGGATGCGCGGGGGGACGGTGCTGAAGTAGCGGAAGGTGCAGTGGAGCTCGGCGGGGCCGTGGCAGGCGCAGGGCCGGGGACAGGCGGTGATGACCGGCAGGGTGGCCAGGCAGGCGGCCAGGAGGGTCCCCAGCCAGCGGGCCCGTCCCCTGCGCGGGGCTTCCATCCTGCGGGGATCCTACGCTGTCATCCCCAACAGCAGCGGCGGGCGCACGGTTCCTGCAGGGGGAACAGAACACACAGGCATTTATAGCGACAGCACACGAGCAATTTTTAACTCGAAAGAAAAAACGACCCACGAAGCAGCCCCCAAGCTCTCGGATTTCTCCTCAGCGATGTCACGACCCAAAGCGTTGTCATTTGACAGCTGCCCCACGGTGTCCCCGTCCGGCGCGATGTGCCGGTAGTTGCCGCTCACAGGGAAAGCCGGAATTCCCCAGGGATTTGCAGGAGCTGCAGCCGCTGGCCCGTCCGTCCCGGCCGTGCGGAGCGCTCCCCGCTCCTCCTGCGGCTCATCTCGGGAGGCGTCTCCACACGTCAGCTCCTTCCCTGCCAGGAACTGTTCCAACCACAATTAACTCCCCTCGCAGCCCCCGCCCAACCCCGCGGCGCTTCCCCGGGACCAGGAGCGGGCTCCCGTCCCCCCCGCGCCGGGCGGCACCTGGCCGGGAGCGCGGCTCCTGCGGGCAAGGGACAAAGCCCCAGCACCTCCTCCTCCCGGGGGCTCTGCCGGGCCCCCCGCAGCCCTCCCGGCACCGCTCGGGGCGAGGCGGGGAGGGAAGGAGCGCCCGCCGCCTCTCCCGGGGAATCTGCGGCCCCGCTCCCCCCGCACCGGGACGGCCGCTCCGCCGGGGTCTCGGGTGAGAGAACGACCCGCAGCCCCGCCAGCCCTCGCAGGCAACGAGCCTTTGCCGTCGGGGGAGCTTCGTGCGTGACCCCTCCAAAAAGCGGCCGACGACACCTTCAGTTCGCTTTTGGAGGGACAGTTTCTCTCCCCTCGCAGACCGAGTCCGTCAGTACCTCAGCTCCTGTCCGGCTGAACGGTGTCTGTAACAGCCTCGACTGACGGCATGCTTCTGCTGACATGGGTCATGGTAGGGCAAACCAAATCTGTCCGACTTGGGATGTAATGGTAAGATAAAACTTCAAAGATAAGATAAAGCCTCAAATATATCTTATAAAGGTTCTAAAACTCTTCAGACAGATACAAAAGGCAAGCTGTGGGAGTTCAGGAAGTTGGCAGGAATGGGATGTTCTGTGTAAGCCAGCTAGAACTTTACTCGTGGTGTTCGCTGGCTGATGTTTGTTATCATCTCAGGAGTTGTCTCTGGGAAACATGGATCATCTCACTTTGATCCAGCATGGGAGCTCGTGCCAAGAAACACCGACCTGCTTGTGCAGCTGGCACTGTGGGTCTCAGAAAAACACCACCACCTCAACTGAGCCCTGCACTAAATTCCAAGGTGGCATTTTTAGGTGCTACCCTGAGAACAGGGAGCTCACTCTGAATTTTGTTCCCCTGAGTGATAGAGAGGGTGAGCAGGTCAATCCTTAGGAGCATTTTCTCCATCCTAATTACAGTCTGAAAGGCAAAGCATCAAGTGCTTTCATAAGCTTTTTTCTATTGGAAAGGCTACTGGAGTCACACATTCTAATGCTGTGCTTTTGTGGCTGTGAACATGAGGTAAAAGACATTTTTTAATGATTTGTACCAGTCTCCAGAATTTGTGGTAGAAACGGGACTCAAGTTTCTTCTGAGAATGTTTTACGAAAACACATACCCAAAAATCTGCATTAAAATAAAAAAAAAATATTTTAGATGTACAATGGACCTTGCCAATGTTTTAAGTGCAGAGAATGAAGGGAGCTTTTTGTTAAGTGGAACTATATTTTGGCAAGAAAGTGTGACTGAGTGTGAGCTCAGAAGTGCTGTGAAGAGGAAAGCTGAGTGAAGGAAGTGCTTGTGAAGTGGATCTGCACAGCAAAGTGTGCATACCAAAACTGGGACACAATTTCAGTTCATTTTTCAGCAGATCAGTTTCTAACTGTGGTATAACCTGTGCTATAACCTGGTTTTGTCCCAGCCAGGAGGGAATGGATTCTGCATCTCTAATGGGCAGTCCTGATCATTATTCTGGTATTAATAATGATGCTGGTACTCCTGGGGCAGCAGCAGAGCCCAGCACAGGGGATCTGGATGTGTTTCGTGCCCATCAGGGGCTGTTGTGGGAGGCTCTGGATATTCAGATGTGTTACCAGTTTCCTTCAAGCAAATTGTGGTGGGGCTGATCCACAGAGCTGGAATCTTGAAGGAAATAGAGGATGATCCCTTTATTTAGAGTAGTCAATAGAAATGTCATTAATGGAGCAGAACACAACTTTGGAGAACACCACCCTGATGTGTTTCATGCATCAGTGTCAGCAAAAGGGTTTTTTACACAATGCTAATCTGAATTAGGTACCTGAATAATGTACCTGGGTTTTGTTGGATGAATTTTGCTTTTTAATTTGTTCTTCCATTGCAGACATTGCCTGTTCCCTGTCACATCACACTGTTCCCTTGTCAGACTGCTCCAGCTCTTTCCCAGACCAGCACTGCAGGTACCTCTGCTCCTGCCGCACAGCATTCCCACTCTGCCTCAGTTTATCCCTCCTCATGCTCTCTCTTCTCTGTGTTGTGCCAGTTCTCCTTAAAGGCCCTTTGCAAAATGTTTCCTTGTTTTTCTTTTCCTTCACAGCTTCTTGCTGGCCAAATTCTTTCAATGCCTCTGTGGGTTGCTGGATGCCTTGAAAAGGACGACATGACCCTCCAGAAGTGCCTTGTTGGGAATTTTCAAAATAACACACTTAGGTACAACTCTCCTGTGGCTCAAGGCTGTAGTCAGACACTTCAGTTCCATTGTAATGAGCTGGACAAGCTCCCAGCAAAGCAGCGATCGACCCTGGAATCGTGGTCAGTGTTTGGAGCTGCCGACGGATTTGTGCAAATACTGATTTGGGGACGGTCATCCCTGCTGTGTGCAGAGCCCAGGGAATGCCACACTCTGGGAAACCAAGCAGTACCTCAGAGGAATATATGTGAAGAGGATTGGGCCATGGCTCCTGTCCCTTCCTGTGCCATCCTGTCCCCAGCAGTACCTGTGGCTATGGAGCTCTGTGCTTCAGATTCCTTCTGTCCTCCCTGGGCTCCCACTGACTGATGGGAACCTCAGCTGGGTGGGCTGGAGGCAATCCATCTTTCCTGGGTGGGATGGGCTGTTGTTCATGTCCACCCTGGGTTTGAAGGGCCAGGGACCCCCACTGGCCACTGCTTTTGAACTCCATCCAGCCCAGATGACCTGGGACACTGTAAATCATCCACAGTATGGGCAGTCACAGCAAGAGCTCCTGCTTGGTGCATTTCACACAGCCATGCAGACCACAGACTATTTATTTGATAAAGGTCTGTATTTTCTTGCTTGGAAAGCTGTGATACTGCTGATTTTTCTTTCACCTGGGCAGTTGTTAGAGGTGGACATGAAGGGAGGGGTTGTCTGGCACTCCAGTTTAGAGGACAAGCCTGTTTAACACCCGGTGTGCCTTGGGAAGATCTGCTCTCCTCATTACTGGAGCAGATCCTCAACCAGAGTCATTCTGTGTTTGATCTGCAGTGCCATCGCCATGGGTGGTTCCTGTGCTCTCAGGAAGATCTGTGCTCTCCTGACAGACCACCTCCCAGCAGAGACAGCCACCTGCAAATCCACTCCCGCAGCAGCTGCCCCGAAACACAGGCGCTGCTGCTGAAGCACTCCTGCAGGTGCAGGCTGGATGTCTTCAATGCTCATCTCAGACAGCGGCTGGAGTGTTTTTCCATGGTCTGAATTGCAAAAGCAGCACCGAACCAGAGTTTGTAAGTCTTTGTCTTGCTCTCTGTAGATGTATTGAGAGGATGCTAAATGGGGCACATCTGTGTTTCTTGACAGCCACTGTACTTCATGGATTTACATCCACAGGACACAGGCAGCAAGTGTACAAACCTATTGCCCCTGGGACCTACAGGTTTGGTGCAGTGGTTGGAGGGAAATGTTCTGCAGCTCCCAGCCAACTGAAAACAAACCAAAACTTGATCCTTGCTCTGGATAATTTCTGTTTGTGATGGAATAAGAATTTGTCATTTCCTGAAGATGGCCCTGCATCTGGCCTTTAATTGAGCATTTAAGTAGTTGAAACACAACCCCCAGGGACTATTTAAGGGAGGGAGAGGGCATTGCCTTGTTTGGCAAGGCCAGGTGTTCTCTGTTCTGTCCTATTCCCTGTTTGGAGGCTCCTGATTGAAGAATGGCAGTTGCAGGCTGTGAGAAACCTCATGAAGGCAGGAATTCCTGTACGAGTCCAGGTATAGGAATTCCTATAAGTCAAGGTGAAGACTGAGAAATGAGAGGTCTTCTGGGTTGAAATGTCAGGAGGAGGGAAGTGAAGATGCCTGTTCTGCAGGTAAGGAAGCCTGAGTGCTGCTCTGGGATGTTCTTGTTCACAGCAGAGGGAGTAAGAACCTTTTTAGCTGTTACACCTTATTTTACTTGCTGACCTTGCCAGGTGGGTCACATAAAATCAGAGCTACACTTTCCTGTATAAATTTAACTTGCATTAGAAGGCTTTTCTGCTATAGCTGTGCCAGAAAACATGTAAAAACGTGGATTCTGGGGCTATGTGTGTGAAATGAAGAAATGTTGGGTTTGTGGAGAACTGGCATCAGTAAGGTGATGAAGGCAGAGGGGATGGTCACTTGCTGGGACCTTTTAAAACCTTTGGCTTTAAATGACAGAATAATTTCCCTCTGAAACAGCATGTGAAGAGTTGATTGGGAGGAGAAGGCATGTGAAAGTGTGATACAGATTAAAAAGTGAAAAATTGAGAGCCTAAACTTGTAATTTTCACCTTTTTCTCCATTTGTATCATTTGTATGTTCAGCAGAGTAATTCTGAACCCCCTTCAAGTGTAAAATACCTAATCAAAGCTACTTTTAAAAATTCCAATTCTCCTACTTAAGATCATTATGTTATAGCTGGGTAATGATCTCCCAGTGTCTCATCTGCTACTTTTGTCTTAATAATGTAGTCCTGTGGCTCCTTGGATGGTTCACAGGGACTGCTGTGTGGCTGCTGGCTTTCCAAAGCTCTGACTGCCCTGCTTTGAGTCTGATGTGGATGTGGTGTAGTTTGACATTTAAAACACACTGTGGTGTCATTTATTAGATTTAACGTGTTTATTTTGTGTTCTGGGTTGAAGTGGATCACCACAGGGAAAATCAAGGTCTCGTCCAAACTTCTCCAGATGAGGTTTCTGAAGTCTGTGTTGGTTAATTATGTTCCATCATTGACTAATAATGTGCAGTTTCTTTCTCTGTGTCCTACAAAGTTGTCCAGGTTGTGTTTAACCTCGTACTTGTGCAGGGAAGTATTTGAGCTGTTACACAAAGCAGTGTGGCTCTGCGATTAAAAAAAGGGATGTTTCTGGTTTTAACTGTAGTGGTAAAAATGTCTGAAGTCTGATGAAGTGTATAAAGAAGTTCAGTGTAACACTATGACACAATTTGAATACCTCATGTGTTGAGGAGCAGTGACCTGGGTCACATGAAGGGGGATGTACAGGAGCATCTGCTACTGAACTGGAATGACCATCTCTGGAATGCCCAGTAAATTCAGTAAAGGTGCTGAGTAAAGGCCTGTGCTCCTTGGACTGTGCTATCGACTTCTGATTACAAGGAAAAGGGAAATTTTAAATTAATTATGTGACTATAAGTATTTCTAGAACACTTTGAACTTTATCTTGGTGGGGTAGCTCTGAGATATAAATGTATGGGCAACAGCACAGATCCAGCTCTGTTGGCCCAGAACTCCTACAAACTTGTTTTTACCAGTGAAGTGAATTCCCCTCCAATTCCATGAATCCAAACTCCAATCTTACACATCCAATCAAGTTTATAGACTTATGTTTGTAATAGCAATTATTTACCTGGAAATGCCTTTTGGTGGTTGTTGTTCAGCTTTAACCCTGCTGTGGCTATGGGAGGTGGCACCCACATCTGTGGGGCTTTACTGGGATATGAGGGGAAGGGGAAGGAAATGCCATCACTACAGCAGCTATTCTGGCATAACCCGCTGATCCTGAGCTGGATGGATGAGAACAGGAACTCTTCAGCAGTGCTGGGTGACAGAAGATTCCCCCCTTCCATGGGGTACATGTCAAGCAAGGAGGGGCTGGCGGAGAGCAGAGCGTTCCCTTGCTGGCTCCCTGAGGGGCTGCTCCCGTGTTCTGTTTGCTTTGGAATGTGCTGGGTGTTGGTTTGTGTCGGAACCAGCAGTCGGTTTGAATGTCCTTTCCATTACTGAATGCTGCAGACTATTCCAAAACACCATTTTCCTCCATAAAACCTCCTATAGAATATCCAACTGCTGTGCTGAAAGTCAGGAAATCTGATGCTTTCATACAGATCAAAATACAATAAACCTCCCTCTATTTTCTCCTCATCTTACTCCAGTTTCTTGTCTCCCTGCTGCTATTGGCATAACCCTTAATGCAAATTCCATCCTTTTGGGAGCCCAGGGGAGGGGCACTGTGCTGGACAGACCCTGGAGACATGCTGGGGGAGCACCGTGCTGCTCACCTGCAGCCCCTGCCTGGCATTTCCAGGGGCAGGAGGTGCTGCAGGGTCCCCTGGGACACCTGGGCAAGCAGGGATCCTCTGCTTGCAGTCAGGCGCTGGGATTTGGGATTCCTTGCATTCAGCCCAGCATAATCTGGTTTTATTTATTCGTTTTCTGTGAGGGATGTGGGACAGAGAGAGAACTTGGAAGCAACTCGACAGCCACTAAAATAAATGTTCTTTTCTGTTTATTCCTTGGCTTGCATCTGGAAATTAAATGTGCTGTGTTAGGAATCTCAAACTTTGACTGTCTTACTGGGTCCTTAATTGAATACAGGTCAAACCCAAAAGCATGACTGACTTTTGCTGTTGCACTGGGAAAAGCCACTGACTTCAGAGAGGCTGTAGGTAAATACATTGCTGCTGTACAAATAACCTTTGCTTTGATTGGAACATTGACAATGGCTCTGATTTTGAATGGCTGAAACAAGTAACTTCAAATAATCAGATCAATAAAGAATTTAATGCTGGTCTTGGGTAAAACTACAGCAGGTTGTAAATGCAGGCTGGGAGCTTTCTATTGAAAGCTGGTACGTCTCTGCTAAAAGCTGTTAATTCTATTCCCTTTCCACAAAATTAGCTTAATGTTGCAATTTTTATATGAAGAAACTTGTTGAATCAAGCTGAAAGGAATGTGTCCTTAATTCTTTCAGCAGCTTTTGAGCTGCACACTCAGCAGCTCTGTTCGCAGACCTCAGTGACATTGTTCTTATTTCTGCAACAACCTTTGCCTTATTTTCCTGCTTTCCAGCAGTTTTGGGGATAAAGAGAAAATGCCTCTTTTCTCAACGCTGTCTCAGGGCTGATGGTACTTGTCTAAAATACATGCACAAATGATTTCCTGAGGAAGCTCAGCTCTGTAACACACTGTAACCTGGCTTTTGCTGTAGTTATGAGCTGGAAACCTGGGGCCAAAAGCTGGTCTTGATCAAAGTCCAGCTGCTGGTTTGTCCTGCTGAGCTGTCCCTGCAGCCCTGAGCCAGAGGGGACTTGTGAAATTAAATAGTTTTTAAACCTCTGCCAACATATTAATAAAGCCTTGTTTATGTGCAAAGCACTTGGAAAAATAACTCTGTAAACACTGGATTTATTTGCAGTAAATGTTGTACTTAGTCACAGAAGATTTTCATCCAAATTTGTGAACACTTTGCACATTTTTTCCTTAGTTTCATAGCAGAGGATCAGGCACTGGTCACCCATTGGAAGGAGTGGGTGGTTTTAAAGCAGCTTCCTATCACTCCTCTTTTCTCTGTGCACTTACACACAGGTTGGTTCACAGGGGTGTATCCTTGTAGCAGCCTCAAAGCAATGCTGACCTTTCTTCTCCTTCAAGGAGAGGCTGTGTCCTTCAGAGCAGCCAAGGAAGGGAATTTTCCTCGTCAGTGTTTATAGATGAATAACCCAAAGCTGTACCTGGGCAAAATGATTGGTTTTCCAGCATTTGAACTAAAGTAACCTTTCCTTTTCTTGAAAATACCTTCAGAATTCCTTTTTCACTGAAAGGGAAGAATGAAAAAGGACAACTTGGCTTCCTTCCTTTTTTAAAAGGCTCAGTTATTCTGAGTCCTTCCTGGAAAAACATTTTCTGATGCTGAGCATTAGCCAAGATTAGAGAGTCACTGTCTGTGAGTACTTAGCTGTAAATTCACATGCTTTTGGCTCCTGGTTTGTTTTATCTCCTGTGTGTGTAAGAGAAAGCCTTTGGCTGTGTTCTGGTTTTGCTGACAATGTGAGGTCCAAAGTGACTTCACCAAAAAGATGTTATAGTCATGAGATTAAAATTGTGTGTTGGGCAAAACTGGCAGCTTCTGTGCACCACTGATCCTGTGGTGGCATGATGCATGACTGAAAATAAGATTCTATTCCAGTTTGGTTCTTGTGTCAGTCCCAGAGTGGATGAAGCAGTGACCGTGGTGGAGACCTGCAGCAATCCCTGGCTGCCAGGTGCCTGTGCCAGGCTCTGAGCTCCGGGTGCCTCCAGGGCAGGCAGGTTCTGCAGGGGGTGCACTGTTCACTCTCATCCATCTCTGGTATTGAAAGAAACATCTGGCAGAGAGGCCCTGCAGCTCAAATCTTTAAATGCAGGTACTTTGGAGCAAGTGCTGTGCAAACAGAGATCTGGAGTTTTCTTGTTGAAACGTCTGACGTTTCCCTTGTGCTGAGCCTCTGCTCTACCTGGCATTCTTCTGTGGATGGTCTCATGTTGGCTTTTCCCTTCCCCCTTCTAATATTGGTTCAACTCCAAACAAAGGAACAGCCCCACAGGGCTTCCTCTGCTCCTGCTGGAGAGTTTCCCCTTGTGACTACATGTAGAAAATATCTAGTTGGTGGTGTACGAGCTAGATTTAATTTCTAGGTCATGGTGAGCGGGGATGAGGGACCAAATTTTGATCCAGTGATGACATGGGTAAACTCCCACTGATTTCCAAGGACTGAATTGGCTGTAGAGGGTGGAATCTTGCAAATCCAAGTGCCTCTGACAAACTCATTTGGCTCACTTTCTGCCAGCACTCCATTATTTCTTTCCCCAATTCAGATGTTTATGTGAGTGCTTGCTGGCTTGAGAGGCTGAATGTGTCTGGATATATTTGAGGGTATAAATGACATTAAACATACCTAGAAAATGCCATCAGCTCTACTCAGCTGGAGGAGCCTTATGAAGATCCTGTACCCTTGTCTCCGAGCTCTGCTCCTCTGGTTTCCCCTGGCTGGGAGGATGCAGGTTTCTTGTATGAGTTCCCAGAGCTGCCACCTCACAGCCCCCAAGGGCTTAACCCCACTGACCTCACATCCCAGGTGAGCCTGAAATGGCAGTGGGGTTTTTATCATGGCACTTAAATTTAGGGTGGCAGAAATGCTTTGAGACTAAACCCTCTGTTATGTCATATGGATAAATGATTTTTGAAGCAAGAAGAGTACTAATATTAGTGGCACATGTCTGTGATAAGCAGTGCAAACCAAATTTTTGGCCAGAGCCACCCCTGAAGGCCCTGCAGTGCAGTACTGAGGCAGTGATTTGCTTATCCTGATATTGAAAAAAGCAGCTGTTGTGGTTTAAGCCCTGGCCAAAACCAGCACAGCAGTGTGTGTGCAACAGTTTTTACAATTTTATTCCATGTATTAAAAAGACAAGAAAATATTTCTGTACAGCTCTGGGAGGAGCACTCACCTCAGGGAAACACGCTTTCAGCAGCAGGAGTATAGGAACGATACATGGTGGAAAACATAAAACCAAGCATAAACACCTTCCACAGACCAGGGAGCTCAAGGAACTGCCTGAACGTGCAAATGTCTGGTGCTGTGTGTGACTGCCAGAACAGCCTCTGAAATGGGACACACAAATACAAGAGGGTTTGCTCTGAAAGCTCCACAAGTCTCTTTCTCCAGATGAGGTGTGGTCAGCAACGCTGGTGCCCTACAGAGGGAGTTTTACCTTCATTACAGGGAACGTTTAACCTGCATTTCCTTTCTGACCTGGCTCAACAAGGGGACGTGGAAGTTTCTGCTGTTGTTCTGGATGGACACACTGTTCTCTGCTATTTTCCTATTCACCAGTATTATGAGCTGTAGTTTTGTGTTAAAACCAAAATACTGCATGGAAGCAGAAGTCAGCAGGGAGTTCAGGAACGCTGGACATAACGTACTTCCACACTTGTTAAGCCATTGCACTGAGGAATGTGACTCCCAGTGAGGCTTCCTCCTCTCTGCTTTCCCAGACCCCTAATGCTCTCCTGTTTTCAGGGTCTCCTGCAGCCTAAAGGATTCCACGTGTATGTGGTGGAAGCCCCTTGCCCGTGACCACAGGCGTGTTCCTCGCCCGGTGCTGACACTGGAGCGAGTGAGGCATGAGCTGAGGTGGGGATGCCATGAGCATCCTCTTGCATGGGGGCGTCTGAGGGGTCTGTCCACATCCCACTGCCCTCTCCTTGCACTGCAGAGAAGAACAGCCCATGACATCCCATGATGTTTTTCCTCCTGAGCTGGTGGAAATGAATGGAAGGAGGGAGCCTTTTCCACCTGCACAGACAGGTTGTGTTTAAATTCTTTGTGGGTGCCATTAGGAGGCTGTGTTACATTTCTGGGTGTAGTTTTAGAAATAACTCTCATTGCAAGACTGAAACAAGCCCGAGAGCCTGAGTGACATGGCTAACTGATGGGCTGGTTCCCAGGGATAGCGGTTTCCTTGGCTGGGATGGCTGACTGGGAGCTCGCTCTCAGTTCTGATTTCTTCCGAAAATCTGACAGAGGGAAGTGCTGACCTTGCTGCAGGTTCAGTCCTGCAGGCAGAGAGGAAAGGGTCAGACACCCAGGGCCTGGGTCTTTTGGTTCGTGGAAGAAGCCGAGACCATTTTCCTCCAGGCTGCCAAGGCTGTGCCGTGTCCCTGCCCGGGGGCAGGCGAAGCTCCTCTCCCAGAGACACCCCCTGCCCTGGCTCAGTCCCCTCCCAGACACCAGGAGGCTGCTGTGGGTGGGCAGTGGGGCCAGGCTGTGCCCAAGGCTGCTGTGCTGAGGGGCCAGTCAGCTCCTGGACGCTGCTGGAGCGCTCCGTGGGCTCCTCGGCAGCGCTGGCTTGTGAGCACCACTGGGATGAACTGGCTCCAACAGCTAAAGCTGGAATTTCTTCCTAGCCAGAAAGAATTCAGCCCATGGAAAAACCCTAAAAGTTTCTGGTTGTGGCAGGATTACAGCAGGGCTGACAGTGAAAGTTCCTGTTTGGAGCAGGATTACAGCAGAAATGAAGTTTCTCAGGAACTCAGATTTTCCACTCAAATACAGACGCTGATAATTTTATATTTGCCTCTTTGTGGCTTGAAGTCAGACTCCTCCTGAAGTTAATTTTTCTGTTTTGTAGGAGCTAAATCTTCTGTAATTTATAATTTTATAATTTAAAAAATATCTTTTCCTTGTAAAATTGCATTTTATTAGTGCTAGCAGAACTGCAGACCGAGGTATTTTCACTTCAGAATTTGGTGTATTGTCTGTGTCACTCAGAATTGCTCTGTTTGATTCGAAGCTGGCAGCTGTGTGTCACTGCCAAGGGGTGAAGCCCCTCCTGCTCTGTGAACTGTGGCACAGGTACGTGGTTCACCCTGGGGACACATCTGCTGACTGCTGTGGGAGCTGGATGAAGTCCCAAACTAACACACTTAGTGCAGGCTTCCCAGAATCCCTTTTTTCCCAGGATCTAGCAGCTGCATGTCTTCCTTGTGCCCTGCTGCCTGGGTGGCCACACAGCTCCTGTTCCCCCAGCGTTCCGGGAGCAGGGGATGCAGTTACGTTGGTGGCTTAATTAAATGTCACAAGGAGGTTCCTGAGGCCACCAGCCTGGGATGGGCTGGGGCAGGAAACCCTGCTTGCTGCTCACTGGCACTACTTAAGAAGTAAGTGCTGTGGTTTTTTAATCTGACACCATTTGTGTTCTCAGACTGTTTCTATGATGGTTTTGGTAAGCCCTTTTGTCCAGTCCTTGGTCAAATTCCAGCAGAAATCTGCCTTGTTAATATTCTGATTGTCTTCCTCAGCTCTGTTGGTTATTGGCAAATGCTGTGGATTCTCTTGCAGCTTTTTAATGTTTTTACACATGAGAACATGGTGGGATGCACTTTCCAAAGTGCTTTTGTAAGTGATAGGGCCACAAGGTGAGACCTGCAGGGCATCTGCAGGCACTGACACTCAGGTTTGCCTTTGTCGCTCGGTCTGTGCAAAGCAATGAGTCAATTCCTATCCCTTCCTTTGCTTTCCCACAGGCAAAATGCAGTCTTGGAAATGATTTAATATTTAGAGAAGTGGTTTGAGAGTTATTTGCTTAGCTTGCACTACTATTATTAAAGTCAGAGGTTTTTAAAGGTTTTAGTGAGCTGTAATTGTAGATGGTTTTCAGTTCAAAACACCTGGGGGAGCGTGGGGACTGGCTCTGTGCAGTGGGGAAACCTGAGCCACAGCAGTGATGAGCCCGGGAGACTTGGTGGTTTTGCAATTGCAAATCTCTTGCAGCGGCTTCAGAATCACAGAATCACTCATTTAGGCTGGAAATTCCCTCCCAGCCCATCAGGTCCACCCTGTGTCCCATCCCTACCTTGTCCCCAGCCCAGAGCTGAGTGCCACGGCCAGTCCTTCCTTGGGCACCTCCTTGGGCAGCCCCTGCCAATGTCGAGCAACACATCCAGTGAGGAAATTCTTCCTGATGTCCAACCTGAACCTCCCTGGCACAGCTTGAGGCCGTTTCCTCTTGTCCTGTGGCCGGGAGCCTGGGAGAAGAGGAGGACCCTCCCCTTGTGACACCCTCCTGTCGGGTAGAAATTTCAGCTTCAACTTGAAAAAACTGAGTCTTTTGCTGGAGGCTGAGTGGGATCCTGCAGCAGCACTGCAACCTGCTGGGCACTGCAGGTGCTTTAAAGCTTAATAAAAGCCTCTGTAATGAACCTTCAGTTAATAAACAGTAACAATCAGTTACTGCAAATCCACGTCCTTAGTGCTTATTAAAAGTATTTGCAACACTTCTCAGAATTATGGTGAGGTCAAACCCCGTGTATCCATTCTAAGCACTCACTGAGAGCAAGGAACAAACTCCCCCCTGAACACAGATGTATTACTCACCTGTCTCTGGTAAGCAGAGTGTCTCTTGACATGACTCTGCTTTTGCAAAGGGTTTTCCCCCCCGTGTTGTCTACTGAGGTCACGTATTTTCTGCTTTGGTTTTAAATGGTTTGAATTCTAACATCAGCTAAATACTTTCTGCAATATTTTCTTCTAGTTTTCATACAGCTTTTCATACACCCGTTTGAGTGGCACAACTTACCCTGGCTGAGTCCCCACTCTGCCAGTGGAAATAGAAAAGTTTGAATCCCTCCGTCCAGCACTGCTGTAGGGATGGCTTCAGGGGATGGATAATTGGTAGCACAATGGTTTTAGCTTGCTTTAACCTTTCTCTTACAAATACAAATGCCAAGTATTTGTGGCACTTTGGCCAAACCTTCTCTTGCATAAAGAAATGTCTCTGGGGTCTTTTGTGCTGGTGTTTCCAGCAGCTGGTGAGAATTTACCCCTGGTTGTTTTCCTTTCCCTCTCCTATTCACAAAAGGAACAAATTAAGAAAGTTAAGATTTTCTGCTTACAAAATGAAAGAAAATCTTTACAGACATGAGGTCTGGGCAGCAGTTTGGGCTTTGTTCTGTGCAGCAGGACTTGCTTATGCAAGGGACAGCCTTTGGCAGGGCCCTGAGAAGGGGTGGGCACGTGGCACCTCCTGCAGCACTGGGAGAAACAGCTTTGGGGAGAAATGGCATGAGAAATACCTGTGGGGGGGAAAACATGAAATACACCTTCGTGAGAGGCAAATTGTTTGCCCAAAGTCCACACTTTACCTAAGACACTGGACTTGTTCAGCACAAGTCATGTAACAAATTTAAACTGAGGAAAACAAAGTATTATCTGCAAAAGATATTTTAAAAACATTTTCTTTGCTGCTGTCTTCACTTTAACAGTTCACAGCCTGATTTGAAGTACAGTGAGCTGTGATCAGGGTAGGCAGCACGTGACAGAGCTGACAAATACTGGCCTCAGATTTGTGGTACCGCGAAATGTGCTGCCTACAAACATTCTTGTGAGGATGAAAGGGGAAATAAAAAATGGGCAGCAATCTGGGAAAAAGGGTGTCCAGAGCCAAGACTCAAGGACTGATGCTTTCAACATGTGTTGTTTCATGTTCCATTTTGTTTTATTTAATGTCTTTGTTTATGAATCAAGTTGTAATTTGAAGAACAGACCATGTGCTTTCTCTTGATCGCTGTGTCGTACTCCAGCTCAGCTGGAGGAGCTGGGGGCCTCTGGTTTGGATAACATCTCTCCTGTTGCTCATCCTTTACATGCCCAGTGAGTCTGCAATCCCAAAGCATTGCTGATTTCAGAATTAAGCCTTAAACCTGTGTTTCTGCTGCATACATGTGTACATACACAAAATCAGAGGCATGTTTGAGTAAACAAATCCAAACCCTCTCTTGCTGCAAACATTTCCTAAATGTCTCTTCATGGTCTCTCAGGCGGTCAAGCTCCTTCCCAGGTGATTGCCTTGGGCTTCAGTTTTATCAGAACTGCCTCAATTTTGTGTAAGATTCCTGCTGATTGTCTGCCAGGTCCCTTCTCTGCCAGCCTCTTTTCCCCTGGGATGGCAAATCTAACTCCAGCAATCTGCTGCTGGATCCTGAATTCAGGAATTGTGCTTATTGTTGTGAAATGGAAAACTTTGTGAGACATAAAACTACGTGAACACTGAGAAGCTGGAAATGAGAGGTGTGAGCTAGATGGAATTCTCATTATAAGTCTGGGTTTCTTAAATTATTTTGACCTCTAAAACTTAAGGTAGGACAGAATTTGGTGGAGGTGGCTGGGAGTGTGGGTAGATCCTGGTTCTCTGTGTGCTCACTAAGGGGGTTTGTACTGTCAAATAAGACATTTGTTTCCATTTATACAACTTGCAATTTGTAATAAGCAACAGATGGAAAAGCAGTATCCAAATTCTCTTGTAGAGAATGTCTTGTAGATACCATCCCCTCGTTTTGTAAAAACAGGCCAATTCCAAGTCCTGTAAGTGCCATTAAAAAGTACAGATAGTAATAAAGAAGAAAGAAAACAGAAATACCTGAAACTTAGTGAAGTGATATGAAGTGGCTTCTGAATATCAAGCCAAAAGCTGTTTCAGGGTTCAAGGGGTATTTTCAGCCCCGTGCTGCTCTGACTGAACTGAGCGGTCGGTGGGTGTTCATCAGAGGCTTCAAAGGGCACAATAAGTAATTTTTGCTTTTTACTACAAGGTTGTAACTTGATTGACCAAAGGCAATGTGGACAACATTGACTGGCAGCAGTGCTGTGCTGCAGCCCTTCCTCTGTCCTTGAGTCTCCAGGTGATGGTCACAGCCTGTTCCTGTCCTCCCTGGAGGGAAGGACGGACAGAACTGGTGTTTCTGTTCCTCACGGGGTTCGGAGGGCCCTCGGGTACCCTGCTTTGGTGGAATGGGAACCGTCTGCAGGGCTGCACTGCCTCCCTGTGGCTTCTCCCTCCATTTCCCAAAATGCTGATTTGGGATGGAATTGTGCCCGTCGCGGCAGCCCGGGGTGCTGCCACTGCCAGGGGCACCCCTCGGCCCGGCCACTGCCACACCGGTGAGGTGCCAGCTCATGGGGCACTGCCGGGCACCTGAGCTCAGGGCAGGTTTACACTGGGCAGTGGGAGATAATTATTCCTTGGAAGGGTTGCCCAGCCCTGGCACAGCTGCCCAGAGCGGTGTTGGAGCCCCCATCCCCGGGGGGATTTAACAGATGTGGGTCAGTGGTGGCCTTGGCAGTGCTGGGGAATGCTTGGACTTGATGGTCTGGGGGCTTTTCCAACCAGAACATTCTGTGACAGACAAAGCAAGGGCTTGTAGTGCCGTGAGAGCACGGGAAGTGGAACTGCAACAGAGGTGTGAGAGCTGAAGAGGGATTGCTGTTCCAAACAGATGTAAGTTATAAACCTCCATTAGTGTTACAACCAAGATGTAAGGTTATGGGCTCACACATTTCTCCTTTCCAAACCACAGCCTGAAAACTCAGTCTGATGTTGCAACAGGTATTTTTATCTGGGCTGACTTTTTCAGGTGACAGGTCAGTGCCTGAGCAAGTCCCTTGCAATCTCTCCATGGCTGATTGTGGTGACAGGCAGTGCCAGCCCTGACTGTCCTGACATGGAGCACACGGCTCAGGGGATGCTGGCTCTGGGCAGGGTGGCATTGCTGGCTGCTCTCCTTCCCATTGCAGTTTTAACCTTGGCTTTAGTCTGCTTAACTTTGCATTCATTTTTTCCTGAAGCGCCGGTAGCTTGGAATACATGGAAACGCAGAAGTTGGCAAGGAGGGCGTGCTGCATGGCTCTTGGTAGGGTGTGTGTAGGAAGAGCAGAAAAATAGAGTTTCATCATCTTATAATCATAGAATGGTTTGGGCTGGAGGGGATCTTAGAGATTATTTCATTCCAGCCCCCTACTGTGGGCAGGGACAACTTCCACCAGACCAGGTTGCTCCAAGCCCTGTTCAACCTTATTTAATGAAATTAAATAAAGAGGAAAAAGACTAAACCAAGTGTTTGTTTGCTTTACAAAGTTCAGAGTAGTGGGAGAGTAGGTGATACGCAGCAAACCAGCAGTGGTGGGTGCTGGTGCTGGCTCTGGAGAGTTTGGGCAGTGTGGAGGCTGGTGTTGGGTGTGGCAAGAAGGGTAATCACTGCATGGGACTGAGCTGGAGTTTAATGATCACGTTTCATTTGACACCCCATCCCTTGTCTGAGAGGGGTCTTGTGGTGTCCCAGCTGGTCCCTTCGACTGAAAGGGCTCTAATAAAATTGGTATAAGGGCATTCCCATGTGACATCTGATGCTTTAGGGTTCCCTTGGTGAGTTTTGTTTAAGATTTCCTTCATCTGGGAGTGCTGTGGGTTAGGAAGGCTGCTGGGGCAGTTCACTGGAGGGCAGAGGGGTGGGTCTGCCAGAAGGTGAGATGTTGGTCTCTGAAGGCTGAGCACTGTGAGCTCCTGCCTAAGCTGAAGGTGATCTCAGGGCAGGGACAGAGCAGAGCCCGGGCTGCCACTGCACAGCTGTGTTTCCAGCTGGAGACCAGCATGGAAGGAGAGAGGGAACCTTCCTTAAGTGCAACAAAATAAAGCACCAGTTTTGTGGTGGTTCCAGGTCTGGCCATGTCTTCCCCCATGCTGTTTCCCCATGCCAGAGCAGTGGTCACTCAGAGCAGCTGTCCTGGGAGCTCCTGCCACTCCTGGTGAGAGGCAGGGCAGGAGAGGGTTTGTCCTCCATTCCCCATCACCAAGCTGTGAAATCCCATTCCTTTAGCTGTGTTTTACCTCCCAGCCCCCGAGGAAAGGTCTGAGCTGTGCAGAAGAGGAGATGGGTTTGCTGCTCCGTGTCCAGCCCTGTGTGCACACAGGAGTCTCTGCTGGGACCCAGGCACCTGTGTCAACTGGGCTCAGCTGTCCCTGTCCCCAGCACATGGTGCTGGCCTCCAGGGCACATGAAGTGACCACAGAGCTGTGTTCTCTCTTGGTTTTGCTGGAGGGGGTCAAGAACATTGTGCTTTAACCAGCTGTTGTGCTGCAGAAGGACTGAGGAGGGAGCACAGGGTGTCTTGTCCTGACTGAGGAGGAGAGCACAGACGGAGTTTTAAAACACTTTTAATAGCTTGGAGGTACCCAGAACTTAAAGCAAATGTCTGAAAGTTTGACTAAGGGCTGCTCCTCCTCTGCATTTGGGCTGGTGGCACATAGCTCATCTTAAGCCTTCTGTGATGTTTCATGCTCTGCTCCCCCAAAGGATGCTCCAGCCCCACAGGCTGCTCTGTGTGAGAGCACGGGGATGTGGTGCTTCATTGTTGGTAGAACTTCAGCAAAAGAAATAACTCAGATTTTAAACTGAAAAGGTAAAACCCTCACTTATCTCTACAGCAGGGTTCCTGGTGCTGCAGCTGTTCTGTTCAGCCCTCCTTGTGTGTGTGCCTGCAGCTGCAGTGTTTCCTTGGTCAAATTATTACCTGTTTGACTCCTACCTGTCTACCCTCTGCAGAGGTGGCAGCCTCTGGAAGATGCACAGAAATCTCTTAATCTTGCAAATAGTGGCAATTAAATCTGATCTGTCAAATATTAACCAGAAGCCCTGCCCTGTAAAATATTGTTTTATCTGCCAACCCTACTATTGCACAAGGGGTTGTTGTGTTATGCGAGGCAAAGGTGGTGCCTTTGCCAGGGCAGGAGGTGCCAGTTACTGCCTGAGGAGTGGCAGTGGGTCAGGTGCTGCCAGGGGCCGATCCCTGCGAGCTGGGCTCTTGCTGAGCTGCTGCCCCGTGGGCATAGCTGTGCCCAGGGCTCTGGCTGAGCTGCTGCCCTGCAGTGGTTCCTGAATCTCCAACACATGTGTTTACATCTTGGTGTCCCCGTGTGCAGCTCCCAGCCACATCCTGCTCCTCATTTCTCAACACCTCTCCCCTCTGGAGCCCTGGGGCTGGCTGCTGCTGCTGAGGGCAGGGACAGGGTGCTGGGTGTGCAGCCTCAGTGTTTAATCCAGGTTTGGCACGCCAGCTTGGCCACTCCCAGTGGCTGCCTGCCTTGCTGGGGAAACTTGTTTTCTTGGGAGCCACCAGTGGAGTAACCTCTGCCCCATGTGATCTGACGAGAAATCACCTCCTGGCTGGGACCCAAACAACTCATGGGATTGATTAACTTTGCCCTGTGCTGGCTTGTGGCTGCTCAGAGTCAGTGAGAGCTGCTCTCACCAGTCCGACAGCGGTGCCTGCAGAGATGGGGGCCAAGCTGCTGTGCCTCTGCCTGCTCACAGCCCTGCTCGCCTACTACATCTACTCCCCCATGCCCGAGGGGCTGGCCGAGCCCTGGACACTGATGCTCGTCTTGACCCCCTTCAAGGTTGTGGGACAACTGGTGAGTGGGGGGAGGGCTGCGTGGGGAGGGCTGTGGAGCCGGGGGGGATTCTCATGGCTCTGGGGCTCCTGGAGCCGTGGCAGTACATATGTGCCATGCTGCATGTGTTCCATGTATGTGGGAGTACACTAAGTGAAGTATACTATCACAGTAGGTGAAACTGGGCATTGAACTTACTGCAACTATGACAGATCTAAGAATAGAAAAGATTTATTTGTGCAATCTTGAGAAAAGGCTGTTCAGAGTAACTGGAGTATGATGATGGATGTGACCACAGACTGACAAGCACAGATGAGTTTCTTTTGCTTTACAGTCCCGTGCAGCTGAAGCCCTGCTGCTTGAATTGTTCTGTTTCTCAGACCCTGTGTCCTGAGCTCCCTCGGCAGTGTTGGGTGTCAGGGGAGGGAAAACTAGAGTTGCTCTGAAATACCATTGATTTTTGTGGTTTCATGGAAATCTGACAGAATGAGCCTGAAAACTACACTAAGCTAACTATAGGGGTGATGGTGCTAGAGCATGTAGAGATCAAGCTATATATACATAAAAATAAAACTTTTAATACCGCTGTGCTCTTGCCTACCTAAAAATGGTGTCTAGCTCAGGAGTGCAGAGCTGTGTGTCACAGCCTGGACAGGTGGTGGTGTTACACCCTGGCTGCAGTTCAGTATTTACTGACAGCATGGTCCGTGTGCCCCTCTGAGCTATTTGAATATGTACGACTTCCCTGGCTGCTGCTTAACTTCAGGCATGTTACAGACCCTTCCAACACGTGTAAGTGGTCTGTGAAGCTACACATCTCGTGTAAATAGTGGTGCTGGAGCTCCCACCTCTGAGGTGCAGTAACTGGGAGCTGGTTTGAATCCAGGCTGTCCTTGCTGTGCAGTGTGGCTGCAGCAGCACAACTGAATCATAAAAACAAGGTCAAAGATGAAGGTTTGAAGGGAGGAAGAGGGCTGAATGTTGCAAACATCTTCCTGGGTGACTATAAATGTTTTGAGGCTGCTTTTCCTCTTGCACAATAAAATCTGCTAAAAGAGGGGTCTAAGGAGCCAGGAGAGAAGCTGCTAGGTTTGCTGGGGGGATGCTGCAGGAAGGCTCTGCTGCTGCAGCCACCAGCACCTGGGCTGTTGGCACCAAAGGGCACAAGTTTGGGGTTTGCCTTTTCTGTCATTTCAGTTACAACGTAGTGGGTGTGATGCTCAGAAGTCCTTGAGAGACACCACGTTTATGATTCCCTGGTGGAGACAAGGGTGCATAGCTTTTTGGGATGTCTCCTAAACATCACTCTGGAGTGTATCTAAAAGCCACTGTTGATGTCCAGAGCCATCTCTGTGAGGCAGCCCTTGTTGGCAGGGGAGACCTCGTTAGGGTTGTCCAGCCAGCAGGGATGAGGGCTTTTTTGGTGTATATCAGGGACTCTTTACTGCTCTTTTTTTTGATTTTTGTGGTTGAGGTGATGAGAGATTTAAAGGGGTGAGAAAGAATCTGTAGTCTGCACTGTTGATGTGCTGCCTTGCTGCTTCCTCTCCCAAATCTCCTGCTGGAGGGGGCTGCAAGGAGGGTCTGTGCCCAGGGAGCTCATTGCCTGGGCACCCCTGGCACGGCAGTGGTGGCAGGAGCATTGCCTGTGTGCTGGTGGATCATGTGCTGTCTCTGGCACGTGGAGCTGGTGTCTGTGGCGCTGTTCCAGCTGCCTGTGAAGCCTGAGCCCGTTCCCCACAGTGGTGGTGTGGGCAGGCACTTTGTAACTGCACTCATCTCCTGTGGAACTTTAACCCCGAGAGACTTGGATGGAGACAGCCACAGCCTCCCTGGAGCTGCACTGCTGCAGATTAGATGTGAGGTGGCTCTAAATTGTCCTGAATATATCCTGAATGCTCAACTCAGGGCAGTGACTCGTGGTCACTTATGGTAGGTCTGCAGAGGGGACCCTGCTTGAGTCTTTCTGAGTTGGAACACAGGGAGCAAACTGCTGCCCTTGAGCACTCCTGAGCAGCAGAGTCCTCTCTGAGCTCCCAAAAGGATGTGCCAAGAGCACCATGAAACGGCAAATCTCCATCCCCTGTGCTGTGGGAGGTTCTGGGGAGCCCCCAGCTCAGCAGCCCTGCTGGGGTGTGCCCAGCACGCCCCTCTGTGCCCGTCTCACTGCAGCAGGGAAACTGGGAATGTCTCCCAGCAGGGAAACTGGGAATGTCTCCCTTTGCCTGCCCATGGCCCTCTGCTGCTGAGCTGGGGAACAGCCTCCAGGAATGAACCAGCCACTTGCTTTGATGCTTGAGCAGAAAATGCTTCAGGTATTTCAGGAAGTGCTCCACACCCTCGCTCTGAAACACGTGGAGAAATTATAAAATGTAACGCAACGTCTTTGCTGTGGTTCTGTGGTGTCCTCCCAAAGCTCCCTCCCTCCCCGGCCCCGCTCCTCAGAAACACTAACTCAGACTCAGCCTTTTCCAGCCCCACTCCCAAACTGCCTGTGTCCCCGTGGGGCTGATGGGGAGCTTCCCTGGAGGGTGTCCCATCTGGACCGTCACCCCTCGGGATAACTGAGCTGCTGGAAGTTGTGTGGGTGCTCCGCCTGCCCAGGCACGGCCAGGCTCCCCTCCTCCTCCATATATTTGGGACTTTTGTCCTTTCTGCCCTGCTCCTCTATGGAGGAGGGAGGAAGTGACTGTGGAAAATGCATGAGGATCCCAAACCCCAAAGTGGTTGGTTTTCCTGTTAACCTGTGGCACCCCATAATCTCACACTGTGACGATGAGGATTTTCGTATGAGAGCGGGATTTCCTTTCATTTCCATTGGATAATGGCCTGGAAACCGCAGGCAGCAGCTCAGTGGTTTTCCACAATGCAAATTGTCCAGTTGTGGAAAACACAGCTGTGTGAGTGCTGAAAATCCTCAGTGCTGGGGCTCAGGGAATTCCTTTCACCAGGGGGGTTTCACAAGCTCAGTGGAGTCACGGCAAGACTCACTTTGACAGATATATTTGTATTTTCAAGAACTAATCCTGGGGGAAAAGGCAACAGTTGAGAAATATTTACATAAACTATGTAAATGTTGTGGCTAAAACTGCAGTTCTGGCATATGTGTGTTTGTTTTCACGGAGCTGAAGGCAAGGACCTGTGTTTCCCTTTGTGGTGTGCCAGGGACTGCCCACTCATCTCCATCCCAATTCCAACCCACTGGGATTGGCAGGGCTCCTCCTGGCATCACCTGCTCCAAGCCTTCAGAGGGAGGTGACGCACGTAAACACTGACATGAGTCTGAGTGCAGGTCCAAACCAGCAAGGCCGGTGTCAGCGCTGGGCTGTGCCCCGGCTGGGCAGCAGTGACGCGGTGTGAGCGGCCGTCACCACGTGCTCGTTCCTCTGCCAAGTTCCCGTCAGGTGGAGACACCCGGGCCTGTCGTTGTAGTGACTTACACAGCAACTTTACGGGCTTGCACAGAGCATCGAGTGCCTTCATGGAAACTCAGTCTGAGAGGAACTGAGGCTGCACTGAAAGCACTGTTTTCCCTTGTCTTTAGGCTACAGCTGTTGAGGTGCTGGGGCTGATGAACTACATGGAGGCCATGAGGCTGATCACAGTTACCGAGATAGTCGCAGCCACATCCGATGAAAACGTCACTGTGACAAGCACCGAGTTCAACAACGTCCCCGTGCGCCTGTACCTGCCCAGGAGGGCACCTGACGGGCTGAGGAGGGCCATGATCTACTTCCACGGCGGGGGGTGGTGCGTGGGGGACGCAGGTAAGCACTTTTGCCGTTGGTGCCAGGGGTCTGAGTGGAAGATCTCAACAGCCCATGTCAAGGGCTGCCTTTTGTTTTATGGGACTTACCCCAGGGGAGGGTCAGGAGACGGGTGTGTCAAAAGTTAAAAGCAGGTGGAGGTTTGGGACAGTCACCTGAGAGCTTCTGCCAAGAGGAGCATTAGGCTGTGTGTGTGTCCCTCCTCCCAAGGGCGGGGGTGTATTCTGAGTGACTCGTTTTGTTTCAGGCATGAAATCCTACGATCACATGTCACGGCGGATTTCAAACGAGCTGAATGCCGTCGTGGTGTCAGTCAAGTAAGAGAGATTCTCCTTCCAGGTGGGATGAGGGTTTGGAATAAATTAATTTCAATTAATTTAGTTCCAATTAATATAATTTTGCAATATCTGCCTTTGATCATGTGTCTTCCTGCTGGCTATAAGCATTTGTGAACAGAGGCCATCGGGCTGGTAGTGGTGAATTGTGGCCGGTGGCTGTTTTGGCTTTATGAAGGTGGGTGGGTACTACAATACTGGACCCTCCTGAATAGACTGTCCCCACTTCTCTGGGCACAGAAATAATAAACATCCCCCAGCTCAGGCAGACATTAGCGAGCCCTTCTCTTTGTTAGTAGCAGGGACTAATGCATTTCTCTTGCCTCCACCAGCTACAGGTTGGCCCCTGAACACCCTTTCCCGGTGCCGTTTGAAGATGTGTACTCGGTGACGAAGTTCTTCCTGCAGAGCAGTGTCCTGTCCCAGTACGGGGTGGACCCCACTCGGGTCTGTGTCGCAGGGGACAGCGCAGGGGGCAACCTGGCTGCGGCTGTGGCACAACAGGTACGGCTAAAGCCTGGTTGGCAAGCTCAGAATAGTTGTTTTTGTCATTTTGTGACTGCCACCAAACACCTCAGCTCAAAGAACGTGCAGCTCTCGTGGTCTGTGTGCGCAGGATGTCCCACAGCCTGTGGGATCACGGTGCTCCCAGGGACCAGGGGACCGAGCGTACCTGAGCCATTCACTGGCAGCAGAGGAGCTTCAGTGTCATCCAGACCCTCATACCCTAAAAAGGCTCTCTGCACTCTAATACAGCGTGCTAACCTTAAGCACATATTGCCTGGTTTAGGTATGGTGTTTGAAAAGGGAATTTTAAAATTTGACTCATAAAGATGTAAATAGCAGGGCAAAAACCCCCGACCGAACAAAAAACCATCACTAAGTGTTCCAGTGTCTGATCACACAGTTCAGTGCCTTTTGTGCTTCTCACTCAGGATTGTTAAATAAAGCCAACATGATGTTGTTGCTCTCTTGAGAAGTTGTTTGGATTGTAATGAATCTCACTGGGAACACTGGTGAATTTGCTGTGGATGCTGAAGGCAGAAGGTGAGGGAGAAAATGAAAAATTTATTAGTGAAGAGGGGAAAAGAATGACATATAAGAAATGTTAGTGTTCAATTCATCATATTTTATTTGTCACATCTCTAAAATGGACAGAATTGCAGGCACTTGAGTTGTAAGACCTCAGGGCTAAAAACCAACCAGGTGGATAAGTTCCAAATTGTGCAAAATGACTAAAGGAGATTCAGAAATGTGAAATTTTCATGATGTAAGAATAGAAATTTTCTGCAGTTATAGAAAAAACATTTGTTACTACTTCAGAAAGCATTGAAGCCTCCAAAAGAGTATTTCCCAGATAGTGTTATCCTTCAACATAAGGAATAAAATGAAATTGTATTTGATGTTTGAGAGCTTTTAGCACAGCACACTGTTTTAGGTGACCTGCCTATGGATTCAGAATTTCTTTACTCTGTCCCGGTTTTATTGATCTTACTTTGCTCATGTTGTGAAACGTGTGTCTTATCTCCTTACTTCAGATCTTCCGTCAGTGTGGGAGAACCAGCACTCTGATTGACTCTTCATAATTATTTCTGGTTTCCTCTACAGCTGTTGGAGGACGCTGAAGTCAAAACCAAGCTCAAGGCCCAAATTCTGCTCTACCCTGCTCTGCAGGCCCTGGACCTGGACCTGCCGTCCTACCGGGACAGTGAAAACAAGCCCCTCTTGCCCAGGTCGCTCATGGTCAGGTTCTGGAGCGAGTACTTCACGTCAGACCCCTCTCTCAGGGAGGCCATGGCCTCCAACAGGCACGTCCCCGCCGAGTCGGGCCACCTGTTCCAGTTTGTGAACTGGAGCCAGCTGCTGCCCGCGGGGATGAGGCAGGGGCTGGCCTACACGGGCCCCACGTACGGGCCCGCGGGGCTGGCGCGCCGGTACCCCGGGTTCCTGGACCCGCGGGCGTCCCCGCTGCTGGCCAGCGACGCCCGGCTGCGCCGCCTGCCCCACACCTACATCCTGACCTGCGAGCACGACGTGCTGCGGGACGACGGCGTGATGTACGCGCAGCGGCTCCGCGCCGCCGGCGTCACCGTCACCCACCACCACGCGCAGGACGCCTTCCACGGGGTGCTCATGTTCACCCTGTGGCCGTTCGAGCTGGCCCTGGGGCACCGGCTGTTGAACAACTACGTGCAGTGGGTAAAGGAGAACCTCTGACCGCCTCTCGTCTGCCGGCGGGGACTGAGGGCGCAGGAGCCGCGCCGGTTCTCGGCCGTGACTGCGACGGCCAAGATGCTCTGCAGTGTTGGGACTGGAGCTTTTCTCATCTTCTCTGGCAGGAAATCAATCTGATTCTAATCTGAGCATTCTTCCAGTGCTGTCTGAGCCTCAAACCCCCAGACTGCTGGGACTGGCCTGGGTTTTCCCTCCTGGCCCTGCCGCTTCTGGGACTTGGTGTCTTGTCTCTGTTGCTGCTTCTTTCTCCCTATCACAACATCTTCACACCACGGGCATGTGCCAGTGGGCCAGGTCACTGTGGGCACACAGGAGGCACCTGGTGGCTGCTTTCTCCCTGTCCCTCGTGGCTCCTGTTTCCCGTGGGATGTGCCAGCAAGGCCCTGCTGCTGCCGGGGGTGATGGGATGAATGGGGGCACCAGGACCAGGTGCCAGGCAGCTGGTGGGACCCACCCATCGCAGGCAGTGGCTGGGCTGGGGCTGCTGCCCCTACCGAGCAAGGCTCAAGGGAAGCACTTGGAAACCCAGCGGGATGGCTGAAAAATTGTGCAAGTGATTCAGGGTTTTGGGGGGGTTGTTAAAATTTTTTTTAAAAAGCACCTGTCTTACTCATACTCACTTCCTTTAATCCTTGAACTAGCAGGAAATACTGCAACAAACCAGCACTGGATTTCCATTGGGAAAAGGGAAGCCCTGAAGGTCCCAGCCTTACAATAGCACTGCTGCATGGTCCGTGCTCTACTTATCTGATAAGTCATGTACTGTGTGTTCTAATTGTCCTTAAAATTGTTCAGTAGTTTTTACATATGATTTTTTAAAAGTAAAATTAGCTTAGTAGCTTTTTAGGTTTGAAAAAGAGTTCAGCTTTCTGTGTGGAACAAATAACCTCTGTGTAAATGTTTTGTGTGCTAAATATAAACCCTAAAATTTTGAAGCATGAATACAGGGGTTGGCTGTTGGTTTAAGCTAATCAAACCATGGCCATGTACTTCATGTATCCTGCTTTTCTTTTGCATAAAAGATACTGAATCTTCAATAATTCTGGGTTATTTTTCCTGAGTGTGTGCAGCCTGTTCAGATGGAATGTGCTTGGGATGACTGCTGTGCTTTTTGTCTTTTTTAGGCTGAATATAAAAATTAAACTAGTCTTTGGTTACAATGCAGTGTGCTTTGTCACTCAAGTGTCCCATTTATCAGGAAGCAACAGCAGGTGTGCTGAAGCCAAAGGGTGGCTGTTGCAGACAGCTCAAGGCAGACTCTGGGAGATGTTTTATTTCTTCTGTTACTGTTAATGTGAGTACTGGTAATGTTGGGGTGTTTGGAAGTTATTTCTTGGGTCTCTCTGCAGCACTGCCAGCACATCCCACACTCGTCCATGGACTGGGCTCCTGCCTGCTGGCAGCAGGAATCTCCACTGGAGCTCTATTTCTCCTACACTTGAAAATAATTAACAGCATCTTAGTATTCCTGAGGAAGTTGGGCTTTGGGGTTTTGCTAAGTAACACCTTTGATCTGACTTCCTATACAGTGTTAGGGTCGTGTCCACAAGAATATTGCCTGGGAGGGGCATTTCTAGGATGTAAATGCGAGTGGGATGGGCCCAGTTGGGGTTTCCAGATATATGGCAGACAAAGCCTTTCTTGAGAGACTGTTTAGAGAAGATGTTTGTGTTGGAGGAGACGTGCCCACACCTCAGCAGGCTGCCCTGCTGTCACCCAGACTGGCTTGGGTAAGTTGGCTTTGCCTCCCTTTGGGAGTGCTGGACCTGCCTGTGCCAGCCCAGCTGGAGCAAACCTGGGGAACCCTCCCTGTTCATGCTGTTCCCTCTGTTGTGGCTCTGGCATCGGCTGCATCAGCAGCACTCGATGTCTACCTCTAAGGCAGAAGGAAAATTTATGTTCTAAACAACCATGCCAGCCAAAAATTGCCAACCTCCTGCTCCGTGTTTTTATAGGACTCTCTTGGAACTAGAAGTAAATGTCTTTTAAGCATCAGCACCTAAATATGGAGTCATGATTGATTGGACTGTATGTGGTTTTTTTAGATTCCTGAAACTGACTTTTGGGGTTGGAGCTGCCTGGTGTGGCACAAAGTGAGACAGTGACAACTGCATCATCGGCATCACTGGCAGGAGGGGCTGGAGCTGCAGTAAGCAACTCATTTTTCTACACCAGAAAACAGGACAGATCACCCCAAGGGAAGGCTTTGGTCTGTCTCCCAACAGAGGCCGAGGTGGGATTTGGTGTTTGACAGTCAGGGACTAAACCTTGCCATTACCACGGTGGGACTCACAGCCCCACGTGGAGCTCCCAGGGGAGCCAGGTCCACTCTCAGAGATGAGACCCTCCCAGGATGCCCAAGCACAGGCAGGCTGGCCACACTCTCCAACTCCCCTGTCCCCTGTAGAAAACATGGTGCAGAGGTAGGTGTATGAAGAGAATGAAGTTCACACTCATAAGTGAGTGAAGGAGGAAATAAAATCATCCTCAAAGCATCTGCAGCAGTCGGGGCTTCATCGTTATCCCTTTCTTAAGAGCCCTTAACTTTTTGCTGAAGTACTACACTGGTTTAAAAACCAACCAACCAACAACCTCCCTAGAAATAGAACTTGACAGTAGTTTTGGTCCTCGGTGTTTTTGGAGCTGCTGGTCGGGTTGTTGCCGGTTGGGAAATGCAGGGAACTCTGCTGGTGTGCTCAGCCCAGCCCTTGTTCCCGTCTGGGGCTCGCAGAGGGGCCCCAGTGCTGCCGTTACAAGTTACCCCATTGAGCTGCTGGGTTTTGCTCTGGTTCCTCATACTGAGCTTGGCTGCAGCCCTGGCTGAACCTTCCCAGCAGAGGACAGCATATTTGCAGCCTGTTGTGCCAGGAGGAGCACCCGGAGCTGCTGGCACGGCCCATGGCACCAGGCGGGGAGCACTGGCCACCGGCCCCTCTGGCAACCACAGAGACTCTGCTGAGACCCCCAGCTCGAGTGTTCCTTAGGGCTGGGCTGTCTGAAGGCAATGGAATTGCAGGTGCCAGCTCGTGTGACTGGGAGAGCCTCAAAATAACAAGGGTTAGAAACCTGTGCTCAGAAACACAATGAACCAATGCAGCAGTCACGGAGCTGTAAAGCTGGGACAAATGTAAACCTAGGGAAATGACATTAAGGAGCATTTCTTGCTCCCTCGCCAGTTCTCTGAGGTGTTACTGCAGTGGGAAGGAAGAAACGCTCCATTTATTCAGTCCCACTTTATCCTTCAGTGCAACAGCAATTGCCTTAATGGACAATATATGTAAAAGCTGGTAAATGAGAAGCCAGTGTTGGCTTTTTTAATTGGAATTTTAAATCAGCTTTAAATCAGTGTTGGAATTTTAAATGAGCTTCTGTAATGCTTAAATATGAGCTGATCTATTGGCCTTGTCTGCACAGAAAAGCTACAATAGCTTTTTATATCTCTTAATAGGGTTAATGTTTGCTAACAGTGAAATACATTACAATAAAGGGGAGGGGGGAAAAAATGGTAGAGGAGCTGTGGCTTCCCCATCCCTGGAGGTGTTTGAGGCTAGGTTGGCTGAGGCTTGGAGCTACCTGGTTTAGTAGGAGGTGTCCCTGCCTGTGGTGGGGGGTGCAGTGAGGTATTTCAGGAGCATCAATCACCGTGGAGCTGGGTCACTCTGCATTAGCAGTATTTATTATATTTTCGTCTTTGCCAATAATTTCTATATCGCAATGCTGAATGAAGCAGCGAGCTTTGGAGTGGTGATGTGTTACTGCATGAAAACGAAGTGCTGTTCTTTAGTGCAGTGCTCTGCTGTAATATAATTCAGTGTATTGTTTCACTGGTTTGTGAACTGTGGGAAGTGGCTGGGCTGCAGCAGCTGCTGTGTCGGTCTCTGGGTGCAGTAGGAGAGGCTGAAGGTGACTGCGTGTGAGCAGGGAATGAGCCACCAGCTCTGCCCTCCTGCAGCCCCCGGGCACCTCGCAGGGCACGGGGTGGGGAGCAGTGCCCTGTCCCTCCGCACGCCTCCTCCGCCCCGGGCAGTTTCCGAGCGGATCCCTGGGCAGTGGCAGTGCTGTTCGCAGCTCCCTCGGCGCACAGGGGGCAGCCCCACCCTCCCACTGCTCCACGTGCTGCTCAGCAAACACGTCCTGCCCCGCCGTGACTCCTTATGACTGAACGCGGCTCGCCCTCGGCGTGACGGCAGCGCGGATGCTCCCCTGGATCCCGGAGCCCGGCGGGGACGCAGCACCCACAGCCCCGGGGATGGTAAGGGGGCCGGTGCTGGGGAGCCTCTTGTGTTCCTCTGGCGAGCCCGTTTCCGAGCTAACCTTTACTGCTTTACGTGCTTACCTTAAAATGGATCAATCAGCCTTTTTCTAAGGCTACTTAGATTGAAACACTGCCTAAATCAATGTATCTGTCAATGCAGGGACTTGTAAATTGTTATTGGTGTTTAGAGTGCTATGCTTTCCAGATTTAAAACCTCACTAAGGTGTTGAGTTTCTCGTCAAGAGCCGAGCAGCCGGGGCTCGGTAGGTGCTAAGTTGAGGTGACTGAGCAGGGTGAGCATTCTGTAGCATTTCTGTCCCCCGTGGGGCACAGAGGAAGTGTAGAGACTTACTGGAGGGAACTTTATGAAGTTTTGGATATGCTGTGCTTTGTTCTGGCTCATGATCTACCTTTAAAATGAAATATGGTGCTCTGAGGGCAGAGACCTGTGAACAGGTTGTGGACACTGGAACACCTTTGAAAATGCTTAACCTGAGCTTGAGTTCAGTTTTGATCTATGTCCTGGTTTCTAGCATTTTGTTTTCCCTGCTTTCTAATTGTTTGCTGACACTTTCCTTTCAGCTCTCACTGAAAGCTCCCTGTGTCCTGCAGCTCGCTGCAGTGCGGGCTTTGCTGAGGAGGAAGCAGGGAGAGCACTTGAGATCCTGTTCTGTTTCCTCCCCGTCCTGAAAGGATTTTGTTCAACCAACCTTTAGATAGAAAGCAAGCAAAATTTGTCCTCAGGCAAGCTCATGCACGGTGCAGCTTCCTAGAAAGCTTTGGCAGTGTGCACAGCAGAGACACTCCATCCTCCGTGCTCTTCTGCTACCCAGTTACCAGCAAAACCGCGCAAAGCACACGATTAATGGTTCCGTTAATTTAACAAACACATCTCTCCTGGCTTCCTAATGAATTCCAAGTAATGTTGTCAGTGTGTCTGCACTGCTGCTAATGAGCTCATCCTTCATAAGCCTTGACAGCGAACTTCTGCTTGGGTGATGAGTGAGGGCTCATGGGGCCGGCGTTGGGTAACGGGGGCAGATGACTCCAGCAAGGGCTCTGACAGGGCACTCACAGGCCAATTTCACTTTCCTGGCCGCTGGCACTGCTGTGGCTTTGGCCGAGCAGCAGCTGGCATGTCATGGCAGGTGCCTTCAGGGGCTGCTCTTACTTCAGACTCCTCACACAGGTCTTTGCTCGGGCAAGTTTTCATCTTGCTCCATAACTCTGGTCAGTGGCTGAAAGTGCAAATTCCATGTGTGAGAGACATTCTTTCACGTCAAGTAACACATGAAGGCTGGAATGAAACTGGAGGATATATTCACCAATTACAGCAACAATATAAACATGTAAATGTTCTTTTACTCATCTTTGGTGTGTTTTTTGATTTTTTTTTTCCTTTTAACTTTCCAGGCTGTGAATGAGACCAGTGGCTGCTTGCAGACAAATAGAGTCCTAGAAAAGTATTATCTCTCCACCATGTATACCCTTGAGTTCATTTTAGGCTTCACTGGAAACACCATTGTGGTGTTTGGCTATATCTTCTGCCTGAAAAAATGGAAAAGCGGCAACATCTACCTGTTCAATTTATCCTTATCAGATTTGTTATTTCTGTGTACTCTGCCAATACTGGTGAACAGCTACTCCCGAGATCAGTGGGCAAAGGAGGACATCCTGTGCCACAGCAACAGATTCCTGCTGCATGCCAACCTGTACAGCAGCATCCTCTTCCTCACTGCAGTCAGCGTTGACCGGTACATGCTCATAAAGCACCCCTTCAGGGACCACGTCCTGCAGAAGAGGAGAACGGCTGTCCTGGTGTCCATTGCCATATGGATTGGGGTGATCCTGGAGCTGCTGCCACTGGTGCATTTCCTGGAGCCTCTAACACCTGCCAACAATTACAAGTGTCTTGATTATGCGAGCTCTGGAGACCCCGCGAAAAACCTCATCTATAGCGTGTTCCTGACTGTCTTTGGGTTCCTCATCCCTCTCTTGATCATGTGCTGCTTCTACGTGAAGATGGTTCGTTTTCTTAAAAACAGGAGTGAGCAACTCAGTTCTCCCCTGACCCTGGAGAAGCCTCTCACCCTCGTGATCCTCACCATGGTGATCTTCTCCCTGCTCTTCACTCCCTACCATGTCATGCGCAACGTCCGGCTCGCTTCCCGAATACCGGCCTTGAACGTCCCTGAGTGCACGCAGGGCATCATCAGCACCATTTACGTTATCACGAGGCCCTTTGCCTTTCTAAATAGTGCCATTAATCCTGTTTTCTATTTCCTCATGGGTGACCACTTCAGAGAGATGCTGATGGCCAAAATGAGGCAGCTCTTGCGCAGGCTGACAATCACCAGGAAGTGAGCGAGGATGGAGACCCCCCTGGAGTGGGTGACAGCAGGGAGGAAACTCTCTGAGGGAGAACATTCAGTTGTGTGCCCTTTTTTTAGATAACTTTATGCTATAGAATAAGTGTAAGCTGATTGTGTTCCTGTAAATGCACCTGTTACCTTATTGTGCAGGAGACCTCCTGCTGAGCTGCCTGCAGCAAACCAGGGGAGATGCTCACTCCCAGCAGTACAGGGGGACCCTGCTCTCGGAGCGGGATACCCCCCAGCACATCAATATTGTAAACAAAAGACTATCGAGCCAGCTCTTGGAGGGAAGAACACACTGCTCTCAAATAACTGCTTTGTGAGCCATAATGTGATGCTGGACTGGACCTGGAAGGGGCTAAAACAAACGTGTCTGTGCTCAGCAGGACAGCCAGGCAAGCTCACAGGGGCATTGTCCCAGTCACTTTATCAGAGTACAGAGCTACCCAACTTCAGTGTAGTTGTCTGTAAGTGCCAGTGGAACATATACCCTGAGGCAGAATTCGGACCTTAGAATTCAAACTTCATTAGCAGTTCTGCTAATGAACCAGGAGCTAATAAGGAGCCAGTCCCTGCCTGACATCCCTGTGGGATTGATCAGGAGCACAATTTACTCTCCAATGGACTGTCCCGTGTTCAGATGGAAAGGGGGAAGATCAAGATGGAATGATGCTCCCGTAGGAGTTTGGGCTGGAGAAGGAGCTACCCGTAGGGAGTAGGGGTAGGGTGTAGGCAGCCCCCTTCCCTGCCTGCATTCCTGCAGGAGATGAGGACCCCCAGCCCTGCCTGGGACTCGCTGCTCCCCAGCACGGGAAGCGGGACACCCGCTGGGTCCCATCCAGGTCACCCCGGGTTCAGCTCTCTCTGATGCGTCGATCATCTTCGATGTGCTTCACTGTGCCAGAGATACCAGCCCCAGATAATAAACCTTGCATCCTGCTTAAAGAAATAGAAAAAGTCTCCTTTGTGTTGTTTTGCTTTGTTTGCTGATATCTGGAGTGCCCACGAAGCCTCCCCAGCTGCCGTGGCCCACGTCACACAGTCCCGTGCCCTGGCACGGTCCCGTCAGCGGTACCAGAGCAGGGTCTGGTTCCCAGCAGCAGCGCTGTTCTGGCCAGGGGGGTGACTCTGGGCTCTTGGCAGAAATCCAGAGGAACTTCCAGTTTTGCTTTTGATTCTTTTAGCACAGAAACAGCCATGCAGAAGCTCAAGCTGCTTTGCCAGCTTAGACATCCTGCTCAAGGCTGGGTTTGCTGGAACAGGAGGCACTGCCTGCCCAGAGGCATCCAGGTGTCACTGCCCTGGGCCCTGCTCTGCTGTCCTGCCCATCGAATCTAGTCCAAGCCCTGAGGCAGGGCTGGGGCCATGGGCACACTGTCTGCCCTGCCCTCTCCAGAGATGTGTCTGTACAGCACGTGGCATCCCGTGCCTGGGTATCGATGGCCAGGAGGTGATTTCTCTTCATAAGCAACGTGTAGTGACAGTTCTTGTGGATTAATATGCTCAGTTAGTTGTTTTGCTGTGTCCACAGAGGTGAGAGGGGTCATCTGCTCCTCCTGAGTGACTGAGTCACTAAGGATACGTGCCTGTGTACACGCCAGCATGGCATTTACCCACACAGCTGTTCCCTGTCGGCTGGGCTCCCACAGGTAATCACCTCCAAATATATGCTCCTTCTGTCAGTATATACCAAAGATCCATCATCAAAAAGGTGCAAAGTCAGAACTGGTGCCCCTGGGAGCCCAGCACTGCTGAACAGAGCTCCCAGCATTCGATCACCAGGTTCCATGACAGTGATGCTGTCACTGCCCCAGCACCTGCATGGGTCACATCACAGCACCTTCTCTTTAGCTGGGGAGCTCCAGACAGAGACCTGCTGGCCTCTGATCTCCCCCTCCTTCTGAGACAGCCCTGCTTTGTACCTTTGATTTAGTGGCAGTCTCTAAAGTCTCCATGACCTCCATTTCCCCAAACTTATGGGTGAAATTTCTGGTCATTACACAGTTTACTGTGGTGTTGCTGGTCTTGCAATTAAAAATGTGATCAAATAGAATTAAAAACTCCGTGTTAAGTTCCACAGGCATGCTCCTCTCTGCTTAATTCTTCTATTCCTGAGCAGTACACTGAAGAATTTGAATTAAGAAAGCCCCAAAACACAGTCTGGTTCACCTGAGCTGGGCTAACCAGGTCTGGGTGCAGGTGTGGGTATGGGTGATGGGCTGTGGGTGCAGGTCTCCCCCTGGGCAGATCCACACTTGGACTCTGGACACCGGCATCAGCACAGCTGGACACGTGCTTTGGTTCGGATCCAGCCAGGATTTTTTTGGTTTCGTTTTGTTTTGTCTTCCCTTATTTTGGGTGGGGACTGGAAATGCCTCCAGAACAGGAATTCAGCTGTGAGTCAGCCTGAAAATAGTCCAAGTATGTTTTAGTGGCAGTAAGTGATCTAAAAATAGCTGTTCCTGGGATGAGCCGTGGGGAGGGCGAGGGGCAGCCCTCGTCTCTGCCTGCCCAGCAGCCACTTTGCCAGGCAAACACAGGGCCAGGACACTGGGCGACTGTCAGCCACTGCTTTAGGTTCCTGACAGGTCAGTCTGAGGGGGAGATGTGTTCTGCAGCAGATGCCTGGTTGGAGGGGATGGAGCTGCGGGAACCTGCCCTTGGAGGGAAATCGCAGTGAGTGCCACACCCGCTGGAAAACACGTGGGTCTGCTTTTTAAATCACTCCAAACCCAAGAAAACCTCAGCTCGTCTGCAGCTCAGAACGTGTAAAATGTCCTACAGGGTTTTTCCTGACATTTGGAGGGTATTTCCAGGATTTGCCTTAGTTCCCATCACCTCTTGCCCTGCCACTGCCTCGGTGGTGCTGCTCTGGGGACGCTCTGCTCCCTCCCCCAGCTCTCCTCAGTGCTCTGTGCCACAGCAGCTCCTGCTCTGGATTATTTTAAAAGTGATTTCTCAGATCTCTCCAGCAGAGCAGGAGTGCCCACAGGGAGCTGCAGGGGCCGTGGGTTCAGCTCTGTGCCACACAAGGACTGGCTGTCCAGCCTTGGACATCTGGAGTGAGCTGGCACCTTCTGTCTGAGTCCCACGGTGTGTCCAACCACGTCACTGAACATGGCAGTTCAGAGTTAGCTGCTGATGTTGACAGCAATGGAGATGTTAATTCAGCTCACTTCTGCTCGCTTTCAGTTTGGTTTCTACTTCCTAAAAATATTTAAGCTAAATAATCCTCCTGGGGCCTGGGAGGAACTTTAAGCTGTGGTGAGTCTCTGTGCCAGCCCAGCACTCGCCTTTGGCGGGTGAAGTGTGGTCACCCGAGCAGCCCCCCAAGGTCCATGTGCAGCATGAGGTGTCAGCACCACACACTTCAACAAGCAGACTTGTACATGTTTGTTCAACACAGCTTTTGGATCAGCAGCATCGGGGCCTGACCTGAGCTCATGAACACCTGAGGGCAGGGCATTGCAGGTGACTGATTGCAGGGCAAGGTGTCTGTCAGACTCATCTTCCTTTCAGTTTTCCGTGTCTTACTGTGCTATTGACCTGCATAAGCGAAGTGGAACATTTAACTGCTGCCTTGCCTGTTCCTGTGCTCTTGCCTCACTTCCTGACATAGTCACATAAAAATCACAGGATGAAAGGTCTAATGAATAACCTTCCAGCTGAAACAATTGAGTAATTTGATAAATAAAGCAATGCAAAAGCTTGCCTGATGACTTCTGAAATAAATCATGTGCTCTCAGCTGCTCCAAGGCTTAATCTTAGGAATTCTCTCTCCTTCCCAGAGACCTGCTCTGTTTGGTGAGTGCTGTTCAGGAACAGACACAGCCCACCTGTTGTTGGCTTGATTGTTTCTTTCTGATGGGAAGGATGAGGACTGAACCTGGCACAGCCCACCTTTCCAGACAACCAGAGGAAATAGCCTGAGGGAGCTGCTGACCTGCCCAGCAGGGTGATGGAGTGCTGGGCAGGGGTGGAGGAGTGTCCCACTGCCCGGGTGAGGGGCTGGGGCAGCTGGCAGTGCTGATGAGCCAGAGCAGGGGATGGATACCACCTGCTCCAGGAGCTCCATCAGAGCGGGTGTGAGGCCCAGAGGGGTTAAGCAGGAGCCATGGTACTGTTTCCTTCCCTGCACAAGGATGGCAGTGCTGTGCTGCCTGCACCACGTGGGTGGGAGCACCCTCAGTGCTCGCCACACCGCACGAGGAAGGACCCAGCTGAACAGGTAAGAATGAACTGGCAGTTCTCAAATGTCTTTTTTCTAGCTAACTAAATTACAGCAGAAAAAAATTACTGCTGAACATGGCATTTCTTGGGAAAGCCTGTTTAGATTATTTGCTGGAGGCAGAGCTTGTGTGAGCACTGTGTGGGTGTTGGGCTGTGGTGGGACAGGCAGATGGAATCAGGAGTTACTGTAGAGAAACAAAGTGACCCAGTTTGCTTTATCTGGCAGCGGAAATGTGTGTTTGGTGCTCATGCAGCAGTGTGAGGGGGAACTGAGGGTCTCTGTGACACAAGCAGGGGTGTTGTGAAATGTGGCACATGGAAGCAGGGTTGGCACACACGGCCCGTGGCTTCTGTGGATGTAGCAAATGAGGGGCAACGTGCAGAAACCTAATCCACAGAGCTGGGTTACAAGTGAAAATACCCAGAAATATCTCCTGCAACTAGAAGTTCAAAGAGCAGATGTGACCCAAGGCATGAGCCAGGAGCTGCACACGAGGGCTCCGCAGGGATACCTGGCACCATCGGGGAAGTGGCTTGGGATGTGGGAATCATTCCAGCGTGCTCTCTCCTTCCTTGGAACAGGAGCTTTAAAAATCATTTGGACTTCCTCTTTTTTCCTTTAAACAAACAGTCCCCATGTCTGCTTTCCCCTGAGCAGCCCATGGAGAGACTTAAAATGAATGTGGCTTTACCCAACAGACCTTGGGCTCACGTCTGCTTTGTTGTTGAACAGCTCCTGGCACTCGAGGAGTTTGCCATTCTCCCACTGGAATACAGCTCCTGGGATGCCTGCTTGTGTTTCCCTGGCAGATTTACTAGCGGAAATCCTCCTCCTGCAGGAGCACAATGGCTGGGGGCTCTCCAGGGCGAGCAGCAGCCAGGGAAAACAAACATGGTCCTGCTAGAGCACATTTCTACAGAGGCCCGAATTTAAAAACTTTGGATATGAGGGTCAATCACTAGAGTTTTATATTTAGCAATGTATTTTTGAGTGAAGAGAAAGTACTTTATTATCCTAACATTATCTTTCTTTATGGTGTGTGGAGAAATTCTGTTTTCTCTGTACTTCAACCCAGTATTTCTGCAGGGAAGGGTTTAGCTATTGACTGCCCTAAGCACTGCTGTCTGAGGCTTTTGTGTATAGTTCTGTCACAGGTAAATAACCTTTTCCTGACCTGGGAGCAATTTATTTTCAGTTCCTATTTGCTTTTCAGCATTTTTATATTATTTCCTTTGAATTAGTTGTTCTGCGTTTTGGGGCAGTCATTATGAAATGGTGGCACTTCGTGCTGCTTGCTTTGCTTCACGTGGAGAAGTGTCACAAGATGCTTTAGATGGCTTGATTTCCACAAAATCCCTTTGGATTCAGGGATTGGTTGTGTTTCAGGATGAGTGCTGTGACCCCCAAGTGCCAGCCCCTGTCCTTGCCCTCCCCCAGGATCAGTGCCCGTCCTGCATCCTCATCTGGAGCACAGAGCTGGAGTTCCTGGGCAGATGCTCTCTCCTCTGCTTTGATCTCTGTTGTTTCCTAGAGGGATTTCACTAGTATCCTCAAAGGAGCCTGAAATCACTTTTCCTGTTCCCATCAGAGGTTAATTCAGCCTTTGTTTTCTCCTGCCTGCAACACCTTTGGGCTGAGTGTTTGCTACAGCTTGGCAAGGGAAGAAATAACATCAGAACTGACCTTGTACCAAAATAAATAGAGAGGAATTAATGTTTAGTTACAATTATCCTGTTCTCATTAACAGTTCCTCTGCTCACTGTGACACGAGGTTCCAAGGGGTTTGGTGTGACTTTTGGTATATTTGTGAAAGCAGCTTTTCAGGCTCTGCTGCCAATGGGAGGAAGAACAAGCCTGCTCACCTCCTAAAATGCTTTTCAGACTGCTCTGTGTAATACCCAGTATTGCTCTACACAAGACAAAGATAAAAGTAATCAGACTGAAATGCTTCCTCTTAACTACTTTATTCCTATGTTGAATTATGTCAGAGAAATCAGCTTTTTTTCCTGAAAGCTGCTGCCTATCATTACAGTGATTCTGTTGCACTAATATCATTGAACATAAGTGTCTGCAAGGGTTATTTTTATCATGATGGACTTAATTTTGATTCCTTGGGCTGCATAAAACTTATTTTAAAGAAGATTTCTGCTTCATGCCTGCAACAGGCAGCCTATAAATCTGTTTAATGCACTCACTGTCTGGATGTGCCACTTCTTACTTACTTTTCTGTCCTGTAATAGTATCTTTCATATTTTTCCTTATATCCATTTCAAAAAAGTATAAAGGACAGTGCCTCTTTCCCTAAAAAAACCTCCAATTAAAATATGATCTAATAATCAATTCCCTGCAATCTGATTTTTATGGCATGCAACTATTGTCATTACTCAACTACAAAGAGATCAACTTTAAATGTCGAGTTCAAGACCCCAGCTGCTGTTTACAGAATGAGCTGATCATTAACCCTGGCTCTGGGGATATTGCCCTGTGCCCCAGTATGCCCAGCTGGTGTGTACTGGGCGAGCACTGCTCTGCTCTTCTCTCAATGGCATGGCAGGATGGGAAGGGCTGTGCTCTCCTGGAATACAGCCAGGGGTCTGGATGAACAGGGTGGATGTTTCTATGAACAGCTGTGTTGTAGAACAGCATATCGTGGAACTTGGTCTGTGTCAAGGTGAAGTGGGTGGTGTGTTCTGTGTGTCCCCTGTCAGTCCCCTGGCTTTGTGCTTGTCACTGGTTACCTGGGGGGGTCTGTCTCCCAGGTTGTGACTACAAAAAACCCCTGAAGTTGTCCTTTTTTGGCATGGTCTTGGTGAGAGCAAGACAGAACCACTACTTTTGTTGTCTTTCCCTTTTTTTAATCTGATAACTTTTACTTTGTGCAAGACAGGATGGGGTTTGTGCGTCTGGATGGGGGCAGTTGACCAGGGAAGTTGTTCTAATGAAGTAATGTGGCCTCTGATGTTGTGAACCCAATGCCCCCCTCCCCAGTACTGTGTTGGTTAGTTCCTCAGGCTGGGAAAATATGTGCTATAAAAGTGCTTATCTGAAGGATGTCTCATAGCAGATGAAAGTAGGTCTCAACTAGACCCATGGGAATTAGCAGGACCTTCTAAGGAAATTGAGGACTGTGGTTTGCTGAAGAGACTGAAGGATATATTGGTTTGAGTGTTCCAATTTGCAGGGTTGGAGGAAAACTTTAGGCATCACTTCAATGAAGTGATAAAAAAGTGATACCCTCTCCCAGGTAGGGACCTGAAGGGTCTCAGCTGTCCCACCCCACCTGAGCCTCTCCTGCCCCACCACCCCCCGTCCCACCGAGCTTCCCTCCCACTCTGTTGGGGATGAGTGCTCAGTCCTGTCCCAGAATGTGCCTGCAGCCCTGTTTCCTCGAGCACATGGCACCATCCTCCCCTGGGTTTGGGGGAAATGTGCAGGAGCTGAAATGTGGTCACGAGCTCCTTGCCAGGCTCTTCCCGTCACCTTGAGCTGCATCACCAGCCTGATGTCAAGGGCCCTGGTGGCAGCAGCCAAGGCAGGTCCTGCTGCCCCTCCCTCGGCTGCCAGCGGGAGGGTTTATGGCACAAAGCCTCTGGTTGCTGCTGGAGAGGCTTTTTGGTGTTGTGGCAGAGCCACTGGCTGTCCTTTGCCCCCACACCTCTTCCTGCCATGCTCCCACTGCCCCTGCATGTCCTGGCTTCATCAGGGCTCAGGCCTGGCACTGCCCCCTCCCACCAGCTGCCTTAGAAGGTCTGGAACAGCCTTTCCCTCCTGGCACACAGGGCTGGTGCTCCAAGAGGGGAGCGGCACGGATTCGTGCAGCTGGCACAAGGGGGTGACACTAACACTGGTGTGCAAAACCAAGCAGGATGCTGTCCAGGCTGGAGCTGGGCATTGCTGGGGCCAGAGCTCTCTAAAAAATGGCATTCCTGTCATTTGGCTAAAAATATGGAGGGCACAGAAAGTCGTGTCTGCCCCGCTCCTTATACTCTAATATTGCAGTGTACGTGTAAGCCAAGCTGCAACAACCCTCTGTGGTCACATCAAAATGAAATCAGACATTGAGATGCAATGTCCCTCATTGGCAGGAGGGAACTGCTGCTCCCTGTCCCTGCCTGCCCATCTGTGGCAGTGCTGGCAGTGTGACTGTGTTGTACAGTGTGGGACTGTAGGGAAAGCTGTGCATTATTTCAGAGCCGCTCTGCCACTCCCAGTGCTGAAGCCAGCCAGCAACGTGAACAGCTCTCAGCATTTCAGCAGTGACTCCAGCTTGCACTGCTCTGCCAGACCATGTTGATCAGCTGATGCTGCTGCAACAAACGTCAGACAAAAATGATCGTTGTCCTTTAGAGCGTGATCCTTTATAAACAATTCCATGCCTGGAATTGCTGTGTTCTGTGTGAAGGCAGACTCGCCTTCTGCTTCCACTTGTGCCCCTTGGCAGTTCTGCAGCAGAATTCTCTGAAACATGGCTGCTTTGGATCAGATGCACAAACCCCCTGGAAGCAAAGGGAATACTTTGATAAAACACCAAAACTCCAGAGCTGTCACCCAGAGCAGCATTTCTGGCTCCTGTTCACACAGCAGCAGCTGTGCTTTGAATTAAATGTTGAGAGTAACTAATAAGTAGTTGGCTATGGTCTTTCCATGAAGAATTCCTTTGTTTCCAAATGTGGCTGTGAACTACTTGATGCTGCTGTCATTACGGGCAGTGCCCCTCACAGCCCCCGCAGCTGCGCAGCTCAGATTTGAAATAATAGATTTGGAGATGAAATCTTGGTGCCTGAGGTTGTGGTTGTACAGGAGGGTTGGATCTGATGGCTGTGTGCTGAGGGGGGCAGGAGATGTGGATCCAGCACCACGTGCAGTCCTGCTCCGGGAGGGGAGCTCCTTCCTCAGCCCCTGCTGTCAGCATCGCAGGCACCGCAGAGCCTGGGGAGCCTCACCCAGACCATCTGTGAGGGAAATGAGCACCATTTCCAGGAGTTAATATTTAATCTGGCTGCGTTGGTGCGGGCAGGAATGTGGCATTCCTTTCTGGAAGCCCAGGGAGGCTGTGAAAGGCAGGAAAGGAGCAGAGTTCTGCTGGCTCTTTGCTGGCCACTGGGATGGATAACAGGGAGGACTGAAGAAGCAAATTAAAGCCCTAGGCCTAAAAATCTGTGAACTTCTTAAAAATATCTTTTATGCCTGGACACACTTAGTAAAGAAAAGAAACACAAAGAATACAACAGGAAGGGCCTTTCATGGCATCAATTGTTTGGCATCTACCTTCTGAAGGGGAAAAAAATGTCAAACAATAAGCAAGTAAGCATCAGTTGTGTTACCTGGTGCACTTTGCATCTGCATGTGGCTTTCACTTTCGGGAATTATGGGTTTTACTTCTTTGAGCCAGCCCCCTCCTCCTTTATGTTTGGACTTTTCCAGCCTAAACAATCCTGTATGGGATGGAGCTCAGGGATGCTGAGATGCTCCCACTCAGCACTCTCCCAGCACCAGCTGGGCCAGTGTGCCCACAGCATAGGTTTGCCTCCTGTTACAGTCCCTCATAGAAAATAGAAAAGATGTCTAAACAACGCAGGAAGGGACAAAAGGGTCTTTTGCAACCCCAGTTTGTTATTACAAAGCACACTGGGGCTTAATGTAAAAACGGGAGGATCCTGGTTTCCATATCAGCAAAGAGACTTTTTTCCAATCTGGATCTGTTTGATTTGATATCCAGCAGAAAGGCAAGGCTGTTATCTCCAACACTGGGATGAAAATAAGGAGCAAGGACACTTTATCTCCTAATGAGGGAGAGGAGAGATTGTCCATATGTTTCCCACATTTCCTCTGATTCAGATAATGTTTACAGGTTAATCAAAGGCTCCTCAGTCTTTGCAAACAAAATGAAATGCTCCTGCCCCTGAAAACTTCTACAGTCATCATTTTTCAAAACAAAGATATGACCAAAATTTGGAAAAAATAATGAAAGGCACAGAGTCAGGTGATCAGTCAGACACTGCCAGCTTTAAGGAGAAAGCGTTAAAGCTACTGATACATCCAGAACAGAAAGCCCTTCACTAGCAGGGGCACTGGCTAGTGCTGCAGACGTCCCGGGGCTGTGACAGCCAGGCGGGGACACTGCTCCTGCTCCGTCCCTGTGACAGCCAGGCGGGGACACTGCTCCATCCCGGCTGTCCTCCTCCTGCCCAGCCCCTGGGGGAGGGCACTGGGGCTGAGAGAGGGGAAAGCCTTTCCCAAGGAACTCATCATTTTAATAACTGTAGCCTAAGAAAGACCTGAGGCTTTGGGCAACTCTTCAGGAGTAAAAACGTTTAAAAAGGAAAAAAGCCAGCCAGAATGTTGTCAAGTGTTCCACCACCAGGACTTGCCCTGCACAGGCTGGGACTGACACTTCAGCTCGATGCAGAACCAACACAGCAAAGCAAACTATGGCCTGAGCAAAAATGTGCCAACAAGTTTGGCTGTGATCAGAAATTAATGAGCAGTTTTACTCATTCATCAGAGCGTGAAGACTTCCCCAGCTGAGTGTCTGACACCACAGGGAAGGCACAGGGGCCCTGCTCTCAGCATTTAGAGCTGTGTATTCATGTCACATTAAAGGGGGGGCTTGCTCTGGTGCTGGGCCCAGCAGTGCCAGAGCTGGACCACAAAGCAGAAAGTCTCTGTCATTTCAGCTGTGATTTTCAGACCAGACCAGGCCCCTTCTCCAGGGATGCCTCTGTTCCGACTGAGCCCTTGAGGGGTGTGGGGTTCCTGCACAGGGGGCTGACACCCATGGGAATTCTTATCTGTTGTATCTCTGTGGGTGAAATTTCTGGGTACCTTTTACCCTTCTCAGGGGTTTTACTCTGACCAGGCTGCTGAACCTCTAGAAAGCCAAAAGAAATGACCAGAGTGCCTGTGCTTTGCCTGGAAAAAGATTTCTGGAGGGGAAAAGAGGAGATTGGAGATCCCTCATGCAGGGTATCACTACTCCTGTCAAAACACACTAAATTCTATACCAGGAATGGATATTTCTCAGCAGGCTGTTCCGAAATCCCAGGAAAATTAAGTCAGTGTATCTAATTTACACTCTGCAATTGATTTTGTTATTTATTAGTGTTTGAAATGAGGACTCAAGGTTTGTTTTCTTCGCCACGGGGCAGTTCTTGCAGTGGCCTCGGTGAGGAAGCCACACAGACAGAGACAATGCAGACATTGCTCCTGTCACCGGTGCTGGTGCTGGGGCTGGGCTGGGGCTGTGCCAGGCCAGAGGTGGCTGGTATGTGAAACGAGACAGGCAGAGGATCATGGAACTTCCCTTAACTCCTGTAATATCCTGTAGGGTGGGAGGGTGAACCCACCAGCACTCTGATGCAAGGCAGGAGTGGAGGGGGACGCTGGTGGAGGAGCAGAAAGGCATGACAGGAAATCCTGTCCATGGCCACGCTGGCTCTGGCTGCAGAGTCTCCTGGCAGCGGTTCCAGGCTGCTTTAGCCGTGTGTTGCACCCCAGCACACCCTGGAGCTGGGGCAGTGCAGGGACCAGCTCCTGGGAGGCAGCTCTGTGCCCTGCAGGGACCAGCTCCTGGGAGGCAGCTCTGTGCCCTGCAGGGACCAGCTCCTGAGAGGGAGCTCTGTGCCCTGCAGGGACCAGCTCCTGGGAGGCAGCTCTGTGCCCTGCAGGGACCAGCTCCTGGGAGGCAGCTCTGTGCCCTGCAGGGACCAGCTCCTGGGAGGCAGCTCTGTGCCCTGCAGGGACCAGCTCCTGGGAGGCAGCTCTGTGCCCTGCAGGGACCAGCTCCTGGGAGGCAGCTCTGTGCCCTGCAGGAACCAGCCCTCCTGCTCGAGCGGGGAGCGGCCGGCACCACGAGCGGGAGCCAGGCAGCATTTCTGCAGTGCCTGCACCGGGGCTCCCCTGCTGCCCACGCAGCCCCTGCCCTGGGCCATGCCCACCATGGGCACTGCCAGGCCGGAGCTGCCCCTTGGGTTCTGCCAAGGCTGGCGTGACCAGTGAAGCTGAGGGGCCGCAGCTTTCCCCCTGGCTTGAGTGAGGGACGTTTCCAGCCAGCTCTGAGCGCAGCACAGCTTGGTGTGGAAGGGTTGCTGGTGCTGGAAGCCCAGAGATGACAGCACCGTGGCAGAAATAGCAAAACTGGGTCTGAAAGTCCCTGGCTGGGGAGGCCGGCCCTGCTGTGGGTGCCGTTATCTGTGGCTCACAGCAGGAAGGAGCCCCAGGGGCACCTCCCCAGCCATCGCCCCATTTCCAGGGACCGCAGGCAATGGCCGTGTCAGCGGCCTGAACCTGTTTCCCCCACCAGATGCCAGCGGGCAGATTAACAGGTTGCAGCAGAGATGTCTTCAACAGGAGCGTCCCAAACTGCGTGTCTGAGCTCCCTGGCACCGAGCTGCGCTGCGGCTCCGGCTGCGGCCGCCATGCAAAAGCACTTCCTCTGGCACGTCCTTTCTTATTAGCTGAAAGTAAATTTTTGCCTCTTTAAGAAACTGTATATGCAAAGCCCAGCCCGTGGCCATGGTTACTGCTGTACGTAGGGCTCACTCACCCTTGGCCCTGTAGGTTTGGTGAGTGTCATTCTCCGGCCTGTCACCGCTTCCCCCTCGCCAGGCCGGTGTCCCGTGGTCGCTGTTGTAATTGGCCCGGTGGCACCGGGAGGCGGTGGCTGTGCCGGCAGCGCTGCCGAGCGCCCCACGCAGGAGCCCCAGGTGGGGACTGAGCCTCTCGCCCCAGCGTGCGGCCCTGGCCAGCCCCGCAGATCACAGCAGCACAGCGCGGTTGTCGGTGGGTGACGGTGAGTTGTTGGCAAAGCTGGGTGGTTTTACTGCCGTGTTTCATCGCGCTGCCTTCACGTGTGGGTCCTGCTGTCCTGAGCGACGGAAATTTAAATAATACATTAGAGAAATTGAACCTAAATGTAAGATTTTCGCTAGGCAAAGTTTAAGTGACAAAAGTCTGCGGTTCGAAATAGCGCTAAAAGTCGCAGTCAGACCCCACCAGAGACCTTTGGTGGTGCGTGCAGGGGGTGCAGCGAGACCCCCGTGGCGTGGGGCTCCATCCTGAGCGAGCACCAACCGCTCTTGGGGACACATGGGGACAAACATGGCGCGGGAGCCGCTGCCACAGTGCTGGGGGCTGCATCTTCTCTTTTCTGCTGCTTTTACTACGGTTTTGTCATTTCATCCCCTGTGGGGCTTACTGTGCTGGGAAACTTGAGAGAAAGGTTTTCCTGTGCTCGCAGGACCCCATGAGCCGGTTTAACATCTATTCTGTTCTGTTGGTGGAGTGAAGGCAGGGCTGGCTGAGGCGCTGCCCTAGTTTGGGTGCGTTTCCCAACGGGGCAAGTGCTGCTCCTCAGCAGGGTCCCCCCAGCCCTGGGCAAGGCGGGTGGGTGCCCATCCCTGCAGCATCATTCCTCAGCCCTGCTGCAGCTCCCTGGGGGTGGTTGGTTAAGCCCATGAGAAATTAAAATGACATTAATCCTCTGAGAGGGAACTCTTGGCTTCCTACCGTGAAATCCGCTGCTGCCGGCGAACGTCCCGCCAGCGTTCCTTGGCTAAACACAGTGTGGGATCACAGGCAGCAGCCACCGGCAGCACTGGGGGCTGGGGGAGCGGGCCCGGCGCTGCTGGAGGGGCTCTAGCATGAGCTGCAGAGCAGGAAAGGAATCTCCTTTGCAGGAAGGGCAAAAGCCATAATGCATACCATATTTGCTGGGAATTTGCTGTCTGGATTTTGCTCATTTAGGAGCTTGTGGACTAGGAGAGATTACAAGCATTTTATTACTTTTAACAAAAACATTATTACCTAATGGTAATAATGCAGGAGGCTTTAAAATAAAAGGAAGGGGCCCAGGCAGAAATTTGTGCTTTCTCTTTACAAAAATGCACGTGTGGATGGTATCAGTAAAGCAGAGACAAAAATGTCTCCTGGCCCCGCGGGGAGCGCTGGCCGCGTGCGCTGCAGCGGCCACGGAAGCGGTTCCGGAAGGAGCAGGGAGGCAGCGCTGGAGCTCATGTCAGACCTTTTTGGGGAACTTGAGCTTCACCAGTGCTGCACAAATAAGGGCATCAGGAAGCAAGCGGCTTCTCCGGGGTGTTCAGCAATGGGTTCAAAGTAATTCATGTGTCTGCCTTTAATAAAAGCTGGGGGGGGGGGAGGAAAATCAGATTCCAGGTTTATTTTGTGACTGTTTTATGGCAGCTATTTGGTGAGATAAAATGAAGACACAGGACATACTTGGTGCTTGGTAGATTTGCAGTGTGGTTTCTGTCTGTGTGTGTGAGAGGCCAGGTACAGAGCAGCCTGTGCCCCTCGTGGGTGGGGGCTCTGCAGTGAGGAAGCACTTTTACTCGTCCTGAGGTACAGCTGTGAAGAGGATGCCCACAGCCATCCTCATGTTGGACTCTGGGACCCGTTGGTGTCCCACTGCTGTGCCATGGGGCCCTGCCAGCCCAGGCTGGGTCACTGCTGGCCCTGCTGCTGCCTCGCTGGGTTCAGAGGGAAGGGCCGGCACCTTGGCACCATTTTCAGAGTCAGACTCTTGCCACACTTGTGCCAGGCCAGGGCTGTGCTGGCTCAGCCAGGAGAGTTCCTCTTTCTTGCTTCAGTTGCAACAGCACACAGGGACTCTAAACCATAAAGTGCCTCTCAAAAGACTTTCTCTGCACACAGTGTTTCTCTTTGCCCTTGAGTCCTGATTTACGCCTTTTGGTTTGAGTGACGCACAAGTGTGCAATGACATGTTTCTTTATCTTTCTCTGCTGCAAGATAATTAATCTGTTGTGGTGTTTGGGTTCCCAGATGGCGATTGTTGTTGGTATTGTATGATGATCTGGGAGACTCTTGGATCTGAGATTTCTTTAAGGTTTCCTCTTTACCCTGCCCTGCCCAGACATCTTGTTATGGCAGAGTTTGTGCTTAACATCTGTGCCCTAGGGTATGTAACCTGCATAAACTGATGTGAATGGAATGCACTGACTTTACAGGACTATAGTGGGAAATGCCTTCACAGGTGCCCAGGAGACAAAGCCAGCACTAAGGCAGACTGGAGCTGTGCCTTGTCGCAGAGGGAGGTGTCCGAGTGGGGATCCTGGCAGGCACCAGCTCCCAAGGCAGTGCTGGCAGCAGCAGCTCCCACAGGCGTTGGCAGAGCCATTGGCAGGGCTGTCCCACTGCAGCACCCAACCCAATGGGAAGTCATTCCCACGGGAAAATGAAATTAAATAAACCTAATTAACAATGCATCCAAACACTGGCCATGGAGCTCGGTCCTGTGACCAGGTGGAGGGGGCAGGTGGGAGCTGCCCTTCCAGCTGTGCCAGAGTTTTTTTAGGTCTGTGTATAGAAGAGGTCACTTGTGCAGACACTGCCCTATGGACATTCATTATTTTAGAAGAATTTGGGCGGTATGGAGTTTGTACAGAAACTTTGTGACTGGAACAAGTGCTCTGAAAATGCCCAGTGCTCACGGAGGAAATGGCCTCACGGGGTTCTTTGTGCTGCAGCAGGAACAGGAAGAGCGTGAATGGCCCAGTACAATATTCACTCCCAGAGCCCATCGGGGCTGTGCAGCCAGAGCTGCATTATCTGAGGGCACATCTGCACTGCCTGCACAGTGCAAAAGCCATGAGAGGCAGGCAAATAGAAAAATATGATGGGATGACAGTTGTCATGGATTTTGTTCTGATCTGGATTAACCTTAACTGAAACACAAGTGTAAGAGCAGGACATTTTTCTGTAAGAAAACCAAATGTTTCTTTGTCCTTTCAGTCTCTAGTTTTTGAAAAAAAAGCCAGTAAAGCTAAGCAGCAGGTATCAGAAAGCTCTCAGGGTCAGTGAGGTGCCTGCATTCCCTCGGGCATGTGGCACACCGGGATGCTCCAGAGGCTCCAAGGAAGGATGCTCATTTAATCTATTGTTTCCAGAGTGGTGCCTGCTCTGTTGCAGGGAGGGTTAGAGCACACAAAAATCAAAGGTAATTATATCCACCTCAGGCTGTGTAATAGAACAAAAAGCCTCACGAGGAAGTAGCTGGAGTTCAGATCTCTAGAGCAGGTAACATCATTTGGCTCCCAAAGCGAGTGAGGAATTATTCATTATCATTTCATCTCACAAAGCATAACTCTGCATAGTTCAACCCCCACTACAGATCGAGGAAAAGGCAAATTTAAAGGCAGATTTCTTCTAGTCTTCAGCACTCATAGATTTCAAAGCAAACAGCAAAGTGGTTTGGTTTAATCTGTAATGGATTGAAGGATGTGGCAGATGTAACTCTGAGTGATCATTTGAAATTTCAGAAGGCAACAAAAACTCAGTACCTACATATGAATAAAAGCAGCATTCAGTTGGAGTAGAGATGCCACTTTAGTCCTGATTTTTTTCATTTGTGAGGTAAAAACAAATTCTGGAGCAACTGTGTATGGGCAATAAGGGATGCTCAGAATTGTAAACACAAATTACTGGATTTCAGGTGGGGAAAAACACAAGCATGAGTGGGAGAAGATGGAAAGACAAAGTTTTCACAGGCCTACAACCCCCAGAGGTTTTTGGTAGAAATAGTTGGAACAAGGTGTCTGTGTTGATGGACATGTTTAATACAACCTGATACTGGAGATAAACCCTTTGTCTTTTTCCTGGTCACTTTCCTTGTCTTCTCTGATTTGATGTGCCTTGTGGTTTACTTTGAGCCTCCTATCCTGTTGGCTGGGGATGAACAGCCCAGTTTAAAAAAACAAGTGGCGTGAAAGCCACAGTCTGTAGCAACAGAGAGAGGCTGGAATTCAACCACAGCTGAAATTGGGAGCCTGCTCTGGGGGAAGGAGGGAGTCTGTGTGTTTATTTTCTGGCAACAGGGCACCACTGCATGACCGCTGCCTGTCACAGCATCCAGCCCCAAGGGCTGCCGTGGCCACTGCACGTTCCTGGTGAGAGACGGAGATGTGCTATTAACACAGAAATAGTAAAGGAGAGAGGGATGGGAATTCAGAATAAAGTCACCAAGGAGTGTCAGGTGTTATGGACAGAGGTGTTTGTTGTACCTGGTGTTTCCCCACAGGAGGAGAGCAGTGAGGCACGCACGTGGAGCACAGCATCAGCCCCTTGGTGAAGTGCCCTTGCTGGGCTGGAGCACTGGCCTGAGCTGTGAGGGAGACGAAAGGGAAATTAGACCAAATTTGAAAACTTAGCCATGGAAAAGCCTTTTATAGTTTTTGTGCTTTGCTTTCTAAGGTGTGTGGTACCCACGGTACCCAGCTCTTTGCAGCAGCCCTCAAAGCCCTTCCCTCGCCGTGCCCGCAGTGCCTGTGTGTGGAGGGCCAGTGTGAAACAGCTGCAGGACTTACGGACGAAAGCAGCCCCTTACAGACGTTGTGATGTTGGTTTGCAGGGCGTAGGTTATGCTGACAGCAAGCTTGTGAGCAGGAACCACACCCTTTCACTCCGTGAACATTTGATGGCTCCTAATTTTCAGGACCAAAGTGAGGAGGAAATTCTTTGGAGGTGGAGCTGCAAGCGTGTGACACGTCTGTTTTATAATGCTTCCCAAAACCCAGAGCAGTTAAAGCCTCTGTGGAAGCTCCCTGTGATACCTGTCATTCCTGCAGAGAGACAGCAATGCTGGTCATCTGGGAACCTGCTGCTGAGAGACCCCCAGGGAGGGGGCCAGGCACCCACCTGGGTTTTGATGCCCACCAGAGCTGCTTAGGCAGAGCCTGTGGCCAGGGCAGGAAGGGTTTTCCCTGTCTTGGCTAACTGGCACCGTTAAATTTAGCAACCAGGAGGAACAGAAACTGCTGGAACGCTTGCCATGAGGCAACAGTGCTCTGAATTGCTCCCTCCAGAAGAAAACAGAAATCGAAACTAAAACCTTAAGGGAAAAGAGAATAATTGAGAGCCTTCTGAAAGCACTTGTGTATATGCAGTGAGAAGTACCCAGTTATTCATACAATATAATGGTCTGGAAGAAAATATTAAGCAAAATGTCTCCTGGAATCATCACAAATATTTGTAGGGTTTGGGAGTCAGTTTGGCTCAGGCCTGATTGCTGCTTTGATAGCAAGGGACAAAGTCAGAGAATCCTGCCATGGGCTTTATTAAAATGGTAACGTAGAGAGAACTGAAACACACCATTTTCAAAGGCATAAATGGCACACTTTTATGGTAAATGGCACACACAAAAAAAGAAAAAGGATGAACAATGTAGAAGGTTATTGTGAGCCTGAGGAGGGACTAGGCTGCTGCTTAACAGAGAAGTGAGATCAAACAGAGTAAACGTGGCAAGGCCAGGGGAACAAAGAGCTGAAAGAGGGACAACAGAAGACCACTTCATCTGTTCCCTTGCCCCAGGCAGGGTTGGTTGAGTGTACCTGAATACTCCTCCAGACAAGTGCCTGACCTTGATTTAGTAAGTTGTCAGTCCTTTTTCCCCCCTCTCAGTCCACCCTGACTCTCTCTCCCTGCCGTTTAAGCCCATCTTCCTCACTGCAATAAATTCAGGGACAATTGTTCCCTGCTCTTTATAGTGCCCTTAAATCTTAGATTGGCATTGCTGTGCTTCCTTCATTTTTGTCCCTGCTTCCAGCTCTTTCTGTGCTTTCATTCCCACCACTCTCCCTGGAGCTCTTGTCCCACATCCTGGTGGGCTGACAGTGGTGGGACCTGACCCTGCATGTCCCCATGCCCCTGCCTGGCAGCATGCCTGCCCCTCTGCATGTTTAGGTGTGTGTCCCTCTCTTTTTTTTTGTCCTGTAGGTGCAGAGAACAATATGTAACCATCAGGATTATAATGGCTTTTTATAGGCAAGGGAAATTAGGCAGGTTCTTGCTTAGGCTTCTCTATTAGCTCCTTTCACCTTGGTAAGTCATGCTTTTAAATCTCATGTTATTTTTTGCCCTCCCTTGGGATATTTCCAGTTTATGTCTTTCCTGTGGTGTGGCTGGCACCACAGTGGTTTGGTGAGCCTCGCTCGTGGCCCTGGGTGTGAGTGTTCAGTCAGGGGACACGTCCACACGTGTCTGGCTCATCTATACTATTGTGGCTCCTTTCCTGCGCTCCCCCATCGGTGACCCCGGGCAGAGCTGACCCGGGGCCTCGGTGACAGGGTCCCACCAGAGCCTCGGGGCGGGTGTGGGGTGTCCGGGGAGCCCCATCCCGGGCCCCACAGCAGCAAACAGGACACAGCGGCAAACCCGACCGCTCTGCAAGGGGCTTGACTCGCCAAGATGAAGGAAGGGCGGGCAGCCGGAGGGAAGCAGGGCGCTCCTGCCGGCCCCGGGAAGCAGATCCCAGGAGGATCGCCTCCCCAGGACGGCGTTCGGGGGGCGCGGGGTGTGGTGCGGACCCCGCCGGGCCCCGGCAGCGCCGCCCCTGCCGCTCCTCCCCCGGCCGGAGGCGGCGGGGCCGGGCACGTGTGCGGGCCCGGGCTCGGTGACTCATGAGGCGCCGGCCGCCCGCCGCGGGGAGGATGAGGGAGGGCGGCCCCGGGGGAGGGCAGCCCGCCGCGCCGCCGCCCTGCTCCGCGCCCTGCCCCCGGCTCCGGAGCGCGGAGCCGCCGCCGCACCAGGTGAGCGGGGCCGGGCCGAGCTGCGGGCCCGGGGCCGGGCGGCGCTTCCGGGCGGGGCGGGGGCGGCGGCGGAAGCGGGGCCGGGGCCGGCGCGGGGAGCCCGGGCCGCTGCTCCGCCCGCCGCGCCGGCGGCACCGTCAGCATGAGCCGCTGAGCCGGGCGGGCCGCGCCGGCAGGGCCCGCCGGCAGGCCCGGGTGAGTGCGGGGCGGGGCACGGCCCGCCTGCGGCTGCGGCAGGCCCGGGGGCGGCGGCTGGCGGGGAACAGGGGTGCCCCGCTCGGCGGCCCGGGGGCCGGCACCGAGCTCCGCCGGGGCCCGGGAGGGGCCCCGCTGCCCTTCCCCGGGACAGAGCCCGGCGGGGCTCCCCCCGCGTGTCCCCGGCGGGGCCCGGCCCCTCCGGCCGCGGGGCGAGCGGCGGGGCCGCGGCGCTCGGAGCGGCGGGCCGGGGCCGGGGGCTCGGCCGGGGCCGGGGCCGGGGCTGCCCGGACCGCCCCACGCCGAGGTGTCTCCGGCGGGCGGGACCGAGGGCCGCGGAGCGGGCGCAGCTCTCGGGCATGGCCGGAGCCGCTCCCCGCACGGCCTGGCCCGGAGCGGCCGCGCTGCGGGCCGCGGGAACACCGGGCTTGCATTCTTCTTGGGGGCGTTCTGGGATTCAGAACTTTGTTCTGCAGCTGAGAGCAAGTCGGTTTGTTAAGGCGTTGGTATAGTGGAAGAGAAAAACGCAGGGATGTTGTCTGTGTAAGATGGTTGTCTTGGAAAAATATGTGATTGTTTCTTTTAGAAAGAAGTGATTTCTATTGGTGATTTTTCGAGGCGGGGAATACATGCCCCAAAGCACAGCAGCAGCCGCAGGAGACGGGTGACAGAGATGGTGAACCGCGGGAGAGCAGGTTTAGGGAAGGGTTGTAACAAGGGAGAGAGGAATGGGAGTAATGAATAGTAACGGGAATAACTAACTGGGTTATGTTGTCTTTAGCATGACGGAAAAAGAGATCTAATGAAAAGACAACACATTCCAAAGTGACAAGGAAATGATTTGCATGATGAATAATTAACCGATGGCACTTGTTGCTGCTGGGGAAGTTAGGGGTGAGAGCCTGAGGACAGATTACAGACTCCTGCCAAGCTGGCTCTGTGTGGCACTGACCCTGGGCAGGCCTGCTGGCATCAAACAGTATTATGACAATGTAAAGTGGCTAAAAGAGGAAGAAATTAAAGGCTTGCCTCACCCCTGCCCCCCGGCTCACTGCAGTGGTGACAGGATTGCTGTATGTGGAAGCTGAGCTCCACGGTTGCACCATGTGCTTTTGGGACTGAAATTTTGTGAGGCCTCTGTCTCTCTGCTGTCCCCAGCTCATGCTGGATCAGGTGTAGACTGGAACATTGTAAAACAGAATTGGACTGCCCTGGGTTTAAAGGCCTGGATTTAAAAGCTCAGGGCTGCTGAGCTGGAAAACTGCTCCAGGCTTAGTTAAAGGCTGCTTAGTAAAAGGCTGTTTAAATGGAGAAGCAGTGGTGATGACTGAACAGTTCAAGTTTCAAGAGAAAATTTGGAAAACTTGTTGCTCTGTATGTTGTATGTCTGAATTAAAGGTAATTGTGGAGTCTGCCTGGTTTGTGTGACCCATAAAAGTTCAGGATAGTGCAGTTGTTATTTACTCAGGCTACTGAGGAAAGATATGCAGGAGCAGAATTCTTGTTCTGATACATGAGAGCGAAAGTGCCAGGGTGTGTTTATTGTCTCGTTTCCTTAAAGCCATCATTGGATTAAATTTCTTCTGAATGGCAGCAAAGGGCCGGGTCCAGGGATGCTTTGTGGTACTGTGGGGCACTTGAATCAGTGGATGAAATTGGGGCATTATGTGAGCGATCTCTGTAATTACTTCAGTCAGCAGCAGTGCCAAGGCTGCCCTGGGAACCCCCAGGCTGCAGCCGAGGGGATGTGCATGGTTTCCATCCCTCCCCTACCCAGCACCAGCCTTCCCCGGGCTGGGAACGTCCTGCCTTTGTGAATGCTGTTCATTTTCCCACCAAATCCTCCTCTGTGCTTGCTGTCTCCAGGAGTGTTGGGAAGCAGAGATGTGCCACATGCCAGACAAGCACGTGCTCCATGTTTTTTGGGCTGAAAGCTGTGCTGTAAACATGGGAAATGGCCAGTTTGGATGTATCCCACAGTTGCCTCCAGCCTGGTCCCTCCTGGGCAGGTGCCCAACAATCTCCACCCTCGGGGCAGGAGGTGTTAGAGGTTTAGATTGGGTGGATTAGCAAGGCAGTGGATAGTGTCTGTCTGTAGGAATATCAGTGAAGCAGTTTAATTAGTGGAAGCGGAGAATTTTAAATTAGAATTTCTCTGGTATATTATTATCTAATAGTGGGAGTAATCATAATTGGGAACAGTCTTTGCTGAAAGGGTTTTCTGTTGGCAGTCAGGCCAGGGAGTTGTTCTTTGGCTGCCTCGCTGTGGCCAGCGTGCAGAGGCCGGGGGTGTGGGGGAGGCTCCGTGAGGGGCACACGGCCCTCTGTGCTGTGCTGGGGGATGGGGGGGGCCACGTGAAAAATTCCAGGGTTCTGGCTGAGGTTACTACAGACTGGAAATGCTCTTGGTTCGTTTTGCTTTGGGAAGTTCAACAGTATAATCAGAAATGAATGAAGTTGCTTCAAGCCTTAAATGTAGACATTCCTTTTCGGTTTTGGAACAAGGTTGATTTTGTCCTGCATTGCTCCACCTCCTGAATTGTACTACTTTGTTGCTTTGCTAAGTCTCAGGTGCTGTTCATCATTTTCTGGTATTACTAGGTAATAATTACTGAGTTATCTATATTCTGCTTCCTATAGCCAGGCCAAGGATTGAATCAACTAACATTTTTAGACACTTCTGTGACAAATACCACAGATGGATAAGCATTTGAAAGTGACAGGTGCTGCAGTTGCTTTCTTTTAAAGCCTGTTTTGCATGGAGGTTTCTTGTTCTTGTCCAGTTTGTGTGTCTTGGGAGCACCGGGAATGCTGCCTTCCAAAATTTCATCAGCAGGGAAGATCCTGCTGAGGAGAATCTGTAATGCACTCACTGCAGTGTGTGTCTGAGGGGTCTGTGGAGGGCAGGTGTATGCTCCATTCTGTGGCCTTGGTGCAGTGGATGCCCAAACAGGGGATGATTCCAGCTCAGGAACCAGTGGATAATCCTTGCCTTAAAGCACATTTTCAGTGGGAATGCTGTAAGGTGATTTTGCTGTTAGCAAAGACCAGCTTGCTAAGGTGAAACTGCAGGAAATGTTCTGTTCCCTTTTGTTGTCATATTTTTATTATTTATGTCCACGCCGAGGATGACTTCTGCAACTATGAGTATTTATCAACAAATTCCTGCTACTACTCCTGTCCAGAAGGAGGGGAGAGGGGAGGATCTGAGAGGGTTGGATTGCTTCCCTGGGAACTCCTACACTTCAGTCTGCCCTGCTCCAGTGCCCAGTCCCATGCAGGGCAGAGGCTCCAGGGCTTTCCTTCCCCTGCATGAGTGGTGGTCTCTGTTTGTGTGCCTCAGGGATTAGAGCAGTTGCCTATGATTATTACTTTTTAATTTTGTTTTATTTACAATTATATACTGTAAACTTAGTTTCCCAAGTAAGGCAGCAAAGTAAACAATATTTCCTTCCTCCTGCCCCATGGTTATTTACCAAAAGGATAAACATGTGAATGTGTTTGATTGCTGCCCTCAGTTACATTTGGAACCGCTCTGTCATGAATATGTGCAATTGTCATTCCATTAGTGTCAATTAGCAAGGAAGGACAAGGGACCAGTAAAAGCACGTCACAGTTGTGATGAAACTTCAGTACATCCCAAGATAAGAAAATACCAAGTTAATTTGCAGAGGTGAGAGGTGAAGGCTTTGCATAAGTCATTTCATAGCGGGGTGTGGTTCCTGTCAGGATGCTGGAGCCCACTCTCCCTTCAGCAGTCTGTGCAGAGAGTGTGGGAATATCTTAGTGCTTTGCTCGAAGAATAAAGCCAGGGACAAATATTGGTTTCCCCTGATCTGTGCATTCGGAACCAGCAGTAAGTTCTGCTCTCTCTCTAAGCCAAATGCATGACCAGCATTAGCCCAGCCCAGGGCACAGGCTCAGCCCCCGGATCGGTCTGTCCTTCCGCAGCCCCACTACCTCCTGGAGCTGCTCTGATCCGAGCACTGCTGTAAAATGTGACTCCTGTGTGCTCGTGGGACCTTTGCTTTGGGCAAATAGGCCAAATATTTATTTTCACGGAAAAATATTTTTGGACATAAATATGCAGAAATATGGGTGGCAGAGTGGGGTGAATTTCAGCACAATAGAAAGCAATAAGTAATGGTTAAGTTAAAATATGTCCAGCCCTTTGGCATTTTGGGCAGTGAGTTCCCGCCCAGCGGCACGGTTAACCTGTCTGGGTCGGGTTCCATGTACCAGTCCTTCTGTGAGTGTACAGGTGGCAGTTCCACCGTCTGCAGAGTGCCCAGGTTCTCCTGTGGGACGCATATCTTGCTGGCTGCCCCCGGGGCAGGCTGCTCTTGTAAAAGGAATTTCTTTTGCCTTATGTAACTTGTCGGTAGCATTACATCCAGAGTCGGCTCTTGCAGAAGTGCGTCAGCCTCGCTTGCAGTGGCACAGAAAAAACTTACCAGAGCGTGCACTGAATTCCCCCCTTATCTCCTTATAGCACATTTTATGTATCTTGTAGTGAGATGTTTTGTTTCTACGGTTTCAGCCTTCGTGTTCCAGAAGATTAATAGACTTAGCAGCCCTGTTTGCTCAGCTTAGCGGCGATAACAATGTAATAAGTCATGAGACGGTCGCAGATCATCTGGCAAGGCAAAAAATGCCTTGGACTTGAACTTGGAGCAGGTATTATTTGCAGAGAAAAGTGAAACGTTGAAAGCGTTTTAAATAGCGTGTCCTGACTGGGGTGGCTGTGCACTCAGGTCTGCAGAGCCTGCACGGGAGGCGGCTGATGGCATCTGCATTCCCCCTCCGGATGGCGCGGGGAGCGAGGGCCGCGTTTGTACCCTACATGGCTGGTATTTAATGCAGCACGTACGGAGCCCTGGCTGAGCTCAGGCACAGGCTGGAGGAGCGGAGAGCAGTGCCGGGCCCCAGGCTCCCAGATCCTCCTGCAGCAGCTCCACACATTCCTGCTGTGCTGCTGGCTCTGCTGCGAGCGAGTCCAACTGCGAGCAGTGAGTAAGGACTTGGGAACCCAGGGCATTTTTGGGCTCTGGGCCCAATCCTGCTTCCAGAGCAGTTAATGGGAATTTTTTCCTTCTAAAAAAGGGAGAGATCAGAGCTGCCCAGCTCAGTCCTGCAAGGCCCTCGGGGCTCCTCTCTGGGTTGTGGGTAACCCCAGGCTCCCCTGTTGCAGTGGGTGGGGATGGACTGTGGGTGGGTGTCAAGCCCCCCGTGGGATGTGCCGGACAGGAGCGCTCCTGAGGCTGCTGTAGCTGTGGCATTGCAGTGACATTATCTGTGCTGCAGTGACACGACACTGGAGCAGATAAGCTTTGCCTGTGAATGTAAGTAAAGTGCCGCAGGAGCACGTGGAGTTTGCTGTGTTATTCGGGTCTGGATGTGCCCGAGGTCGGCAGCCTTTAGGCCCGGCGCTCCCCGGGCACCGTGCGGCAGCGTGCAGGCTGCGGAGCCGCTCCAGGCACATGTGTCAGGTTTTCCAAGCAGGTTGCCAAGCTGAAGGCAGCAGGCAGCAGGCCTAGATTGGCCATAGAAAGTGCGTGTCTGGGTGCGCAGGCGCCGGGAGCCGGTGCTCCAGCATCTGCCGAGCCTGCTGGACTCGGTGCCGGGCCACCCGCCCTTCCTCTTCCTCGCCGGTCCCCAGGGCTGCTGCTTGCCGGCTATTTTGGTGCTGCCTGTGCCGTCTGGCTTCCATGGGAGGAAGGTCCCATCAGCTGCACGTACTGATAAACACAGCGGGGATTTCTTGGGAGAAGTATACTCTCCATTTTTTCTTCTGTGAAAATCTGAATCTTGGAATACAATCCTAACAAAAATGTTTATTCCAGTGTTCGGAAGAGTTTATTAGTGCCTTTGGTTTTCAGTGAAGTCCATTATTCTTTATCCGTAATTTTATATGGGAATCCTTTTGTGCTCCATATGTAGGCACAACTTCAGTGGACTTTGAGCCTTCTTTCAAGCAGTAAAAAATCAAAGGTAGTGAGTCTGTGATCCTGATAATGTAATTATGTGTTTTGCAGCTTTTTGATGTGTAGCAGTTAAAAATGTTTTTCTGGGAATGCCGGCACTTGCTGCCGTGCTGGAGCTTTGCAGACTGCTGGGAAGGAAGTCCCTGGGCAGATATCTTATTTGCTGCTTATCAGCATTTTATTGAGCTCCTGTATTTATGTGCAAATATATTCCATAAATAAATCTTTAATGATGTGTTTTTTGTTGTGAAAAGTAGACGCAGCTCCATTCGATTCTTCTAATTAAATACAGCTAATGGTGGAACTGAAATACAAGAATTTGAACTTCTTTCACTTGTTTTTCTCCGTAACTGACAAAATTAATGCTTTGGGTTTGTTTGTTTTGTTTTCTACAACTTCTAAGCATTTTGTCTTTAATAACTGTTCTTTAAAAACTGCTTTTTCTTAACCCTTTTCAGAAGCTGTTTTCCAAAGATTCCATGTTTTTTTGTGTAAGAGTAGAGATTTAAACTTTCATAATTGGTGTTTTTCAATGGCTTTTAGAGAGAAGAGAGAAAATACAATGAAAACTGTGATCTTTTGAGCTTTCCCCAAAACTCCTTCACTGTGTATTCAATTTGGGTAGCTTGTATGGGTATGTTAGAGGAAGAGGGAACATGTTGAGGAGAACCCAAGTAGAGGATAGAGAGAAGTCTTCCATGTGAGAAATTCCATGGCTCAGTGTTAGGGCCCCACTGCCATCTCTGACACAATCAGTCCAGCTCAGAAGTCCCTTCCTAACCCACCCCTGTGTGTCTGGCAGCTCTCCTGGCTGAGATCTTGTGCAGCCAAACCTGTTCCAAACAGGGGTCATTAGTGGGTTGTTTCTCATGGTTGTTTTTAGCTATATAAATATCATGATTCAAGATGAACAAAGAACAATATACTAAAGCAAAATACTGATTAAAAATTGTCTCAAAGACATTTTCCACTTCTTTCCTAAAATAAAACATAGTCATGCAGTTTTTATTATTTTTATTACTTCTCTTTAATACCAGTGACTAATTTGGAGTTTTTCCTTAGTATCTGAAGACATATGTATTTATTTAGCTTGGGTGAGGTTGGTCACGATGTAGAATTAATCACATCAGTAAGTGTTTCTGTGCTGCTGAGCACTGTCTGTGTCTGGATATCTGTTAAGTCAAAGAAAGCAGTCTCCTAAACTGGATTAGTTTTACTGTGTATGGAAGAATCATTTTGCTTTTGTATTACTGCATGACAGTGATCTCAGATACCTCAGATGGTGGCAGAGCACAGAGAGTTAAAAACTCTCTGGGATTTAGGTTCTTATGTAACTAATGAAAAGAAATTATATAGATTTGTTGTATTTTCTGAGAAGTGGTACAAGTTTTTATCCTGAAAGGATATGATTGACAAAAAATTAAATGTAAGGCCAGAGTGTATCAAAAAATAGAAAATATCTGGGATCTGAGATTCACTGAGGAACAGACAGGGTGGATGGGAACGTGGCCTCTGTGTCCCCTGTCCCTCAGCAGACACCCAGTGGGTTCCAGCACTGTCCTTGCTCTGTGGTTCATGTTGTCAGTGACCAAGCTGGGCAGTGCTGTGCTCCCACTGAGCTGGCAGTGAGCTGGCACCCGCTCCGGGTGTCCCCAGCACAGCAGTGCTGCCACTGTGGGACGCTGGGGTGGCCTTGGAGTCCCCCCAGTGCTGCCTGGCCTTGCTGCAGAGCCAGGGGGCTGCTCTGCCACTTGCATTCCTTCAGTCCAGACTGTGCCAGTGACCCCGCTTTCCCTATTCCCACGAAATTTTCTGGTCCTTGGAGGGAAGCAAGTGATTGTCCCTGTGTGGCCACAGCTCACCATGGCCGAGCTGAGGTGCCCAGGCCGTCAGCTGCTGAGCTCTAACGGCTGCTGAAAGTGGAACTCGGTGTAACGAGTTCCTCCTCAGCTGCACTCACGTCCCTTTTTGGTTGCCCTCAAGTCAGATGCAAGGTGAAGCAGTCCAGCTAATTCCCACAGCTCTGCTGGGCCTGGCTGGACAGTGCCTGTTATGCAGCAGACAGTGGGTAGGAAGGTGCCCCCATGGAATGGTGCTGAGTACTTCCTCATCAGCCCCGTGTGTCCCTCTCTGTGTGACAGCACAGGGCCAGCAGAGGCCTCTCACTGGGAGTGAGCTCCAGCTTGGAGCAGGTGACACGAATGGCCCGTTCCCTTCCTGGTAATTAGCTCGGATTTAATCTCACCAAGTAATTTGATGTGTGCAGGGATGTGGTGGCTGCATTCAGACTCCTGACTCAAAATTATCCTCCCAGCAAAGCAATTGCCATGGTAATGGGCAAGAACTTTGAAATCTGGAGTTTGGTGTTGGGGGTGAATTTGGGAGGGAGGGTCCAGACAGGGATGAGCTTGTTGACTGGAGCAAGTGCTCCTAGTAACAAATCAATAATAATGTCAGTATTGCCCTGTGTATGCCCTGCTCCATCAGCAGCTCACTGCAGTGGTCTCTCAGGACTCCTTTTCCCCACTGCTCTATCCAGCCATTTCTGGGGAAGGAAAAGACACCTTTTGCCACCAAGGCCACGTGGCAGCTGCATTAGGAAGTGAAACCCCATTTATCTGATTGTGAAAAGTGGGAACCTGAGCAGTACCAAGGTGCCGGTGTGTTTTCCCTTCTGGGACGAGAGATGTTTAAGCATTGGGCCTGCAAGAAGCTGGGGGGGTGTCTGCTGCACCTCTCACCAGTGAGAGCTCCTCTGGGTCACTTCTCCTCCCTGAAACCATTGGCACAGCGGAATTTGCTGGCAGAAGGAAGCAGTTGCTTCCCTTGCTGAGTCATGGACATGGATTTTTTTTTTCTGTGGTGGAGGTTATCATGGACGATGCCAATAATCACGTTTTATATAAATGCATGCACACACGTACGGTTAGAAATCACCTGTCACTATGGCAGTGTTTCCAGCTGTGTGCAGTATCCTCTTTGCTGGTACAGGTACCTCCCAGCTTTGAACCTCTCCCGTGGGACTCACCCTCGGGCTTGCCACATGGCTGTTCTTGAGGAGAGCACCCGACTCCTGCTCCCACTGGGACAGGCCGGGAAATGAGGGTGAGGGTCACACACCTGCACGGTGCAGGAGGGAGGAGGGAAGGTTTCACAAGTCTGTGCTGCCCCGTTTGGGGGGCCTGATCTGGTCTGACCCCACTGCCAACTTGGGTCATCTCGCTGCTCTCCTGCCTCGCTTGGCTTGTGTACATTTGCAGTTAATCAAACAAAATGTGCAGGAGTCTGATTAATAAATAGCTTGTCGTTTTCGGAAGAGTGCCTAGTTGTTTTGTTAGGGCCTCTCAAATATCTTCGTATAGAAACAACATGTTTAAAATTACTATTAATTAGAACAAGCATGTAAGACTGATTTTAATAAAAGAGCTCCTGTTTTTTTTCTGTTCAGTTTGTTACTTCTTAGAATTTTAACTTGCATCACTAGATTACTGTTATTTTTAAAGATAAACAACTTCTTTTTAGACTTGCTTGGGAAATTTCACTTCTTTTAAGGTTGAAATTCCCCTATGCCAGGGTAATACAGAACTTCCCATTTCTACAATACATTATGTGGATGTTATCATAAAGGAATTACAGTGTGGGTATGTTTGTATTACCAGAAACAGTATTTGCAAGTTCGGTGGTGGGGATGGGTATGTGAATTCTTTGTAATACATAAATTTGATGGAAAATGGGTTAAAGGCAGAGTAATCCATCCCTCTTTTGTGCCCCTGGCTTGAAGTTGCAAGAGCAGAATAACAGCTCGTGCCACGTCCTTGTCCGAGACAGGCACTGGCCTGTCCCTGTTCTCGTTCATAAATACACGTCCAGCTAATGCTGTCAGGCTGTGAATGCTGCATGTCCCTCAAGTCCCAAACTTTGTAAGGGAAACTGATATATGGCCCAGGTTATTAAAAAGAGAAATCAACAGGCATATTTCTTGACTTTAAAGATTTTTAAAATTGCAGCAATAGTGGCTAATCTGTAACTGTCTGCTCCTTAAAGGAAAGAGGGTTTATGGAATTTGCAGTGTAACTTTCTGACTTGAAAATAGCATTACTGTAATCTAAAGTAAGAGAGGATTGGGCTGGGGGATTTGTATGTCAGTGCCAGTGGTTTGATTAGGGATGGAAATCTCGGAGCAGTACCTGATTTCTGCACGTGACTAGGGCACGTAGTGTACAATGTGTGGCCTCTTCTTCATTATTTATCCCGTTTGCGTGAACTGAGCGCACTTGGGTATGTTAAATTCAGATGGAATGTCACAGTTAGGTGCTTCTGCTAAAGCAGTTTCAGAAACTGAAATAGACTCAGGATAAAACCACATCTGATTGGGATGTGCCGGAGGAGCCACTGAAGTCAGTGGGAGGTTGCACCAGGCGAGTCTGTCAGAGCTAAAACAGTACAGAAAAAACCTTTAAAACACTAGTACTACTACTACTACTAGAACTATGTACATCATGCAAAATATCTGGGTCACAGAAGCAGTGTTGGCAGTTTTTTACAAATCCAGTGTGGGACTCAGTAATTCAGAGCTAACGTGTGCTTGTAGTTTTACCAGGCTCTGAGTCCCAAGCTGCTGGGCTGGGGAACTATGGAACCCATCTCAGGGTACAGTACCTGGGCAGTCCTGCTCCAGAGCTGGCTGCTCTCTGCTCTGCCTTTGCACTCCATTTGTTCCTGGTATACACGAAAGCACCAAATGCAGAGAGGGGTCCTTTGGCTTTTCTGTGCTGTCCTAAGGGAGCAGTGGGTGCAGCTCCTGTGGAGCTGCAGTACGAGACAACTGGGCTGTTCAGCTGTAGTTTACTAAAGAGGGATTTTTCTTTACCCCATCCTATACTGTTATGTGGCCAGGATGTTCATTAGCTCATTGTTTCAGCTTAATTTTGTGACAGCACTATAATTATATCCCTCAGTTGTGCTGAGGAGTAATTGCTGTATCTCTTCCAAATTTTATGTTGAGATATGTTATTGGTAAACTTCGAGTTTGGCAGAGGTGTTTTGAAAATACTATAAGGCAGTCAGTAATTTTGTGTTCCTTGATTTAAAAGACAGGCATTTGGCAATTTGAAGCTTTGGGACTGCCCCGTCAGTGTAAATAGAATATTGATTTTATTCCATTTCCTATCTCATTAGAGTCATTGTCATGAGGATGAATTCACGTTGTGTAATTATCTGTTCTTGCTGACAGTTCTCATGTCACTGAGACTGGTGTTTTCAGCTTCCACTTTCTCTGAGCATAAAAATAGCATTCTTTCCTGCCATCTTCTCCTTCAGTGTTGGGCTTTTTGCCTGCCCGGCTTTATACGTCTTTTTTCTGAGAGACGTGTGTGAGTTGAGATAGAGAAAACAGAGACGTCCAGCAAACCCAGTTACAGGAAGAGTGAAAACAATGGCTCTTTAAGAACAATTCCCAGTGCAGGGAGACACCTTATTTTTGTGTCAAAGACTGTAATGAGGAGGAAAACGTATCATTAACCTGGCTGTACAACATTTCTTTATAGCAATAATGGGAAGTAATAGGACTCTCTTCTGTGTTAGTTTTACTTTCTTGGGCATTTCCAGATAACCTTCCTATTGATTTGTGAGGCTGTTTCTTAATCATTTTCATTGACCCAGCTCAGCAGACAACTGAGTCATCTCTGTTACCCTCTTAAGGAATGACTTCTCGGTGTTACTTCTGTTTTTTTCTGAGAATCACTTTTAAAATTTGCTTTCAACATTTTTAGCCTCATTTTCCTTGTATTCCAAATAATCAGTAAAGGCAAGGCCATGCTTTGGCCAAACCAATGTTGCAACATTCCCAAAACAAGTAGCAAATCCTTCCAAATTTCAAAAGTTGAACTTCAAAACCTACCTGTGGATTAAGAAAAGCCTTTAGTACTGACTGGCCTACTAGGTGAGGTCTAGAAACTCTACTCCTAAATCAGTTTTAATGAAATAAAAAGTTCAGTTCAGTCCTTTTCCTGCCTGTCCCTACGGTTCTCCCCCTGGATTTGCTGCAGTCCTTCTCAGCTTATTAAAGAGTCCAAAGGAGACATCCCAGGTGTCACCTGGGTTTTGCAGACAGTATGTCCTGTAGCATTTGAGGCTTCTTGGGGACTCCTTAGTGGCTTGGGATATCCCAAGGGAGTTTCAAAGTGAGGGGAAATAGTTTATGGAGATAAAAAATTATAATTCTATACTAGCATCTTCCTTTATTTAGTGGAGATACTGAAGATAAATCTCTGCTCCACAGTCTGTCTTTATGTCTGCTCGAAGACTATTTTTAAAGCTGACATTTCTGGCTGTTTTCAGGTAGATAACAAATTCTGACAAAACACTTTTTCTTCAAGGAACTGTGCAGACAAATATACATTTAGTATTTCTTCACGTTCTGAAGATTTACCTTCGAGGCATTACAGCTCCTCGGAGTAATACTTTTCTTCTTGTGGCTGGCAGCCTGAAGGAGGAGGGGTGGAATTCAGCCTGGCTTAGTGCACTCACAGGTACATCCCTGACCTCAGCAGGAGCAGGACTTCTCCTGTGAGTATGTGTGAGCACAAAAGCTAGTTTTCATCTGTTCTCATTTTGTGTGCTGCCTTCATGCTCTCTTTCATTCCTCGTTAGGGGTGACTACTTGTGTAATGGGAGTGAAATTAAATATCTCGTTTGGAAAGCGTGGCCTTTAACTTGCATTGGCTTCTGCGTGTAAAATACATCAACTGCTGCTCTAACTCTTCTTGGTGTTTGGAAAAATCAATGCTTGTTGGTATGGATTGGGTACCAAAGTGATGAACAGGAAAAAACCCTGCTTAGAGCTGTTCCACAGCTTTGTTGTAGAGCTCTTCCTGCAGCAGCACCCTGTCCTGAGGGTCCCACAGGGAACAGACACTTGTCACAGAATAACACTCAGCAGTTGTTGTGCGGCGCAGGGTGATGGCGGGACGCGGATCCAGCTCTCGCCTGAGGAGGACGAGCTGCAGTGCACCTTGACTGGAGGCTCCCGAAAGCTCTGCTGTGCTGGCAGTCCTGCATGGGGCAGCTGGGATGCCCTGTGGGCCTGGTGGACCCACTGGCACATGGCCCTGGGCAGGGCAGCGTGTTCTGGGCTTTCAGATCTCTCGGTGCTAATCTGTCATGGCTGTGAGAGTGGCACTGGTGGGAGAGCCAAACTGGTGTGCCTGGGCTCTTGTTAGGGAACAAGTTTTCAAGACCTGAGTCTTCAATATCCCAAGCACTGAGGAGTAGTGACTAGTGGGACAGGATGACCCTGACTTGGGAGCTTTAGGCAGTTGAAGCAAATGAGTATCTGCGTTTACCATGAAGACAGTTGTTAACTTGTGCTTGTAAGTAATTATGCACAGTTGTTTGCCTCTTGCTAGCAGGGATTAAAAATGTGGCGTGATTACAAGTGTCCTGGCAAGGAACCCACGGTGCCTGTTGTAATCTCATTAGCTCTGTTAGGTGTGCTTTCCTTCCCCCGTGGTTGTTCTGATCACTTGGTCCCTGGAAAAAGACTCTTTGTAGCTTTTTCGTGTTGGTTTGCATCCGCGCAGACAGCATCGCTTCCCGGGCTGTGTTCGTGGTGACTGTGGCAGTGACCCGCTCTGGGGCTGGTGGGAAGTAGGAAGATGATGAAGCGGTGTCTTTTTAGAAGGATGTTGACGGGAACAACCTTTCCCCAAAGGCAGGCAGGAGGATGCTGTTGGGGACGCAGTCCCGTTGTTGGTGTTGTCCGTCAGCACGTCCCGGGCCGTGCCACCAGGGCCCCTCTGGGCTGCTCCTCGGAGATCCTCAGGCGGGGACAGCAGGCGCAGGTGACCGTTCTAGAGCTGTATTTGCAGGTGGCACCAGGCTTCTGTGGCGGAGCGGGGCATGTGAGCCTGGGCTCGGCGGAGCGCCGTCCTCCCGCCCGGCCCCGCGGGTTCTGCGGCGAGGCTGTTCATGGTGGAGCCGGGGCGGCGCGGTGCGGTGCCGGTGTCCGTGTGCGGTCAGCGGTGTGGCGGGTGTGCCGGGCCGGGCCGGGGCCGTTCCCGCGCCGCCCCCGCGTTCCGCACGCCGCGTCCCCCGGCGAGCCCCGGCGAGCCCCGGCGGACGGGCGGGCGGGCGGCGCCGGGCCCGAGGCGCTGCGAGGGCGGCGGGCGGGCGCGGCGGGCGGTGCTGTCCCTATCCCTGTCCCTCTACCCTGTGCCCTGTCCCTATCCCTGTGTCCTGTCCCTGTCCCCTCCCCTGTCCCTGCCCCGGCCCCGCCGGGCCGCGCGCGCGTCCCCCCCGCGGGCGCGCTCGGGGCAGCGCGGCCGGCGTCTGACAGGCGCGACCTTTCATAAGACGGCCCCCGCCATTGGCTGCCTGCCCGCGGTGTCGCTGCAAGGCCCGCCGCGATTGGCCGCGGGCGGAGCGGCCGCCGGCCCGCGCGGGGACGCGGCCCCGCCGCCGGGACTGCCCTGCGCGGGGCGCGGCTCGCGGGGCGCCCGCCGCCCCTAACGTGTCTGCTCTCTCCACAGGTTGGTACTAAGAAGTGCCTTTCCTGACGTCGCTGCTGCTTGGGACCGCTTCTAGAGCAGCCGCTGCTTTTGCCTTGCTTGCTGCCAGCTAGACTGCGACGACAGCGCTGCTCCGCTGCCAGCCCCGCGCCGCTGCGAGGAGGGTCCGGCGCTGCGCCCCCGCCGCCGCCGCACTGTGCACTAAAGTGTGCCCCGAAGGTCAGAGCGCTGACGCCCGACGGCCGCGGAGAGGACAAAAACCCCAGCCCAAAGCCGGTGTCGGTCGTTGCTCTAAACTGCTGCATCTGTCTATGCCAAACTAATCGATCCCGAGCGCACCGCAGAGCCCGCTGCCATCGCTGCCCGGACGCACCTGCCAGCCCGCCGGCCCGGGAGCCCTCGGGAGGCGCTGCCACAGCCGCCGCGGCCCCACGCCCGCTCTCAGGATGGGCTGCTGAGCGCGGGGCTCGTCCCGGCCACGCTCCCGCAGGCGCACCTGGCTGGCAGAGCCGGCCTGCCCGGCCCAGCAGCGGGCTCGCCCCCCGAACTCTGGTGACACAGCTCTTCCTCGGGATTGCAGCCACCCGGTTTTACACGTACTTATTTTAACGTAGGGAGCGGGGGAAAACTGTGCTCTGGAGGTGGCACTTTCATCATTTCCAGTTCATCAGTTCAGCTCCTCGTTTTTATTGGAAATTTTAACTACCTGTAAAATCTAAAGATGGCTGTTAGCGTCACGCCGATCCGGGACACAAAATGGCTAACGCTGGAAGTGTGTAGGGAGTTCCAAAGGGGGACTTGCTCGAGACCAGACACGGAATGTAAATTTGCACACCCATCGAAAAGCTGCCAAGTTGAGAACGGACGTGTAATCGCCTGCTTTGACTCATTGAAAGTGAGTAAATATTGCATTATATTCAAGGATATGTAGTTAATGAAAGAAGCAGTTGTAGCCAGAGGAGCCCTGCAGCCGAACTGGAGCGCGTGCTGGCTGCCAGCAGTGGGGTGTTCTGCTGCTTTTATTTTATTGATGCCTGTCGATTTGTTTTGCTCTTTTTCCTCAGGGGAAGGATAGGGGGAATGAAGGGAAAATACGCCTGGCAGGGCTCAAATCCTCTGGTATGGCTGCAGGATCTCATTCTTTGCCTCCAAATTATTCTCTGCCTGTAGCTGGAATAAAGGGCACTTCACGTAGAAACAGCAAAGTCACTGTAAGGATTCTTTGTTTTTAATAGCACAAACCACGTAAGCAATATGAGGATTTGTTTCCATCTCGTAACTACCAGCAGGTTGTTGGTGTCTCTGGACAGCTGATGGTGAACCTTAGAAGAGTGTTTTCCTCCCTGGGTTATTCGGGTGTCTGTGAGCACCCTGCATGCCGTTCTGTGGTTGGCACTGCTGTGGTTATCCCATCTTTTTCCTAAATGCACTTGCTTAAGGGAGGGACGGCGCTTAGCAGAAAGCAAGGGGCCTCTGGATGTGCAAGCAGGGCAAGAGCAGAGAGGGTTTGCAGGAGTGCTTATCCAGGCTAGGTACTGTAAATGTATGACTGTTGTTTCACTGTAGCTGTAGTTTCAGTGATGGGCATCAAATGTGTGGGTCCCTTTGCCTTCCCTTAGTTTTCCATGAATTAAATGGACTATGTAAAATACTCATCCCACAAACAAGTACCCAGTTAATTCAGTGGAGTCATGAAAAAATCAGAAGTTGGGAAGCAGAGATGTGTCTGTCAGCTTTGTCTCCAGTGTGATTTTCTGTTGCTGGGCCCAGCTCCCGGGGAGCGGAGCGAGTGCGTGGAGCTGGCTGCTGGCACAGACATGCTCGGGGAGGGAGTTGTAGCTGTAGCAGCTACTGCAGGTCGTGCACAGCCAGGCCCCGGCGCAGCCGGCAGGAAGTGGGTTATGGCGGGTTTGTGTCAATCCTGCAGCATCCCGAGCTTGAAAACGTGTCTTGTCTCAGATCGGGGTAAAGAATAAAGCTTTGCAGTGTTCTTGGGCCTGAAATACCCACGCTGTCACCCCCAGCCATGATTTAACTTGCAGATATTGAAGTGGTTTTGTTTCTGTGTTGTTGAAATCTGTTTTAAAGTTACGGTAATTAAAATGCATGCAGGGGTTTTAATTTTAAAATGTCAAAATAAGATGTTTTTATGCATTAGACAAGTGTGGGAGGTGGGAGCAGAGCCAGTGCTGGCGGGGAGTCCCAGCCCCGCGGTGTCACCTCAGTGCTGCCAGAACACAGGCCTGGCCTTGGAGCCTCCAGCCTGTCCCTGTGTGAGGGGCTGAGAGAGCCAGGATGGGTTTACTAGTGAAGCACCCGCAGTGTTCCCTGGTTCCCAGCACCGTGCTGTCTGGCTGCAGCGGCCTGACCCTGCTGGCCTTGCGCTTCTCAGGCCAGGATCCAGGCAGAAAGGTGGAAACCAGCCACCAGAGTGAACTGGACGTGAATCTCCTTTGCCATAGGAGGCATCACCCAGGTTTATTGCAAGCCAGCATCCCCTGCTCAGGCTTCTGACATTGTTGGAAGTGCCTTAAGATCTGAGTGCTGGATGGGGAGGCCGGCGGTGCTGGAGCCGGGCGGCAGCGTGGGCTGGTGTCTGTATGAGAGGGTTCCCCAGCCCCGATGGCATGGCTGGCCCTTCTGCTGCCATCAGCAGGGCTCTTCGCTTCCTTTTTTAATGCAGGAGCTAACGATGACCTTTGCCAAGTGCTGCAAGGTCCGTGGGTGATAACCGTAGTTAGCGTTACTGCAGATCCTCGAGGAGAGGAGCCCACTGCTGCACTGGGGAGTCAGTGCAGGCACCGAGCTGGGAGCTGGGAAAGAATCTGCTGTTTAAAAATACACTGCTGACCGGAGCTGTTTACTTGTGCTCCTGCTGAAAGGTTGGCCCGTGGCAGAGCTGCTGTGTGCTGGAGAGGCTCCCGGGGGATCGGGCGATCCCCTCGCTGCAGCCGGGGCGCGGGGCAGGGGAGCTGCTCCCGATGGGCCCCTGGCTGCCAGCGGTGCCCTGGGCTGGGCTGGGTAGTTAGGGAGCTGTACCGTGTACGAGAATACCTTGGGTAAACAGGAGAGAGAATATCTTCCTTCTGGGAATTCCCAGTGCCCATGGCTGAAGCCATTGCTCAGTGCTGGGTTTGTGTCAGCTCTGGGTCAGCTTTGGTGTGTGCTGGGCTGAACAGCGCTAGTCACTGTGTTACCTTGTCTGCAATATCCCAAACTTCAGATGTTCCATAAAAACAATTTAGGGAAATGCTTCATCAGCTCCGTCTGGACCCTGTAAGGTCAGTCAGTATTTAGCACAGAGAAAAAAAGATTTTTGATTAGGACGTTCAAAAGTAATTTTTAATTTTTAAATAATTCAATATGTAATATCCTTGCTCTTTACTAAAATAGCAGTACACTGAAAAATTGACATTAATGTTAAAGTACTTGATTTCTCATTAAGTGTATATAATGTTAGTATTAATTAAACAGCTATTCTTGCATTGTCTCTTGGATGTAAATGTATATTTAGCCACTGAATTTTATTTTTTACAAACTAAGAATGCATCTTGGCTGGGGACTGGAATGAGATGGCCTTTAAGGGCCCTTCCAACCCAAAGCAGTGTGTGATGCTGTGATCTGTCACCAGTATCACTCCCAAGGCCTGGTGCGAGTGTGCCTCAGGAGTAAGTGCTGTGTGAGAGCTGACGTCAGGCAGGTGTGAGCGCTGCAGAGCTGCAGCCCCTGGAGCAGGACTTCTCTGGAGCTGGAGATGACCCATGTGCTCTGCTATATTTAGAACATAAACAGGCACAGCAGATACTGGGAGGGGACCCTGTGCAGTGGCAGTGCCCTTCACCTCTGGCCTCGGCCCAGATGTCCTCTGTGGGCACGGAGAGGGGGATGGAGGGGACAGAGCGCATGGAGCGTGCGGCCACCGCAGCAGACACTGTGCTGTGCCCTGCCCTGCCCAGAGGAGGCAAAAATAGGTGCCAGAAATGGAACTTTAGGTTTGGGTAGGGCACTTTCTTTTCTTTTTTTATTATTTCTCCCCCTCCCTGTGAAATGAATGCACAAACTCTGCATAGGGCTGGAGAGGGGAGAGGGGTGTTGACCCCCGAGGTTCTGCCCCGCTCTGTGTGAGGAGCAGTGGCACTGCAGCCCTGGGCTCTGGACACTGTCACCTGTTGGGAAACACCTCTGGTGGGCATACCTGGCAGCTCCTTCTGCCCTGTGAGCGGGAACAAGCAGCCGTGGTGTGTGTTACTGGGAGCGTGGGGAGGAGGAGGCAGCCAGGCCTGTGGCTGTAACCTCGGAGGTGCTGCAGGAGGAGGTCAGGGCTGGGACAGCCCCAGCGGGATCTTGTCCTGCTGCCTAATTAGTGCTAATGAAACCTGCGAGGCTGGCCTAGAGGAGCGCACAAATCAAGATGAACTTGTGTGGGATAATCTGGCCCTTAGATATTAGGAGGATAATTTTAAACCGAGAATGATTATGTAGTGTATTCAAATTGTGCGCTGGAGCGGCTGAGTCAGCTCCAGCTCTGACTCTGCCTTGTTTAAATGCCGTAGGATTTTTTTCCTAAATTTGGATGCCTAAAAGCCTGTTAGACTGTCTACAGCAAAAATAAACACTCGAGTTCCTAAATCAGGAAGCCGGTTTTCAACTGAAATTTGATTTTTAGTGTAATTTTGAAACATTTTCTTAAATTTTTTTTTTTTTTTGCTTGGAAAAATAAGCCTAAGTAGAACTCATTTTGAAATTACGTTAGCCTCGTCAGATGTTCCGATAGATGAGTCATCTGCGTTTCCTGAAAGCTGAGATAAAGATGTCTGAACAATGGGGAGATAGATGTCAAATGCAAATCTTGTTGTGGGAGGCTGCAGATGCAGAGGACCCCTGTCAGTGCGGGGCTGCCCTGCTCCTCTGCCCCTGTGCTGGGGAGTGGGACACAGGGCTCAGCCTGGCCTTGCAGCTGCCGGGCTGTGCTCAGCAGTCTCCACCTGGGCTTTCTGTGGGGTGGGAGCTGTTGTGGCCCAAAACCTGCTGGCTCTTCAGTGGACGTGGTGAACACGAGTCATACGCCTGCCTTTGGAGCGAGCATTCACCACGGGCTCTGCAGCTTCCAGATCGATTTTGGGTCTCGAGTTATGCTCCTGCTAAGGCAGCTCCTTCATGCGTAAGCTGGGTGTCCCAATGAAGTGCAAACGTTTTTTCCTACTCTCCCTTCAACAGGTGAAAAGTCTTGAACTTTCACATTTCTCTGCTTCTGGAAGCTGGGAGTGCCAGTCTCTTCACTGATGATGTCTGAGCTTGAAGCTGTGGTGCTTTGTTTTTAAGATCCAGTGCTTGTTATGATAGTATTTTGTCTTTAGGTGTAGAAGTATTTATTTCTTGAAATGAAACTCCTGAATTCTGTAAATGTGGCTACCACCTTTTACCAAGAAGCCTTAAAAATATATAAATGAATTATTGTTGAAATTGGTGAGCACCTTATTTCTTCTACCTCTGAGATGTAATTGTTAATTGTTTAAGTCTCTCTACTTCATCATTGCTTCAAAAACTATTAATTTTTTGACCTGCTGTTCCCCTTTGTGTGACACTTACATAAGGGTGTAGAATAGAACCTTATTTCTTTTAAAATGAGGAAAAGAAAATCCCAGTAAGTGTATCTCACTAGTAATGTGACCGTGGCAGATCGTGGCTCTGATTCTTCTTTAATTAAGGCAGAAGGAAAAACCCAGAACACTTGAGCAGGTGACTCTGGGGTAGTTTTACCTGTGTGGGATCTGGCGAGGCAGGGACAGGATCCTGGGCGCAGAGGTGAGCTGAGGCTCGGGCTGGGAGGCAGATGGACACATGGCTGATTCCGAGGAAGCTCGTAAAGCAGTAACCCTTGGCAAAAAATGAAAACATAAACAATGTTCAAATTCCTAAGGTCTGATTTGCCATTTTTCTCCTCTCCAGCCTGTATGTTTGCCAACAGGCTGAGCTCCAGAAGAGGAAGCGAAGGGAAAGTGGCAAATATGTAGGGAAAATGGGGCAATTGTTGGGCTGAGTGGCAAATAGTCCATTAACAAACCAAACAATCCAAAGCGCGTGTGTTCCTCTCTGAGAAGATAAATGGTGTTTTGAAGTCTTATCAGATCCTTGGACAAAAGAGTTACGGCTCATTTTACAGCTGCAGCTCTGCCTCGGCAGGAAGAAATTAAATAAAAATTAAAACATTGCTCCGCAGCATTTGCACTAATTTTTTAGAGGCTGTGTGTAATAGAAACCAGCATGGGCTTCTGTTACAGTCTGGAACTCTGCTGGGCATAGTCAGAATCAGTAAAATTCTGAACTAGTTTGCAAGGGAAATGTAAAAAGGCATAAAATAAGGTAACCTCATGTCTAGAACATTCAGTCATTTACCCCAAGTCTTAACTGTGTGGTCAGGAGCAGCCTGTGAGGCCTCTCTCCTTCCCAGGATGACCCCAAGTCTCTGTTTTTCCAAATACAGATGCCTTGTTGCCAAGGCTCACAGAAATTTGTTGGAAGCAACAAATTACACTGAAGACCAAATGATCACATCTGGTTTTTGACTTTGGAAATGTGCTGGTGTTTCTTCGTTGGGACGGCAGGGCCTCGTTAGCTCAGCCGGCTGTCATTTAGGAACTGCTGCCGCTGGTGCTGCTTGGGAGTCTGTGCTTCCCACCAGGAGCAGCTGCTGTGTCGGAGCGTGCCCGAATGCCTGAGAGGGAGCCTCTTCTCCAGGGCACTGGCTAAAGCCAAGGCGAGTCCTCAGCCCTCCTGTCAATTCACTGAGGTCCAGACAACCCTGGTAAGAGAGAGAACCGCCATCATTTTGGGGCTGGTCAGTAACTGGCACCTCCTCAATCCTCTCTGTTTGCTTGTGCTTCCTTTTGTTCCTTTTTGCCTGAGCTCATGCTGGGGGTCCAGCTGGGGGTCCAGCCTGTTTCTCCATCCAGGGCTGCACTCAAAGCAGCACTCAAATCAGAAATAACGAGCTGCTTTTATCCTGATCCAGAGTTCTGTCTTGTCCCTCATTTCATGGTGCCACTAGGAGGATTACTGCTGTTGAAATGAGATTTAAGTCAACACTGAATTGTCAGGTCCTGAAATACAGGATTATGCAAGTAAGAAAACTGTCTTAGGGTTCATGTTTGAGTTTATTGAGATACTTATGACTTATCCTCTTCATTAGGGAACATCAGAGGATTTAACTGATGCAGAACATGTGTTGAGGTAGTTGAAAGCAACTGCAATGTTTTGATCAAATAGAGGAAAATACATCTGATGAAGTGGTTTTTCAAAGAAGAGGAATAAATCCAGCATAGTGATGCTGGAGGACTTTACCCTGGCATTGGCAAACCGCTTCCTCAGACTGCATTTTTGTTATACCACACTCACTGCATAAACTTCCCAAATCCTTGGAGAACCTGAGAAGTCCTCTGGCCTCCCAGCAGTGGGATGGTGGGTGTGTTGGTGCTGCTCCGACAGGAGGGTGCCGATACTGCCATGTTTGCTGGAGCAGGAGAGGGGCAGGGGCCGGCTGGGGGAGTGGGTTTGGATCCAGCTTCATCTCAGAGCACTTCAAGTCCCGTCAAGTTCCTGGAAAGACACTCTTCGACTCCAGATTTCTCTGGACCGTTCCTAACTTGGCGAAATGCTACAGAGTTAGCAAAAAGAGAGACAGTGCTGCTTGAAGAGAGGAGCAGTTCTGGGAGCAAGCAAAGCTCAATACTTTTTACTGGTGTGATTTCAGTGAATTTACGTGGGATAACTCCAGGCTTAAATAGAGACATAAATAGTTGTGAGATTGAGATTTAAATTTGAAAAAGAGGAATGACAAAGTGTGGCAATTGTCCTTCATGTATGTGCACAGTGCTCATGCTGCTGTGCTGGCTGCATGGGAGAGCACGTGTCCACGTGCAGTGGCAGTCTGTGGCTGGGGCAGGTCATGGGGTCACTGGTATCTCTGGGGAGCAGGGTCATTTGTCTGGGGACACGCTCAAAAACCCTGCAGCCCAGGAGCAGCCAGCAAACCCCAGGTAGCTGCAGGTGTAGTTTGTAACCACGACTTCACAGGAGTAAAGCTCATTGTTTTCTGCTCTTGTTAAATTGTCTCCTGGCCATGGATGGAGTTGCTGTCCAAGGGAAGTACCCACCTGCTGAAATTCGGGAACATCAGGAGCCCTGTGGCATTTGAGCCCCTAGCAATGTTAATGCTCCTTCAATATCCAGCTTTTCCAGTGTTGTTTTTGCTTTCCCTGTCCTTTCTGTAGGTGTTTCAAAAACATTCTCAATGTTGAAAGCGGAAACACAAGCTGATCATAAACATCACCAGGGGTAAGATTGCTTTACGTGTGCTGGAGAGGAACCTGTGGAATAACCATTTGTGGAAGCATGCAAGCGAGCAGGCAGAGTCCCAGGGTGAGTGTGAACAGTGGTCACACTCTGGGATCACAGACTGATAATGCCAGAAGGGAATTTCTTTATCCTGACAGGATTCAGTCTAAAGCCCTGTGCAGTGCCAGTGCTGGTCTTTGATACTGGGCGAGGGGGAGGTTGCACATTTTCTATTTGAGAGCATCTTTCCAGCCTTGGCTAGCCCAGGGAGAGGTTTTCATTCCTCAGGAGCCTGGCAGGTTTTTAGGTGTGCAGGAGCCAGCACAGCGGTGTCAGGAACACTGTTTTGCTTCGTTTATTCTGTTGTATGGGAACAAGAGTGTGCACATTTAACTGAAGTCTTTGGAAAAGAACAGACAGAATGAAATGTTTTCTGGGGCCTTGGGGCTCCTCATAAACCGACATTGCTGAAGCAAATACTGGGAGGAAGAAAAGCATACAGCTGGTCGGTGTCTTTGAGCAGAATTTGGCTGTCAGTGTGCAGCAGCTCGGAGCACGTTGTGCCACAGAGACAGGGAGAGCTGGAGCAGGATGGGCTGCTGGCTCTGCTGTCCCTTCCCATTTCTTACAGTGGAATCAGCGTTTAGAGCCAGCTGTAGATGGGAAATTGTGCCTGGAATTCAGCTTTCTGGTGGTAGGGCGTGTTCAGAAGATCATCTGCATCGACATCCCCTTGCTTGTCTGTGCAGTGGTAAAATCTTCCCTGCCGTGAGCTGAGTCAGGGGATAGCTGGGGTGTCTGCAGTGACTGTAACCAAATACAAATGCAGGTGAGCTGGAGAGCCCCTGGCTGGGCGCACTGAAGGGTTAAGGAGTTCACACTCACTAGACACACCTCAGAGGAAACAGAAGAGTCAGGTCTTTGTATCCCTTTCCCTTGGTATTTACTCTAGTTGTTGCCTGGACACTGCAGCTGCACCTCACGTCTGTGGAGCACAGTGAGATGCTTCCCTTGCACAGGGCATGCAGGTGATGGATGGATGGATGGATGGATGGATATGGCAGCTTTAATTCCAGGTTAAGTACCTTACAATGCAAAGTTCTTGTTGACAGTGAGGAACAGGGAATTTTTTCATAGCAAAAAACTCCATTTGTGATTTAAATATTTCCTGGTGATGGTCGGGGTTTGTGGTGGTGTTGGTTGGTCCGGGGAGCCCCTCACCAGGCCAGGCATTTGTTGCACAGAAGTGACTGTTTGTGGGGTGGCAGCTGGCAAACTAGACCTGCAGTACAGTGTGAACTCACTGCAGCCAGGACTGGGCAGTTTGGTCTCCTCCTGTGGCTGGGACTGAACAGGAGGAAGTGAGGGATTTTTAGAATAGTAACACCATGCATTGTTGGTTAAAACTGGCTTTTTGGGAAATGGTTATAAACTTTTGAGAGCAGGAGTTAAAGGAGTCTCCAGACCTCAAAGTCAACTCAGGTTTTTGTAGCAATATAAGTAAAACTACTGCTCTCACCTGCCAAGGGCTGGAATACACAGGGCAGTGTTGGTGCTGAGAGGAGACAGGTTTGCAAGGAAGCTCACTGAACTCTTTGGGAAAAATAACCTAAAGGCACAGAAAATGTGTGAATGTTGGTGAGAAATTAACTTTTCTGCATGCGATTGTTAAATAAGCAACAAGTCAACTCAAATGTGTGTTAAATAGAAGGAGATTGATGGGCTAAGCAAGGACCCTTTTCCAGAGGTCCTGGAGAGGCACCCAAAGATAGCAGAAAGGTCCCAAGGGAGGTACCCATGGGTGAGAGGCACGTTTAGAGCACACACAGATGGAGATAGCAGAGGAAGGTGAGAAAAGAAAGTAGCCAGAGGGAAAGAGGTGGTGATGATCACTGGAGTTCCTCAGCACACCGAAGTAAAATGTGTAAGGAGGTGATTAAGTCTCTAACTAGAAGAGAAGGCAGGAGAGAGGAAGAAATTAAAGGGAGAGACAGAGAAGAGACAAAAGGCACGAGGTTGAAGAGGTCAGATGCTGTTACGCCACGTGGGAAGATGGCACAGGAGGGAGGGCTGTGTTTGAACAGTGGGAGCAGGTGGGAGCTTGGGGAAGCAAATTAAAGCCCAGGAGAAGGGAGAACCCATAGCTCAGGCGGTGCCCTGGGGATGCAGCATGCAGACAGGCTCCAGGTTCCTCCTCAGGGAAAGGTGTTTGTTCCCAGTTTCTGCCAGCTCTTTGCAATAGGTTTTTGCACCTAGCTCCAAGTGTGGCTACTGATGTGATTAAATATATCTGAAAACTAACATTTGTTGATGGATTTATTTTGTTTTACTATGGAGGAAAGCACAAATAGTTTTGCCTTGTTGGAATCCTTTAGCATTTGGCTTCATTAAGTCAGGCACTGAAAATTGGGAGAGTGTGTTGCTTGCTCCTGGCTTTCTGTGTCACACAGAGGTTTTGAAGTCAGGCTGGTTTTCACATTGTTTTTGCCCTTGCTCTCTCTTTGGCTTTGGTTGACAGTGCAGAAGAGACCAAGGGAGCCCCTGAAGAGCATGTGGGAGAGAGGCAGGGGAAGGGCTCCTGTTCTCTTGAACGAGAGCTGGGCTTTGGGGTAAGGAGAGAGTTTTGTTCCCTCCAAAGACATGAGGGAAATGCAAAGTGATTTCATTTTGACTTCTCTTTATGTTCTCTGTTATTAACCATATTGGTTTGAAAAATAGCTGACCTCAGTATTAATCTATTTTACTTCACATGGCAGTTTTTAAAAATTAAACTCTATGATGTAAATTATGTAAATGATGTCAGAATGACTTTCTGGGTTTCACACTTTATCTGCCGCTGATTCCAGCAGGGCTCTGGAGCTGGAACATCCCTTCTCAGTCTGACTTTCCTCTGTGGGAATGTTCTGATTAAGCTGTGGTTGGCTGGGGGGCTTCCCTTGGTGTCTGGAGTACAGCCGTGGGTCAGTTGCTCAGCACTACCCGTAGTTGTTACATTCTTTTCTCTCTGTTCTGTTTAAATGACAAATAATTAAGTGTTATTGAGTGACTGCTCAAATTCTGTTTTGATCACCTGACAAATTACTCGGTTCAGCTTCTGCTCCTTAGTGTTGTGTAAAAGCTGTCTGAGCCCTGGGAGCCTTGGAAGGCAGGGATTCCCAGTGGGGATGGGGCTTTGGAAGGCAGGGATTCCCAGTGGGGATGGGGGTTTGGAAGGCAGGGATTCCCAGTGGGGATGGGGGTTTGGAAGGCAGGGATTCCCAGTGGGGATGGGGCTGTGCAAGGCAGGGATTCCCAGTGGGGATGGGGCTGTGCAAGGCAGGGATTCCCAGTGGGGATGGGGCTGTGCAAGGCAGGGATTCCCAGTGGGGATGGGGCTGTGCAAGGCAGGGATTCCCAGTGGCTGTGGTGCTGGCTGTCGGGAGCAGCGCATCTCCAGCTGCCCTGAAACGCCTTGCTGGGGCTCTGAGGGCTTGGCCATAGCGAGCAAAGCTCTCACCTTTAACTTGTTTCTTTGTAGGGAGGTTGTGGGGTAGAAAAGTTCTCATTTGCTATTGTGCTACTTTCCTGTTTTACTGTTTAGGGCCAGTCTGGTCTCACATTAAAAAAAAAAAGTCAGGGAAAAGAGGGGAATTTAATAGTGGTTTCTGCGTGAAGTATATTAAAAGAGAATTTGGGTTTTTGAAGAGCAAGTAGCTGTAAGGCAGCCTTGCAGCCAATGCTCTCATCTCTGGGGCTTTGATTGTGCCTCACACATGCTGAACCTGGGGAAAAAGTGCTTCTGCAATGAGATCACGATACACCAGTCCTCCCTCTGAATGTTCCTGTTTGTTTCATCAGCTCGGTTGGCTCCCACACATGGAAAGTTTTTCATTTCCCACCAGCTATGTGGCTGAACACTTCAAGTGAGAGCGTTTGAGTCTTCAGGTCATGGGTGTGTGTTTGAGCTCACACACTCAGATAATATCTGCAGAGGTGGCATTTCCCTCGCCTCGGCGTGGATGGGAAGGGTAGAAGGGTAGTGGCACAGTTGAAATGTCTTACAACAGACTTAAACTGCCAGTAACAGAAATCAGAGAATCATTAAGGTTGGACCATGGAGTCCAACCTGTGACTGACCAGACCAGAGCACTGAGTGCTACATCCAGTCATTCCTTGGACACCTCCAGGGATGGGAACTCCACCCTTCCAGTGCCTGGCCACTCTTTCTGGGAAGAAATTCTTCCTGAAAATGCTGCTTCCTACAGAAAGATTGCTTCTGTAAAACAGCTATTACCCCCTTTTCCTTTCCACCATTGGGTTTGGGCTTTCGTACCTCCTTGTGGGATGGGACCCCTGCCTGGCTGTGGGGTGGCTGCTGGGATGGGCCAGGGAGCTGAGCTTCCCTCCGGAGGAGCGGAACGCTGCCGCTGTCTGCACAGCTCTGCCTCGGGACAGGACATTGCAGCTGTCAGTGCCCATGTGAAAATAAACAATCAGAGGGAATTCTGACCACAGAGCAGCGCTCTGGCATGTTTTGTGATTATTTAACTTCAGAAAAATAAATCCTGCCACCGGTGTTTCCCACTAGTCCATGTGCACTGACCTGCTCTGTTCGCGGCTGATGGATCTGCACCTCTGTGTTCCTGCAGAGCCCAGGTGCTCTGTGAGGGCTTACAGACACTGAAAAACAGCTTCTGCTGTTTATGTGTTCTTTCTGCTCCTCTAATGTCATTGTCACATATTTCATAAGCTTTTCTGAGGATTTTTTCCTCAGTGTGTGGCGGAGAGAGTTGAGCTTTTCAAGGCTTTGACACTGAATATTCACCCTGCAGCCGCGTTTCTGAGCACGCAGGGGCTCTCACCAGGTCCTTGTTCCTACAGCACCGGTCTCTGCTCTCTGTGTATTTGCTTAACAAAGAGTTGCATTTTTAAAAATAAAGCCTCTACAGAGGCTTTAGCAGAGAGGGGATAGAGGGGTCCTGAGAGCAAGTGATGTTTTGTCATAGCCTTAATTATATTTGCACTGTGCTGGTGCAGATAGATACTGTCTTTATTTGCACACTGCCTTACAGTGGATCTTTTGTTCTGTCCTTTTATTGTCGTTTTGTTTCATGTGGAAAGTGAGTGAGGCCAAACCTCTGGGGTAGAAGGTAGCAGAGGTGCAGAGTGTGTGATTAGAGCAGCACTGCCTGTTAGAGGCGCTTAAATGAGTGCAACACACCTGTCAGGCAGCTTTTCGTTGTAAAACATTGATCTGCAATATCAGTGTTAGGAGGCCTGGAAAGCACTTAGTGCAGGAAATTGTTCCTGAGCTGTAGGAGAAAAAAACCCGTGAGCGATGCAGGGCCTGTTGAGCCCAGCATCCCATGGCTTCCCCCCTCAGGAGCGCAGCACAGAGCTGAGCGAGGAATTCAGCACCGGTACGGGTCAGGACTTCCAGCAATGGTCAGTGCTTCCGTGTCCCACTGTTAATGATTATTGGATCATGTCATGGGGGTGTACGCTGACCTGAGGGCACGGAGGCTGGACACTGGGCTGAGCCCGTGCCTCGGGGCTGTGCTCTTACTCGTGGGGCAGGCAAGGCCCAGTGGCCACCCCAAATCAGAAATTAGGCCAAGTGCTGATGCTCTGTGTGCCCCCTCACAGCCCCGCTGCTGTGCCGGTGAGTGCTCACTTCAGTGGGGCACTGTGTCCTTCCCTGCCACCAGCTGGGCTGTCTCTGCTCCTTGGTTTGCCATGGAGCTGCTGCGGCCCCTCAGGGTTGGGGCTGTTTGGGTGGGGTTTTTTTAAGGAGATGTGGTGAGTGTGTCCCAAAGTTCAGAGTGGAGCAGTGCTGCTGGGAGGCCTCACGTGCCGCCCCAGCGGGGCCTCCAGCCATACCCCAGTGCCAGGTTTGCTGCTGTTGTGGTTCCCGCAGGGACGGGAAGGGTGTTTATTTGGTTAGGAAGCTTTTACTGTGCCTCAGCACACACTTGCAAGGTAAAACAAACCTGATGTGTCAGCCGTTGTTTGCTCACGACACTTTCCCTTTTCTACACTTGCTTGCTTCAATTTGTTCTTTGTTGTGGACTTTTAACTCTCCCTTTGCCTCCCGATATCAAATACATCAACTTTTTTGGTATCTCTTTTTGTCACTGAAGTCTGAATTGCTTATAGACAGACTCTCATCATAGGAATTTTTAAATCATAAACTTGTTAAAGTTTTGTTATTTCTCTGCTGCTGAACCCTTTGTTATTTATATCCTTTTCTTCCCTCATTTGCCTAAGCAGTAAACAACTTTATTAATCAAGCTTGTCGTCAGTTTGCCATGGTTTGGTGAGTTTCTTTATCTAGCCTCTAATTACTGTAAATTTGTCTTTTTTCTTGCTACGTATTCCTCTCTGAATGATGTAGTAAAATCTTGGGTTTGCATTTTGCTAGTGCCTTTACTGACACCCAGCAATGTACTAACAGTACTTTCTGCAGGGTGTTGCTGTGCTGGATGGCCCATGGTGTGCCTGCTGGGGACCTGTCCTCAGCCATGGTTCACACACTTCCACGCAGCCACTGCCACCTCCTGCAGTGGGTTTGAATGGTAATGCTGGTTGTTCAAAATTAGCTGCATCCTTAAATTCTGACTGCTGTATTTCAGCTCTCCTTGCCTCCCCTGGTGTTTTCTTCACCCCAGGCTGAGCAGTTAGGGTGCTCTCCGTGCTGGGGAAGGCAGAGGAGGAGCTGGAGATGTGGGTTAACTGGGTCATCAGCTCGAGTCAGGAGGTGGAGGAGCCTCTGCAGGATCCTGCTGTATTTGTGAAGGGTTTGCTGCAGTGGGGCACCCAGGCAGGACAGCCTCCTCCTCCTCTGGTGGGTGCAGTGCCCATGGCAGCATGTCCCGTGCCTGCCCTGCCCTCCTGTCCCAGCGCTCTGGCTGCTGCACTCCCTCCGCCCCACTCACACGCTTCGCTTTTTTTGTCCAGAAGTGACTAAACTTCCTGTTATTCCACTCTGTCAGTTTTTCCCCAATCCTGCTGTCCTGTTGAGCAATATTTACTTGCCAGCAGCTTCCTCTGCCTCTGTCCTGCTCCATCATGTTCCCACTTACCTCTCCCCAGCCACACTTTGGTATTCCCAGCCCTTAGGAATGTTTGCATTCACTTAGTTGGACTTATATCCACCAAAGCCAGGTGGATAAAGAGTAGTGTTAACACTGGGAGAGTGTTAACTGGATACTTCAGGAATGCACTGTGGACCTGGTTGGGTCTGTGGAGGAAGAGCTGCCCCTTGGTTCTTGGTGTGAGCAGTGCTGTGGGTGCAGCCAGGGCAGCATCGCAGCATGGCCCTCAGCTGTCCTGAGCTGACAGATGCTGCTCATGCACATGGAGCCACTCTTTGATTTAGCAGGGCTTTCCTCCAGATGATTAGAAATCAAAGGGGCAGCTCAGGAGGAGGTTTTCCCTCTGGAAATCCATGGGGAGCTGGAGGTGCTGGCTGATGCCGTGGGGAGGTGTAGGATGGCTCTCCTCAAGTGCCGGGCATAGCTGGCAGGGTGGGCAGTGGCTGAGGGTGTTTCTTGTGCACCCCCAGGGTCCAAGAACCTCTCCCAGCCCCACACTGAGCCCTCTGCACCGAGATGGGACAACCAGGCAGGCACAGGGACGTCCCTGATCCGGCACCTTGCAGGGCTCATGCACCCAGCCCGCACCACGTGCCTTACTGGGACCAGTGGCAGCAAATGGCCACGGCTACCCGGCCCTGCCAGTGTAAAAATAACACCTCAGGAGGAATAAACAAGTTATTTTTGTGTATTAGGGGTGGCCATGCAGAGCTGACTCAGGGCCTTGCCTTGCGCTGCCACCGAGGGCTTACTCAGACATCCTGAGCATTTAGAACAGCTTGAGGTGCTTCCCCTGCTTTGGGAAGGTGGGATGGGGCCAGTGGGGTGTGGGAGGTGTCAGTGCCCTGGGAGGGGCAATGCTGCTGTGTCACGGAGGAGTGGGCTGCCAAGTGCCAGGTCTGGGGGTCCCACAGCAACACAGCGGGTCCTGCCAGAGCAGCTGCTGGCTCAGGTGGTGCTTGTGCCCAGGAACCATTAATGACATGGCATTTCAACGAACTGGGAGAAACATTCTCTGGAAGTGAGGAGGGACAGAGCTGCTAGGCAGTGAGTAGTACCAGCAGAGATTGGGTGTGAAAACTGGTACAGAATGGAAAACAGGTTCTCGTCTGTAGAATTAAACCACTCATCACCCGTAGGCTACAGCAGGGCTGGCTCTGCCAGGGAGAGCAGCTCTCTTTTCGTTTACTTTTTCATGGCAGTGTATCACTGTAACAAGTCTTAATTTTAATTGTTTTAATTTGCATGTGCTGAATTCTGTCAGTGACTGAATTTTGTGGCACAGTACCATTCCTGTCAGGCTCCCTGTGTGATGCTGGGGACCAGTGGCCATGTACAAAGCTCTCCTCATTTCTGGGGGCTTGCTCCCTATTCACTTGTAGAGGTTTTCTCCTACAAGGCTTTAGATGTGCCGTAAATGCTTGTACCAGAGCCTGTATTTTTTTCCCTCTGCAGTACCATGCTGGTGCTGGCTTACCTATCTAAATCTTCTCTTTTATTCCCTGCCCCTTTTCTGGGAATGGCACTGATTTTGATGGTTCTCCAAAGCTTTGCTCACCTCTCTGATAAGCATCTCTTTTCACCACCAGATAGAGTTGGCCTCCAGGTCTCTTAAAAATGTGACTTATTTTATGTCCCTCCTGTCTCAGGACTTTCTTGCTGACAAACTTCATGTGTACTCTTCATATTGCACCAAATCCTCTGGTCTTGAAACACCTTTCCTTCAGCACCCAGTAGCCAGCAAGATGAGCGAGAAGAGCAACCCTGTGGCAGACGCATCAATTTAAAACCTGCTTTATCAGGTGTCCCTGAGAGTTGTGTGCATACAGTAAGCCCTTTCCCCATTTCCTTTTGCAGTGCATTTACCATTCCTTTACATAAAACTTATTCTTATATATGATTTCAAGTAGTCAGTCTAGCTTGAGGAGAAAGATTTCCCCCTTTGGTAGCATATGAAGTTCAGGTGGGATGTTTGCATGTGCAGAAAAGAAAGCCAAAGCTAATGATTCTACTTACACCATAATCATGATGCAGTTGAGAGGAAAAGGAGAAGAGCTATGTTTGTTCTGTCTTGCACATTTAAGGAAAGATGCAAGGCTAGCTTTCTGTCAGCCTGGTCTTTATCTTTAATGATTGTTCTTTGATTTTCACTTCAAACCAGACAGAATTAGCTTTAAAAGAAAAAATTCAAAAGGACAGGAATATTTAATTGCCAGCCAGCAGAAATAAAGAGTAAACGTGTGGGCCTTGGAGGTGCCCTGGCGTGGGATGTGGTGGAACCTGGCAGGGACTCATGGCAGTGCCCTTTTTGGGGGGAATGTGGCAGTGCCCTGGAGTGGGTGGCAGCAGCTTCAGGGGCTGTTGCTGATGTGGGGGTGCCTTTGGGCGTGAGGCCCCAGTGTTGACCTTACTCATAGGTGTGTGTGGCCAGGTTCATTAACTGCTCTGAGCTGCTGATTAAGTCGTGCAGAGTCTCGTTGCTGTGGCTCCCTTGGTTGCCGTGGCTCCTTGTTCCGTGCTGTCATGTCAGGCTGTGGAAGGGTTGTCATTGTGTGCTCCCAGCCCGGAAGGGGTGACCTGTGTGGCTCTGGATTTCCTCTGACCCTGGGGCAGCTGGCATTGCCCTGGGATGTGCACGGTGCTCACTAATTACTGCTTCGTTAGCGCAGGAGCGCTCACGGCGGGTCCTGGCCCCGCAGCCACAAAGTCCTCACACAGCGACACTTCCATGCTCTGGTGGGGTGTGCGGGCCAGCTGCTCCCTCGGGATTCTTGCTCCCATTAGGAACGTTGCATTAAATACCGCTTTGTGTGTTCCTGCCACCGCAGGTGCCTTTCTGTGGGCTCTGGCAGTCCCTGCCTGCCGGTCTGGGGGGGCTGCCCTGACTGCAGAGGGGCTGGGCATTGACTTTGAAGGTGTGTTCTGTAGGAAATCACTGTCCTGGCAGAAGCAGAAGCTGTTGGCTTCACTGAGTTCCCTCTTGTGGAAAGCAGGTGGAATTTTTTCTTAGAAGTTGTTAAAGATTTCCTGAACTTTTTTTTTTTTTTCAAAAGAGAAATCCTTCAGCTTATATCAGTTTCTAAAGTTCTTGTTGGACAGGGACAGTCCACTTGCTTTACTCGGGTGTGTTTGTGGGTTTGTCCTTTCGGGGGTGGCAGCTGTGAGATAAAGGCAAACCTCCATGGTTACACCTGTGGGTCACCCCGTGCTGGTGCCGTGGGGACCTCGGGGCTGCTTGTGGCACCCCATGCTGCTGCTCTAAGGGACTCCATGTCCACCTTTTGTTCTCTGTGATGGATGGTAGTGGTCCATCAGCCCCAGCATCCTCATGTACCTCAGAGCTGAACTGACTCATGGAAATTAATCTGCAGGCTTAGTGTTTTGTGGTGCAGTGACATCAGACTAAACTGCTCTGGGACTCGGTGCCTTCAGGGTGATGGGCACCCTGCCTCCTGCAGTGCCTGTCCTGTGTACCTGTGCCTGCTGTTTCAGTCTCTCCTTTTCTTTATTACTGAGTACACTGAATGGCCTAAATTTAATGATCTTGTAAGCAAACTGTACAGAAGGGGCCAGAAGTGTTGAGTTTTTGGTTGCCAGAGGCAGAACTTTCTGTCAGCTGCCGAAGGCAACCTGTCCTCAACTGTAGCACCCCTGCGCCCTGGTGGCACCCACAGGGTTCTCCCGGCTGCTGGGAAAGGCTGTTGGTTGTCTGATGCCCAAGGTCTCTGTCCCAGACCCCTGACAGCTGTCCCTGTCCCCTCCACAGCCACTGCTCTGGGTTATTGTGGCAGTGCCAGGGTGTGCAGTAATTGGGTAGAAAGGTTGGGATGTGATCGGAGCAGTATGTTTCCATCTAAGGCAGTTTATGGTGGTGTAAAATGTCTCTTGCACGTGTGGGGTCAGGGACCAGGAGCTGTTTGCATTCCTGAAAATCAGGTCACTTCTGCACACTCCTTTCAGGGATTCACGGATGGCCGTGCCCTGCAGGCTGTGGGTTTTCCACCAAGCCAAAGGCGCCAGGTTTATTTTGTCAGATGCCAACCAGCTCTTCCAGAAACACATGGAGCAGCAGGGCATGTGGCTCAGCAGAGACTTCAGTGTGGCATTGCTGAAAGAGAGTCAAAATCTTTTCTCACGCTGCTAATTCAAACCTGTGATCCTTTGTGAATTCTTGGGTAAAGCAGCTATCGCATTTCCAGGTAAAAACAACCATTGCTTCCCACAGTGCCACTACCCCCTTCTGTACCTGTGCACTGGTGGGTCAGAGCCCCACTGTCGGTGTTCACTGTTTGCTTTCCACATTCCAGGGACAGTGGCATCTCAGAGCAGAGATGAATTTGAAATCACTTCTTCAGGCTTTGGTATTGATTCCCATAACAGTTCCCATTTGAGTGACTGGCCTTGGTTTCAAGGAAATGTTTTATATATCTGTAAGAAGTACAGATCCTGGCAAATTTCTTCTTTAGGAAGAAATTTCTTTTTTGGGCAGAAATTGTTCCCTGTGATGTTGGGGAGGCCCTGGCACAGGTTGCCCAGAGAAGCTGTGGCTGCCCCTGGATCCCTGGAAGTGTCCAAGGCCAGGCTGGACGGGGCTTGGAGCAACCTGGGCTAGTGGAAGGTGTCCCTGCCCATGGCAGGGGGTGGAACTGAGTGATCTTTAAGGTCCCTTCCAACTCAAACTAGTCTGTAATTCCATGATTCTATGAAATTTCCTGTTCTGTCCTTTCCCCCTCAGAATGCTTTGTTTCACCTGTGCTCAGTTGTAAACTGAAATCCTATTTTGAAATAAAGTTAAATAAACTTTCCATATTTCAGTCAGAATTTATCATTTAACTTCACTTGAACAAGATAATATTCTGACAATTATTTTGCACACTAATGGTGTTAGGTAAATTTTAGTCAAATTTAGGAATAGTTTCAGTCAATAAAATACATGCCTGACATGTATTCAAGTTGTATTTAAAACAGCATATCAAGATGCTGTATTTGCTAAAAGCGAGTGGAAAATACAACAGAAAGGATAGCAAGAAAATTGAGAAAGGTGGAATTCTTTAGTAAACCCTGTCAATAAAACCCCCAAACATGTGGATATGTTGGTTTTTCAGGATACGATTCTAGCAGTGATTTCCAGTGTCTGGTGTGTGGGGCTGGAGTTCTCAGTAATGCTTTTAGAGCAGCCTCTCTCCCATAAAAATCCAGACATAAATACTGACAGGCATTGACCTTCAGCCTGCTGGAGGAGGCTGTGGGCGTGCTGCTGGACACAGAGAGCAGTTTATCGACGTGACGTTGATTTCTGTGTTATTCAGCACTGCCCTCAGCCAGAACCGCGGCTGCCGGCGCTGGCAGCGCCCGCCTGCTGACGTCTCACATTGCAGTCCCTGTCCTCAGCTCACCTGGGGCCTCAGCCCTCTGCAGCCGAGGTGTTCACTGGGGTGGAGGTGGATCAGACATCTGAGAGATTCAAATGTGCCCGTTGCTCAAACGGATGCAGCATTTGACAATGCGCCCATTTTCTCTCATACCACTAAATACACTAAAACAAATTATAGGCCTGGAAATATTATTAAATATTTATTATGCTTCAGCTCACCCATTAAACAGTTGCAGTGGGACCTGGTGGACCTCCAGCTCACTGCTCATTCCAGTCATTCCCGTGGAACTGCTGAGAGCCTGAGAGTGGTGGTGGAGGCAGAGGGGCTGGTTCCAGATGGAGCCACTGGCAGGGATTGGGGCGGTGAGCAGCAGTGTGGATCAGTGATCCCAGTGCCCGCTGGGCTCCGTGCTGCTCCAACTGCTCGTGCTCAGCACTGACCGACCAACAGAGCAAACCTCCCGTGTGTTGTACCTGGTCCGGACATAAAGTCATTCATTCTGCTCTTAACGTGGGAGTTACTGCACACTTGAGTAGGGATCATACGGATTACCAGGGATTGCTCTAAAAGGATTTCGTGGCATTGGGAGTTCAGGGAGCAGCTGAAGTTCTCCTTGGATGTGGCTCGTGGCTCCTAATGCCACTGTGACCCATGTGCAGGGGTACATACCCCCTTTGTGGGGGTCTGCTTTTCCTGTACCGGCCTGGAAAAACATGATTCCCTCGTCCTGGACTGGCTGAAGGCAAGTGGGGATGTTACCTGGGAGGAAGTCGAGTGTTGATCTAGTGCAGTCTGCTGAGTTTGTGTGTGCTGGGACTGTCAGTGTAACTACTGATGGATTGATTCATACCATGTGTGTATACAGATGTGGATATACAAATTTTTGTAATAATACCAAGATCAATCCCAAATAGTGTTAAATATTTATTATAACTTGTACATTTCTATAAATATGAATTAAAGTGTATATAAATTGAGATGGACATAAAGAAATACTTGTATTTCCGTAAGCTCCTGATGCATTTGCCAGTGGCTGTTAGAAAATGAAGATTCAGGTGGCTTGGGGGAGTCCCAGCAGCCACCTTACCCTGTGTCACAGAGTGGCCTGTGCTGGACAGGCGGTGGTGACACTGCTGTGGGTGCAAAGCAAAGTGTCACAGTGTGAATGTCCCCTTCCATATCCCCACTGCTGTCCCTGTCTCCATCCACATGGCTGTCCCCCTGGGCTGGTGCTGTGGATTATTCTGTGCTTCCTTGGAGGAGGAGGGACCCACAGACTACAGGAGCAGTGGGAAGGGTTTTGCTGCTGTGCTGGTGTCTTTCCTTCTGGTTTCGAGCTGGCAGTCTGCTCGTTCTGGTTGCTTTTCTCTTTCTTTTTTTAAATCCTGTTGGATTTCATGGCAATAGGACAGCTCCCATAAGAGTGCCATTAGCTGTGCGAGCCAAATGATCCATTAGAGAGGTTGAGGCTTTTCTGTACAATAATCACACGCAGAGACGTCATTAAGTGGTCAGTTCGGTGTGTTTTGATATGAAAAGATTCACTTAGAAAAGCGAACACCGTGTGCTGCTGTCAGTGTTCCTGTGCACAGCCCAGCACGGGGTTTGCCCATGAACCAGGAGCTGGTTAGGTGTGGGAGTGGCACCCACGGTCCCACAGCACCGGGGTGGCTGGCTGTGCACCAGGGCAGTGGCAGAGCTGGGTGCAGTGACCCCTCCTCCGGTGGGTGTTGGGCTGGGTCTCCAAGCAGGCTGTGCCCTGACCTTGTGTGGGGCCTCAGCAATTGCTACCCTGCCTCTGGACCACTGTCTGGCTTAGGGGCTGCAGTCTGCGTGCTTCAGGGCAGTAAAATAGGTCCCGTAATTCTTTGTTGTTTAATACTAAAAAAGTTTCTCTGAATGTGTGCTTGGCAAACCAGCCATGACACAAAGTGCCTGCAAACAGTTTATTTTTAAAAAGGAAACCATAGCTTACGGGGAGTTAAATGTTTTCCTGTAAAACACATGGGCATCAGGATAAATAGTTTTACCATTTACAGGCAATACTCGATGGTACGTAACAGCCGTCACAGCCATCCTCCTGCTCGGGTTCTAACGCGCCGGGCCGGGAGGAATTCGTACTCCCTACCAGAGGGAGGTGTTTGCATGTTTGTTTTGGATGAGGAATATTTCATGTGTTGCAGCTGCGCTGTTGAGCCTTGGCTGATGGTTCTCTGGCTGTGGCTCAGGCAGAACTGAGGGCTGAGGGAACACCGGCAGAGCGGCCTCAGCTCTGGCAGTGACCAGTCGGTACCACGGCACAGTCAGAACACCTTGAAGTGTTTGAAGCGACTGTAAATTACATCAGTCGTTAATAACTGTTAAATAGTGTTGTTTGACACTGCTGCGGGCAGAGGCAGCTCCTGGTGCCATTGTGGGCATCCCTCTTTACTCTCCTGCATCTCAAGCCCTGTTGCTAAGTAACAGTTTTTAATTGGAGAATTAATTTGGCTCTGGGACATCCTGAGCAGCAGTTTAAGAAATTTAGCAAATGTAAATGGTCAGGATGGTCAGGATGATGAGCACCCATTGGTGTCCACACCGCTCTGAGCTCCATGCACCTCCTTGAGCTGTGCCAGCAGGAAGTGTGGCCCTCCCTGCGGTGATGGGGTTGGCACTGGGACCTGGGGGAGAGCCAAGGGTTTATTCCAGGGGCCTCAGGGAGAGCCAGGGTTTATTCCAGTGATGTCTCTGCATGCACATTCTGCTCTCAGCTCTCGTCCCCTGGACTTCTGTGGAGATGCTTTCATGGTGTGGTGTTGGTGGATTGATGGAAAGCGTTCTCCTTTGAGCAGCAGTTGGTGTAGAACCACGCGCAGAGCGGTGCAGCCAGTGCTCAGGAGCTCGGCTTGTGCTACCGCAGTGGTATAAAAATAGCATAAATAAACAGACCCAGCGGGCTGGCGCAGCTCGGTGTGAGACTTTCCCAGAGCAGCTGCATTTCTGACAGCTGCCCACAGAGGTGTGCGACCCTCGGGCGTGCGGGGGCCGTGCGGGGTTACCTGACCCGGCAGCACAGGAGCTCCGTGTGGAGCTGGGCAGGCTGCCCCGCCTGGCATGGGGTCAGTGCCGGCCCGGGGACGGGCAGTGAGTGGCACACACGGGCCTGCTGGGTCTGAGTGTTTGTGCTGCTGCAGGACGATGACCTCAAGTAGTGACGGCAGGATCGCTGAGCTCTGTGTGTTTTGTCAGTGACAGCAGTAACTGAGTGCACAGAAATGGGCTCATTGTGCTCACGTCTGACACACTCAGGTGTAACCTCACAATCCAACAAGCTTGTCAGGATCCAAGTCTTGTAGAAATACCCTGTATTTTCAGAATGCAGAATTTTAGGGGGTGATTTTTCCAAGGTGGGACTGATGGGTTTCTTTTCTGTCTTGAGTTTGGCATGTTTTCCACAGTTCTGAAAGTATTCACTTGAAATGCCTGTGCTTTGTGGGGAATAAAACCACATTGCATAGCTGGGGGATGCTTCTGTTCTGTGGGAAGGTGCCTGGGGTCACGTACATGTTCCTGCTGCCCTGAAGGCAAAGGGAAGAAGTCCTCCCGCCTTGAGTCCTGATCACCAGACCATGCTGAGCCCTGCACTGCACTTGAGGAGGTGTCACAGGAGGCTGAACACGCCAAGGTCAGGCACATCCCAGTCCCACAGCCCGAGTGGATGGCTCTTCATTTTTGGCAATGAAAGTGGAGAAAGTAAATTCGTGTATTTAACACCAAGAAAAAATAGAGGGGCATAATGAGATGAGAATATTTATATATGAAAATATCCTGCTGCAAGGAGAGTAGAAGCAAACGTGTGCTTGCCCCCTGTTACAGTAGGAATTCCAAGTGCAGCAGCTGCTGCAGACCCGGGGCTGTCTGACTGTCGGAGGGGCTGGCGCTGGGCTGGGCTGGGCGCGCTGCCTGACGCTGCTCATCGCAGAGCCGGAACAAAACATCATGTGAGAGCGGCTGGGAACGCCGAGCTGGCCCTCTGCCCCTCACCCTGCTCGTCTTGAGGGACCAGAGACCTGCGGGGCCTCTGCTGAGGAGTGTGCTGGGCAGCCTCAGGAGCATTTGTAGGGAGTTTTAGTCCAGCAGGATTGTGGTGAAACCCCCCCAGTGTTCTGGTGCAGCCCATCGGGACGCTGCAGCGTGGAACTGCTGCCTCTGCATGTACTCATAGTATTCTTTTTGTGATGACTGAAAGAGGGTTCAGAAAAGGTTCAGAGAGATGAAAATCTGCCTTGAACTCTGTTGACTGCAGTTACCGGGATCCAGTAACAAGGTAATTAGGAGCTGCTTGCCCGCAGGGCCGAGGGGATGAATGCTGCCCTGTTCTGGGGAGATCTGTCACACTGGTTTGCAGCCTGCGCTTTCCAACTCCTGGGCGCTCTGTGGACCATTTGTAAAGGTCCGTGGAATAAAAGTAAAACAACAAACCCTGTTCCCAGACAGACATGTCTGCATTTCTTTTGGGAAATTTGCTAAGATATGCAAATTTTAAAAGATTGAAGGTTAAAGGTGCCCTGGGCATCAAAGTCACACGCAAACAAGGAGGATGTAAATGTTTTGACAGTAGCTGGTGATAACAAAGCACAACCAGTTTACCTGGGGATGTGGTATATTCTTGTAGTCTTTAACTCAGAGTAAATTATTTTCCTTGAGAACCAGCTCCTAAGTGGATAGAAATGCTGGCCTCGATGGGGAAGCAGCCCATCAGCGAGGCTCCTTGTTTCCCAGGAGCCAGAGGACATTGCACAGATCTCGGGAATGGTTTTTTATGGCTTTTAAAACATTTGAGTGTATGAAGTACATTAAGTGGTCGGGATGTACAACATGTACTGCCAGGCTTTGGATCCCATCCAGAGAGCTGTGGGGCAGCCTAAACCCCAGCACTGAAGTGAGGACACTGAGTTTAATCTGCATTTCAGAATCAGGTTTATTAACTGCTCCTCTCTCATTCCAGCAACACATGTTGTAGTTCCATGTTACTCGTTTAGCAGTAATTAGATCTGATTTTGTCAATGTGCTCACGTAAGATCTCATTTTCAGGGAACTGTTAAATGTGTCAGTCTGCCCCGTGTTACTGAGGAGCAGCAACACCTAACACAGGGTTGGTGTTGAGAGAAGAATTGACTTCAATAATGCTGTTCCAAAGTGCAGGCCTTTACCTTCCAGTTCACACAGTGGTGAAGTGCTCTGGGGCACCTGGGGGTTCTCAAATGAGTTGGTTTAGCAGTTAAAGGAGAGAACTCGGGGTCTTTTTGCCCCAAAGTACCCCTCGAGCTGAGAGCTGCCTTCCCTGAGTGACAGCTGAGAGGTGTCCCAGGCATTGCTGGGCCATGTGGCCCAGGCTGTGCTGGCCCTTGGGCAGGTCTGGCCACTACCCCAGGGTATCAGGTGCCAGCTTTGGTCCCTATAGACAGGGATGGGGCAGCCCTGTGGGGCTGGGGTGTCTGGGGAGCACCCACGGGTGGAGCAGCCACCAGCAGATGTGCATTTCCAGGCGTGTACAGGTATATTTACACACATATAAACACTGCTTCAGTTAACAGCACAGGGACTAAAACCCTCCCTGTGTGAGCACTGATCCCTGTGGCCACCACTGCTGCTAATGCATTGTCGCTGTTTGTTACTGGAGTATCCCAAGCCTTGTTTGCTGTAGGAAGCTCCTTTCCCCTGTAACAATATTTCCTCAGGCAGCACGTGTTTTTCTCCCTGTCTTATCTGCAGTATGGTTGATGGCTTTTTGGCATTCTCTGACCCCTGTCTTGATTGCTTTCCAACACTTGGGGATGTTATTAGGGAGATTTTCTTGCAAGTGATTTCAGTGGTGCTCTCAAAGGGTCACCTCTGCTGAGGACAGCCCACAGCCCCCTCAGTCCCAGCCCACAGCCCCCTCCATCCCAGCCCACAGCCCCCTCAGTCCCACCCACAGCCCCTCGAACACCCACAGGAGCCCCATCACGGGCCCTGTCAGGGAACACCAAAGGGCCCCCATCCAAGGGCTTGGGGGACCCTCCCAGCTCTTGTCACAAACAAGACCGATGTCCCCCCTGCCCTGCTGCCCACAGGGGGTTTCTGAGTGTCAGTGCACATGGTCAGGGCACGTGGACCTTCTGATCCACCGACACCCGTGCAGTCATTGTCTCCACGACCTCTCCAAGTGCTCTCCATAACTGAGGTGTGTTGCCTGAAGACATACACAAAACTTGGCGTCTTCCTATGCAGGGATCACTCAGATGTCAGCTGAAAACGAGTTTTAAGAAGGTTGCAGTGCCAGCAGGAGAGACAGACTGGGAGAGGGGCAGCAGCAAACTGGTTATCCCAGCCTGTTAGGGCAGACAAAAATCATCCTATAAATTAGATTTCCAGCAGATCGTTTAACAAGGATAAATTTTAACTTTCTGAGCAAAATTGCAGTATAAGGTCAAACTGTATTGAATCAATTTTTTCCCTGATAAAAACGGTTTCTTACTCAAATTAAGTCTGTCTTTTGCCTTGTCATTGTTCTTGTTTGGATTTATTTCAAAGATAAATGAGTAAAGGAAAAAAATGTAATTTAAGGAATCTGTTTGCTTGGGGTTTTTTTTCCGAAAAGAATTCAATTGTCCTACTTAATTGGGGGGGGTGTTAATTTTTATTGTTGCCATCTCTTTCGTAAAAGTATGCACTTAGTGTTAAAAACTTGAAAGAACAATTAGTTTGTAAAGCTTCTGTATTAATGAACTTGCATTTTCTGAAGGCTCCTGGCACGTGGCATCAGCACTCCTGTGCTATGAGAAGAGGGGAGGTACAGTGGGGTCTGGTGTGCATTGTGCACAGGGTTGTTTTTTGTTTCTGGATATCAATGGTTGTCACATCGCTGAACATCCTTTCATCCTGGTTAAACTGGTGCATGAAATTTGTTGTTTACAACATCTGAATTTCATGAAACATTTAGAAACAAGGCAGTTCTAGTTTTCCTGTTTGGTTTGGCAGTCACAACAAAATCTCATACCATGGAGGAGGTTTCCCTCAAAGACGCTGCATCCCAGGTCTAGTGAAGCGCAGGGTGGTGCTGGTGTCTCTCATGGAGCCGGAGTGTGTCCCCACAGAGGAGGGACTTTCAGAACAGTTCCTGTTTGCTCACCTTCAGGAATTTTAAAAAGAAGCAGTATGTTTTAGAGTTGTGCTGCAGAAACCCATGGCTCCGAAAAGCAGAGGAAGCAGCAGATAAAGGAACTATGGAGTGGCTCTGGGCAGTGTGTGACAGCCCTTTCCCCTCAGCCTGGCTTGGGTTTGCTTTGACATAAGGAACAAAGATGCACCTACAGCTTCTAATCCACCTGTGTCAATTCTCTTCAGGGTCGATGCTCAAGGGAAAACTGCAAATATCTTCACCCACCACCACACTTAAAAACGCAGCTGGAGATCAATGGCCGCAATAACCTGATCCAGCAGAAGAACATGGCCATGCTGGCCCAGCAGATGCAGCTCGCCAACGCCATGATGCCCGGAGCCCCTCTGCAGCCCGTGGTACGTGTCTGGGCTTCCTCCAGGGGGATGGGGACCTGGGGCTGAGGACAGCCAGCACAGGCTGGCACACCTGGGAGATCCCACAAAGGTCAGGAACGGGTGGAGAAATCAGCTGCAGTGAAACGCTGGTCTGTGTGTCTGTGCTGCGTCATTCTTTGCTCGAAGTGATACTGTTAATTCATTTTGTTAATCTTTCCTTAATGGAATTCATTTTTTGCAACTTATTTCTTAAAGTTTGCAACATGAGTGATCTGTGTAGGATTTTCATTTTCTTTGCAATTTCATGTGCTCTAGGAAACACTTGGCTTTGAGAAGATGCCCACTGGATTTTCCCTTCACTCAGGGGAACCTTCCCAGGGAATTGCTTGCTGGAATTAGACTTTGGTTTAGGGGGAGTTGGACTCAGCTAGACCAGGGCTGTGGTACTGGTGCATCAGCAGGGGAGGTGTGCATGTCCTGCCTTACATCACAATGTACCTGTGAGCTTCAGAATAGTGTGAAGTGGCTTTGATAACATATGCTGTTACTCTGCAGTGATTGAAAGGCTGCAGGATATTTATTTGGTATAAAATGAGCTCAATAGAAAATAAATGGGGTAGTCATTTACTGTACAGTGAGTGTATTGGGCTGAAATCAAACATTGATATCTCTGAAGTTACACACTAGCAGACTGGTTCATAGTTCTATTTTTAATGTTCATTATTACCTAGCTGATAACACAGTAATGAAAAGTGCAGTTAATTAATAGTGTTTATAAGAGTGATATTTCATTTCCTGTAAAATCTGCCTGTTTGTTTTTCATTCACATGGGTGAAAATCCAGAAGTGTTACAGAAATTATCACCATTTACTCAACTCTCAGTCTATTTTCTCTAGTAATCCCTTCATGTTTTTGTCCAGTGCTTCCAATGTCCCTTGCTTCCAAGCAGTTCAGTCATTTCCTCAGGAATACAAAAACATGCAACATTCTGTGCTGTCTGCCTTAAACTGATATGAAACAGAGGAGGACTTGTGTTAACTCTGTAGTTGTTTTTCCCTCTAAAAATTAGTTTGGAAGAAAAACCTAAATGCCTTGAGTAACTGCTTTATTTAGATAATGAAAGATAAACAGTCCTGGCTGAATTTTATTTGGCAGTTGCACTGTGTGTTCGAGGGCAGGAGGGTTATTTAATCCCTGCTGCAGTGTAGCAGCTCTGTGTTGGGTTTCACAGCATTATTTGGGCTCTACACCCAACTATCTTCACACCATAGCACAGCCCACAGGGGCACCTGCAGTGAGTGTCTGAGTATCTGCATGGCCAGAACTGAATTGTGGAAAATGAAAGGGGTGTAGCTGGCTGCTCGTGTTCCTGTGTGAAGCCTCTGCAGTTCCTGAGCCAGTGCTGGCTGCCCCCAGGGTCAGAGAGGCTTTGCCTGCACCTGAAGTCAAGTGTGGCTGATGCAGTGCTGGGGCTTTCAGATGCCTTTTCCCCCAGAGCGGGTGCTTGTGCCCGCTGTGGTCGTGTTCCCCCAGCAGCCCCGGACTCCCCGTGACCCCACAGAGTGTCGTTCATTATGGCATGGTGGATCCCACGGGACTTTGCTCCAGAGCTGCCACGTGCTGTGAGTGTGCAGGGAAGCTGGAGCAGGAGGAGCAGCAGGGCTGGCAGGGGTGCCTGTCTCCGTGGTCTCACTCTCTTGTGACGTCTGCACAGGTGTTCCCCATGTCCCACAAACACGACAAATGCTTCTTTCCCAGTAGTAGCAGAGACCTTGTTCTGCTCAAAGGGATTGCCAAAAAGTTATGGTGACAGCACGCAAGAGCCAGTATTGAGTGTCTGTCTCCTTGTCTCTGCCTGCAGCCAATGTTTTCCGTGGCACCGAGCTTAGCCACCAACGCGTCAGCCACCTTCAACCCCTACCTGGGGCCCGTGTCCCCTGGCCTGGTCCCCGCGGAGATCCTGCCCACGGCCCCGATGCTGGTGACAGGGAATCCCGGTGTCCCGGTTCCTGCCGCTGCCGCCGCTGCTGCCCAGAAGCTGATGAGGACAGACAGGCTGGAGGTAGGAACCACTTGGTGTAACTTACTCTCACAAGTGTATCATTTATTATGTCTTCTAGATATGAAGTATTTTTCTTGTGAAAGCAAATAATGCGGGTTTCACTTGGGCTGATAATGTGGTATCTTGGTGACGGGTGTGAACAAGGAGTGACTGAGTGATTGTACAGTAAGTTCATGCTGCTGTTCTGCTTCTGGCCCTCCCTTGTAGAAAGAAACAGAAATATTTAGGAATGACCACGGCAGCTGCAAGAGTGCAACGAGACTGAGTTAGTGTGTGCCCAGGAGGTGTTAATGTGGTAGGGGCACAGGCACAGGCACTGAGCACCAGGGAAAGGTGCAGAGCTTCAGCTGCCTGGGTGCAGAATGACTTTCAGCCTCTCTTGCTTTGGCTTTGGGCAGATGGTGCCCACACTCCCCCTCCAGCCTCCCGCACCCAGCTTATCATCCTCGCTACAACCCTGACAAGTGTCGGTGCTCTCGAGCTGGTGCTCTCCCTTACTCTGAATCTTTCTTATCTGAAAGGCCTGACAGTGTTTTCGGCACCTTATCGGTGCTGCGGTAGCGTGGGCGCTGAGCCAGCGACGTGGCCGTCTGCGCTTGGGGCACAGCCCGTGAGCACAGCCCCTGGGCACAGCTGGGGAACACAGACCCTGGGCACAACTGGGGAGCACAGCCGTGAGCACAGCTGGGGAGCACAGATCACAGCCTTGGGTACAGCCTGAGGGCACAGATCACAGCCCTCAAGCACAGCCTGCGGGCACAGCATGAACATAGGTCACAACCTGTGGGTACAGCCCATGGGCACAGCCTGAGAGCACAGCCAGGAGGATCGATCACAGCCCATGTGTGGGTGCTGGCAGCCCCAGTCAGGTCTGGTGGTTAAGAGGTGGTGGTTGGGAGGGCAGAGCAGCCAGGCTGAGCCGCTGTCACCCCATGTGTCTGCTGGACACAGTGTGTGGGGGCACGTGGCCCTGTGAGAGGCCGCTCTCCATGGGTATGGCTGCTGCCACTGTCCCTCCCAGAGCTCGGAGGGCACAATGGGACCAGTGAGAAGGGTCTCTGTTTTATGCAGCCAGTTGTATTTGTAATGCTTTTCTTTCTGCCTGTGTGTCTTCATTAACAGGGATTAACTCTCCTTACAAGGGAAATTAATTCCTTTTGCCTAGTTGCGTCTGACTGACGAGCTGCTGCTCAGAAGCGGTGATCTGGGAGGAGTGTGGAGGGTCATCTGGCAGCCAGTGTTTCCTGCTGCCGCTGTCACTATTCTCAGAACTCATGTCACCACAGGTTCCCCTCCTGCGGGATCACATCATTTCCCTTTTTAGAGATGCTTTCCCCAGGGGAAGCGTTCCCCAAAGCACGCTCAGGTTACAGGGAGGCAGCCTCTCCGAGCTCTGAGCTGGCACACAGGTGGCTGGTTGGAATCACCCAGGGATGTTTTTCCCTTGAGGACTCTGTTTCATGATGGACACCTGCCAGAGGTGGATTAAAACCAAAATGCAATTAGATAAATTCATAAATAAATCACATTGGATTTGGAAATGAGTATGGAGAGGAGGATGCCAATGGCAGGAGCCCTTTGAGTTGCAGTGCCAAGGGTGGCTGCTGTGTTTGTGCTTCCAGCTGTGTGCTGGCCATGGGCTAGTCAGTGCTGTGGGGACATGAGGGCTCAAAAGTGTCCTGGTCATAAGCAGGGTGTACCCAATTCCCCAAGCACTGGCTCTCCCCATGGCCAGGGAAGCAGGTACATCCATGGGAGCCTGAGGGGAGATGTGCAGGGGCACTTCTTCATGTGGTACCTCCAGGGCAGCCCTGGTGCTGGCTGAGACTGTGACCATAGTGCACAGGGAGCTATTGAAGTTTGGGACTTAAGCCTGCAGGATTTGGCCCTCCAGATGCTGCGTGCTCTTGATATGGCTGTTCAGAGGAGTGATGCACTGCTGAGTCAAAGTCCTCTGCACAACAGGGAACTGTGAGAGTAGCACTGTCACAGAACACCCAGGGGCACAATCTGCAGTAAAAACCATTTTTGTCAGTTAGGAAAAACATCTGAAATCCAGTAAAATTTTAAAAAGCTGAGTGGTTTTACTTTGAACTTGTACAGGAAGGAGGAGATGGTCAAGTTGCAAACCCCTGAAAACAAGGGCTGAGGCTTTGAGAAGCATCTCTGTGTCACCTGTGCTGGTGCAGCTGCAGGTGGCTCCGTGGGCTCTGCTCGCAGCCGGGCAGGCCCTCACTCCTCAGCCATGTTGCTCCATGGATGAACGTTCCAGCTCCTCAGCCCCAGCAACCTTCTGTGCTGTGATTGCATCTGTCTCATCTCTGCCCCTGGGGGATGTCCTTGTCCTTGTAGTAGGGCTGTTCCAGCCCTGCCATCCTCCCTTCAAACTGTTTGAGCTTTGCTTTCTATGTTCACTGGAGTCAAGAGCACATCCAGGTTGACCCACAGGCTCTGTGGTCCACACTGCACTGCTGGCTTACAAAATCCCTCTCTGTTGGGAGGAGGGGGTGTCTGTTCCTGCTTTTTCCTTCTGCAAATGAGTTTAATCAGTGAAACGTGTAGGTGAGAAGATAATTTGTAAGTGCATTCCAGTGTAGTGGTCATTTGATCCGGAGTATCCAAATTTAGTATCCAAACACTAAACAAGCACATCATTTTTATAAACAGCAAAACCTTTGAATGTACTTTATAGGTTACAGAAATACAGAACGGATTTTGGAGATTCTACATGGTCTGGCTGTTACCTCCCAGAAGACCTGGCAGTGTCTACCTGCTCTTCCAGGGATCTGCTGCTGTAGCACTGCCATTTGTTATGGCATGATCAAAGCTTTATAAGGCTCTGCTCTCTATCCCTTGGAAGGAACTGTCCTGGAGAAAAATAACCACGATGATGTTAGCATCTAATCCTGGACTGTGATTGGCTCTGCTTAGAATTTTAAATATTTATTTCCAAGAGTGATGTGCACTGGCAGGAATTAAGTCAGCACACGTTCTGGGATGCCGAATCAGGCTGTTCCACAGCTGAGAGCTCTCGGTAGGTACACTTGGGGTTTGAAGGGAAGCAGGCAGACACCACAGCTCTGCTGGGCAGCATGCCGTGTCTCCTGAATTAATGTGAGTCTCCGTGAGATAAGGTGGTGAATGCTGCTGGCAGCAGGATTGCTTTCATCTGTATTTCATACAGCATGCAGATGTTCAGGTGTCCAGTGCATCCAGCCACTCCCGTAAAGAACCTGCACTCAGCGTGAAAATGTCACGGGTTGAGGCTTTCCCACAGCTTTCCAACTCCCTTGCCAGAAATGTCTTGAACAAAGTGTGGTTCTTCAGTGAACTAGAAAAGAAGCAAGGACAGGGAATTGAGAGAGAAAGGAATTACCTAATGCTTTATCAAAAATGGCTATTTCTATTGTAATGCCATCACAGTCTATTAGAAGTGTTCCACAGTCAAGAATGACCACAGCCAAGCTGCTGTTTCCTGCCTGCTTCTTATATGCCATTTTTTGCCAGAAAGGAGCAACTTAGAAGTTCTTGGAGCCTGTCAGCTGTGGGTGATCAGGACTGGGACTCGGCGGGGCTGTGTGTTCCTGTGCTCGGAGTGTCCTGGATACCAGCACACCCAGTTTGGTGGGGTCTCTTGGGTGCAGAGGAGGGGCTGGGAGGTGGGACATGCTTAGAAGGCTGGCTGTGTCCCTACTGGGGTGGCACCTCGGGTCCCAGCATGGCTATCCCAGCAAACTCAGCCCAAAACCTGAGCAAGGGAATTAGAGTGAGGCAGTGACACTGCAGCTCTAACTCAGCATTTTGCAGCAGGCTGGAGTATCTGTGCCTCTTCTGTTTATGTTTCCTAACATACTGAGTTGAAAATTACAGTACCAATTACAGGGCTATTAATAAATAACTAATAAAAGCTCTCCAGATCTGACAGACCAGACAGCACATCGTGCCTTTGTGGCTCTCTGTACTCAAGCAGATGAATGATATACTGCAGTGTCCATGGCAAAAAATAACCCTTTTCAATGCTTACTTTTAAATAAGCAAGAGTTGGAAATGTTCTTGATTCTTACCCTCCCAGTGGCTGAGAAGCTGTTACTGGTCACACTGGTAGAAGGAGCAGCAGTTCAGGGTTGTGCCTGGCTGCTTGAGCCCTCATCCCGAGGTCTGTTTGGGAGCACTGAGAGAGGTGTTCTTTGCCTTAGTGAAGCAACTGTGTTACAGCTCTGAAAACTTGGCCTGGACATGCCAAAGATTCTCTCTACCTGCCTATTTCAGCATTCTGGTCATTCTCTTTTGATTTTCAACCAGGATAAAAGTAGCTCTTCTGTGAATGTGTTCTCTCTCTGTGTATAGATGCTTTAGATGTATACACTTACATATGAATTTGTATATATCATCTCTATGTTATTAATGGAGTAGTTCTTGCTTACATGTGGGGTGGTTTTGAGACCTTGCTTTAGTGGATCACCAGCACAAGACAAGGAGCAAAGACAACTGTCTTTAGTTCATCCTTTTGTTCATCTTCAGAGGAAGAAGGTTCAGTTTACTGCTAGACTGCAGACAAATGATCAGAGGAAATTATCCATTTTTGTCTATGTGGGAGGCCTGTGTTTGGGTAGAGGACACTGGTTCCTGACCCAGAAAGATTCCTAGGTGATGAAAGAGAACCTCCTTCCCTGGTCCTCCCTGTGTCACGCTGGCTGGCACAGTGGTCCGTGTCACTGTGTGGGACTGGAGCAGGAAGGGGGTCTGACTGTAGGATTACCTGGCAGGCAGGTGGTTATTTTCCAGCTGAGAAATTTGCCCAAGCTGTTTCCTGTGTGCTGCAGAATCTGTTCTGTGAACACTGAGCAGGAGGGGCTGGGTCTGCTGCAAGTACATACCTAGAGTCTGTCACCATGTGGAAAAAGCCTGTGAATAGGGTTGTGCAGGAATGACTCTGGACAAATGGGTATTTCCTGTGGTCGGGTTCACACGTGTCAGTTCGTAAGTGCAGAGGATGGGCAGGTGGCACTGGCAGCAGCACAGGGGTTAAACAGCAGCCAGAGCATCAACATGGAGGGAAACCAAACCACCACCAAATTTGGGTTGTTGCAGGGATCGGAGCCAAGGTTCTTAAGGAAATACTGATGATCCAAGCCCATGGGCACCCACCTTGAAGAGGAAATTCCATGTACTGTAGTCGTTTTATTTTTATACAGACCCATTTGCTTTTGTTCCTTTGTTTCCTATGGCCTTTGGAAAACTGGAATGCCAAGAGCTTTTATTGGTGGTTTGGGGAGAACTGACCGTGACAAGAGCCCACGTCAGTCTGTCAAACACGTGGTTTGTGTGGCGTGGGGGGAGGGGGCCTGTGTTTGTCACGCTGGTGGCAGTTTGTGTCTGCAGTGCTGGGGTGGCCGGGGTCCAGCGGGTCTGTGAGGGCTCGGGGCCGGCTGGAGCCCATGTGGCACAGTGGGGATGCTGCAGGGGGCTGCCAGCCAGGAGGCTTCCTTGCTGCAGTGTCTGATCCCTCCAGCTTCCACTGGCTGCTGGCATGTGACAGGCAGGACTGGTGCCTGCCCAGGGGGGGCTGTGCCACCACCACGGACTGTGGATTGCCCTCTCCTGGCAGGTGCTTGGATCCTTGTGGTGCTCTCACAGGCCTTTGGAAACCCCTGCTCCGCTCCCAGCCATGCCTGCAGCGTGTGGCACCCACACCAAGGGTCTTTCTTTTCCCGGTGTTGCAGGTATGTCGAGAGTACCAGCGTGGGAACTGCAACAGGGGAGAGAACGACTGCCGGTTCGCTCACCCCGCCGACAGCGCCATGATCGACACCAACGACAACACGGTCACCGTCTGCATGGATTACATCAAAGGGAGATGCTCACGGGAAAAGTGCAAATATTTTCACCCTCCTGCACACCTGCAAGCCAAGATCAAGGCTGCCCAGTACCAGGTTAACCAAGCTGCAGCTGCCCAGGCAGCAGCAACTGCAGCTGCCATGGTGAGTGTGGGAGCGCCTCTGGACGTAGATGTACATTGAGGAGAGGTGCCGGTGGATGTGTGTCTGTCCTTGCTGAGGGGGTGTGTGTTTGGGGACCCTGGTCACTACATGGTGCAATGAGCTTTCTCAGCATGTGGTGCCAGATTTGTTTTGAAGTAGTTCCAGACCGTTGAGATGTTTGACTAATTTTGCCTGCTGATGTACAGAGTACCTGTATGTACCTGTGTGTGTTCATACGTGTGTGTGTGCCTGTACATGTGGGCTACACGTATATCTGGTTGGCTGTGTATCTGATGTGTATCTGTCTAGCTGCACAGATAGATAAACCCCTATTTAGTTCCTGTGAGTCCGTGTTTGTAGAGGTGTAGTTTGAAGTGGATCTGACCATGTTACTGCTGTCCCCGTCCCGTGTCCCCCGAGGGCTGGCGGCAGCTCCCGCGGGCACAGGCCCCGTAGCTGTAGCAGCCAGGTCTGGACCCACTCAGGAGGTGGATTCCTGGCGAGGCGAGGGTAGCGCTGAGGGGGGCTGTGGTGGCGGAGGGTCCCGCCAGTGCTGAGCCCGTGGGGGTGTGGGGAGCAGAGCACAGCGGGCACGGCCGGAGCAGCGGGGCCGGCGGGGCGAGGCGGTGGCCGCGGGCTCCCAGCGGGGCTCCCGGCGGGGCTCCCAGCGGCCGGTGACTGGTGGCCGGTGGCGGGAGCCCCGTTCCCGGTTCTGCGCGGCCGCGAGCGCCCCGCGGGCACCCCCTGCTGCCCCGCTGCCCTGCCCGCCGGGGGCCGCCCGCCGGCCCCCCGTGCATGCCTAGTCTTGTTACCGTTGTACACGGCATCCGGTGATTTGTTTTTATTTGTTTTTTCTCACCTCCCCAATGCACTGCTGCCCCCATGACGCACCTCTGCTTGCTGTTTATGTTAATGCGCTTGACCCCACTGGCCATTGCCATCATGTGCTCGCTGCCTGCTAATTAAGACTCAGTCGGCTGTCAAATCACTGAAGCGACCCCTCGAGGCAACCTTTGACCTGGTACTATGACCTTTCACCTTTTAGCTTGGCATGTAGCTGTATCGTAGAGTCGAGTTTGGGGTTAATGTGTAGAAATGGAACATCCCGGTTTCCCTCCCCACATCCCCGGCAAAGGGCGTGTGGGCGGCCGGGCCGGGCTGGGCACCCTCCCTGCAGCCCTTGCCGCCCCCCCGCCCCGCCGCCCCTCTCCCGTGCCCATCCCTGCCCTCCCGTCCCGTCCCTCCCCGGGTGCCGGCGCAGGGGCGTTGGCATGGCTTCGTGGCGCGGAGGCGGCCGGGTGCCGGCATGCGGCGCGTGCTCTGCATGCCCGGGCAGCGCTGGGGCCCGGGGAGTGGGTTGGCACCACGGCCCCGCCGTCTGCTGCGGACGGTGACTATTAACATGGCTTTACGTGTGATCCTCATGGAGCTAGCAGTGCTGCTTCCCCGAGAGCCTCGCTCCTGACCCAGCCCGAAGCTTTCCCGTAGGGCGGTACTCAGGCCGGTCCCACCGGTCCCTGTGCCGCTGTAATGGCAGGCAAATAGTGCTCCCTGGAAAGCTCTTCCCTCGCCTTTATTTGGTAGTTCAGTCTGCTATGCTGCTTGCTTGCTCATGGAGAAACATGGTGCTACCTGGTTATTTTGCCTTCTACTGATTTTTCTTTTTTTCCTTTTTTCTCTCCTTTTCTTCTCCCTCCCTCCCATCCTCCTCCACACCCCACCCACCCCCTTTTGGTTTTTTTTTTTCTTTTTGTTACTGGACTTTATTTTAATACCCATCCACCATTCAGGGAATTCCTCAAGCTGTACTTCCCCCCTTACCAAAGAGGCCTGCGCTTGAAAAAACCAATGGTGCCACCGCAGTCTTTAACACTGGTATCTTCCAATACCAGCAAGCTCTTGCCAACATGCAGTTACAGCAGCATACAGCCTTTCTCCCACCAGGTAAGTGCTGCTCGGCCGCCTTTTTCCGGGGAGGGAGAAGGGGAGTTCTGGAAAAAACACAGTAGGAAGTAGTTGTTTGTTGCTGGTGGCAAATGCAGTGTGTGCTGGAGGCCACTGGTGATGGGCACAGGCAGCCCCTCCAGCCCGTGGGCAGTGGAGGTGCTGGCTGTGGGACCACTGGCTTTCTCTGCTCCTCGCGGAAGCTGGGTGGGTGTTTTCCGGTCTAACATAAAAATCAGCATCATGCTCTGTCACCTCAAATCAGAATCTGAAATTTCTCTCCTTTCTCTTTCCCTGGATTAACTCCTCCTCTTTACATATCCCTGAACTGTTGTGTTTGCTTCTCTTCACTGTAAGACCCCTTGGCCTTCGTGTGCTTGGTGGTGGGGCTGAGTCACACACTCGAAGGTGTTGGCTTTAATGAGGTGCAGTGGTCACAGAAGGCACAGGCAGTCTCACAGGTGGGAGAATCATGAACCTACACAAGAAATCACGGTTTGGGCCTCCAGTGCCTCAGGACCAGTCTTGGGCTGAGCAGAGTGATCAGATCTGACTTGTCCTAGTGTAAGTGCTGAAGAGTTGATGCCTGTACTATTGTACCAAGCAGAAATTCCTTCAGAGGACAAGTGATGGGACTTAAATTTGAAATCAATGCTTTGGTTCTGCAACCGGCACTTCACGAGAAATGATCTCTAGTCTGTCCTGGGAGTTTCTGCCCTTAGTGACACAGCTGAGGTGGTTTGTTACAGGTGAACCCCCACTAAACCAGCACCTCGTTCCAGGAGCTGTGCAGAGCCCAGCTGATAGATCTGTACTCTGAAATGGGAAGGGGTCTGTGAGGACAGCCCTTCGTAATGCAGACTGGGGAGGGGAGGAAATACCGCTCATCAGTCTTTACCTAAAAAATTAAAAGATTTTATCCTGAATATTTTTGGGAAGTATGTTCCCAGGAGTTCAGTGTAATACCCTTTACCATTCTTTCTTGATCTGGCATACAACCAACATGTGTACTTTAAATGGCACAAAAAACAGTTTCTTCATGTAGAACGTTTTAATAACTTATTTAGGTTCCAAAAGTGCATTGCAGCCACTGAAATGTATCATTAAAAGCTTATTGCAAAGCTTGCTGGAGTCAATAGGAAGCCAGATTGAGTCAGCTGTAGGTCAGATCTCTGGCCCACATACTAAAATCCATATAAAAATGCCTATATGATCATAGAATCATTGAATCCCAGAATGATTTGGGTTGGGAAGAACCTTAAAGACCACCTCATTCCAAACCCCCTTCCACTAGAGCAGGTTGCTAAGAGCCCCATCCAGGAAGATTCACAGCCCTTGCTGTACGTATTAAACAATTCACAGATTCCTTTTGGCACAGCGTAACCAGTGGAGTCAGTAAACTGCAGTTTTCCAGCTTCCATTAAAGCAGCAAGGGCCTGGATGGTTTCTGGAAGTGCTGGAGATGCCTCAAATCACATCCTTTGAGGTCGGGAGCTGGGGTTCTGTTTATGTGTCTCAAACCCCATTTGCACCTCATCATCAACTGGGATCTTTCCCAGCTCTTCCACACAGCCTGCCTCAGCTCTTCCTCCAGCATGTCCACACTGAAACCTCCAGGAGCTTGGCAGTAGTTCTTGATACTTCATTAGACCTTTCCTGACCACTGAAGTTTAGTGTATGTTACACAAGCAAAGTAAAGGAGTTTTTAGCATGAGCTACTATAAATTCTCTTTTTATATTTTTCAGATAGCTGCAGTTTGAGCTTTCCAGTAATCCAGTACTTTCCCAAAAGTTTGAAAAATGTCTTTGCCACCTTGCCTTTTATAGCTTTTCCCACTTCAAGTAATCTGGGATCAGTTCCTGTTCAGGCACAGTCAGCTGGAAATAAAGTTTCTCCATCAGTCCCTACGAAGCGACGGAGAGCACAGAATGCAGGTGCCCTCAGCTCTGTGGCCATGGAGCAGGGGCAGGTCAGCTCAGTGGGATCTGAATTAAAGTGACATTTTTCAGGTTCAGACACCCAAGGTGTAAGTGCTCATTTGTGTTCTTAGTTGTTTCAGCTTTCAGCTGCAGGGTATGAAATGCAGGAGGGCCAGAGGGCAGGACACGCAGAACCCACACAGGGTGGGTGTGCACGGGGTTGGTCCTCTGGGGGGGATCTGGGCAGGACCCTCCTCTCTGCAGGGCATGTCACTCCTCATGTTCTTCTACTCATGTTCCAGACAACTTTAGAAACCTCTTTTGAATTTTAAGGCATCATTCTGGCTGCCTGTGTGCCAGGGGTGTGAAACACACCAAGGGATCGTCCATGCCAGAGGTTGGACACTGCACTCCAGCACACCCTAACTGATTAAATGCCCTTAGACATTCATCTCACCTCTCTCTACTAAAGCTCCCTCTTTCACAGCTCTCTTCTTGAGAGGGAAACGTTGGCTGCCGGAACCTTTTCCCAGGCTGAGAGGGGAGTTTAAAGGCATTACAAGGAAGAACTGGGAACATTTGTGGTGTTGAAATAAGTGGAGTTAGTCTACCAAGTGAGGAGGCTCTGCATGCCTTAGTGACGTTGGCAGCGTGTTTTGGTACTTGTGTCCTGGCTGCTGACCTGGGACACCTTGGCAGACAGGGGTGAACCTCTGGCTGTGAACGTGCAGAGCTCCAGGTCCTTGTGTTCACCTTCCACTGCTCTGTGTCTTGCAGTGACTGGGAGCTGGCTGGGGCATGCCTGTCCCTGCAGAGAGAGCTCCTGTGGGCAGCTGGGTGACATCCTGCCCCGGTGCTTGTGGCCATGCTATGGCTCAGCTCCCTGTCCCCTCAGGTGTGCGAGTACCGCTGTTCTGCCCCGGGTGTGTCACCAGGGTGACCAGTGTCTTTGAGAAATGACTTTCCCCAAAGGAAGGGGTGGGTTGGCAGGATGCTCCCATGAGCTGATGTCCTGGTGCAGCTGCAAGGGGCAGGATTGCAGCTGGCAGCTGAACCCCAGGGCTTCAGCCACCTCTGCCATCATGTTAACCCATCGTGTATTCCTTTAGTTACTGCAGCTTCAGCCCCAGAGACTCCCTTGCTCCTGGCTGGGACTCAGTGCCCAGAGGCTTTCCTAGAGCACCTTCCTCCCTGGGTCTGCTGGGCCTCTGCAGAACCACTGTTCTCCTCTAAGTGTTAGGGAAGGAAAGGTCAGGCACCAGTGCTCACCTCCACAGGAGTGCTTATCCTCTCAGTGGTGTTGGTTTTACTGAGAGTTTAGTAGATTGGGCAGAAGAAGTAGGCTGAGGGGAATAATATGAGGGATAGAGGAGAAAAAAATACTTAAAACACCAGTAAACTTAGAATATTTATAAAAATAGCTTTATTGCACTGCAGAAATAATTTGGTTGTGAAGTTACGGTCAGTTAACACATCCTCGAATTAAAATTCTGCCTTGTGCTGAACAGCCAGGGAACACTGAAACAGCACATTCATTATTCATGTGTTCTCATTAGTCAGTCAAAGGTTCTGAAGTCAAGATGAATATTAAGGTCATAGCAAAAATTATTTTTATTATTGGTAAGAGGGTCATACAGCATTATGTCTGTATTTGGGAGTTATCCCACCCCAGTGAGTTTTCTCCTTTTTTGCCTCATGTTCATTTGCTTCAATTCCCTTTCAAAACTGGTCATGATGTTAGTGATGATAACTCAGACTGAAATTTGGAGCTGAAAAGCTTTACAGGGATATTTCAAAGTCATTATAAAGATCCAATTCATCTGTAGCATGTAGATGTAATTATGTAGGGAACGAGGTACTACTCCGGCTCTGATGGAGGGTGTACAGCCATGTAAACAGGGCACTTCTGCAGAGGCAGAACTCAGAGGCTCTTCTCTGTAACCTCATTAACACCACAGAGATGCCATAAGAGGGACTGAGAAAGCAGTTTTGCTTACTGTTTGTACTTTATAGCCAAATTCTGCTCCATTTTTTAATCTTGCAAGTGATCCCATTGTTTTCAGCCGTGATTTGTGCCTGGGGAGGTCAGGAGAGCTGCCCTTCCTTTACCGTTTCTTTGCAAATATTCTCGGTCTCTTCCATGACACAGAAATAGAGGAGTAATTGGAAACATGATTATGCCCCTGCCTTTGTAGCCTCACAGATCCAGCATAGACACAGAATAACCCTCCCCAGCAGTGATTAAACTGACCAGCTTCTTCCCTGCATAGTCAAAAGCTGCTGAGGTTGTGCAAAGCCCCTACAGTGTTTGGCACGGGCTGGAGCCAATTCCTGCCCCCTGTTACGGTCACGGGGTGTCACAGAGGCAGCATTGCCCTGAAGTCTGCTAGGATGTGTTTCCATTGCCACTGCAATCTTGTTCCCAGATTTCAGAGTTTATCGACTTGGTGATACTTAAAAATGATACCAGAATGTTCCTAAAAATATGCTCCTGCTCCTGGCTCTCTGGTTGCAGGGCAGAGCTCTCCAGGTGCTGTCACTGTGCTGTTGTGTAGCCTGAAATGAGTTGCAGGTTGTGTGCTCAGACACCAGCTGCTTAAAATACATCCCATAGTGCAGAACTGAACGCTGAGCAGGTAATCTGAGGAGTCACCACGAGCTGTGCAGGGCACTGTGAGTGTCCAGGCCCTGCTCTGAGCTGCGTTGAGCAGACAGAGCAGAGGGCAGTGGGGATCACTGCGCTGCTCCTGCAGCTCACAGGCAGGTGGGGGGCACGGCAGGGCCTGCACCCACAGCACGTGGGGCTTTAAAGTGTCCCCTTTAGTCTGAGGAGCCATGGGGGAAGGACCGTGACAAGGCTTGTGTCAAAAGGCAGAAAGATCTCAGGAGTTGTGAGTTAAAGTGTTTCCTGGCTGCCCAGATCCTCCATGGTGCTCCGGGGGCCAGCAGGGTCCCCAGTGCCCCGACCCATCCTGTCCCCGAGGCCTCCTTCTAACGGATCACTGTGCCACTGTATGGTTTGATTGTGCTGACAGTTACGTGCCACTGTGCCCATAATAACCGTTTTTCTTCTTTGTTCAAATGAAATTTCTAATTACACGTGTGATGGGTTGTTTTAATTCTTTTCCCTTTCCAAATCCACCTTCCTGTTGCAATGCATGATGAGCAGGCTCAATATTGTGCATGACACCCGCTACAAGTGTTGGTAGGTGCCAGCTTTGTTTCTTGATTATCTTAAACCTGTGGTGCAGCTCACAGACCCTCAAAATCCACTGCTAGATGTAACATAGAGCCCTCGTGCCAGTCCATCTCCCCCAGCCTCTTGCACTAACACCTGTCAATTAAATGCGATTGTTTTATTTAATTGACATGGACACAGAGATGTTAATTTTGTATAGCAGTTTTTAATTGCACATTGTTCCTTGGTGGATTTTGACTGGACTATGAGTTCCAGTGTTTAGAAACTTATCTTGTGTTAACTAAAGACTGTATCTTACCATAGCCACGTAGCCGTATTCTGTCCTTGAACGAGATTAATTTCTGTTTGCAGTAAATATTTAGGTTGAATTTTTAAAAGACAAAAATTTGTAAATATAAGGGCATTGAAAAACTCTCCTGTTGATTTTCGTATTGAAATGGTTAAGCTTGTTTGTGTCGATTTTCTTGATTTGATGGTAACAAGCATTTTCCCCTTTTTTTCTCTTTCATCTCCCTCCCCTCCCTCCCGGAATGTTGTCCTGCTTTGCACTGTGGTTGCATGTCACGCACTGGCAATGATGTCTCGGGCTTTTCGCTGTGGTAAACCATGCTCAATGACCCTCCCACGTGTCGCTCTGGTCCCCATACTGCTACACTCTTCTGTATGTTTGCTTATTTGATTTTCCTTCCGAAAGTTCCCATGGTGCACGGTGCTACGCCAGCCACTGTGTCTGCAGCAACAACATCTGCCACAAGTGTTCCCTTCGCTGCAACAGCCACAGCCAACCAGGTTTGCTAATTTACAGCTTTGTTCCTTACAGACAACTTGAAATCGGTGCTTTAATGAGCATGGGGGTTTGGATCTGACCTCTTGTTGGCCTACACATTCTCTTGGAGAGCTGCAGCACAGCTTAATCAGCCTTTAGCCGTGCTCCAGAGGTGCTGCAGTTCCATTTCTGATGCTAAAAATAATTGATAATAGAGTTTCTGACTCAGTCTTAACATTTATGGGCCATGCTGCTTACTTCTGCTCTCAGTGGTGTAAAGAGCAAGGGATAATACACAAACCCACAATTTATTTCCGTTTCTGTGAAGCCGACAGCTCCTTTCAGTGCAGCACTCAGAGAAAGCCAGGGGAACCTTTGTGCAGAGGGGCTGCAGGTTCTTACAGTCCGAGTTTAGCAGTCCAAACATGTTCTGACTCTCCTCTTCCAAGAGCAAAACAAAGCTGTGTGAGCATGGGCCACACAGAAACTTCTTTGAAATCTTTGTTCCAGCCCGTGATTCTCTTGGGAATGGCCCATTGCTGCGGACAGAGCTCAGTTGAGAAAATGCCCATTAGAGTCTGGGTTTATTTCTAAATAGCCACCCCAAGCATTGCCATGTTTGAGTGTATTTCAGGAATATAAGAGTAATGCTTCACCATGTAAATGATTACAAATCTCCCAGGAAAGCCAGAACCAGTGCTCTGAAGATGAATTCCAGGGCCAAAGGAGCAGCTAGAGCTGCACCTGAGCGCAGGGTGTTGTCAGAAGAGCAGATTTATGTACAATATCTGGCTGAAAGTGCAACAGTAAAAACATTTTAAAGACCCTATTGTTCCTCTTCTAAAAGCAAATTATTTTTTGAGATTTACCAGGCAGTTAGAGTTGCCCACGTCATAAAGCCGTCAGTTCTGGTGCCATATGGGGGTCTTGCTCCCAGCTCTCGGATCACATGTGTGCCCCTTAGAAAAAGAACTAGAAGTTGTCCTTAGTGCTGTGCAGGTGTGGTTCTGTGTGTGGATGGGCTCTGCAGGGCAGTGTCAGTGCTGAGGTGGGATGGGCTCTGCAGGGCAGTGTCAGTGCTGAGGTGGGATGGGCTCTGCAGGGCAGTGTCAGTGCTGAGGTGGGATGGGCTCTGCAGGGCAGTGTCAGTGCTGAGGTGGGATGGGCCCTGCAGGGCAGTGTCAGTGCTGAGGTGGGATGGGCCCTGCAGGGCAGTGTCAGTGCTTGAGGTGGGATGGGCTCTGCAGGGCAGTGTCAGTGCTGAGGTGGGATGGGCTCTGCAGGGCAGTGTCAGTGCTGAGGTGGGATGGGCTCTGCAGGGCAGTGTCAGTGCTGAGGTGGGATGGGCTCTGCAGGGCAGTGTCAGTGCTGAGATGGGATGGACTCTGCAGGGCAGTGTCAGTTCTAAGGCAGGCTCAGCTGACGTGCTCAGCTCCCTGGCTCAGTACAGACGACACCTCCTCCTCTTCCCAGAGCCCCAGCAGGCTGGGGGTGCAGCTGCAGCTGCTCTTGCCCCTCTGTGCTTGGGGAGGATGGTGCTGTGGGCACCCAGTGCTGCAGAGGGAAGTCCAGGGTCTTTGGCTTCGAGCCTTTGCACCTTTAGCTGTCGAGCACTACCATTTTGTGCTGCCCCAGCTGTACGTTCCTCGTTAACCTGTCTGCTTCCTCATCTCTCAAAAACACAATTCCCAAATGGCACCCTTGCAGTGATACCTAGGTGTGCACATCCTGAGCCTCCAAAGGGACCTGGATATTGTACAATTCCCAAAACCACCCAGGTTAGTCTGCTCAGTAGGTAGCATGGGCTGCTCTTGAGAAACGTTTGCTCAATGACCAGGTCACTCATGGCTTTAAACTTAGCCTAAGAATTTGTGTTTTGAAAAGCTAGTTCATAGGTGGGGCTACCTTTGCATATGTGCCACCTCAGCAAGCAACCACCTGTATGCCCAAATTCTCTTCATATTGCAGTTTATTGCCCCAGACAGTTAATTTCAGTCTGTCTCTGTATCCTGTGTGTGTCCTGAGAGTTGTGAGAAGAAGCCAAGCCCCAGAAAACCAGCATTATTTTTGAATCATCTCTGTGTTAATAACCATGCACTTTCCCAAATAGATCACAGGGCATAGATAGATCACGTTCTTTCTGTGGTAGAGTCTGATCATTTCATGCCTTTCCCCCCCGGAGCCTCATAACACACTTAGTGCAGTTCTGCAGCCAAACCTCCATATATACATATATACCCATATATGTATATGCCACGTGAGCAATGCTGAAGGTATTTAATGCCACCCAATGCCGTGTGCCTGCATGCCAAAGGCTAAAGATCTGGCCCTTCATCTTCCCGGACTGGTGTTGAAGGCCCTGGGTCTGTTCCGACAGCACTGTCCCTGATGCTTCTCCAGCCGGGTGCCGCAGCCTGTCCTGCAGCAGTAGGAAAACATGGTATGAGAAGCTTCATTCTGCTCCAAGCCCATTTCTGAGGAGTTGGCCGTGCTGTGGATGTGCGAGCTGCCAGGGGAGGAGAGGGCACACGGGCGGGAGAACAACAGCAGGGCCTGCCGATGAGTTAGCTGAGAAGAAACACTCCCATTCCCTTTCCTGGACGGATTCACAGGCCAGCCTTGGTGCCCATCGGGAAAAAGGGTCTTCCCAAGTGCCACAGCCATTTGGGATCATGCAAATCCATTTTGTGCCCTACATCCCCAGCATGTGTCCCTGTGCCTGGGCACACCTGCTCTCCCTGGGTGCTGCAGGGTTACTCACCCCGGGATGGAGTGTATCACTTGTTACTGGCTCTGCTGGCAGCTGGCTCTGATTGTAATTGCACTTTAAATGGGAAGCTGAGCTGATGGGCACTTGAGAGCCACGTGCTGAGTCCTGTCTAGGCAGCAGAACATTTTGGGAATCGTTTCACTGCCTGGGAGGCTCTGCTTGCCGGCTGCTCCGCACGGTGGCCGTGGGGAGGGCAGGGAGCCCTTCTCCACAGGGCATTCTCACCAGCCATGACAGTCGAGCTCAGGGCATCGTAGGTTTGGCATTCAAAACTCAGGACGGTGAAAGCAGTGAACGCTTCACAAAATCAGCCTGAACTGGGGCCACTGTAGAATTTATCATTGGAGACACTGAGAGCACAGAATTTTGTGTAGGCCAACAAAAAGGGCTATTTTCAATTACTGCACTGCATGACTTGTAGATGTTAACTTCTCTCATTTCCTGAACAACCAATAATACTTATTTATATTTGTCCAGTAGTACTTAACCCAATGTTTCCAGTTAAGGTGCTATTGTAGCACTTCAGTTGACTTTAACTTATAGTTACAACATAAAATCCACCGACTCACAGCTGATCCTCCCCTTCCCAAAGTGATGTTCTATAGCAAAATGCTGTACCTCTGGGTGGGCTCTCTGCATGTGTTACTGACTGTTTACATTTTTTACCTGTAGATACCCATAATATCTGCCGAACATCTGACTAGCCACAAGTATGTTACACAGATGTAGACATTTGGTCATCAAACAGTAAGTTCCCAATGTGTTGTTGTTATATTTTTTTCTTACCTTTATATATGTAATTTGCTGCTTTCAGGGACAGAATGTTTTCATTTTCTTTCTAAGGTAGCCATTAAGATGTGGGGGCAGAGGCTCTGACCTCTGCTGAGGGGCTGTTCCTCTCCAAGGGGGGATCCACAGGGTATCAGTGGCCGTGCCAGGTTTGTACCTGCCCACAGAGCAAAATCAGAGTTCACAGTTTATATTTTATCTGTGTGGCCCCAGGACTGACCTGAGCTGAGGGGCAGCTCTTGGAGGGGGAGTTGATTCCACCAAGTTCTCCATCAAGTTAGAAAGAAAAGATTTTAAATCTCAAAAATTTGGGAACCCAGCATCACTTGGGTTTGGAAACTCATTTTTCCTGTTGTTGTGAGACCCCCCCAGCCATCCCCTCCCTTCCTCTCTGCTGTGCTCCATTTCAGCCATGTTTTTACTGAATGTCTTGGCCATCGTGGAATTATTTCTGAGGGTGAGGATTCACCCATTGGCCGCAGGGGGTTTCTAATATTATTATTATTTGTTATTATATTTTTATATAAAATATATTTTTTAGTAGTAGTAGTAATATTATTATAGTTACTTGTTTCAGCTGAGCATAAATGTTGTTAAATTGATGGAGTGACCCAGGGAGGGTGGGATGCCTGGGATGGGGTGCCTCCCATCCGTGGCCTAAACTTGCTGCCAGGGTCCCTTCAAAGCAGCTGGTTCCAGGCTGTCCCTGTTCTGGAGACCATCCTGAGGAGGAGGAGGAATTGCCTCTGGAGGTGTTTCTCCTGTGACAGGCCACAGAGACCAGAGGGACAGCTGCACTAGATGGGCACTGAAGGGAGAAGAATTCCCTTGGGAACATGGGGCCTGGATTTCTGAGGATGTTTTGTGCTTCTGAGATCCTGCTTGTGCCCCTGGGTTTTACAGGGACAGCTCCCAGGGCCTGGGCCTTGGGTGTGGGGAACGGTGCCCCAGATGCCCATCCCACGGCCGAGGATCAGCGGGAGAGCAGCGGGTCAGGCCCTTCTGTCCCTGCAGAGCGGGGGTGCCGTGTGTGCCCCTCCTGCCCGGGGTGTCCTGCAGGGACCGGGGCTGCCCATGCTGGGGGCACAGCTGCCCCTGCCCGGGTGGGGTTGGGGCTGGTGCGCTCTGACAGTCCTGGCTGTGCTGAGAACGCTTTCTGCTCTTCCCTTCCCAGCTCGCAGCCGAGGCGAAGAGGCCGGATTTGGGTGGGAAGAGGCCGAGCTCATTAGCCATAGTGTATGTAAATACTGTCCAGCAGCACTGGGAACCCCTCAGCAGTGACATCACACATTGCATGTTAGCGAGACGAAGCGAGACCGTGGGACTCCACTGCACACTGTTGCCTATATACTTTGTACATTGAATTGATATTTGTGCTGAGGTGATCTTATTGTCTAAAAAACCTGCAGCATCGTCCGTCTTTCCCGGCACAGAGTGCGGGGGGTCGATGCGCCCGGGGCCTGTTCCCCGCAATCACGGGCGTCACCCCGGAAAGACTGACGATGCTGCAACCAGAAATCTATTATGTATTGGTACGTCTGTAGACCAAGATATAATTTTTTAAAGTAAGTTTATTTCTTTCAAGGTTTACAAATAACAAAGGTGCACCTTGTATTTAAAATTGCCATTATAGACGAGAGCGTGCATGCACAGTAATTTTTGTTTAAGAGTAATATTTTTAATGTAATAGATTGTAAGAAGTGGGAAGAGAGGAATCTGACAGAGATGAATGTGCCAAGCAAAACCACAACTGTGTATATTTTAAAGCACATCAATGGCTTTAAGTACCACGTTGTTAAGGATTCTCATGAAGTGCCATAGACTGTACATCCATCAGAGTATTATTTCTGCAGTGTTATTTTCCGAACCACATTTTCACTGACTTGATGAGTACTGATCAGTCAAAGGGCACCATTCTGTTTCAAACCAAAGCTGTCTCAGAAATGGCCAACTGCTCCTCACAGCCAGTGGGCAGCACCAGAGAGATGCTCCAGCTGTGCATAACCCTCATGGACAACATTATCTATAAACTCTCCCAAGTATGTCATATTTATGCATATTTACTGTATAACGTGAGCTACGAAAGGGAAAAGCCATTTCTGAGACACAGTAACAAATGTTTGAGGAACTTCTTTTGCTCTATTTATAGCCTCTGTCGCGAGTCACAAGGACTATAAATGTTTTGCAGAGATGGGTTTCACTTTAATTCATCAAGTCCCGCGTCCGCGGCGACTCTAAACAAAGACGCAGAAGCACTGACAGCAGATGCATGACAAACCAAAATAGGACAAATGAGATGTTAATTAGCGTAGAAATTGGGTGGGTTAATACTTGGGTGAGTTTTATATGTGATTTTTTTTTTGTTCAGATTAACTGCTTATAGCCTTAGAAAGCCTTTACAAAATAAAAACAAACAAATAGATGTGCATTCAAGTTTTAAGAATGGATTCATCCAAAGGAATTCCTTTTTGTGGTTTGGATGTTGCAGCCAGTAAAGGATATTTTTGCTCTGTTCAGCCAGGGGCTGCCTGGGGCCAGGCCCCGGGTGGGCAGGGGAGGGAGAGGCGCGGGTTCGGTTGTAGAACTCGCCATACTCCGAGTTTACTGCGAGTTTTTATGCTTGAGAGAGATGCTTTATAGATAAGAATGATGTGTTGATTTTCCTGATTGTACTGTACATCTATTAAAGCCTTAGATTATTACATTACGGGTTAAAACCCATACCAATGTAATTTCAATCGTGTTAAGAAAGTATAGATGACTTCACATGTTATTGTAGTGACTTACCATAGAGAATTTACTTATTTTTTCTTGTTAAAAGTATAGTTTTTATTTCTTACATTTATTAGCTCGTTTTCATTTTCTATTACCAGTTGATACCATTTCAGTTTATAGAATTTTGTTTTACTAGAGTTTACTGATGACTTTTTCAAAATACAAAAAAAAAAAAAAAGGTAGTTTTCTTCATAACATACTCAGTTTGGAATTTACATGTAGTGTCTTATGAGTATTCGTATTACTGTTAACTAAATGATTTCTATTTTACTGATCTAATATGACAATATAAGAATGTCAGTCATTGTTAGTTCTTGTCTAGTTTTCATTAAAAGAACAAAGATCTTTTATATGGATATCTTATAATTATATAATCATTGCTAAGTAAGAAGTTAAGTTGTTGCTATGGCAACAATCCTGGCAGACAATTGAGTAATATTTTGATGATTTATTTTGTTTGTAATTAGTTATTATGAGAAAAAAAAATCTAGTTCCTAGATATTAGAAGAAAATTTATTTTCTACTGTATCCATTTCAAATGTTAAAATATTGTTTAAATATTTTTGAAATCCCTGAATATCAGGCCTTGTTATAAATAAGCTGCATAATCAATAGATCAAGGGACTTTTTGTTGATAATCCAAATACTCAAAGTTTACGTAACAAGAATTCTAGTGTGTGTGTGCAAACTCTTGAGGGTTGATTATGCTGCAGTTGGGACGTCGAGAGCGAAGGTTGACTTTTTGCACTTCTGTATATAGTCAAAAAAGAGAGAAACCTGTATAATAGTAAGATCTTATTTTGAATAAAAATGTCTATAATTACAAGGAGTTTTGTTAAGGCTAAATAAAATGACAGGCTGAACAAAATTGCTTGCAAAAGTGGCACAGAGTTAGCACTCCATCCCCCTTCCAAAAAGTTGCTTTGCTTTATGTGGACAGCTTGTAGTTTGCCAGGATTTTTTCAGCTGGAAAGATCTGCCATCCTTCCGAGATCTCATGACTGACAGAAGCTCCACTGGGTCAAATCTGCCTGAAAATCATTAAGAAAAAAAAGAAAAAAAAAAAAAAAAAAAAGGAAAAGAAAAGAAAAAAAAAGCAGGTACTTCAGCCCATCCAGGGAATCATGGCTCAGATATTCCGTACATTATTCAAAATCTACTGCATGTTTAAAGTATCAAAATATATTAAAGATATATGCTATTCAAACCAGTTTCTGACAATTTCAGTGGTTTCTTGTTCACAAAAAAGGTTCTTCAAAACCAATACTGACGTTCACAGAGTTCAACCACGGACAGGCAAACGGAACAGCACCTGTAGCTGTAGGGGTAGGGGGTTATTTTCTCTCGCTGTAGTGGTCCTGTTCTTTTAGCAGGTGAAAAACAACCTGGGAATTCTTCCCATTTTCTTGGAAAACGTTCCAGGAAGCTGGTGATCCTGTGTATGCCAAAGCTGGGAGGCGCTGGGGCCGGGCTGCCCGGTCTGGAGCTGGCGGGGGTGAAGGCGGAGCAGCCGCGGCCCCGGCTCATCTGCGGGAAGGACGGACGCGCTCGGGTTTGCTCTTACGTAACCACAGACTTACTTTTGCTTGTAGTTGCTCCAGTTACGTACTCTGTCCTGGGCTGCAATTTGGGTTTATGCTTATTTTATTATTACTGCTATAGTTGACCTTGCTGTATGGAAAAAAATAAAGTGAAATTGCCCTAAGAAAAGTTCTCTTTCTTAATTACCTTTTCCTGTGTCGGGTTAAAGGTGGCCCTGTGGGGTTGTGGAGCCTTGTCTGTGCACAGGGGAGACTCGAGGGACAGGATTTACCTGGGCAGAACCTTATCTGCTGGGCCTGGCGCTCTTCACCAGCACGTGTTCCATCCCCAGGATATGTATTAAAATGCCAAGTATTGGGGATATTCCTGTTAAATCCAGAGGCTAAATACAAAGCACTGGGATGCCCTGCATCAGCCCCGACTGTCCTTACCCTCTTGTGGCAACACCTCCAAGGTTCAGGGACACACAGGGACCCACAGCCCCTGCCTGCTGCATGGAAAAGAGGAGCAGGGAACTGGAGGTGCAGGGAAGAAGGGCACAGGGAGGGAGCGTGCAGGGAATTGGGGACACGGAGCTGGGGGTGATGGGAATGAGGAGAGCATGGAATTGGGGGTGCAAGGAATGGGAAGCAGAGAATTAGAGGTGCAGGGAAAGGGAATTGAGTAGTGAAGCAGAGAACTGGGGGGGAAGGGGAAAGGGAGAAGGTAATGGGGAGCATGGAACTGGAGGTGTGGGTAATGAGGGGAGCAGGGAATGGAGGTGCAGGCAGTGGGGGAGCAGCCGGGCAGTGGCTGACGTTAGAGGGAGCCCCGTTACCACGTGTTGCTGTTCCTCCATGCGTTCCCACAAATCACTCACAATCAAAATTATTGACCCCACCATCAGAGCTTTAATTGATGAAGCACCGCAGGGCAGTTGTTTTCCGGGAGGATTGCGGGTGTCTCCTGTGAGCCCCCACGAGCTGGCGTTTCCCAGCTCAGCACCCCCGGACACGCCGTTCCCGCTGGCCGAGCACCCTGCGCTCTCCTGCGCTCTCCTGCGCTCCCCGCGCTTGGGATGACACCGGCATTTCATTCATTTATCACCGCATCTGGCTGCCCAGGGAAAAACGATGTGTCGAACAGCGCTAGTGCTCGGAGCTGGAAACAAATCACCCTGTTTGGTTTTCCCTGTAGCCCCCGCGTCCATCGCAGGGTGCGGGAGCGCGGCCGGGCCGGGGCAGCCCCAGGACCCTCCCCGGCTCTGAGCGGGGCTCGGGCCGGGAGCGGGTGCCGAGCAGCGGCTCTGCCACAGCGGGGCTGGCGCTGCAGAGCCGAGCCGAGCCGAGCCAGCCGCGGGGATGCTGAGCAGAGCCACGAGAAGGAGCTCCTGCCAAAGCGGCGGCAGCGCCGGCGGCCCGGGGAGCTGCGCCTGTGACACCTCTCAGGGATGCGGCACTCGCTGCCCGCGGGCCTCGGGACACCTCAGTGGCCATCACGCCTTGCCGGCCGTGGCACCTCTCCCGCTGTGGCATCTCCCTGTCTGTGCCACCTCTCTGGGATGTGGCACCTTTCCAGACACAGCACCTCGCTGGCCAGGGCCGGGACAATGACAACCACACGAGCAGCAGCAGCAACTGTTAGCAGCTGTTAAAAGCAAAATAACAGCCTTTTGTTCCAAGGGATCCCCTGTGTCTGCAGCCAAGAGGCTTTTCTGAATCGAGGGGGCATTCTGGGCCTTCAGGGAGGGGGGAGCAAAAACCTGGGAAGGGGATGCCCTGGTGCCTGGGACGGGCACGGCTCTGCCAGCGCGGTGTCCGGGGACACACAGCACCACGTGGGGCCGGGCAGGGTGGCACGGCTGGTCCCTGTGCTCTGCCATGGGATACAGCAACTCCAGCGGCTCCCAAACCACAGCGACAACAGCAGGAGAGAGAAAGGCGTTTGGAGAACGACCCAGGTGCCGGCGGTGGGGCTGAGTGGCCCAGGGTGGGTGGGCGTGGGGGCTCAGCTGGGGCGAAGGGCTGGAGGGAGCTGGGACGAAGGGCTGGAGGGAGCTGGGGCTGCAGGAGGGACGCTGGAGCTCTGTGTGTGCAGGTAAGGAGCTGGGTGCTGCTGGGTGGGTACGGCTTGGGATGCCCCGGGGGGAGAATATCCGGGACACGGCTCATCCAGAGTCCCAGGAGGACATCAGCACTGCAAGGCAGGGTCTGCCCTCCTGGTCAGCCTGACCACGGGACAGCCCAGTTCACCCAGCATGTCTGGCTAATGCTGCAGAACAGCAGTGGGGCTGCAGTGCCCTGGGATTGCCCTGGTTTTGTGCCTCTGTCATGGCTCTAAGAGTGATTTATTAAAGTGAAGGGTGGCATTGGGTGATGCTGCTGCTTCTGAGGAGTTGAGAGGAGGATGAGCCTCCTGCAGGTGCCCTGGTGCCGTGTGGATCCTGAGCTTTGGGGGTGGAGAGAGCAAAAGCACTTTGCCTGTTTCCATGTGCCCTCAGTTACAGGGCACTGCAGTGGTGGGGGGCACTTGGGGCACTTCCAGAAGGTGGGGGATATATCCAAGGGGTTGGGACAGCGAGCCCATCCTACCCTCAAGGCTGGGAGAATGGAAATGAAACTGCAGGTGCCGAAGCCATGGGGTGCTGGTGGGATGCCAGTGGGCTTGGCTGGGAAGGAAGTAGGATGTTCATGCTGGAGAGCAGCATCTGCATGAGAGAAATTATGAGATGAATGTTTTTCCTCTGCTCTTTCTTGGGTGCTGTTGTTAATGCCCAGCCACACGTGCCGGGCTGTGCTGGTTGCCCGGCCCTGTCTGCACAGGGAGCACAGGGTGCCATGCTCAGCACGGGTACGGGGCAGGCACAGGCCAGCTCTGCTCCTGGCCAGGGCTCTGTGTGGGGGCATTGCAAAGTGCTGCTTGAGGGAAACAAGCCAGACCCAGCCCATGGCAGGGAATGACCTTTCCACCCACAGCCCGTTTGTCTCTTCTCAGTGTAAACCTCTGGTCCAGGGAAAGGTCAGTGGAGGAAGTTGCTGCCTGCCCTCGCCCCGAGTACAGCTGGGCCTTAAGAGCTCCAAACCACACTTTGTACAGCACGGAGAGTGCGGCTCAGTGCCAGCACTGGTGGGTGCAGCATCCCGGGGGAAACAGGACCTCCCCTGAGGGGGCCAGGCCCAGCCAGTGCTTGTCTGGGGAAGGCTGGGCAGCGCCTGATCCCACCAAAAACTCCCTCACCGTGGGGCGGGCACTGCGTCTGTCCCAGGAAAGCTTGTCCTGGCGCTGGCTGGAGCACGGAGCCTGTCCCAGGGTTTGTGTGTGTGTTGGCAGAGCTCAATGGAGCTGCCCAGGGTTGTGCCTCAGAGCAGCATCAGGGCACTGAGCCCCACAGCCATGGAGGGGCTCTGCTGATCCCTTCCCGTGCCCTTCCTCCAAGGCCAGCCCTCGCCATCCGCGCTCACCTTCGCTGCCAGTGCTGGCCGGTTGTTTCAGCAGGGCACGTTAACGCTGGGCACTTTGGGGGCTGGCTCAGCCCAGAGGGGTGGCAGTGGTGCCACAGCCCGGGATGCTGCTGGGGACACCTGATGGTAAAGGGGTCTGTGACTGCAGGTGCTGCGCCTGCGGCCTCGGGCCCCAAAAGCAAAGGGGGAAAGCGGGCCCAGCGCGTCACTGACCCAGCCCTGCCAGCTGCTGCTGGCTCAGCTCCTGCCTTGGTTCATGGGTTCTGGTGTGAGAAGGAAAATGATGTGAACAGATCGTTACTGCATGAAACCCAGCTCTGAACATCTGTGCTGAAGTGAAAACTTCATCCTAAAATAGATGCTGAGATAGAGAGGGAAGAGGAGCAGCTCATGGGAGAGAGCTGGGGAATTCACAAAATCAGACTTGTCCTATAAAGTTTTTCAGGGGTACCTCAGCCTCTTCCAGTGTGACTCCAAAATGTCACTGCTGCCTGCCTGTATTAACCTCTCCCAAGGTATCAGTCACTGTGTGTGCAGTCTAAAATGACTCCATGCAGTTTGGAGGACACGTCTCTGCAGTGAGATGCACACGCTGGGGCTGTGTTGCCCTTTCATGTGGTTTATGCATGTTATTTTCCTTTGGAGGAATCTGCTGTATGTAATGTAAATGTAACTGGGTGTTGGCAAATGCTGACGTTGGCCTGGCAGTGCCCACAGTGGTGATGAACCTGCAGCCACAGCAGTGCACCTGAGGTGTGTGTTTGCCATCATTGCAGGGACTGCTCAGGAAGTGCTGGGCTGTTCCTGTTCCCATGAGCTCCCCAACCAGAGGCATCCATGACAGTCCCCTTCCTGCTGGTGGCCGTGTCACCAGGGCTGGCTGAGTCTGGAGGATGCTGCTGGCTGGGGCAGTGCTGTGGCTCTCTGGCCCCGGGTGCCCGGCCAGGACTGGGGTGCCAAACCCAGCCCAGCCCCCTCAGAATCCCCTGCCCTCAGCAGTGACGAGGCCCAGCCCAGAGCTGAGCCCGGTGTGCAGATGCTCTACCAGGTGTTGTTCCCCCCAGGATCGTTCCTGGCTGCCCCCGGAAATCCCCATCACAGCCACTCAGAGCTTCGGGAGCGTGCCAGGTCTGTGCTTTCTGACTCACCGGCAGGTGCATTGAGCAATCTTCTGTTTCCCAATCTGTTTTCTTTCTCAGGAATTCAGTCATCACTTTGCTTTCAGGGCAGCAGAAACATAATCCAGCTGCAGGCTCACACAGGCAGCTCTGCTGCTCGGCAGATGCCGGCAGGACCCCTCGTTTCTCAGGAGGAGGAAGAAGGGGTTGTGCCCGGTGCCCAGCAGCTGTGTGTCCACTGCCGAGCCCCACAGAGGTGCCAGTGCCTCCCCTGGGTCCCTCCCTGCAGCCCAAGCCCCCTCTGGGGTCCTGCAAGCCTGAGTAGCTTCCAGGGTGAACAGGGCAGCTGGGGCCATGAGCCACCCGTGGGCTGGGGCTGCTGTGGGGCCAAGCACTGCCACGCTCCCGTGGGGAGGGGACGGGACGGGACAGGATGGGATAGGATGGGGCTGGCCCCATGCCCTGAGATGCCCCAACACGCAACTGCAGGGTGATGTCCCACAGGCAGCACCCAGTGCCAGAAGCTGCCAGAACCCCAGCTCTGCTTTTCACGCGCCTCTCCTGTGTCATTCCATACTTGGGGCTGGGACAATGGGCCTCTCCACTTCCCTGGCTGTTTCCTGGCACTTTGCAATTTGCCCTACTGTGGCACCTTGCAGTGCTGTCCTCCTTGGTGACCCCCAGCCCCACTGTTGGAAGCGTGTCCCTTCCCTGCTGTCAGCCTGGCTGCCACCAGGCTGACAGCAGGGAAGGGACGTGCTTCCAACCCTTTCCTTTTTTCTCTTCCCCCCCCGCCCCCCTCCTTTTTTTCCCTCCTAATCCTGGGCAATGGTTTGTGATGCTGCAGTTTGAAGGTTCCCACTTGCGACAGATGTGCAACATTTTCTTATGCTTGATTTGTAAATGCTTTCCTAGTGCAGTGGATATTAACGATTACACGAACCAAACTGCTGCTTCGGTGTTCTGCTCTCCAAGTGGCCCCAGGGCAGGAACTGGTGAAGGACCTGGCGCCCTTTCCAAGCGTGCTGTGGCAGTTGTCTCGAGCAAACAGAATTTTGTATTAATTTTCTCATCCCTCCCATCCTCCCCTTCTGAACCAAAGCCTCGTTCTGGGAAGAAATCTGTTAAACCGGGCACGTGATTTCTCGCAGCCCCGCTCCAAAGGGGTTTTCGATGGGAACAGGAAGAAACGTGTCAACAGCTTCGTGTCTCTTCTTGCCTGGGGAGCGGGTCCCGTGCCAAGCTGGGAATGCCTTTGGGGGAGCCGCTGCCCGCCGAGTGCATCCCGGGGCTGTGGGCAGGGGCACCCTGGGATGCTGCAGGAGCCCCTCAGGCCGGCGGGGGCCGATGGGGGGACCGTGCCCCCATCGTGCCGCGCTGCCGGGGGAGGCTGAGTCATCCCCTCCTCTCGCCTGGTCCGGAGGAGGCCCAGCTGTCTCCTCGCCAGGCGCGGAGCGTCTGTGCCGCACGGTGCCTTCCCACCGCATCCTGCGCGCCGCTCCTGGAACAGCGTGTGCCGCCCCAAATCCCCCTGCCCGCTCGCTCCTGGGCACTGCGTGGGGCAGGGCGGCTCCAGGAGGGCTAAAAGGTGGTTGTGTTCCACCTTCTCCCCAGAAAGAGGAGGAGAGCAGCGTTAGAACCGTACTGGAGCTTGTACTTTGTTCTACATCTTGGCCATAGTCGGGGCACGCTGGCGTCTTGTGCCTCTTCTCCTCCCAGGCTGGCTCTCGGGTCGGCTCAGGGTGCTTTAGGAACAGGGAAGCTGTGCTCCTACCAAACCCGCTCCCGAGCGCTGGGGCCGTGTTTGGAGCTGGGTCCCCGCAGCCCCGGTCACAGCAGGAGTGAATGGTGCTGACACAGCTCCCACAGGAGCTGCTGGTCCCGTGGTGCCTGAGCCCCTCTGTGGGCATCACCAGACGTGCAGGTACTCGCTTGTGCAGGCGGGCTCTGGGCTTTGCATGTTTGTGCAGGGTGAAAAAAGGAGAGATCAGAAAATGAACATGGATGTGCCCTCTGGAGTTTTGGTAGTGGATAGGGATCACCACAGTATTGTACAATTCATTAAATACGTAACTCTGATGCACTGTAATTAAAAAAGAAGATTGTTTGAAAATCATATGGGGATTTGCTTTAATTAAATGCTGCCTTGTCAGACTCACGCTGGGTTGCAGAGGCCACGAGAGCAGGCTGTGTCTGTTCATTAGCTGAGGAGCTTCCCTGGCCAGGGGCAGCCAGCGAGGGCACAGGATGTGTGCCAGGGCTGTACACCGGCCAGAGCTTGGAATTTTGGGGGGAAAGAGCACAGCAGCTTGATTTGCTTTGCCAGCAGACAGCTGAAGAAGTTAACGTTTAAAAACCCCTCAAACCAACCACCCCCTCCCCAAGGACAGCCCAGCCCAGCCCTGCGGCTGCCCCAGCCAGGCTGGGTCGGGGGGCGCGGGGACCCCCGGGGCAGGGACGGTCCCTCTGCCCGCCCGGGTGCTGTGGCAGCGCCCGGAGCGTGTCCACAGGCAGCCAGCATTCCCTGGAGCCGCATTCCTGCGGCGTGCTTGGCATTACACTGACGCAGGAATTGCTGCGATAACGCGAAAATGTGCGATGCTTTATCAGAGGAAAAGGAACCACCTCACCCGCCGTGCTGGGAGGCTGCTGCGCTCGGGGCTGCTCAGGGGTCAAGTCTGGGGACTGTCCGTCCGCGGACACAGCTGTGGGACAGCCGGGGGACAGCTCCAGCCTGGTAGCAGTGGCTTTGACTGTCCCGCCGTTTTTTTCTCCGCCAGGTTTGCTGTTGTTTGTCACGAGTAGGGGAGTAAACGCAACGAGGAAAAATGGTGTAACTCGGTCTGCAAAGCTGCATGGAACTGGAACTATTTTAAAGGGGGAGGGGGGAGAAAAAAATAGAAAACTTTCAGAGGTCTCTTAAAACCAGGGTTAAACAAGGAAAGACTTGGAGATGAGAATTGAAGTGCTCAGTTGAGCTTTGTTGAGAGGTTTTCTTCCCCGTTAGTTTTGCTCATGGGTTTATGTCAGTTTTGTGGAGCTGTGCAGTATAATTTATCCAGTCCTTCCTATTTATGGGAACATTTCAGAGTAGAATGCTGTTAGCAGCTTGAAGTGCTGCCATGCTCTAGCACTTTGGGTTTAACACTACTCAATGTGAAAAAAATTAATATTTTGACTCAAAATACTGAATAGCAACTATGAATGTTAAAAACTTGCAGCTCACTTCAGAATATGTCAGAATTGCCCAGGGAAGAGAAATACTGCTGCACTCATTTTTCAGAACCAGCTCTAATGTTGCCCTCGAGCTGTGACGGGCGCTGGGGGTGACCGACGAGGGGCCACCAGGGTTTCAGGGCAGAGCCAGGGACTCTCCATGCCCTTTATGGGAAGAGGAAATCCCCCTTAGGGTTTTCTTTGTGGGGACAGCACTTTCAGGTGTTATTGTCTCTCAATATTTGGTGTTTCCAATGGATGTGTGATGGTCTGTGGAGGTACCAGAACCCACCAGCACCACCAGAGCTGCTGGAAAACCACAGCATTTGGTGTCTCTGAAACTTGGGTGTCTTTTTTAAACAGCTGTTGGTTTTCCACAGCTGAAAACTGTTCCTCAGAGCTGTGAGAAGAGGCAAACTTTCAAACCTTCCAATGTGAGACCTTCCAGCAGAAATGAGAGCTTCCCAGTAGCCAGTTGTGCCCTGTGCCTGGGCTGCAGCACTCGGCTTTCGGCTCCTGTCCAAGCACCGAGCACAGGGAGGGTTTCCTTCAGTGCACCAGAGGAATCTCTACAATATTCCAGGAAATAAAAAAAAGTCATTCATTTCTAAGCAGGGCTGTATCTGGGGGCAGTGAGATAATTTGGCCTGAGAGATAGAACTCTTGCAAAGCCCTTTGTGTGGAACAGCTCTTTGTGCAGAGCAGCCCGTGATGGAAGGAAGGAAATTTATAAATAAAAAAGTTATAAATGTCAACAAAGGCAGAAATGGTCAAAAGTTCAGATAAAAGAGGAGCCATTAGGAATCACTTTTCTCAGCCCTTGAAAGCCAGTTGGGATTTTTCAAGAGTAAAGGCCGTTTGACCAGCCTGGGGTATCCCAACCCCACAGTAGGGGTAAGGCTGGGGTGCTCCAGGCTCTCATGTCCTGGGGGGCTTTGTGTCCCCCTTCCCACAGCCAGGGGCCAGGAGCTGCCCTGTCCCATCCCAACCCATGCCATCCCATGGAGCAGGGCAGGAGCAGAGCCTAGCCATGCCCTCCCTCCATCCAGCTGCCAGGCATCCCGGCATGCCAGGCCAGGAGAGCACAGCTGCTCCCAGCACCTCCTGCTCTCGCTCATCTGCCTGCACTTGACCCCCTGGCAGCCTGTGCCCAATCCTCTGCAGTGGGAAGTGTGTGCTCTGCAGCTCTGCTCCTCAGGCAGCAATCAGGCTCCGTGTGATCCGGGAAAGGCACAGGAGGTGAGGGCAGTGCTGCAGAAGGGGGGCTGCAGGTAGGAAAAAGAGCAGCTGCTTTGCAGTGCCTGGGGATGTGGGAAACCCTCACCCCAGTGCCCCCACTCCCCTGCTCCCATCTGGGGGGCTGCACCAGCCCTGCTCAGCCCACCCACTGGCACAGGGCTCAGGAAGCCCTGGCCAACAGCACAACAGCAGCTTCCAGAGGAAAAATGAAAGGGCACGAAGGGAATTAGCTTAGAAATGCACTTCTGGGTTCTGGGAACCATGTGTTCTACAGCTCCATGGGCATTTCCCACCTCACTGAGGGGACTGGCACCCGCAGGCGAGGTTGCCAGCTGCATGAGGAGTGCAATCTTCTCTTTATTGTTTAAGTAATAAAAACTATGTGCTTAAAGCCCAAACCAAACAAACCACCACCCCAAATGGCTGCATCTGAACTCCTTCACCTGGGATAACAGGGAGACCAAAGAGCAGAAAGCATAAAGGCTCTGCTTCTGCTGTACTTGCTTGGCTCACCCTGCCCACGTCAGGCTGTGATGGGGGAGATGGCTCCTGTGCAGGAGGAACTGGTTGTGATTCGGGGTTAGATCGAGCTCATGTGCACAATGTGATGCAGCTTCCAGCATTCCCTGTGGGCCACCTGGACCGGCACATTTAGCAGAGAAGAGATTTGGGGTCCTGGAGGTGCTGAGGGGACACAGAAGGGCTTCTTGGGAGGGCTGAGCAGTGAGTTGAGGCTCTTGGCTCAACTCAAACACCGCTGTGTTTGCTCTTTAAGCAGGAACCATAGGGTCCTGTCCTGGCAGGGGTGGTTGGGGTGTGATTACAGCCGGGCTCAGGGGAGCCCGTGGGCAGGGGTTGGTGCCACAGTGCTCCTGTGCCTGGCTCTGGCAGGTGGTGACACAGGACAGGCTTCCTGCAGTCGGATGGCAGTGGCTCTAGAGGGCTGCTCACGGGGACAGTGCCCTGCTGGGCACTGGTTGTGATTCCCTGTGGAGGGTGGGTGTTTCCCAAGGGGTTTTTGTTTGGAACCAGCTTGAATCTAAACCAGAGATGCTGCAGAGGGCCCGGGCTCCCCAAGATCCCTGCCTGCCCCCTCAGGGCCCCCCTTCCTCCCCCTCCGCGTGCTCTCCCATCTCCGGAGCAGAAATATCGCTCCAGTGGTTGTGGTCGGGCTGCAGCAGCGCGGGAGGCACCCGATAGAGCCAGCTCCCCTTCCTGCCCGGTGCCAGCCCTGGCTGCTCCGGATGCTCCTGCAGGGGGGGAGCAGGGGGCTGTCTCAGCCCAGAAACGCCTGAGCAGAGCTGAACCCTGTCATCTCATCCTGCCACTCGCTCCTCCTCATCCCCACCAGCTCCAGCAGCAAGGGCACTGACACCCCGGGGCAGCCAGGGAAGGTTTGAATGAGCTGATAACTGATATTTCCCTGTTTTCAAACTGGACTTCTGAGGATTTTTCCTCCTTTGCTTCTTTTTTACTCCTCCTAGTACTCCTGTCTGAGGAGGGATGATCACTGTGTTCTTTACATATACATTCTTATACACATATATATTGTCTTCTGCCCATGGCTTCTGCCCCAGCCTGCAATGCGTGCCCACCACAGGACCCCAGTCCCTGTGAGCAGCTCTGAGCCATGGGGCCATGAACAATAACAATGGAATTTTAAACTTCTCCTGCTGCAATAGATGTAGCTGTTTTACAGCCCTTTGCAGTTCTAGATTGCCAGGTGCTTTACTGGGGTGGTTGATTCCCACCGTCCTTGTTTACTCACCGGGGAGCTGCAGCAGGAGCAGAGGAAGGGACTGGGTCCCTGGGAAAGGCTGGACTCCCCTCTGGCAGCCCCCTGCCCTCCCAGCTGCGGTCCTGCCTCCACCTTTCTATTGCCACTGCCTGCATGGCCAACCCCGCTGGAATTAATTCTGCTTTTCAATGAATCATGCTAGGAAAGTCATGATGTGGGAGCAGAAGGATTATCCTTCTGAAGAAGCCTTGCCTGCAGGAGGCACAGCTCCTGACACAGGGACCCCTGGTCCTCCTGCTCCTGCAGCAGCACTGCAGGGAATTCCGAGAGCAGCACCTTAGGGACTCTGACGTTGCAATTCTTTGTTGCTCTGCACAAATTCGGGCAGCAAAGAGGCAGAGTTGCCAGGTGCTGGGGCTGTGCCCTTCTGCAACACTTTGCCAGGGGAAAATGTGAACACTTTGGTTTAAAATTCAATTTTTTTGCTGATTTGCCCTGGTAAAGAGCACAGGTTCCAAACTGATTTTTGTTTTCATTCACACCTCGAAAGATTTCTCCAATCAAGTATGTTCTCTCTAAGAAAAAAAACCAAAGCCAACCCCACAACTCCTCTTGCCTGCGGGGTAGAGAAGATGGTAGTGTTTTGCTTTTATAGGAAAATCAGCCTTTGTTGGGAGCATGACTCAAACATGCAGGGGCTGGGGCTTGGATGAGTTACCAGAGTTTAGCAATAGTTTTGTAACATGTGCGTGATTTCTGATGAGCTGCGTGACAAGAAGTGGCTGCGCTGTGCTGGCAGTGGTGGGGCTGGGATGCCGAGGGGATCCCACGCTCCTGCCCTCCCTCAGTGCCAGGGCTGCCCATGGCTTTGCATGGATACATCATCACTTGGAGAGAAAAGTCTGGGATTACCTGGGGAGGTATTCCCATCGGCATTTAATGGGAAATTTTGGTATGGACCCGTACGAACAGGGAGCCAGTGGAGCCAACCCTGGGATTTGTATGGAGGGCATGTTTGGTGGACTGAGTGCCAGGGCCCCTTTCTCATGGTGTCTGTGCTGTCCCCTGTCACCACAGCAGGGTCCCCTCTATGCTGGTGGGGCCCAGAGCCCCAGCTGAGCTGCAGGGGGGTCTCGGAGGGTCTCTGTCCAGGCTCGGGCTGTGCTGCTCCATCACCCTCTTCCTTGACTGTTTTAATTTGCTTTGAAAAGCATCTTCCACACTGGGCTCCTGCTCCATTTGCCATCCCATCTGTGCTCACCCTGGCCCTGGAGAACCCACCAGGGCTGCTCTCAGACCCTGGGGATGCTGCTCCTCTTCCTCCCTGCCCTGGCTGCTCTGTGGAGGCCCCTGGGGAGAGCCCACACACCGCACTCAGAGCTGGTGGACACCTCCAGGGGTGCCAGAAAGACTTAAAAATTGGCTTTTTCTTGGCAGTAGCAATGAGGGAAGGAGGCCAGTGGACTCCGACCTGAAAACTGCCTTTTCTGCTCTCCTGCATTGAAAACCAGCCCGCTGTGAGTGTAATACTTTTTCCACAGCTCTAGGAAATACAATAATAGGTTGCACATTCAAACCAGCTGCTCGTTTATTTTTTCAACTGCCTCTGAAAAATGCCTGTAATTAGGAAAAGTCTATAACAAGAAGTACAAACAAATCAATGTCTTTCATTAGCCACAAAGAGTCAGCGCTCTGCCTTCGCCACGGCTTTATTAAATTAGAATAATGAAGCAGAAGCCATAGAAAGCAAAACAAGCACTTTGGAAAGAGCTGAAAATACACAGATGTCAGGTTAAAAACACGTTTCAAATTTAAGTGTGAAGCTGTAAACACATTCTCTTGTGCTGTTCTGATCCCTCCTCTGCAAGGTTGTGGGAACCCTAAAGAATGTATATATATAAAGAATATACATATATAAAGAATATATATATAAAGAATATATATATAAAAAGTATATATATGTAAAGAAAAAACTAGATAATTTCTCCTATTTTCTTATAAAAGGGATTTAATCCCCTCAGCCAAAATGCTCTACTCGTGCAGGAAGGTGACACGGACTTGGTGCAAGGAGAGGGAGGACACCCTGGGGCAAGGGGGTGGTGCCAGGGAGTCTGCACCGTGCCACACTTACAGTCAGAGCTTCAGAAACCCTTCCATAGGTTTGACTCCTGCAGGACAGGTGTTTGCCAGGCTCTGGTGCAGACCAGGTTCAGGAGCTGCAGGTCTCCCTGTTCTTCACCTGGCTCAGTGCCTGGGCACACACAGAGTGCTGAGGATCAGCGGTCCCAGGGACAGAACACAGGCAGGCTGCTCGAGGGCCTTGCAGGCACTAGAATAAGCCAGCTTTGACACATTTCACTGTTTCAAAGATCATTTCTCCCCGTTTGTTTCTTTCAATAATTGCCATGGTAGTTTGTCGCTCTCAGAAACAATCCAAACCCAACCTTGTCATTATCAGCAGCAAATACTTACAAAAATCTTCACCTGTATGTTTTCTAATGTGGAGCTGTGAGCTGGAAAAATAAGCCTTGTCCTCGATGTTCCTTAAGTGGAGGAGCTGCGGGGCTGCTGCACCCTTGGGGCAGGGTGGGCAGGGTGGTCCTGGGCAGGGTCCTGGGCAAGGCCAGCACCCACCAGTGACACTTCCCATCATCAGATCCAGAGCACAGCCAAGAGCTGGGGCTCATCAGCTTTGAGCAGTGCTGGCTGAGCCCCTCAAGTGCTCTCTGGCAGCCACCCTGGGAGACGACAGCTCTCCCAGGGAATGCTGCTTTATTGCTCCAGCACCAGCCACAAAAAACCCTAGCCCAGGATAATCCAATATTCATCTTCTGTGAATTCTATTAATTCTTCTTGTTCTGAAGAACAAAATAATTGCCATAATTTCATTTCAAAACCCAAAATCAATAACCACAAGCCTGTTGTTTCTCTGTGCTTTCACGGAGAGGGGATTCACTGCCTGCTCTGGGATCACTGCTAGAACAGCACCTTTATTTGTGCATTTCTCTGCTAATGCCCATTTGCTCGAAGTGGCCCAGTTAACACTGCCAGGGAGTTCTTTGTCCTGGTTTTAAACAGCCTTTTAAAACTGAGCATTAATTTAAATAGGAGAACATAAATTAAATTATGAGGTTTGGTGCAGTTCTAGCCTTTTTCCCCCTCCACAGGCTCTGCCTTTTGTTTACACACTCCCTAAGGAGATGCATTTTAATATTAAGAAGTGCTAAAAAAAATATTTCAAAGAATCAGGTTTTACCCACTAAAGAGAAGCACTGAAAGGGGCTGAGGTTTAAATGTGTGGAGCTGGAACCTGGTACCCAGGGCAGGGGCTCTGTGGAGAGCTGGGGAAGGACCCAAGTGTGGGAGGGATCCATGGAGAAGGGTGCCAGACCTTGCCTGGAGCAGCTGTTTGGGTGGAGCAGCCAGTTAATGCCAATCCCGGCTGGAAAAGTCCTGCCGGGAGGTTCCCCCATTCCTCAGCTGTGCCCATGTTGTGCCCCCTGCTCTCCTGCAAGGCAGGAGCTCAGCAGTGGCTGGGCATGGAAAAGCTGCCTGCCAGGCAGTGGTCAAAGGCAGTTTTTAGCTTTCCACACATCCTGCAGCGCGACGGAAGGCTCTGTATCTGACCTTTCCTCTCGCCCCCTTATCCTCCCATCAGTGTTTACCAGACACGCGATTTTCTCACGAAACAGCAGCTCCTGTTTTCGAAATCAGGGTCACTTGGTATCTGTCACTTCCACAGGAATTCCTCTGGCCAGGGGCCTGCTGCTGGGGTTTGTGCATGGGGATGGGGGTGAAGGCAGCAGTGATACCAGCCTGTCGCTCTGCCCTGGCATGCCCAGACCGATGGGCAGCGGCCTGAAGGGCAGCACAAGCCCTGGAATCACAGAATCACCGGTTTGGGCTGGAAGGGACCTTAAACCATTCCAGTTCCCACCCCCCAGATGTCACTGGGGAAGCCCTGAGGTGATGCCAGGCCATGGTCCCAGCAAGGAGACAGGGTCCAAGGGGGGGTCAGAGGAGCCTGGAGTGCCTGGCTCTGGACAGGCAGCTGGGCACCTGCACCCCCGTCTGTTCTGCAAACAGGTCCAACAACCAGACCCGTCAGTTTACGTGGAATTAGTCCTGTTCACTGACCCACCAGGTTACAACTCCAGAGATCTGATCTCATTATCAGGCCAGTGAGCTGGGCAGGATGATCCCCTCCTCTCCTCGCTTTCCAGCAGTACTAAGCCCTGCTCCTGGCTGCTATGTGCTTGGCTGCAGCCGGGTGAGGGCATTTGGCAGGGCTCCTGTGGCAGCTTCCTTAGCCAAACAGATGAAGCCTCATTAGCACCTGTACCAGGGAGGTATTTGTTTCCATTAGGACTGCGAAGTGTGCCTTCCTGCTGGGCACAGCACAAACACAGTGGCAGACAGAGTCCTGCTCCCCTCTCCTCAGTGCTCCCTCATCACTTACATCAGTTAAATTGGCTGACAAGATCAGACTGAGCCGAAAACAAGCGTGTTGGTGGCTCTGTCTCCCATCTCAGTGTGAGTGTTGGCCCCCTGGAAAGCCCCAGGGACTGGGATGGGGCTGGGACAAGGCAGCTGCAGCACCCCTGGGATGGTCAGCACATCCCGACCCTGGAATTCATGGAATCACAGACTGATTTGGGTGGGGAGCGACCTTAAAGCTCATCTTGTTCTAATCCCCTTGCCACTATCCCAGGTTGCTCCAAGCCCTGTCCAGCCTGGCCTTGGACACTTCCAGGGATGGGGCAGGTGCAGCTTCTCTGGGCAACCTGTGCCAGGGCCTGCCCACCCTCAAAGATTGCTTTCCCAATATCCCACCTAACCCTGCCGTCTGGCAGTTTGAAGCCATTCCCCTTGTCCTGTCCCTCCACTCCTTGTCCCCAGTCCCTCTCCAGCTCTCCTGGAGCCCCTTTAGGCACTGGGAGGGGCTCTCAGGTCTCCCTGGAGCCTTCTCTTCTCCAAGTGAACCCCCCAGTTCTCCCAGCCTAAATTCCTGGCCACCCTGTCCATTGATTTTCTCACCAGAACAGGGCAAGAAATGTCAATCTCTAGTTTGCAATGCAGGCATCAGACAGGAGGGAAGGAGTCCAGCGAGGGACACCCAGCGTGCTCTGTGCCAGGGTGCTGGTCCTGGGCACAAGGATGAGTTTCTCCTAGGAAAGCCCCCATGACACAGCAGAATGCTTTGGTGTTGATCCTCATCAGAACTGTCTCTGCAGGTCTGGGAGTGCAGCTCTTCTACCTCTGCCCCACTTATAATTGATTTTTCTTCTATCAGAAATCAAAGCAGCAAAGAGAAACTCCCAGAGGAGGTTTTGCCTTTCCACCCCCCAGTCTGCTGTGGTTTTAAGTCAGTGCTGATCTTACCCCCCCCCCATAAACTACAAGACATTAAAATCAATCATTAATAGCTTTAAAAGGCTTGTACAGCAACAACCAGGCTCACTTTTGTTTGAACATTAACAGAGGTATTTTTCCTTAACAGTGAGTCTTTTAGTCAAATTCTACAGATTATTAAAAGGATTATCTATACCAGTGATTTTTTTAAGTACATTTTTAGACTGGGCTCATGGAATAAGCTCCTGAAGCTTTTGGCTTTTCCAAATTGAAAAGCCAAAGGTTAATCCTTTAAGAGCACCGTAAACAATCATTCATTAGGGGATGGAAAGCATTAGTGCTGCAGAGGCTGGAAGGTAGGAGGGGAAGATGTGCCTGCAGCAGGCAGCGGGTGCTGGCCCTGCCTGGGTGCAGGGTGTGAAGGCTCCCACTGCCAGAGCGGGTGCAGAGTCACGACTCAGATACAAACTGGATGTGTCTATTTGTATTTGGGATTTCAATAGGGAGGACAGGACGTGGGACAGAGGGGTCCCTGCAGCAGGGTCTCCCCCCACCAGCACTGCAGAGCTGCAGCTTGTGCAGCTCCAGCTGAAGCTGGTGCTTCAGCAACTGCCCCTTGTATTGAAATGGCCTTAGGGAAGAGTGCCAGGGACTTCGCTTCCAGTAAGGGCTGAGCTGGCATTTCTTGGTCCTACAGGATTAGCTTTAGGGTTTTTTTCAGGTACTGGTGTGTCTCTGGGTTTGTTCCTTGGCATCACCCTCTTCATCATCACTGGGAGCTGCTGAGTGTTGGCTTTGGCTGTTGTGTACAGACAGAGGTGTCACTGAGGTACGGAGCGGGCAGTGCCCAGGTGCTCCCAGACAGGGGAGTGTTCATCTGCTCGGCTTCTCCCACAGGCAGCACAGAAACCAGCTGAGAGCACCCTGGTGATGGGGGCCAGGACAGAAACCAGCAGAGAGCATCCCGCTAATGAGGGGCGAGTGCTCCTCTTGCAGCAGCACCGGGAGGAAGGAGACCAGGGCGGCTGGAGAGGGAACGAGCTGCGGGATAATGAGGCAGGGAACAATAGCTGGAGAAAGGATAAAAGGGTCTGGCTGTGGAGACATCAGTGCAGAGGTGTTGCTCAGGGTGCTCCCACCCCCATCAGCTTCACACCCATTGGAAAAGAGACCAAAAAAAAAGGAACTTCTAATGCTTAGTTTGAACTCCTGACACTTCTTTGTCATTACTGCATTTTCAGATATTCCCAAAATAAAATAAGAAGGAGAATTGGCATCAGGCTAGAAATTCAGGCTTCATTATGTGGCAGCACTAAACTGAATAATTTGGTTTCCATTTCCACGACTGGTATTTTTGAGGCACTTCCTTCCCCTAATTAAACCTCGTTGTAAAACTGGTGCCAAAGTAGGTCTTTGGATCCATTAGACAAACCATTGACTGGTCATTTCTGGGAGCTCTGAGCCCTCGAGCTGAAGAACGAGTGAAATGCAGCCGGATTTACCGGGGCTGGAGCCTGTCAGAGCCCATGGGGCAGGATGGGTGGGTGGGAGCTGCTGGCGGGGGCAGAGGATGCTCTGTGGCACCCGGGGTGTGGGGACCGTGAGGCAGCGCTGCCGCTCTGCTGGGACAGCAGCTCAGGGAGCACAGTGCGTGGGTTTGCGGCGTCCTCCTCCCTTATCAGCTCGAGTGGAACCGATCAGGAAGGAAAATGTGGGCAGGGAACAAAGAGAAGCGGAAGGATAACTTCTCTGGAGGGCTTCAGCACGTGGGTTTGGCAGCAGCAGTGGGAGTCACCTCTGCAGCTTTGGACTTGAGGCTGTGGCTCCTTCCAGCCCATGGAAAGGCAAAATGCGGGGCTTTCACCTCCTATTACGTTACTGCCCTCCGATTTCACCATCTTAGCCTTAAAAAACCTCTCCCAACGGCTTTGGGGGAGCCCAAGGAGCCTTGTAGGACTGAGAAGAGGCACCAGGCACCCACAGAGCCCCACTGACACCCCAGTGGCTGCCCTGCCAGCTGGGTCACAGCTTCGGTCATAGCACCTCAGAGGCAGCCCCACATTCATTCCTTTCATCCTCCCCATGCATTAGGTAGCAAGTTCTTAATTGAAATATTTAATTTTGTCTCCCCTGGTGTGTGATCTTCACTGTTTCTGGCCTGTTTGTCTTGTTGGCCACCTGAGGAAACTGTATAATGTGAGTATTAACGCACTATCAAACCACCTCAGCAGAGCTGTCTTTCTTGGCTAGGAGCTGAACAAAAGAGCTTTTCTACTGAGAGTAGTAATTTCATTTTAAAATGGCAATATAGGAAGGAGGCAAGATTGCTCACTGCTGTAATTAGAACAAGTTTTCCAGGATCCTGCGTTATCTTTGGACTCTGGAAGTGTAGTTGCTCTACCTCCATTAACTCCAATTATTGCCGTGTTGGATCACAGGGCATCACGGCGGCAGCGCTATCATAAACCATTTGCATATTTTGGAATACAGAAGGGACTCCAGAGCAGCAGCTTCATTATCCTTGTTGGTTTATAATATTAATAAGGCCAAGAGGGAGAAGAAAAGGCATGTAGTATTCCCCTATGAGACTATGTGAGATTCCCATGTGATACAGACCCAGCACCCTGTCCTCCGGTGCTGGACATTCACCACATCAGCCACCACTGATTATAGAATTGTCATCTTTGGCCAGCACAATACTGTGCCATTCTGCCTCACAAAGTTCACTCCCTGTTGGGACTCTCTGGCTCCCTGGGGTGTACATGATGCTATGTGAGATCTATTTAATTAGCCCATGAACAGCTTTTGTTTTCAAGACAGCAAAATGTCAGCTCAGACATTAAAAATGCAGAGGAGCGGGCTCCTCTCATGCTGCTGGGGAGGGAGCTGTTCCCTGGGCCACAGCAGCCATGGAGGAGGTGTTTCCTAGAGGGCTGGAGCACAGCAGGATTCTGTCACCCCCTAAACTGGGGGTTGACAGTCTCCAAGGACAGCAGCTTCCACTCTGCGAGGACAGCAAGCAGAGGACAGAAATGCCATCAGAACTTTGAATTGGAGAATCGTAGAATCACAGAATCATTTAGACTGGAAAAGCCCTCTAAGACCATCGAGTCCAACCATTCCCCAGCACTGCCAAGGCTGCCACTAATCCATGTCCTCAAGTGCCACATCCACACGCCTTTTAAGTCCCTTCAGGAATGGGGACTCCACCAAAGCCCTGGGCAGCTGTGCCAGGGATCAAAAACCTTCCAGTGAAGAAATTTTCCCAATATCTAACCTGAACCTCTTGTTGCATGTTAGCTGGGAGAAGAGCCCGACCCCCCCGCGGCTGCACCCTCCCCGCAGGCGGCTGCAGGGAGCGGGCACGTTTCCCTCCCGGTGCCCTGGGCTCGTGTCCCGCTGGCAGCTCCCGGGCAGGGAGCTGGGCTCAGACCTGCTCCCGCCAGCCCTGCGTGTCGTATCTGCCGCGGACACGTCTGATTGTTCTTATCAGCACTTGAGCTGCCGTTTCCCCGGTTTGCTTTCCGAGGAAAGGCAAACAGAGGCGGGAGGAGGCGCTGGGAGGATCCGCGCCGTGCCAGGCTCGCTGCGGGGCCGTGCCAGGGAAGATGCACACGGGGGGCAGTCCGTGCCCCTCTGCCCTCTCCCCTCCTCCCGGGCGCCCAGGGCACACGAACCCCTTTCTGCAGCAGGGCAGCTCCCGCGGTGCCCTGTGCCATCGGGGACCCTGGGGCTGGGGCAGAACTGCCCACCACAAACCCGCCCTTCACAGGGGGAAAAGGGATCATGGTGTCCTAAAGGGAATATTGTAACGTATTTTAAACACTGCAGGCAGCAGTATTTTACCATAAAATAAATTGGATTTCAGGCTCCCTGTGGAAAGCCTACAGGGTGTGTAAGGGGAAGAGACTCTGTCTTCTGTGGCAGGTGAGAAAGGAAAAAAGGAAGCTTCAGAGACTTGAAAAAGAAAACACAGTAGTAAAGCATTGTTTGACCTAAAGAATTGTCTAGGGTGAAGGGGAATGAAGCTCTCCAGAAGCAAATAGGTAGGTCACAAGCCAATTCAAGTAAAATGTGAAACAGGCATTTTTGCAGCAGGTAAGATGTCCTGCGGTGGGGATTGAGAGCAGCTCAGCTTCCAAGCTGTGTGCTCATCGGCCCCTTCCAGCAGCACTCCCAGGTGAGATGCAGCATGCCTTAAACACTCTGTGTGAGTATAAGTACATACATTTAGATATATTTATAGATGTATGTGTGCATATATGTATATATTTTCTGTCTCTATGAGCAGGCATGGTGATGATCATTTGGGGTCCTTTCCACGAGCTCTCAGCCTGCACCCGGTTCAGGCCCCTTGTTCTTACCTTCACACATTGAAATACTGATGTCTGCATCTTCGTCTTCCTGATAATCCAACACCAACAGAAAGAAACAGCTGGATTCGTGGTCAGCCCATTCCCTTTGTGCTCCCCCACGCTGTGATAGCTCAGCACTAATTGGACGGACCGGGAATTTCCGTTTGTGCTCCAACATGCTTTCACTCCTCATTAGGGATATATCATCCACTGGAGTTAAATCAGCTGTTAACGGAACAAAACATTCAGTTTAATGGAAATCAGCGGTATAAAATCTCATATTTTGCAGAAAGTGCATTAAGAGGCTGAGCTGGAAGGAATTCAGCTCCAGCTCTACCAGACAGAAACCAAGTCAGCTCCAGGCATATGCTTGAGCGATGGAGGGAAAGGTGCTAATGCAACATGCTTCATGTTGTGCTCCAAAATAAGAACAGCTCGGCATGGCAAGCAGGAAGGCACTCGTTTGCTGGCTGTGGATAAAGGCATGGAACAGCGTGGCTGCGAAAAAATCTGCCTCGTTCTTTCCTCGTGGAAGTGTTTGGACCTTTTGCAGCTGAAGCACTGCAGTCAGAACGTGCAAACTGTTGTACCCAGGATGTGAGAATTCCATCCCCGGTGCCGACGGGCTCGCGAGGACCGTGCTGAGGGGTGGGCTGCCTAAACAGCACGGCATGCACAGGCCTGGCCATTTCCTCGGCAGGTCCAAAGGAGTGCAGGTATGGTCTCACCACAGGGGAGCAGAGGGGCAGAATCCCCTCCTAGCTTGATGCCCATGCTGTGGGATGAGCCCAGCACGCACAGAGGGTTTCTGGGTGCTGGTGCATGTGACTGGGGTACACTGAGCTTCTCATCAGCCAACCACCTCAAGTCCTTCTCCTCAGGGCTGCAATTCCGTATTTATCCTTGAGTACCCATACTGGTCCCACAGGAACCCTCTGGCAGTCAAGGGATCACCTCTCCATGCAGCCACGGCTTCATGAGGCGGTGCCTCTCCGTCCTGTCAGTGCTAGCCCTGAGGTCGATGTGAACACGGCCACGGGAGCCCTGGCAAGCCCCGCACACACAGACCATCCTCCTGCCCGCTCCTGCTCCCCTCCACAGCCCGACCCTGCTGCACCTCAGCCTGGCTCCAGCACCAGCACAAATCCCAGGAATGCCTCCTTCCCCAGCAGCTGTGTGCTCTTGGAATTGTTGCTCCTACCTTTTGTCTGCCGGTTTGGATTTACGGTGCTGCTTAGGTAACCGAGGGAAACAGGCTGGAGTTCACAGTGCATATTTACTGATGCTATCACTGTGGCTTCAGCATGACTCAAAATTTGCTCAAGACAGGAAACTCAAGGAAGCTGCCACAAGAAGCTGCAGTGAGCAGTGGGACTGTGAAAGTCACTAATGAAATGGCAATTACAAAGGGAGGGAGAAACTAAAAGGCTTCTCCTCTACTAATAGCATTGCTTTGTGTATTCTTTTTATTATTTTACACAATAATCCAAGTCCTTTATTGAAATAAACTCTGCTTTGGGTCATGCAGGTGATTCTCCAAGGAGCAAGATGGCTTTCCCTAAACCAGCATGGTAGGTTTGGTATGATTGTAGTGCATTTGCTGTGTGTCTGGTTTGTGTGTTGGATGTTTGCTCTCCTGGGAATGCCAAGACTCAGGATTCATTTTTCCAGTGCTTTCAAATCCTAGAGGGCACCACAGAACAGTTCTGCAAATCAGGCTTGCTCTGCAACACAGATTTTACAGGTGTGTTGCTCTTCTTGTCTCCTTTTTCACTTTCCTTTCTCTTCACGTTTGATTTGTATTAAAATTAAAAAGGATCTTAAAGTAGTGAACAAGCAGTTAGGGGATGAGTACAAAAGGGAAAAACCCCCTAACATCAAGAAGAAAAGGGACTATATTTGCAAAATTGAAGCTGTTGCTTTGACGCTTCAGCCTGTGTAAGTTGTCCCAAAAATGAAGCCAGGCCGGTGACTCCATCTGCAGCCACTTGCATATTCCCACAGGGGTACAATATGCAGCTGATTTCCCAATTAAGCTTTCCCAGCAAAGAAGTTTTATAATTTAAACAGGCTCAAAAGTTTGAGAAATGAATACATATTCATGAAGGACTAATAACGCTCTGTCTAGAACACAGCTTTGAGCTGAGAGCAGCTCTGACTGGCTCATGTCTCACCCACCACACTTAGCGAAAATGGGAACGAGGAAGAAATGGCTGAAACCAGCAGATTGTGTTTTGCTAAGACAATAAATAATAACCGTATTCTGACTCAAGTGCCAAATGTATAGCGCTTAATTAGAGGTCAGTAGAGCATATTTCTGCTCAGCTGTTCCATTTACAGCAATTAACATGTTCGTGTCGCTTAAACTGGGTTGCAGAGCAGATTTCAAAGGGTTGAACGAAAGCAAAATCAGGGAAGGGCTGTTTCACCACTCGCAGCAGCTCAGGAGCAGCACACGCAGCATCCACTGGAGCTCCGGCAAAAAGGGACAGAAGGGTCTTAGCCCTGGTATGGTGTCCCCTGCCCCATCACTGTGAGGGCTCAGGGACCCCCATCGCTGCAAGGGCCGAGGGGACCCTGCCCTCTGGCCAGCGCTGGCTGCTCTCCTGCCCGGTCCGTGCGGTGACACATCCGAGGCGGGTGGCTGTGCCCGGGGCACCGGCCTCGCCTGCGGCTCCACACCCGCCGCACCGCGTGGGCTTCACCTCCGCCTACTCCGCCCCAGCGCCAGCGCCCTCCGAGCTCTGGGTGGAGGGTGTCCCGGAGCAGGGGCAGTGTCCGGTCACAGCCCCGTGTGCCGCAGCCCCAGAGGGTGTCCCGGAGCAGGGGTAGTGTCCGGTCCAGCCCCGTGTGCCGGTGCCGCGGGCGGGGAGCGGCAGCGCCGCCCGTGCGGGGGCGGTGCGGGGGGCGGGCGCACCCCGGGCCGAGCCAGCGCCTCGTCCCGCCCGCGTTCAGTCCGCCCGGGGCCGGCGGCCGTGCCCGGTGCCGTGGAGGGTGCCCGGAGCCGCTGTCCCCGGAGCCGCTGCCCCCGGCCCTGCCCGGCCATGGGCGCCGGGGCAGCCGCGGGCGGGACGCCGCCCCCCGCGGGCGGGCGCTGCCGGCGGCGCGGAGCGGCGAGCGCGGGCTGAGAGCAGGAGAAGGAGAACGAGGAGGAGGAGGAGGAGGAAGGCGCCGTAGGAGGCAGGTGGGGCGGCCCCGGCGCTCCTGCAGCCGGGCTGGGGCGCGGCGACGGCGGCCGGGGGCGATGCGGGGAGAGGGGCCGGGAGGGCGGAGGTGACCTGTAGAGCCGGGCGGGCGGAGGGGAGCGGGGCCGGGCCGAGGGAGCCGGCGGGACCGCGGGGAGCGGCGGCGGGACGGGGCGGCAGCCGCGGGGACGGGCGGGGCGGCGGCGCTCGCCGATCGGCTGCGCTGGCCCGGCCGCTCTGCCCTCGGTGCCGGAGCCCGGCCGCTCTGCCCTCGGTGCCGTAGCTCGGCCGCTCCGCTGCCGCCGCCCCTCCGCGCCGCCCGCCCTGTCCCTGTCCCTGTCCCTGTCCCTGTCCCCGCTGGCGTGCGCGGTGCTCCGGGGCAGGGAGCGGAGCGGAGCGGGGCCCTTCCTGCCCGCAGAGGTGTCCCCTGGCTCCCAGCGGGTCCGGGTGCTGCGGGGGAACGCTCCGCTAGTCACCGCTGCTTGGAAACCTCCGAGGAAAACCAGGGCAGGGTTCACCTTCCAGAGAGGTTTCCTTTGCTCTTTCCTTTTTTTTTAGATGCGTTACTGTGCCTCTAGATACTTCGTTGCTTCGCCTCAGACCTATGTGACTCTGGGGGAAGGATCATGACCGAAGTCCTTCTCTCTGCTGCTCTGAATGGAACTGAACCCAACCTGTTATCCAGCAGTGGCTGGTCTGTGGGAAACGTCACCACCAAGTGTTCTCTGACCAAAACCGGCTTCCAGTTCTATTACCTGCCCACCGTCTACATTCTGGTCTTCATCACTGGGTTTTTGGGCAACAGTGTGGCCATCTGGATGTTTGTCTTCCACATGAGGCCTTGGAGCGGCATCTCGGTTTACATGTTCAACTTGGCATTAGCCGATTTCTTGTATGTCTTGACTCTGCCCGCCCTCATCTTCTACTACTTCAACAAAACAGACTGGATCTTCGGAGATATCATGTGCAAGCTGCAGCGGTTCATCTTCCACGTGAACCTGTACGGCAGTATTCTGTTCCTGACCTGCATAAGCGTGCACAGGTACACGGGGGTGGTGCACCCCCTCAAGTCGCTGGGGAGGCTGAAGAAGAAGAACGCCATGTACATCAGTGGCCTGGTCTGGGTCCTTGTGGTGGCCGCCATTTCTCCAATACTCTTCTACTCGGGAACGGGGATTAGGAAAAATAAAACCATAACGTGCTATGACACAACAGCCGACGATTACCTGCGAAGTTACTTCATTTACAGCATGTGCACCACGGTGCTGATGTTCTGCATCCCCTTCATAGTGATTCTTGGTTGCTATGGGCTCATCGTGAAAGCTTTGATTTACAAAGATTTGGACAATTCTCCTCTCAGGAGAAAGTCGATTTACCTGGTTATTATCGTGTTGACGGTCTTCGCAGTGTCTTACCTTCCCTTCCACGTGATGAAGACCTTAAATCTAAGGGCCAGGGTGGATTTTCAGACTCCAGACATGTGTGCCTTCAACGATAAGGTTTATGCCACTTACCAAGTGACGAGGGGCCTGGCCAGCCTCAACAGCTGCGTCGACCCCATCCTTTACTTCCTGGCGGGTGACACCTTCCGAAGGCGGCTTTCCAGGGCCACCAGGAAATCGTCCAGAAGGAGCGAACACAACGTGCAGTCCAAAAGCGAGGAAATGACTCTCAACATTTTAGCAGAGTACAAACAGAATGGAGATACCAGTTTGTGAACAAATGCGGAAGATTTGGGAACGGTTTGAAAAAAATCCTCCGCTTTGAGGCAGTAGGAGACTGTAGGGCTACAAGTGTGTGAGGAAAATCTACCAGTCTCAAATTCCTTTTAGGTAAAGCCTCATTTTCTGATCTTAGAAAAAGCTTAACAAAGTCAGTGGAAGGATTCTAATGGAAAATAAAGTGTCAAAATTCAGCTTTCCTTCAATAGTCTCATTTCTTTTCTGACTCTATTCTGTGTCAGATAAAGTAAAATGAAGTAAATCCCCTAAAGGAGGAAAGCAATCCAAGTGCTTCTAGTTTAATGACTTAGTCTCCCACGTTCAAAAATGTTCTCAGTCAGCCTGTCTTTAAAAATAGGAAATAAAAATAAGAGCAGTATCTTGTCTTCTGAGGCTCAGTCACAGCCTTTTGCTTGTACACAAGGATTTAAATGAAAGTCACGATGCAGTTCTCATTTACAGTTTTATTATTTCTAGTGCTGATAATTCTTTGGTAGTTTGGTGGCATTTATGGTTCAGTCCTCTTTCAGTGCCGGTGTTTCACTAAAGGTAGGCTTACTGGTGTGTGCATGGTCGTGCTTTTGGATTGCGATGGTCGTTCACGACAAATCTGGAGCCCCTCGGAGGCCGAGGGCTCTGGGTGAGGTGGCCCTGGGGCAGCACTGGCAGATGAATCTCCCTGGGAGCCGTGTGTTGGCCAGCAGGGCCGTGGAGGTGACCCGGCCCTGAGCCGAGGGTCCCACCCTGCTCCGTGCCAGGGCGGCCGGAGGGCCGGGCACGGGCTGGGCTGGCCGGGGAGCACCGGCCCAGGGGCTGCCAGGATCCCACCGTGGCACTGTGCCAGGATCCCACTGGAGCCCTGCGGAGTTCTGTGCGGGGAGAAATGGGTGTGCTGGAAATACCTGACCCTTCCAGGCAAGCACAGGACGGGTGCTCGAGTTCCCTGCCTGTGGTACGAGAATGGTTCTGTTCCTGCAGTCTGTACAGACAACACGAGACTCGTTTCCATAGAAAAAATGACGATGAAAATGGCTAATATAAATGGAGTATATATATATTATATATATATAACAGTAATTGGGGGAGGAAATGAATTTTTTCGTACTATGGCAAATAAATTACTGTATTAACGTGTTGCAATATACTAAAGACTAAATCTGGCCCTTTATTGTAGATCTTCTCCAAATGTGGAATAGTTCGTCCAAAATTAGCCAAACTGCAATATTGTGTAACATAAGAGCTAGTGATCAGGCACAGACAAAATCTTACATGGGCAGTCTCACTCGTTTCTCATATTTTTAATAAATGTATTTGAAAATATTTTGTGCTGAAAGCGTTATAAAAGCATGCTCTGAATTATGAATTTAGTGTACGAAATTAAGTTCTACGTAATCCTAAGGGTGATTTGTTCCTCCAGTCTTCATAGTGAGAGTAAAATATTTATATTTTACTTACCAATTTCCAGTGGTTGGTAAAAAACGAGAGTAGCTCTAGTTATTTTTTGACAACATTGTAAAGCAGCTTCTGTTCACACGTATGGCTTCATCTGCAGAATCCCTATTTATTGAACTTATTTATTAGAATGCTAAATGTAAAGTGTGGTTCTCTGTGGTCATATTCAGAATTGGGCATTAATGGAAAATTGAAGAGCATGTTTCAATCACTGTAATAATATGTCTTCTAACAGAACATCTTTATAATAAACTCGATTCCACCCTGACTATTCGCTGGTGATATGTAAACTAGTGATAAATTAAACTACTGATGTATAGCCTAGAGGTAAATGAAACTCCAGCTTAGGAAGTCTCTTAAAGCAACGTGGAAGCTCATTTAGTCCTATGAAAAATGTAGAGGTAGTGAAGAAATCCCAACCAAGGGTCAATTGCTAATTAATCCTGACTGACAAAGCCCATGGAACAGCACAGACTATTTATATACCACAGAAAGAGCCTGATTCACAATAAATGACTTCTCCTATTATGTGATTATTTGAGGCTTCATTCAGCTGAGGCACATCTTGTTTGGAATGGCAGATGAATTACATGGAGAGGGAGCATAAAAATAGGATATTCTCTGAATCTACTTCTCTGGGTTGAAAATCCTGTTCATTTCCCAGTGTTTTGTGGCTGATTTCAGATAGTTCTACTAATTCACGGCTGCAAAAGGATCGCAAACAGCCCCAGCAGAATGCAGAACTGCACGCCCAGGTTGGGCCTTCTGCAGCTGCCTGGAGTGGTTTTACAATATGTCTCTTTGATTTGGCACGGTGTGTGTGGAGTCTGAGGGTGACAGAGCCCGGCTCCAGGTGGCTGGACACGTGGCAGGAGAGACCCACGTGGGGATGGAGCGGGGAGATCCACCCTGGGGACCCTGTTGGGCCACCTTGCCTGCAGCCTGCTGGGTCTGTGCTCCCTGGGAGGCTGCCTGAGCTGGCTCCGGTGCTCCCTGCCTGGCCAGAGGGACGGTGAATTGGGGTGATCCACTAGGACATCCCTGCAGTCTGTTGGGACACTTGATTGGATGAAGGTCCCTTTCCCTGCCAAGCATTGCTGTATTTGGCATGGGGTAGACGGAGCCACTGCAACATCCCACCAAATTCCTGTCTCCTCCCCCGCCTGCTGAAACAACAGAACCCTGTGTGCTGGGTGTCCCATCTCAGAGGGTGCTGATGAGCTGGGGGGGATTGGGCACCCAAGCAGTGCCATGAGCTCCTGGGGAACTTGGCAAGTCTGCTGTTAAACTGTTCCTATCGAAAATGTATTTGTGGAAGACAGCCCACCAGCCTTAGGGGCCCAAGGTGATCCCTGTGTTTATCCATAAACCTGGGAGATGGGTGTAGTCAGAGACCTTTCCCTGAACCACTCCAGGGGAGTTTCTGATCCATCCAATATGCAAAGGGAATGCAACCACAGCTCCGGCCTTTGGGCTGGTAATTAATAATCAGTGATGACAATGCGCTGTGATTATCAGGAACAGGATTCAGCTCATCATCTCACTACTCTGACCACCTGGAACTTCCACCTTCCCTCAAACCGTACAGTCTTCAACTGGCAAATGAGATTAAACGTGTTCTGATTTTGTGGTCACGCACGTATCCTATTTTTCCTCTGGGTATGTTTGGAAATCTAATAACTACCAGTCATTCGCTGGAGACACCACAAAGTTTGAAGTAATAGTTATTTGGAGCTTAACTTCAGCCAAAGCACTCTGCAGTGATCCATGCTGACACCAGTTCTCATTCATGAGCTGGATTTCCTTCCTGCAGCTCAGAGGGTTAATGATTTTTTTTCATAAATTGTGCCCAGTAACTCTTACATACCTTTAACACAGCATGAAATCAGTCTGAAGCCTACAGGTGAGCTGCTGTCAGCTTGTACATTTTCATAACACAGCACCGTGGATTTTTGGGTTTCCTCCAGTTCATGTAACACCAAGCAGCACCTGGCCCTGCTGCTGGCAGGAGGGTGCACGGGGTGTCCCGGTGAGCTGCCTCCTCACCCCACCCCCTGCCACGGGTGGAAGGGGCTGGGGAAGCTGGAGGGCTATTTCAGTAGCTGCCAGCCCACGTGTGAGTGCTGGGAGCATCCTGCTGCCTCCTGCACCTCCCCAGGGACACACCGGGGGTTTGGCTCCACGGCGTGGCCCCACAAACTCTGGGGGTTGCGCCCTATGAGCTCCAGGAGGGGTCACATGAAGTGTCCCTGAGCCTGGCATCCTCCTCTTTCCGGATGAGGAAGAGGCTCCAGGGGAGTTCCTGGCAGGGGATGCCTGGCCAAGAGCTGCTGTGGCTGCTGCAGCTGCAGGGCTGAGTCCATCCCGAGCCCCCCGAGTGCACGGTGCTGCTGCTGCTCACTCAGGCCCTGCAGGGTGATGGAGAGGGGCTGTTCTTCCCCACCGCCACCAGGAGAGTCCTACCTGGAAAGTCAGGCCTGTGGACTTAAACACACCGACCCCGGGGTGCCAGGAGACAAAAGAACTGCTGATCCTCCTATTTGTCTGTGGTTTCAGTGGACAAAAAGATTTTGTGAAGATTTTAGTGGAGCACGAGGCTGGTTGCATGTGCACGCGCTGGGTTTGAAGTTGCACCTATTTTTAGTGGCAGCAGAAGTGTGGCCCCAGCGCTGCTGGCACAGCACCACCTCACCTAGCAACTCGTTTGGAGCCGCCCCAATAGCATTATGAAACGTTTCTCCTGCCTTTTGTGTTATTGTGCTTAATTCACATTTCCAGGTGATGCTTCAGGCAGGGATATGTCCTTAGAAACAGATCATATATGGTTTGCAAAATATTAAAACCAAACGTGTGTAAATAAAATTTAAAACCTTGAGAGGAACCAAGTGGATCGACTGAGAATCAAAATGAGTGAATAAATGAGCAACGCTTCATCTTAGAGGATGAAGGCCCAGCTGTGGGGTCTGAGTGCTATTCTGGGGTGCCAACAGCAGGCACAGGGAATGTAACCCATCAGTATTAAATTGATTTCACCTGGTTTATTTTAAGATTTATTTAGCTTTCTTTTTATTGTCTTTTCCTCTTGGTTTATCTTTGTCCTTTGTGCAAGTGTTTCAGCTTTGCTGTAATATACCTTCCATTAAAATGACATTTGAATGAATTACATTCTCAACAAATCGTGCTGTTCTACGCCTTTCCAAAATTCCCTTTCCCATCCAACACCCACTGAGACCCAACAGCCTCTTCCCCCCTCAGCACAGAAGTCTCCAAATGCACAGTCAGGCAGGTCCAGAGGCACTGGGGTCTGCCTGAGTCTGCTCTGGCTGGCTGTGTTTGCCGTGAGCAGACACAGTGTGTGACACCAGCTTTAATACCTGTGCTGACAGCACATTTCCCTCTGGTTTCTCAGTCACAGAATCGTTTAGGCTGGAAAAGACCTCAAAGATCATCGAGTCCAACCTTGGACCAGTCACCACAATGGCTTCATTTGAGCCTGGCCTGAGCAGGCGAACAGGTTGCTGTGACCCTGGCAGAGCTGAGGCAGGGCACCAACCCAGGGGATGTTTGTTTCTAAACATTATTTTACAGCATTAGAAAAACCAAGACCAGCCTGTGGCGAGAGGAAACGGGCAGAACAGATAAAGAATTAAATAAATGGGGGGGTTCAGACTGTGCAGCTCAGGTTTCTGCTGCCAGCACCAGGCTCTGGCTCTGATGGGAGTGGGAGGGAGATGCCAGGAATGCTGCTGTGTGGATTGGGCTGAGCTCAGGCTGGGCCAGGAGAAGGGCAGTGCCTGGAGGCCACAGGCAGGAGGGACACATTCTCTGGGGTTTACCCCAAACCATCACCACCAGCCACGGGGACAGCTGGTGTCCAGGCAGACTTGGAGGGGTCCCAGCCCTGCTGCCCGTGCTGGCACTCCCACAGGGCTGAACGTGGCCGGGAGTGAGGCAGGAGGGGCAGGGAGCTGCTCGGAACTGCTGAGCCTGAGCCGTTCTGCTGGCAGCAGTGTAAATACCCGCAGGCTGCACTGCTGAGTGTGGGTGTCACCAGCACTAGCACTGCCTCTGTGTGAGGCACCAAGAGGACAGTGAAGTCTCGGGTGTATTTATATCCCCCGGGGCACACACACCAACACAGGGCTCCTTGGGGAATGGTGTCACCCCTCTGGGAGGTGGCAATGACCCACCGCCCACCACAGCCACCGGCAACGTGTCTTGCAGCCCTGGCACTCGCCAGACATCCCAGCTGAGAACCAGGCAGAGACTCCCACCAGGAAACCCATTCCCAGGGTCCCAGGTGACTGCTGCCTGCCTGTGGGAGCATCCTCATGTCCCAGAATAAACATCAGAAGATCCAGTCATTTCAAGAGCTGGAAACACCATTTACCCTTCCTGGCATTCCCCTCCATCCAAGGCACAGCAGAGCTGTTTATGTTAATAATTCATAGAAGTCTTCTCCGTTCAGTTTATGGCTCTCCCATGCAGCAGCACCAGCGGCTGCCCTGCACACTCTTCCCTGAGTCAGGGGCAGTGACCTGGGGTGGACTGAAGTCCATGGGCAGGAGCCCTTCTGCTCTCTCACACCCAGCTGGAAGAACCTCTTGAGGGTTATAACACAATTTTTGTACCAAACATTATCTTATTTCAGAATTAAAGAGCACTTTTAAGAGTCCACAGAAATTTAATTCTTTGCAGACTGCTGAGTTTTAATATCCTCAGTACAGTACAAACAGTGGAGAAGTTCAGCCATACATGGAAGATAATTAAACTTTGCATTATAGAGGAGAAATTATTTCTTTGCTCAATGTTATTGGCCCATCCCTGTTCCTATCCTGGCTCCATCCAGGGCCCCAGGAGCCGGCTGGGTGCAGCAGGATGGGTTTCAGCTCTCCCTGCTCCCCTCAGCTGCAGTTGGGCAAACCCTGGGGTTTGTGGCAGTTCCCGGTGCGGGGACAGCAGCCAGGCCAGAGGGAGGCAGGTCCCCTGGCACTGGAGGTCTCCTGCTCTCCTCCTGCTCAGCGACGTGTCAGGACACGTTTGGCACAAACAAAAGTTGTTGTTTAACATTCTTGTGTATTTGTGAGCGGCGGCAGTGATGCTTCCTGTAAAACAGAGCTGCGAGCGTGGCAAAGCTGTTTGATGTTACAGCCTTATTTAAACAGCATTTAGATAGTAAAAGCAGTCATTCCCCTCATCCCCACATACCAGCTACCCATTAAAATTCCTTCTCATGCTCTTGCACAAAGACTAATTTTGGCAGGAGGCTGACTTGCCCTAGATTTTTAAAAGACTACTTGTTTTAAAACAAAGTCCTTTGGGGAAGAGAGAGAGCTGGGAGAGGGCTGCTTCCTCCCCCTGCCCACCCCAGTCCTGCAGCAGCCCAAACACCCCCAGTGCCATCACCCTGATCACCCCCCATCACCCTCCATCGCATCACCCCTTGACCCCATCACATTCCCAACCCATCACCCCTCACCCCATCCCCTCCCAGCCCCGTTGGGTGCAGTATCCTCTTCCTCCCCGTGGAGAGGTGCTGGAGGGGAGCAGGAGCTTCCAGCACAGAGCAGGAGGAGCCAAAGATTGAAAAGCTGTCATTCACCTTGACATTTACATGCTAAAAATAAAATTTCCAATGTTAAATGCTTTTTTAAAAAATGATGCCAATACCCAGGTATTACTGAAGGGGCTCGGCTCAGAGTAAAGCTCTGGGTTTACCAGCTGGCTCTCGCTGCCATCAGAACCGCTTTCCACCAGGGTGTTCCTTTGTTTCTGAGCTGTTTCCTCTCCTTCAGACTCTGGGCAAAAAGTCACTTGGCAGTGACAACAGAGCACAGCAAAAATCAGAAGAAACCTGACCCACAGGTGTCTCATGGAACCCAGAGCAAACAGGTCCAGAGAGACCCACAGAGGCAAATCAACAGCCAAACCCTCGCTGGGAGCAGATGGAGGAGCTGACTTGCCTGTTTGGCTGCGATTCAATGAAAATGTTCTCTACCCTTCCTTTTCTGCACAGGGATAAATCTGCAAAGGAAAACATTTCTCAGTGCTGTGTGCTGGCAGGGCTGGTGCCACACCACAGGATCCAGCACTGCCACGGCCCCTCAGGCGCGTTCCTGAGTGCTCTGAGAGCTGCCTTGGCTCCAGCATCAGCAGACTGCTAAAACCAGGAGAGGTTAAATACCAGCGAGTCCCAGTGAATCTCAGTGACTCTCAGGGATTCCCATCCCCCAGTAAATGGCTGCATAAGCAGTTGCCCTTAATGGATGCACACAAGGACGCAGACCTGAGTTTTTGGCTGGCACCCCAGGCACGGTGCCCTCAAGGAATGGCTCCACAGAGGGATGCTGCCCCTAGAACCTCATGGGGGCTCACGGGTGCCCTGCCCACAGCACAGCCACAGCACCCACCTCACCACTCCCAGCTGCTGGTTGGAATGCACCCCATGGCCCTCCACTGGGCTCAGCCAGGGAGAAGGGGCCAGGGCTGGTACCCCACTGTCACCTGCCCGACGGATCCGTGGCCGCCGACGCGACCAGAGAGGCTCCAGGTCGGCGTCGTGGCCCCAGTCCTTCACCAGCGGGTTTGGCCACTGACTCTGCTCATTTAAGCTCTCCTGTAACTGATACTGGAAGGGATGACTCAGCCCTAAGTATAGTTACCTGCACCCAAAATAGAGTGGAGGCCTCCAGGGTGCAGGTCAGCCCAGAATGGCTCCTAAACCCACGGGAGCAGGAGATGCAACCAGGGCAGCAGTGCAGGTGGCATGAGCTCTTCACCTGTTCTTACCCTCAGTCTGGGAGGGGACTCCAAAGTAAGCCTTTGGAAATTAATCCTCTGTGCAGAAGGTACAGAAACATAAGCTTTCAGTTGTTCCTTTTCTTAATCAATTCACACTGACCAGAGCTCATGAACAGGATCAATTTACACCACATCTAAAAATACACCATCAGCTACACACAGATGGATCTAAGGGGTGGGGTGTAACTGTGCATGTGCATGTGTCCCTGAAACACTAAGATCCACTTGTAATTCACACAAATTCCTGATACTTTGCTGCAAAGAATGGGGAGGTGGAAAACACAGTGCCCTGGCAGGGCACAAATGGGGCTTTTGTCGTTGCCCAGTAACTTGCCATGAAGCCCCCGTGCCTGTAAGATTCAGGAACAGATCTAGAAGCTCCAGTAAGTTCACACTAGTGGGAAATCCCCAGGAGGAAACAGAGGAGCTGGAGCCACTCGGTCCCATCCTCATCAGCATTCGATGCCAAGAGTTGAGAGTTTGCATTCTGGGGTTTGTCTCTTAGGCTGAATTGTTTAAAAGAGCAAACAGGAATTTCCCTCTTAGACTAACATCACCTCCAGTTAATTCGTGGCAGGGTCTATCCAGCAAACCCCAGGAATGATCTGCACACCGGGAAATGCTGCTGGATCTCCGTGGGATGAGCAGCCAGCACTGGCCGTGGCTGCCTCACCAGGCCCACCACTGCTCCTGCCTGGTGGAGCCAGTGAGCCCAAACCCTGGGCTGAACCACTGCACTGTGACTAACCCCCTGTCAGCACCACCTCTAATTAAATGCCAGATTGAATATCTGGAGCTAAACAGGTCACAGAGTAGGGACAGAGGTAGCCTGAGGAGCCTTGCTGGGGCGTGGGGGTTCCCAGATGGATTTTGGAGCCAGAGTGCTCCCAGCAGCAGCCACAGTTACACTCCTCCCACACCACCAACACAGGACGCGGCAGCTGAGGGTGTTCGGGCAGGTTGCAGACCCAGTCAGCTGCCCTGGGTGCTCTGCATCAGATGGTGGGGCTGAACTGGGCTGGGCATGCCCAGGAATCCCCCAGAACTCTGGGCTGAACTGGACTGTGCATGTCCAGGAACCCCCAGAACACTGGGCTGAACCAGGTTATGCATCCACAGAAACCTTGCAGGATGCCGTGGCAGAACAGGGCTGTGCCCCCCAGAAATGCCCCGGGACACTGGGCAGAACAGGGCTGTGCCCCCCAGAAATGCCCCAGGACACTGGGCAGAACAGGGCTGTGCCCCCCAGAAATGCCCTGGGACACTGGGCAGAACAGGGCTGTGCCCCCACTGGGCTGACCCCCCGGCAGGAGCTGCACCAGGGCACCCACCAGGCTGGGGCTCCTCCAGAGGCTTTTGCTCCCTTTCCCAGCACTACTCGTGAGGTATAAACATGCACCCAGGATCACTGGAAATGAGTCATGTTTCAGTGCATGTAATTATTAGTTATCATATATGATATTTGCCGGCTCGTGTTGGGAACAGTTACTTTATATAACACCTGGAGAGGTGTGTCAGGCTCCAGTGGTTTCCAAGGTCTCTGCTTTGAAGGAATTGGAGTGTGGTGCTCCTTTTCATCAGCTCCGAACCTACAGAGCTGTTCCCATGTTTATCCAGTCAAAGGAGCTGTTTGGATGGGCGGGTGGCAGCGACTCCTTGGAGAGGGGCCGAGGCCCTGGTACAGGTCTTTTCCTCTGCGGGATACCCTGAGCCTGGCTGGGCACTCCCAGCCTCTCCTAAGGATCACCAAAGCCACCACAAGTGTTTTGATGCCTCCTGTCACCATTGTATCTGAGCCTTTAGAATCCACATCTCCCCAGCCTTCCCCTGTACCCAGGGAATGGTGCCACCAGGAGACAAGGGGGCAAGGAATGGTGGGGATGCCCCAAACCACAGGGGAAGTCTGTGGAGCAACAAAGCCCTGAGTCAGAAGCACTAACCACTGCTCTCTGTAAAAGCCACTTAACTGGGATATAAACTTTCCCTGACAAATCTAATACATTTGTCTCGGAGCCAAGTGACCATTAACACGGTCCAGAGCCCTCATTAGCCTGTCCTAACACATGGACCTCAGGATGCTGAGGGGTCACAAGCTCCAGCCCAGCGTACGTGAGTCACAGCCTCTCCAGCTCAGGTACAGGGCTGGTGGTGGCCAGGCAGGTTCATCAGGTGGCAGCAGGGACTCAGCCTCACCACCAGCAGCTCCAGGACGATGCCACGAGGCAGCACTGCTGTGCTCCTGGAGCCTGGGACACCAGCAGAGCTGCCCAGTTCCCCTGCACCCTCAGCACGAGCAGTGATGCTCGAGATGATGCCAACAGATTACAGGAGGTAACTGATGCTTTGCACAAACCCCTTCACAGCCTCTACGAAAGGAGCAGAGAGAGGAGCTGAGGAGGGGACTGAGAGCTGCAGGCACGCCCTGGCAGAGGAGCAGGGGCTGTGGCCCCTTCCCCCTGCACTGCTTCTGGTTCCACACAGTGCACCCAGTGAGAGCTCCCGTGAGCTCAGACCATGCTGGCAGGGGCTCAGCCTGTCCCCAGCCACGGAGGAGCCGCCTTGTCTGTCCTGGATGCACGGCCAGCTCGGGCAGCAGAGCAGGAACCAGCAGGCACTCCCTGTCCAGCACTCCCAGTTCCCAGCCTCCTCCCAAAGCTCTTCCCAAGCCCTGCTGCCGTCACTGCTCCAGAGCAGTACCGAGCCACTGGCTGTCGTGCTCTCTCTGGGCTGGGCTGAGGTGAGTGGGGTTTCACAGGAGCTTCACAAAGCTGGGTGAGCACCTTCAGCAAGGCCACTGGTCGGGAATGCCCGGCAGTGATGGCAGGAGGTTGGCACCCGTGGTGCTGCCATCCCCCACTGTGGCCCCGGGTTGCCCTGCCATGGGCAGTGTGTCCCCAGCCAGTAAAAACCACGATTTTCCTTACTGGGCTGGTGCTGGGCAGCCCTCGACCCAGAGCTGCTTTCCACGAGGCACTCAGGAGGCATGGAGTGTGTGCAGGTGGAAGCCACAGCTCCCTCTGCAGCTCCAAGACATGACCTTCCTCCTGAACCAACCTGGCATTCCCATTCCCACCACCAGCACGGTGCTCCAGCAGAGCCAGGTGCCTCTGGGAGCTCAGTGAACAAAGCCAGAAACACACAGAAGTGGGATTTTCCTGGAAAACACAAAAGTGTGGCTGTCCCATGGTCATTGAGTCTGAGGCTTATATTTGAAAGGGTGTGTAAATACTGATATAAGTGTGATCTCCCTTTTCAAAGCCACTTAAATGGCTTTTTTTTTTTTTTTTTTGGTAATAAAACAAATCACCAAACAAGCCCTAAAGGTGTTTTTTTAGCAGGAACTTGACTGAGGCAGAGCTGATGAAGTGCAATCCACTGCCTTTCCATTTACTTAATAGGAAACAGAACACTGCAGGAAATTAACATACTACATAATTTCAGTGGAAAGCTTTTCAATAAAAAGATTAAACATGTCTCTAATGCATGAAGATATGAGCAAGTTATAATTACTGTTGACCTCACCTCATCAGCAGTATTTAATTGATGTCAGGGTCTATGTCTGCCTGTGCAAGTTAATCAGCATCCCTGGGCCTCCAAAGACCACATTTGCAAACTCCTAAGGAAGCAGGAATATCTCTGGGATTTTTCTCACTTGTTTTTTTGTCTCCCTTCCCTTCCACACATCTCTGAGCTGCTGCATCTCGGCTCTGCCGGGGCACTCACCGCCTGGGGTTTGGAATCCATCACCAAAATAGCTGCTCTGAGCCCCCTCCTAACCCCTCTTCCTTCCCAGACTCTTGCAGGGGGGTGACATTTCTGGGAATGTGCTCTCACACTTGGGGGGTGAGTGGCTCCCAGCGGGCTGCGGGTCCTGCCGGGCTTTTCCAGAGCCACCCTGAGCAGAGCTGCCCTGGCTGGTCCTGAGCCTCGCTGCCCCCAGGCCCTGCATGCCAGGAGGGGCTGGCACCGAGCTGGTGCTTTGCTGGAGACACACACTTGCAGGGTTATAAATACCCGGGCATCCAGGAATGCACATGGAAGGGTGGGGGGCGGGTGCTGCTCCCTTGCAACATCCGTGTTTATCCGCAGCTTTATTTAAGCTTCAGGGAGGTTTTTCCCCCAGCAGCCACCGAGGAGCTGCTGCCCCACAGGACGGTGTCGGAGCACAGGCTGTTCCCAGAGAGGTGCTGCAGCTGAGGGGCAGAACCCATGCTGTGCTCCAGGGCAGGGACTGGAAGCCTGCAGAGCCCCCTGTCCGTGCTCCAGGATGGAATCACCATGGACAAACTTTTCCTAGGTGAAACAGATTATCTGACCATACCAGAATCAACCAGACCAGGACCAGGATACCTCCCCTTTGGCACTGCCGTGCCTTTACCATAAAACCCGTTCTGGAGAAACCCCAAAGGCAGCAGTGAAATCTTTCCCTTGGCCATGAGCACAGAGCTCAGCTCTGACTGGCTCCCCCAGAGCTGGGGGGGCACCCTGGGGTGCTGGATGCTGCCTTGGGGTCCCCATGTCCATCCCAGGTGCACTGGGCCCGCAGGGATCCTCACCCAGGGAATGTCCAGCAGAGATCAGGGTAGAAGATGTGTCCCTCCCCATCTCCTTCCCCTCTCCTCCCCCTGCCAAAGCACAGGTTTGGAGACAGGGCACCCCAGGGTAATTCCAGGTCAGGATTCCAGGGTTTTCTGAAATTACAAAGCAACTTCTCCACGGTGTCTTTCACGGTGTTAAGCTGATTAGTACCATTTAAAAAGAAAAAAAAGTAGCTTAATTCTATATCTTAGCAAAGCTTCTTTGCCAAGTGCATTCAGGAGAAGGATCCCTCTTCCCAGAGGAGCTGAAACCATTAGAGGAGATTTGCTGCTGGGGTCCATCCTCTCCCAGCTCCTTACAGCTACTGCTGGGTGTCCTGGGCTTGTTATTTATAAAAACGCAGGGAAAATGTGTCAAAGCTGGAAGGGGCTGAGGCAAGGAGATGTCAAAACAGTTCCACGTCACCTCCACAGACACAAACCCACTGCTGGTTTAGTAACAGTGGTGATAGTGGATCAAGGGTTGGGCTTGATGATCTCAGAGGTCCTTTCCAACCCATCTGATTCTATGATTCTGTGATTTTAAGTCCCATTTAGCACAACTGAAGGTTTTGAATCTCTCCTGTTTAGAAACCTCCTGGATTTTGCCACCCTCCAGCTGGACTGCATGAGCAGCAGCAGCTCTGAGAGGAAAACTCACGGGCTGGAATCAAGCCTTGATGCTGGACTTCATGTGCCAGGAGCAGCCCCGTGCACTCGCCAGGATGGGATGGGTGTCGGTGCTGGCTCCCAGCTCTTCCCAAGCATTCCCATTTCTGACCTCTCCTCTCCTCCCATGGAGCCAGCAGAGCTCAGCACGGGAGAAGGGCTGGGAGCTGCGAGACCTGGCAGGGACTGTGGCACCAGCTCCTGCAGCAGCAAAGCAGAGAACCCCTTGGGAAAGTTGGGGATAACACAACCTGACAGAGGGGAAGGGACATGAAAGGTGTGTCTGAGAAACCACGAGGGACACCAGTAAATGCACTTGTGTGTTCCTGGCACGGTGAGCACAGAACCTGCACCACACACGGCAGGCTGAGCACCACAGCTCAGGGCTGAGCAAAACCAGGTGGGCGGAACGGGGCTGAGAAAGGAGTCGTGATATTTGGGAAATGTAAATTAGAGCTCCAGCAGCGCTCAGCAAACAGCAATCCGATGTGAATCCTTTGGGATGGAGCAGGTAAATGGCACAGCCTCTGAGATCCCCGCTTGGGTATGGGAGAGGCTCTGCCATCACGGGCTGTTCACATGTGTCAGGAACAAGAAGTCACACTAAAATCATGAGGAGCTTTATTTTTGGAAAGATGATGTATTGCTCCTCCTGAGCTTAACAATTTCCTGATCCCACTAAAAGAATGATGGTCTAATGATGTGAGCTCCTAAATAATGTATCACAGTGTATTTACAAATACACTACAGGTCAATTTACAGGTACACTACAAAGCATCGTTTAGCACAGAGGGGGTTTCCTGCCTGTAGGAATGGTGGTGCCTCCACTGGATCCCAGTGTCTCAGGTACTGTGAGTGCCTGCTGCCTCTGCCCAACACACACAGGCCCTTGGCATCAGCTGGGCCTGCAGCTTCTGACAGGCTGTGCCTTCTAAAGCTGACCTGTCCCTTTGCAGTGAGGGATTTGTGGGAACAACAGGTATTTTCCAGGTGCCACTTGCACTCTCGTACCCCTCAGAGTCATGGAAGTCAGATATCCCATGTCCAGGCAGAGCAGGTGGTTCCAACAGACCCATGTCAGCCCAGCACTGGTCAGACATCCACCAATATCTATGAAGAACAAGGAGGGGATGACTGAAAATAACAACTTAAATAAAAATTAAAAATGATTGCTAATAATTTTGCTGCAAAGCAGCCTCTCTCTTCCTCTGCAGTTCCCCCGGAGGATGGACCCGGAGCCGCCGGCATCTCCATGGTGACTGCTCGGCACAGCTCCCGCAGGGTGCCGGGTGGCACCGTGGCCTTACTCTGCCAGCAGAGCCCCTTGGGGCCAGCCCTGGGCAGAGCCGCAGCCTCAGCACCCAGGAGGGCTCAGCACCAAGCCAGGTGTGCCAGGGCAGAGGTGGCTTGGCCTCCTTGGTGGCTCTGGTCCCTGGTGATGGCTCTGCACTAACGCTGCCCTGCACCACAGCTGACCCCGCCACGACCCCTCCGGAGCACTCCAGCGCTATTAGAGAGAGCTGCAGGCTCGTTCCTACCTATTTTTAAGTTGGAGATATTGTCTCTGCACTGGCTAAATATAAAAGCCTTGTACATGTGGTGAGTAAGGGCTGGCCAAGCGCCACGGCGAGGCCGGGCTGCCGGAGCTGCACACGCCTGCACCGCGCTGGAGAAACGGGATCAGGGTCACCCAGCACCCTAACTGCTGATGGCACAGCCTGGGCACGGGCAGCCAGTGACCCCTCACGGGGGCTGGGGCCCAGCAGGGTCCTGCACAGGGGGCCAGCAGCTCCTCACAGCCCCACCCAGCCCGGGATGGGGCAGCCACAGCTTCTCTGGCCAGCCTGTGCCAGGCTGTGGCTCCATCACTGGCAATGTCCCCAGAGTGTCACCCCCAACCCCGGGACCAGGGACTGCTGCAGGGATAGGGCTCACGGCAGCATCCAAGGGCAGAACAGAACCAAAAAGCGCTCTTGCCTGGCCATCGTCCTGCCGTTTATGGTGAAATTCTCAGCGCGAAGGGGTTCAATGCCATCGGCAGTGGGACTGGGAGGGAACTCCAAACTTTCGGCCTTTCGGCTGCTCCCACCCCGGGGACAGATTCCCGTGGGTGGCGCGGAGGTGGCCCGGGGGAACAGGGAGTCACTGTGGCCGAGCATTCATCCCCCAAAACACGCGTGGCCCCGGCACCGCCCCGGTCCGTGCCCGGCCCGGCAGCACCAGGGGGCGCCCGCGGCGTCTGGAATTCCTTCCCGGCCGGAATGAATGGAAGGAAACGGCGGAGATGGGGGAGCAGGGGGAGGAACTGCACGCCTGGGGGATGCTCGTGGGGGCCCCTTGAGCAGCGGGACTGGGACAGGGTGGACAATCCCATTAGGGTGGCTGGGACAGTGCAATGGGTCCGGGCAGAGCGTGACCCTGCCCTGCCTGAGCCCACCCCGGGGACAGGTACCGGGAGTAAAGGAGGTTCCAGGGAGACCTCAGAGCCCCTTCCAGTGTCTAAAGAGACTCCAGGAGAACTGCACAGGGACTTTGGGCAAGGGCCTGCAGTGACAGGACACAGGGAATGGCTTCCCACTGCCAGAGGGCAGGGTTAGATGGGATATTGGGAAGGAATTCTTGGCTGGGAGGGTGGGGAGGCCCTGGCACAGGCTGGCCAGAGAGGCTGTGGCTGCCCCACCCTTTGGGCTTGGAGCCACCTGGTCTAGTGGAAGGTGTCCCTGCTCATCAGCAGGAGGTGGAATGAGATTAGCCTTAAGGTCCTTTCCAACACAAACCAGTCTGGGATTTGGTTATTCCTCAGGTTTCAGTGTCTTTCCAGCCGATTGCTCAGGACCTCGAGGATTTGTTGCTGATTCAAACGCACATTTTCTCCGTGGTGATGGTAACTCACCTCCTGGCCAAGGATGTGATTCATCCCACCGTGCACAGGATGGAACAAGGCTGCTCCAAGCCCCCCACCAGGCAGGGTGTGGGTTGTTCAGTGCTCATCTCTGCAGTAAAGGGCACCCAACACTGCCTTCTCTAACTTCATTAATTGCTTGGTTTAGTGCTTTTCCTGTGCTACCCCAGGTATCCTGGTTTGCATTTCACAGGCCCTACTCACTGTAGACTGCCAGTCTACATTCAAGGGATCCAAACCCAGAAGAAATCACTGAAATTTTCAGTCTGACCTTCTCCATATCATAAACTGCAGCACTGCTCAGTGTGTTCCTGCCTACCTGCAGCAGCTCCTGCAGGAAAAAGCTCTGGATTTACAAACCCACAAGGGGCAGGAGGCTCCTTCCAGTTTTCAGGAAACTGTTCCATGATAGTTTATCTTGGCTGGTCACACTTGCCCCCTCTGCCACTATGGAGCTCCAGCCTGCAGTCACTGGGTCTTAAATCACACCTGCCTGCCAGCCCCGAGAGACCTGACACCATTCATGTTGTCCTTAGAGGTGTTTGTAAGCTGTAATCCAATTACTGTCATGATCTTCCTGTTAAACCAAACAGGTTAAGCTCTTTAGTTCAGGGTGTTGAATGTTGCTTAAAACCAGACATTAATTTTTGATTCCCCAACTTCCAGTTCTGAATGAGGAGCAGTAGCTGGTTTGTGGAGTCCCATACACAAAGTCAGAAGTGCTGGGGCAGAGCAGCACCACGCTGCTGTTAAACCACAGCTGCACCTAAGGGAAAGGGCAGAGTTTTTATCTGCTTTGCTCCCAAGCCTCTGCTTTGAAGCACAGGAATAAACTCGTCTGCTCAGCAGCAGAATGTAGGAATGGAATCAATTAGTGCCACATTAGGTGGCTCTGGAGCCTTTATGCATTTGGAGGAAATAATCTGCATTTATTCCTTGCTTAAGAAGTACCTCTGGCTTGTTTTCCTAATGGTTATTTTTCCGTTTGGTTCTGCACTAATGAACAAAGCTCTGGCTCCTCGGTGGAGCACAGAACCTGGCCCATCCATTTATCTCTCCCAGAGCAGCCAAATGGCATCTGCTGTCTCGAGCAGGAAATGAGCAATTAAAAGACAACAGGAGGTTATTTTTTTATTTCCCTCTCTCCTCCAGAATAATAAACATCTCCAAGTACATGTGCTGTGCTCCTTGATTACTTGGACAACTGTGGGTGAGGCAAATTGTCCTTAAACATCACAGCAATGGACGGATCTGTTACAATTTGAAAAATCCCATTAGCTTCTCAAAATAACCAGGTTTATGTATTCTCCATAGCTCAGGGTAAGTAAAAATCTTTTGTCCTAATCAATAAGAAGCAAAATAATGTAATTTTCCCAGACTGCTTCAACATGGAGGGACACAAGAGCTCAGCCACACGCAGTGGATGGTTCAGCCAGCCTAGAGCTGTCAGCTGCTGTTCCAGTGTCCATCCCATTCACCCCAGCCTCTCCAAAACTCCTGTCAAAAACGCTGACAGGGGAAGGACTGAACTCCTCTGGCTCAGAAAGGGCGTTGGCACAACGAGGCAATGAACTGGTAGGTTCTTGGCAGTGCCCCTGGAAGGGCAAGGGCTTAATCCAGGCAGCAAAGTTCAAGAGCAAAGCCCCAGCCCTACCAAGCACTCTGCTGGGTGCTGTTATCTTGCTGCCACAGGGGATGGGGCTGCTGCAGCTCCCTGGCTCCCAGCCCTGCCCCACATTCTGTGAACGTCCTTGTGCCCAGCTGAGGGTCCTGGCCCGGAGCATCCCGGGGCAGGGGCAGCCCATGGCACATCCCCTCCCTGGCCACAGCCTGGGCTGGCAGGGGAGAAGTGCCAGGGACGTGAATCATCATGGCTAGGCTTCGCGAACGAAGATCCGAGAGATACCATTATGGAAGGAATTCCAACAAATATGTGGGTTCATCCTGTGGGCCCTGGCACCCCCAGAGATCAGTTCAGCAGAGGTGGCACTCACTGAGCTGGAGCATCACCTGCCCAAAGCTGGTTCTTTCCCGCCATCAGTGAGCAGTGAGGGCCCCTGGTGATCTGGCTTCTCACATCAGCATCTTCCCTGAGCCTGTAAAAGAGGTGGATCCAGGAGCAAATCCATATCTGCAGAGCTGAGCACCCACAGACTCATCTTTACCTTGCCCCTGGCTAGATCTGACCCATCTCCAGTGAACAAGGGGAATGGCCAGGGGGCCGTGCCTGCCCTGCTGACAGAGGGGTGTTTGCTGCAACACCTCTAAGGCAAATATTTGGCTGCTGCTTTGGGTGTATCCTCCAGCTCAGGGCACAGGCAGGGTGAGCTTGGACTGTCCCACCAAAGATGCATAAGGGAGAAATTCCTGGCTGGGAGGGTGGGCAGGCCCTGGCACAGGGTGCCCAGAGAAGCTGTGGCTGCCCCTGGATCCCTGGGAGTGTCCAAGGCCAGGCTGGACGGGGCTTGGAGTGACCTGGGCTGGTGGAAGGTGTCCCTGCCCATGGCAGGGGGTTGGAAACAGATGAGCTTTGGGTCCCTTCCAGTGCAGAGCAGTGTGTGACTGTGTTTGCATGCACCCCTCAGCTCTCCTAGCACGGGGGATGTGTGGTGGGTGGCTGTAGTTCCTTTGCCATCCTCCACGGCTGCCTGCTTGCGATTGGAAGGCTGGCTGCTGACTAACATGATAGCTAACACATCTCCCTGAGCACGTGTGCAGTCATGCTCCACACAGGCAGGCTGCTTTGGGAGGCACCTTTTCTCTCCAGTGACTGTGTGCTCACATGTACACCACTGACACACCAGCGTGCTGGGCCCTGTGCTGCAGCCACCTACAGCCCCAGCAGGGATGCAGAGACCTCTGTCAGACCCACAGCCCTCAGGGAGCACCTGGGGAGCCCAGGCCTGCACCAGCCCAGCAACATCCTGGTGTCCCTTTAATGACGGGGAAGGCTTCCCTGTCCTGGACCCCGTGACTGCTTCTGGCACGTGGTGGCACCGGGCACAAGGCAGCAGCAGCTCCAGCAAGGGGCTGAGCATCCCACCTGCCTCCTGCCCCTTCCCTGCCCTCTCTCCCGGCTTGTCTCCACTGTGCCCCATTGACAAAGCCCTCAAAGGCATTTCTGTGAGCCTGAGGAGGACACACTTGCACAGACAGCCCCACTGTGCTCCTGAGCAGTGCTGGGCAGGTGCAGCTGCAGGAGGGTGGCCCAAGCCCCGGGCCAGGTGCTGTGCCCTCAGCTCTGCACCACTCAGCTCAGCTCAGCCTTTTGTTCCCTCCAGGAAGGAGCACAATTAAAACTGATTAGATTGCGTGTTTTATGCTACTGGGAAGCATTAACATAGGCATTAACAAAAAAAAGATCCACAATATCTAATAGATCATTGTTAAAAACTGTATGAATAAAATTACAACTCTGTACAGAGCGAGTTATTCGAATACAATATTGAAATGTCAGTCCAAGCATTAATTAATAGATATTCGTGGTATCTAACAAGTCAAACTGCTTTTCAGCTGGATTTCAGACACCACTTCTGCTGTTTCTGTTCTGGCTGCAGTAGCTGGAAATCTCCCCCTCTGTCATTTGTGTCCCCAGCAGAGCAATCCCCCTGCCCCTCCAGGAGCTGCAGCCCTGCCTGCTGGCAGGGAGGGCGGGCAGGGCAGCCTGTCAAACAGGATTACTCACAAAAAACAGCCAAGTGGATTGAAAATTGCAACCTGTCACTGCCTTCTGCAAGTCATTTAGGAAGAGCAGGAAACCAGAATACCAATTTTATCGGGAACAGAAAACCTAAGAAAGAAAGCAGAAGAGGATTGGTGGGAGGAGGCAGCCGGCTCAGCCGTGGGCTCAGGCCACAGAATCCTGAGGAAACGGGGAGGAGTGGGGAATGATTCCTGTCAGTCCCAGGAACAGAACAGCACAAGACAGAGAGAATACGGAATTTTGATGCATTTTTAATATGGAATACATGTACTCTATTAAATAGAGAATTATCTATAATATGTATTACGTATAGGAATAAACAATATATTATAGTAAATAAATAATAAACAAATGTATATATTTGAATCTCTATTCTGTATTTGTGTATGTAAATTTATAATACTCCAATACATATTTTTATATACATACATGTAACTTCCTTGAACTTAATTGTTCCTGTGACAGCAGAAGAGCTTGGAGATCTGCAGCAGGTCTGCCCCAGGGACACCGAAAACAGGGAGGAAAAGAGAAAACACCAGCACTCTCTTCCTATTCTTCAGGAAACAACAAGTACCAGGAGCCCTTGGGACTGGTTTTACATCTCTCTTAGTCAGATCTCATGGATGTTGTCCAAAACAATGGACAAGGAGAGCCCATTCTGTTTCTCTGTGTATTGCAGTCATTTCCTCCTCGAGCTCAAACTGGCACCTTCTGGTGGCAAACACTCAGAGCATCACCACGGAGTTGTGAGATACTCAGCACAGAGAAAAAAAGGCAATTTATTAAAGTGTTGCATTATTTGAGTGACTGTTAACACTACTTCATCAAATAACAGCAGAAAGAAATTTTCTGCTGTTAGAAATTTCTTCATGAATCAGTTATAGACACTATTGGGCAATTATTTCAACACAATCACCATTTTTCACTGGTAATTGCTGTGCTAAGGCTCTGCTCCACAATGGCCCTCCAGTGTTGGGCCCCAAGAACTCTGATATTTCGAGAAATGGGAAAGAAGAACAAACGCAGAAGCTACGAGCATTGTCTCACTTTGATGGAATGTCATAAAAAATTACTGTGACAGCTTGGATATGGCAGGACCACTCAGGCCTGGATGTATCCCAGACCTCCTCGTGCCTCTGTTCCACGTGCAGTGGGGCTGGCTTGGGGTAGGATCAGCTCTGGGACAGGATTAGTTCTGGGACAGGATCAGCTCTGGGGCAGGATCAGTTCCCAGGACAGGATCAGGTCCCAGGACAGGATCAGCTCCCAGGACAGGATCAGGTCCCAGGACAGGATCAGCTCTGGGGCAGACCCAACCCTGGCTCTGGTGCTCAGCTCCAAGTGGTCACTTGCACTCTGGGATTGTGCTGCAGGCACAGGGGACAGTGTCCCCTCTGTCCTCTGAAATGTTCCTTTGTCATTAATCCAGTTCAAGTGGATGCCTCAGCTGCTCCCTTAAATTCTCATCTGTGAACTATGAAGCAGCAGTGGTTCTCTGCTGAATTAAGTAGTTCAACTAAAAGAATCCCATATATTGTTTCCAGTCAATGGGCACTATGAATAGATTTTATGTAAAATTACTGGGAATGCATAAGCCATTTTGTCTAATGTTATGGAATTTCTTCTCCCAAACCTGTGTGAAATGTAATTCGTGTTCAGATACTGACAACTGAATCATACTCAGCATTCATATATAGTGCTTTACATATGCAAACTGCCATAAAACATTAATTAAGCAATAGATTTCCTAATGCTGAGAAAGTACACTTACACCAGGCTGGGTGAGTTAAATGTTTAAATACTGTCAACGCTTAAATACTATTTACAGAGTTTCATTGTGCTGTGAGCTCAGTTATTGGCAGAGCTGTAACAGTCAGTGGCTTTTCCATACGGTAAGTAGGAGTAGGAGTGGTGGTTTGGTCTTTATCTACACTAAACTTTACTTTGAAATTGTACTTTTGCTACCAATATGTTATTTTAGAAGTGAAGTAACTGTAGTAAGAACACAGGCTGTCTGTTTGCAGACTCGTGGTACAGCTACAATACAGAGGAAACAGCATTATTTATTGGGGTTTTTGTGTTTCAGGTGACTTTTACTCCTTTTTCACAGTTGGTGCTGCCCAAAGCCACGGGACACACTCAGTGTGCTGAGACACCCTCCCGGTGTCCCTGGCTGCTCAGGGAGCTGCACAGCTGTGCTGGTCCCAACCCCTGCAGCTCCCAGCTGCACCCTGCCCTGGACAGATGCTGGGTTTGGAGCTCACTGATGTCCCTGGGATGGCAGAGGGACACTCAGTACAGTTTAAATCACAGGGTTTTGTTGTGGTGCTTACCGGTTAATTCTGTTTATTGGTCAGGAAAAGAGTAACCCTGAGTCAGCACCACACCTTGTAAAATGCCCCAGCTGGTACAGGCTCTCCCCTTCCCTCCACTCCCTGGAGCGGCACAAAAGGCTTCCAGTCCCACACAGCAGGTGTGACTCACCCTTTGGGGTGGTATTTATAGCTGCAGACCAGGCACTGCCACAGGTGAGAGCCTGGCAGGGAGAGCAGATCCCACACACGCCGGGGACTGCACTCCCTGTGTCCCAGCAGATCCCACACCGGGGACTGCACTCCCTGTGTCCCAGGGGACTGCACTCCCTGTGTCCCAGCAGATCCCACACCGGGGACTGCACTCCCTGTGTCCCAGGGGACTGCACTCCCTGTGTCCCAGCCAGCTGGGAACAGCAACACAGCCCCTTCCCCAGGGATGGAGTCTCATCCCAGCCAGCCCCTTCCCCAGGGATGGAGCCTCTCCCCAGCCGGAGGGGAATGCCCAGAGCAGCACAGGCAGAATGAGGATCACCCTCACTTCTGCTTCCAGTTCACCCAGAGTGAAACCAATATTTTTGTTAGCCCTTGTTTCCCCAGTTGCCCAGCAGCCCTTCCTAGACAAGGAGAGTCCTTTTATTTGAGAGTCTGTCATCAGGAAGACTAAACAGAGCTTTAAAATCATTATTTAAGCAATGACAGTGCAGACTAAGTTGATGACACAGAACTGGTTCATCCCTTCCAGATCCCAGCAACCACAAGATCCCAAACACTTCTCCAGGCTGTGCAGACCCCAAACTATTCTTTATTTGGGTGCTTTAGTTTGAATAGTCAACAATAAAAGACTCTTTAATTGTTTAGTCACTGCTGCCATGAATGTCCCACGGAGTTTACTTTCTTGTTCCATTAATGTATTTGTTTATATTTGCTGAAGGATTCAATCTGATGTAAACTATGAAATATGTTGTTTACTGAACAAAGACAGGTTCCAAGGCACTTGTTAACACTGAAATCAAACCCGACTCTCAGATATCTTTTTGCATTAGTCAGTCACCTCAGTGCCCACAAACCCGGCTGAACACTCCAGCGCTTCATTAAACAGTCTGGGAAAGCATCTAGAAGATAAATAACCTGTTGAAAAACTTCTGATGTGTCAGTAGTTTGCCATGAAACTGGAAGACATACCAGAGCTTTGTGCTGCAGCTTGTATTTGTATTAATGTCTTGAAAACTAGAGTGCAAACCCAAAATTTGCCACTGCCATCAAGTTTACTGTCAGCACTCTGGAGAAGAGAATTGGAATTTTCAGTGATTTTGATAAACTGGATTCTGACAGACATTTGTGCCTGGATGCCATCTGGAATGGTACATCAAGTTTTAACTTTTAGTTCACCATTCCCCAAGATGGATCTGCTGGCAGGGGAAGCAGCCTGCAGAGGGAAACCAGGCAAAAGGAAAAGAGCAAAACTGCAACTCTCTGGCTATCCTGACATTTTGTCTTGCCAACGGTGTTAAAATGTCACATCTGTCCCATTGACACTGAGAGAGTCTCAAAGTTCACCTGTGCCTGAGCATCGAGCACAGTGAGCAGCAGCACTAGCAGGATCCTCTGGGACAGGTCCTGGGGCCAGGGGTCTTCTTGGCTCTTTGCAAGTGGGACAAACAAGTTGAATTCAGCTCTGCTGTGGGGAAAACGCTTCTTGTAAATAAAGTAGCTTGTGTTTTTTCCATGATTACTGTGGATCAGCTCCTGATTCCACACGACTCTGCTTTCATTCAGCCAGGTCAGTCCCAATGCACTGGATGAGCTGTGGGATCTGTGAGCCTGCTGCAGGTCCCTCAGCCTTGGGAAGTGATGATCACAAACAGAAGCAAGTCATGTTTGAAGTGATTTTGACTCTGTTTTTCTGGTACATGACAACATTCCCACACAACAGGACTGGTTTGGGCTGTGTTCTACTGGGGCACTTAGAGCAGATTGGTGCCACCAACAGAGGCCGTTACACTGATGGACTGCAACGTCCTCTGGCTGGAACTGTTTATGACAAAATGAAGTCTACAGAAATACAAATGCATCTGCACTGCATGGGCGTTATTATTTCATATTCACTGGTGCAGCTGTGGACTGTGACATGCAGAAAGGCCTGCAGGAGCTCAGAGCAGGGGGTTTCCCTGCAGGGATCAGCCCCAAGGGAGCAGGCTGTGTCCTGACAGGCCATGAGGACAGCCAGCCTCCCCACAAATCCTCCAGGGGCTCGTGGTCACATCAGCACTGCTGACTGCCTGCTGACAATACCCAACAGGGCTCACAGATCAAGTGGTATCAGCATCACTGGCTCTTATCTGCTCCCTCAGAGCTCATCTGTCAGGGCAGCAGCGCTGTTTGTGCCTGGCTGACCCCTGGCTGGGCTGGGTGGGGTTATCTGCAGAGCCAGGTGTTGCAAGACTCAGTTTGCTCCCACATTCACCTTAATCTGGCCCTGCAGCTGAAGGCCTGGAAGATGAAACAGTGCTTAGGCTGGTGACACAATCAGTGGTCAGCCACAATGATCCCCCCAGCCTTGACCAGCCAGAGACAACAGCAGCCCCTGTAAAGCAATCAGAAAACACAGCATTGTGCTAAAGGACTGCCAGGCATTTGAAGGCTATTGAGGCTGCAAACAACTGACAGTCATTCTGAGCCTAACATGGGTCTTAAAAACTCCTTCTCTCCTTTGTTGATATGTTTACTCCCAAATGACTTCAAAATACTCAAATACAGTCTTAAAGAACAATCAATATTTACATCTGAGTGCTTTCAGAGGCCCAAGCTGCAGCAGCAGGACTCTGCTGGGTACACCAGGAGCTGTTCTGTGCACTATGTACAGCACAGCCCACGTCTCAGAGCTGAAACAACGCCATCATTCCCAAAATCTGGTCTTACAGATCCTTCCCAGCTGACTGAAGAGTGAAGTTCTACCTCTGGCTCTGATACAGCTTTCCCTGATGTGCCATGGGCACCACCAAGGCTGCCAGACCTGGCACTGCCATTGCCCTCCAGGCCCATGGACAAAGAGCAAATCTGCTTGTGTGACAGCTTTCTCTTGCTCAGCTCTTACCACCAATACAAAGCCAAAAGCAGGTAAAAGTCCTTGCTGCCTATTTTGCACATTTATTTGGGTTTAAAGCTTTGACTGTTCCTGGATTGCTGTGTGACATCTTTTAAACTTGGAGACACCTGCTCAGCCTATGGGTATTTCGATTGAATGGCATTCTGGGGGGAAATTCCATGCTGTCCATAGAAAAATACAGACACCCCTAAGAACCAAACCTTTCATATGTTTTCATTGTGTTCAAGACACTTTTTTGGTTGATAAATGGAACAAGTATTTTCCTTTCTCTTTTTCTGGTACAAAGGGGACTCTGGTTCCCTTTGCTCTCCCATCCACAGACCCTTCCTCACAGCAGTTCCACACTATCTACACAATGGCTACAGACCCACCGCTTTGCTGGATTCATCTGCTGCTCCACAACATCCATGGGAACTACAGGCAATGGAAAAGGACTAGAGTACAGCTCTGGTTTTATCTGGGAGGTCACCTTCCAGAGGTGCACTCGCAGTTTTTAGAGTGAGACGGTGTTTCTCTTGTTATTAGTTAGGGAAAGCTCCCCAGACCTCAATGCCTGCCGAGACTCACAACCACAGCTTTACATCACCCATCTGGGACCAGGGGCAGATTGTTGCAGTGATTCCTCACACAGAGGAAAAGGCCATCACTTGGTGACCTGCAACACCACCTCCTGCCTCTGTGGCACCTCTGGGACTCTCCATCTCCCCGAGCAGGGTGGGATCCCGGCGGGAAGCACTCATTGCTCACTGCCCTGACAGGAGATTCTGGCAGGACAAGCTCTTTAAATTAACCAAGTGGAAGAGAGAAAAGCCCAAAGAGAACTGTGCTGTGTGTGAGCACTGCTGCCAGCAGTTCCACTGCAGTGTGACACTGCCAGGGGACAGGGAAGGACAGGCCTTTTTCTCCACGAGGGCTTTTGCTGCAGACAGGAAGTTTGCTTTTTGAATTAGTCACCAGTTTCACTCCAGGCTGATTATACCAGTTTCATTACCATACAATAGCCCTGTTTCCATGCAAGTGCTATCAAGATTACGTTCATGGTTCCAAAAGTTGTTTCACCACACCTACACACAAGCAGTGCTCACATATAACAGATAAGTGCTCTCTCTGTTCTGTGGGCTTACCTAAAATCCATCACCTTTCGGGTAAACTGCTCCTGGGGCCAAGAGAAGGGGGTTGACAGCAAATAAAGAACACGGAAATAGACCTGAACTTTGACAACTATGCATATTTTGACTATAAACATCACATCTCCGAGTGGGATATAAACATGCCATTGAACATGCTCTTTATAAATTAAAATAAAGTGGCATTATGACACCAATTCAAGACAGATGATATGTGATAAGTTCTGGCAGCACAGGCTACTTTTGCAATAGTGATAAGATCTCTGGCAGGACTTTTGACGGAAATAATGAACTTTTTCTTCTGTGTATGTGTCAGCCTTTTCTCTCTCTCCTTTTTTTTTTTTTTTTTTTTTTTTTAATAACTTTATTTACACCCACCAGCAGCTGTGGTTATTTTTTGAAAAAATGAAACTTGGGTATTTTGCATTTGAGGATCTTTTGGCAGAGGAAAGTCCCAGTGGGGCTCTACCTCCCCAGCAGGCCCAGGAGAGGCAGGAGAGGGATGACTCCACACCCAGCAGCTCCTGTTCAGGAAGTTGCTGGCAGGAGGGAGATGCTCCACTGGCTGAATCAGGGCAGGAACCAGCTCATGCCACTGCAAACAGCCCCGTCACAGCAGCAGCTCTGGCCTGAGTCACCTGCAGTGTGTGCTGCCACTTCTCTCTGACTGTCTGGGGGTTGAGCAGACAGAACAGTTTCACTTATAATGAACCCTGTCCCTGGAATTACCCTGCCTACCTTGTTTCACTCCATATGTGCACATCCTGACTCTGCAATGAGAAATCCTGATGCCCTGGATTGAGAGGAACACACATTAGGCAGTCTCATTGCAGATGTGTATTCACATATGGAATTATCAAGAATGACCCAAGGTGCAGACAAGTTAAATATTATATTTAAATACTGTTGGATGCTGGATTATCTTTGTCATCTTCTCCTTCCTCAGCCCCCCTGAGGAACCCCAAACCAACCTAAATCATGCTGCTGCCAAATCCAAAATAAGGACTTCTTCATACACCACTGCACTAAAAACCAGTGCAGGGCCAGAAACTGTGCTCACCCTCATACATGCAAAATGAGTAAGCATTGAAAAATGTCTCCAGATTTGTCCAGTGCCAGAAAACACACGGTGCAATTCTGTTCTTTGCACCCTCCGAGATTATTTCATCTTCTACGTTTCCCTCAGTAATTGTTCTCCTCTTACCTTTAGGCTTACTGCCAGCACAAGTGTCACATATTGACAGTAAGGGAGTGACACAACAGCCTTTCTTTGGACTTTAACTGCTTTATATTGGATTTTGAACCAGCTAAATAATTTAATCCCAAGTGAATGGAGAGGTATGTCTGTTATATCCAGGGAACATTGCTGATCTCAGGAGTGAAATGACTGTGCAGTATCCTTAGCCCTGACTTCCCTTGGGATTTTCTCAGCAGCAATGCTGAGAAATCAAAATGTAACTATGTAAATACACATGTAAATATCTTATGGTGAAATGCTTAGTAACCAAATCTATGCTTTTCAGCTGATTTTTAGTTTGGTATTTTTAAGATAGCATCAAATGATCTTGAAATCATTTTTAAAATATGTTTGTTCATTTTTAAAATCAACTTAATACAGCCAGCTCTAATGATTAGATTTTGCCCAGAGCCTGCTGCATTGTCATGCCTTCATGTTGCACAACCAGAGTTCTTTTTAGGACAATATTAATTTATTCCTGAGAATCTAAACCACGGTACCATTCATGAGGCACCACAACCCAGTATAACGTGTGCTTTGTAACCCAAACATTATGTGCTGAATACTCTGGTGATTTATTGAACTTCAATGTCTAAACCTCAGCCAGGGATTTTCAACCTTTCCAACCTGCAGATCCCTCAGTGGTCTGTAGCCATGCACAGGAAATTCATTTTTAAGAAAACTAGACTTGATTTTTTTTTTTTTTAGTTACTTCCCACAGACTCCTTGCACTGCAGACTAATTACCTAGAGCTGGCTGGTAACAAGAGATTAAATTAATATATGTAGTAGAGCACTGGGACTTGAGAAATAATATTCCATACTTAAAACTCAACAGCATAAAGATCATTTGTTACTTTGAACATGACACATTCCCTTCTTCAGAAATATCAGCAATTAACAGCATAGTGTAGAATAAAAAAATAGAGAGTCATTTTATTGTGTCACTGAAAAAACAATCTACACCACAATCCAGAAAATCCAGCAGTGAGTTGGGATTAAACAGATTGGAATTTAAACCAACATTACAGCGTGGTCTGTATGAAATTGCCTACTGGCACGCTGGGAGAAAGGGCCCTGCCAGGCCACGCTGCTGGTCACCAAGTGCCAACAGCATCAGCACCGGCCACGGCCCCGTCCGCAGCCCGAGCCACGCGCGGGACCCCGGGCGGGGGAACGGGCTGTGCTGGCAGGGGCTCCCGGCCCGGGGCAGCCCACGCTCCCGGGGAGCCCTTCCCACCGGCGGGGGGGCGGCTGCAGCCTCCGGAGCCCCCCGAGCAGGGACAGGGGCTGGGGGCTGCGGGGGGACCTGGCCCGGCAGCGGCTCCCCCGGAGCTGCGGGCACGGCCCCCGCCAAGAGCCGGGCGGGGCGGGCACGGCGGGCCGGGCAGCGCCGGGGACGGGCGGGGGCACCGGGGCAGGGCGAGCCGCGGCCGCCGCTCCGCCCGCGCTGGGCGCCGGACCCCGGCGGGCCGGGAGCGGCCCCGATAGAGCCGGGGGAGCCCGTCCCGCTCCGGAGGGACCGCGGGCAGCGCAGGGCAGGAGAAGCACCCGCCGGTGCCCCCCGTGCAGGGCAGGGCAGGGCAGGAACCGGCCGGAGCCCCCGGGCAGGGCAGGGCAGGAGAAGCACCCGCCGGAGCCCCCCGTGCAGGGCAGGGCAGGGCAGGGATCGGCCGGAGCCCCCCGGACAGGGCAGGACAGGAGAAGCAGCCGCCGGAGCCCCCCGGGCAGGGCAGGGCAGGGCAGGAGAAGCACCCGCCGGTGCCCCCCGGCCGGCGACACCGGGGCCCGCGGAGGGGCGGGGCTTGTGCAGCTGCGCCCGCCGGCGGGCAGCCAATGGGAGCGGGCGGCGCCGCGCCGCAGCCAATGGGAGGGGGCGGGCCGCGCGCCGCAGCCAATGGGGCCGGGCCGGGCCGCCATGGGCCGCGGTAGTGCCGTCCCGCCGGGGCCGGGGCCGGCCGGTGTTGGCAGCGCCGCGTCCTCCTCCTCCCGTTTCTCCTCTTGTTCCTCCTCCCGTTCCTCCTCTTCCTCCCGTTCCTCCTCCCGTTCCTCCTCTTCCTCCTCCTCCCCGGCGCTGCCCGGTGCCGGGGCTGTCCCGGCGCGGCTCCGCGGGGCGCGGCCGCCGCCCGCCCGCCCCGGCGCGGGGCCGCCCCGTCCCCTCCCCGCGCCCGCCCCGTCCCCGCCCGCCGCGGCGGCCCCGAGCGGGAGGCGGCGGAGGGAGGCGGGAGCCATGCGGGAGTACAAGGTGGTGGTGCTGGGCTCGGGCGGCGTGGGCAAGTCCGCCCTCACCGTGCAGTTCGTGACCGGCTCGTTCATCGAGAAGTATGACCCCACCATCGAGGACTTCTACCGCAAGGAGATCGAGGTGGACTCGTCCCCGTCCGTGCTGGAGATCCTGGACACGGCCGGCACCGAGCAGTTCGCCTCCATGCGGGACCTCTACATCAAGAACGGGCAGGGCTTCATCCTGGTGTACAGCCTGGTGAACCAGCAGAGCTTCCAGGACATCAAGCCCATGCGGGACCAGATCATCCGAGTCAAGAGGTACGAGCGGGTGCCCATGATCCTGGTGGGCAACAAGGTGGACCTGGAGAGCGAGCGCGAGGTCTCCTTCGGGGAGGGCAAAGCGCTGGCCGAGGAGTGGAGCTGCCCCTTCATGGAGACCTCGGCCAAAAACAAAGCCTCGGTGGACGAGCTCTTCGCCGAGATCGTCAGGCAGATGAACTACGCGGCGCAGCCCAACGGGGACGAGCCGTGCTGCGCCTCCTGCGCCATCCTCTGAGGGCGGCGGCGGCCCCGGCCCCGCAGGAACAAAAGCATCGGCAACAAATTCATCGTCTTGGAAATGTGGCTTTTCTCGGCATGTACGTTTCGTCCAGTCTTGGTCGTGGCATATTTCCTGTCAGCGCCGGCGGCGGCCGCGGGAGGAGCCGGTCCCGCCGCCCGGGGAGCGGAGCCCACATCCCGGGACACCCCCGGGGAGCGGAGGCCACATCCCGGGATATCCCCGGGGAGCGGAGCCAACACCCCCGGGGAGCGGAGCCCACATCCCGGGATATCCCCGGGGAGCGGAGCCCACATCCCGGGATATCCCCGGGGAGCGGAGCCCACATCCCGGGACAGCCCGGGGAGCGGAGCCGACATCCCGGGACAGCCCCGGGAGCGGAGCCGACATCCCGGGACACCCCGGGGAGCGGAGCCCACATCCCGGGACAGCCCGGGGAGCGGAGCCGACATCCGGGGACATATCCCCGGGGAGCGGAGCCCCCCCCGCGGCCCGGCCCGCCCTCCCCGGGTCTCTATGCAAGCGGGCGGAGCGGGGCCGTCCCCCCGAGAGTTGCACATGGAACTGGGACTGTGACCCGGACGGTGCTGCCAGGCACGGGGCGCCGGGCAGCGCTGCCGGTGTCCCTGGAATAGTGCTCTATTTTGTTTACCTGCTGTATCGGATGGGAGTTTGCAGGAGAGTGGTAGCGTGGTGGGTTTCTCCTGGTTTTTATTTGTTTTGGGTTTTTTGTTTGTTTGTTTGTGTTTTTTTTTAAATCAGCTGTGAAAATGTTACAAATCTGCACAATTTTTGAGGCGTGCGTGTGTGTGTGTGATTTCGTTGTGGTTTTGTTTTTTCCTTTGGTGGGTGGGAACGGTGGTGCTTTTTGTGCCGAGGGGTTTTGGGTTTGGGTTGGCAATAACTGATTTTGATGACTAGCTCTCTCAAGTGTAAAGACTTCCTATGAGTGATGCAGGGCCAACAGCAGCCCTGTGTCTGCAGAGTGCCTTCAAAACTCAGCTGTTCCAGCCGGTGCCAACCTGTGAAAGCTCCACAGAATCCCATTATCTACTACTCCAAAAACTACTTAACAGTTTCCTTGCGGTAATCACACCGAGCAAGCCAGGACAAAAGGGCCTATTGTTAGTGGAATTTATTTCTTATTTCCATCTGAGCCTTTTAACTGTTATTTCCATGTCTTGCAAGTTCAGGCTTAATTTACTTCAAATTTACACGAATTTAGCCTTTTGGGATTTGAGGGGGGGGGGCTTTTTTTGGTTTTTGTTCTTTTTCCCTTTGATTTTGTCGTGGGATGTACCTCCAGCCAGCAAAGAAGGAAATCTTATCGTTGTGATGTACCAAGAAGATTCTAACAACTGCCATTTTAATTGCAGACATGCATTGAAGAGATGTCTATCCATTTTAATACAAATCCTGTTTTTTAGAAAACAACTTTGTGCGCTGTTATGTATCACATGAAACACTGACTTTCTCACAGGCTGTTAATCCTGATTTATATCTCAATGGCAGGGAAAGGTGGGGGGTTGATTTAGCTAAGGACAGTGTTTAAGAAACATGCAAACCAGAAGATTGCTGTTTTACCTAAGATTTAGTCATTTTTAATGCAGTGTTTTGCTTGCCCTCAGGCCCTGGCCCAGTGTGATGCCAGCCTGGGAGAGGAAGGCTGTGCTCAGAGGAAGCTTTAGGAAGGCAGCGTGCCCTTAATGCAGCAGGCCCTGTAGGGTCAGCCCCTTGCTCCTTACTGGAAGCAACATGGTTTATTGGGGTGAAAATCTAAAGGTCAATTATTTATGAAATTTAAGCTCTTAATTTCACTGCATTATCACTCTTTAAAATTATAAATCATATCTTTATTTGTTTCCTGGTTTGCTGAGGGTTGGGCTGGGAGGAGATCTGTGCCTCCCCTCAGCTGGAAGATTCAAGGAGCGTGTTTACCCCCATTTTGTTCCTCTTAGCCCCTTCTTTAAAGGTTTGCACACAAAACCTGCGACTCTTTTGTTTCCTTTTTTTTTTGCCCCCATCCCAGGAAGACACGAAGTTGTCTTACATCACAAGAACAAAGGTTAAGCAATGATGTATAAAGAGGTTTTTAATCAGGCTAACGAAAAACTGACTGCCATGATTCCTCTGTGAATCTGGTCATTTTAAGCAGGAAAACCTTGTGCCTCAGCACTGGAAGAACAGTGTGTAGTGTTAGTTTATGCATTGAAATCCCAGTGATCGAAATAAATATTGTAATTTGTGCTTTAGCCAGAATTGGACACTTTTTGTAGCAATGTCGAATACCTACTGAAAATTTGGAATACTTACATGCTGAAAACGTGTCTGCTCCTGAGCTCCCATGTGTCCCTCCACGAGGACCTGTTCTGATCCCATCAGTGGGGCTGTGTCAGCCTCACTGATAACAATCACAGCCCAGAGGGCTGGAGGAGCTGGTCCCTCACTGCTGCCTGTGCCTGCTTGAAACAGAAAAATTGATCCAGCCCCCACTTTTAAGTGAAAATTGAAAACCTCGTTCCAGAAATTCCTAAACATGAATTGGAAGCCAGAGGACTCCCGTGTTAGGAGGGCAGGGGAATAACTCTTATTGACAGGGGCTTCTTTTACCCCAAGTACTGCACTGAAAGCTAAGGAAGCTCCACGTCTGCAGCTTAAAAACTGCATGTCTGAAGTTTTAGATAAAAACGCCATAAATTCACATCTCAGCTACTGCCATGGTTCAATTTTGCCTTAAATTCCCTGGGAATGTAGAGTTTCCAGCTCCCAACGGGCCTTGCTCTGGGTCAGTGCGTAGCCAGCAGCGTGTTGTGGTTGATAACAGCAGGCATTTTTGTGTCCTCCCCGAGGAGCAGCAGATCCCTCGTGTTCTCCGGTGCCTCTGCCTCCCCACTGCCTGTGTGGTGATCGAGGAGCAAGGCAAAAACGGGTGTTTGTAGCACACACAGTCCAGCTTTGCTGAGCCTGGCAGAGCATCTGAGGGCAGCCTGCTGAGCTCTGCCTTGTGCTGGGCCCTCCCTTGGTACGTTCTGGTTCTGGCCCAAGAGGTGGGTTTGTTAACAGTGGAGCAGCCATGGCGTGGTCTGGTCAGGGGTTTGAGTGTTCAGTGTTCTGTGTGATCGATGAGGACAGTACAAAATACAGAGCTCAGCAGTCTGATCTTCCAAATACTCTGAAGTGTTTTGGTGCTTGTTAAATGTAGACCTGGTCTATGAAAAGTCTGAAAAAAAAATCATCCTGCTTTAACTTGACTGAGTAATGAAAGCTATATTAGCTTCGACACTTGAGGGAAATGTTGTATCAATATAAAGGTACTCTTTTATTCCTTTTCCCTGTGGGAATATGTTACACCCGTGTCAATACAGAGGTGGTATTTTGCTCTTTTCACAGTGAGAATTGCAAATATGTAATTGTTTTGGAAGAAAAATGACATTCCCGGCCAAAATATTTCCTGACAGTGCAGAAATTGTGTGAACAGCGCCTTGGTTTAAGGCTGGTCTCGTGGCCACATATTTTGCTGTACATAATGATTGTATTTTTAAAAATCCAAGCTTGTTCTATTGCAAGAAAGTGTGTCTCTGATATCCCAGTCTCCATGATTGTAACCGTGCCGTGTTCTCAGCCTCAGTCCCAATACAAGTGTGGTTCTCTCAACTTGACGCTCAGGCTTTGTTGATGCTGATGGTGCTGGAGCTGATGTGGAATTCTGTGGCTGTGGGATTCTGGTGGTTCTGCTTCTCTCAAAAGAATGTAAAGCAAGTTGTTTGCAAAGGGCATTTTAAATAAAGGGCAGCTGGCTCTTTATGACTGCCTCACTTGGGTGCTCATTGTGTGCAGGTGTTGTTCGGGGTCAGATTTCCTCGAGGAACGACGAAATGCACAAACTTCCACGTTCTTTCAGGATTTTGGATGAGCAAGAGTGGCACATGAGCTCTTCTCCCTTGGAATGCACAGACACCTCCACAGGTCAGGCTGAAGCTGGTGAAGCTCTGTCACTCCAGGTCTGCACTGCAGGGAACCCCACCAGCTTCCCTACGGACCCCCTGTCCCCCTGGGCAGCGCTCCCTGTGTTCTGCTGGGGTGTCAGCCTTGCTCTGGAAGCAAACACGTCCGAGCTCTGTTCCAAGGGGAGATGGTTTCATGTGCTGATGTTCACAGCTTACAGCCTGCTCCTGCAGTGTTTACAGCCTGCTCCTGCAGTGTTTACAGCCTCTTGCAAAATGTGTGTGTCAAAGATCCCCCCTCCTGTCCCACTGCAGCAGCACAGTGCTCTGGAACCTCGTGTTTGTAGGAATCCACATCTGCCCAACTTCTAGAACTTCATGTTTGGGGCTGACAGTCTTGGGTAGCTGCAGAGGAGAGGGATCTGAGAGCAGATTTTTAGTACAAATGGCTAAAGAAATTCAACTGAGTTATAGTGGTGAGAAATGGGCTGGAAGTGTGTTGCTGGGGCTGGGTGTGTTGAGTTTGGGGTTTTTTGTTTATTTTGGGGTTTAATTTGTAGGGATTAAGGGCTTGTTTGTAATGGAGAATCTCCCTGTGCTTCCCAAGAATCAATGTGTGTGTGTGTGTGTGCTCTGACATCACTGCCACAGATGAACTCAGCCCAGGTGATCTCAGTCATTATCACGCTGAAGAAACACCCAAGGAAACCTGGGCTGGTCACCAAGGATGGGCCAGAGCAGAGATGGACGTGCAGAAAGCTCCAGAACAGCCACTGTCGTTTCCCTGTGGCTGTTGCACATCTCCCCAGGGCAGCACTGCTCCAGCACACTCCGGGGCTGCTTTGCTGCTGTCGATGCCAGAGGTGACTCATTGTGCATAAAGCACATCCTGTGTGTGAATCCTCAATCTGCACTACCCAACAAATCTCAGATCCTACATCAACCCCTCTAAAATTATAAGTCAGTTAACCAGAACTTGCAAGTTGTTCGAGTAAGTCTTAAAATACTGGAAACAGCTGTTCTGTAATGACTTTATTCTGGTTTGGCAGTCCGAGGTCTTCTGGAGGGTTGAGTGAAGAGGAGACTGATCAAGAAGCCATAGCTTTGTTTTGGGAGACCTCGACAGAGAGAGAGTTTTAGGGCAATGGTGCCTGACATGTAACTTCAGCCTTAATGATTTAAACTCCTGTTTATTTCTACAAAGTTCTCTAAGGGAACTTTATAAAATAAAGTGCTTAGTGAATGGATTTGGTGTCCAGGTACAGACAGATCCCAGATGTTTCTCCTCTGCTTGACAGACTGATAACAATTGTGCAAGAAATGCTGCAGCAGCTGGACTGGTCAAAATGATCAAAAATCACTAAAGCTTTTGCCTTTTGATACAGTCATGTTAATTTGTGATACTAGTTGATGGGGAATGTTTGAGGTCGCTTTTGGGGATGGTTGTAAATGGACTTTTGGGTGAAAACCAATCTGAAATGGAAGTTGGTTGGGTTTTTTCCTTTAAATTATGTATTGCAAAAGGTACAGGTCAGCATTTGTAGCAGATGTCCCTTCACAGTTCCTCATTTTTGGGTCTATTCATCTAACCCTTTGTTTCTACAGTGTTACTACAGTTATCCCAATTTCAGCAGTCAGGGTAGAGGTGCATTGTATCCACTCCTGTCCAGAGGGGTACCTTGAAAGATGAGTGTCTGCAGATATTCCAAAAATAGAAGCATAAAATAGATACATTTTAGAGGTCAAAACTGAATCTTTTTGTAGTTCTTAGGAAACACATGATGTGCCTTGTGCCTGACTTCCTCTGCTGGGCTGTGGTTTGTGCCCCTTGCCCAGGGTGCTGCTCCAGGCTCTGGGGGGAGCAGGGCTGAGGTGTGTGCGGGGTTTTCCATGTCTGCAGTACAGACACGGGGGGTGTTGTACACAAAATCTGTGACCTTCAGTGTGCCAAACACTGCACTGCCTGCCTTGCTAGGACAGAGGAAGGGATCCAGGCATGGCAGCAAGGGCTGGGGAAATCCTGGCTGGGAAGGGCAGGGATCTGCCGGGCAGGACCCCGGGGGGGCTCTGTGGGACGGGACTGGGAGCAGCACGCACTGCCAGGTTCCCTAAATGCCAGGCACCATTGTGTGGAAGGGCAGGGGCAGCTGGGGAGAAGATGGGTTCCATTTTCCTGGCTGGGATATAAAACACCCTTCTGTGTGTGTGCTGTGCATTTCATGGGTTTCCCCCCTTCATCGTGCTGAGCAGATCCAGAAGTGCCAAGAAAGTCTGCACGATGAGTGTGGTCACTGAGGATGAGCTGATGAGGATGAGCTGATGTTCAGACTGAGTTTCCCTACGCCACTAATCACCAAAATACCTCTAAATCTGTGTGGAACTCAGTAGTGATGATTGCTGCAATGTGGCTCAGGGGAGCTGGGAGCCGTGTGTGCTGCAGGATGAGGTCAGTGGTGACTTTACCTCTGGAATGAACTGCAGCAGCATCACGGACCTCTGTTGGTGCATGTGGGCAGTCTGCTGCCAAGTTCACTGATGGTGAACAAAGTTAAGATGAAAGCTTGCTAACAAAGTGCTTGAGTCACTGAGTTTCTAATGTTTAGACCTTGATTTCCCTTCTCTTTTGGGACACTCTGCCTCATCCCAGATTGGCTATTTTGTGCTGGGTTTCTTGTTTCAAACATTATGTTTGCTTTACTGTGGGTTTTGCTTTCCCTTGGTTTGTTGGGTCCTTTGGTTTTGCCTTTAATTAAAGGAAAAAATAGGGAGGAGATTCACATCTGAGTTTCTGTATAGCACAAGCTGCCCAGATTCCAGAAATACATGCCATGCATGCCACATATTTTTGCAATAAAGTTTAAGGAGAACACTGTATGTTTAAGATGTTTCCAAGGCCTGGACTCTCAGCAGAGAAACAGCTTGAAAAAGCTTATTTCCCAAAGAACTGGGTCAGCCTGGAGTGAATTAGAGTTCACAGATACTGAGGCATTTATTCCCTTACAGTATTGCTGTACTTCAGCCTCTGCAGTGACAGTTACAGATTGCTGAGCATAAATATTTATGCGTATGTACAAAGTTGTATCTGGTGTCCACAGTTTGGGAAACATCCACGTTTTCCTCCTGCCAGCACAGAAAATCAGGAATTGTGTGCCTGCACTCGCTGAGTATCCGACCAGTGGCAGAGAAAGATCGGTGTGTGTTTATTTAGCCAAATATTAGCACCTGAAAAGAGTTTTCTGGATTCTTTTCAAGTACTTTGACCTGGCACAGATTGATTTTGGGCATTGCTAAAGCAGAAGGTCCCTGTGGTGATGAAAGGTGTGCAGCTTCTCCTGTGGCAGGGACAGTGACCCGTCCCACTCGTCGGAAAGGTTTGTGGGCAGCACAGTCTGCAAGGGGACGGGCTGGTGTCACCTCTGTGTGCCTTGGGATGGGCACACAGAGCCAGACCTGCCTGGACTGAGCTGCTGAGAGCTCAGGGGTGGATATTCCTGGGTTCTTTCTGAGGCTGGAGTTGCTCAGTGTGCAGTGGTGGCAGCTCCTCACTGTCCTTGCTCAGGGTTTCCACAACCATTGACTGATGGGAGCTGGAGTTCATTTGGCAAACATGTTTGTTTGTATTCATATGGAGACACAAACTGTGCTATTCCAAGATATAAACACACCTAAACAAATGTGTTGGGCATCCTGAGTGCCTACAATAGAATTGTTGATATAACTTCATGAGTGCAGTTGTGTTTGTGTACTAACACTGTCTGCTTCTATACATGTGTGCAGGCTGAATCCCCTGCGCTTTTGGAACCCCACTGAGATCAGGGCCTTATTTAAGTCAGTTTAAGCCCAGTCTGCATTTGACTATTTCACACACTCCTAGGAATGTGATCGTTTTCCTATTTCAAAGGTGTCATTTCATTACAAAAGAAAGCCTTCCCTCCCCTGTGCCTTTAGCTGGATTTTCAGATGTCTGTAATGCAAACTTTGTTTATTTTATCCCCCTTCTGTGGGTGTTTCTTATCTTGAAGTCATGCTGGGTTTATGTATATTGTGAATCCATCTTGAAATGCCAGCAGGTACATAATTATTATTTGAATATGGTTGTTTCTAAAGGAAGAGATGTGGTGGAACACTGGGGGTAGTGGCCAGGAAGGAAGAGAAGCCCCTCGGGATGTTTGCGGAGCTGTTGCTGCTCTGCTGTGCCAGCAGCACTGGGGGCACAGGGGTGCCTGTTGCCTGCACTTCTGGCACTTGTGTGCCCTGAACTGGCAAGGCCTGGTGGTGCCCTGTGGGATGAGCAGCACCCCGGCTGGAGCAGTGCCAGGAGTGCCCAGGACACCGGGAGTGAGGCTGGAGGAGCATCCCAGCCCTGCAGCTGCTCGGGGCTGTGTCAGAGAGCAGGACATGGGGCTGTGCCACAGAGCAGGACACGGGGCTGTGTCACAGAGCAGGACACGGGGCTGTGTCAGAGCAGGACTGGGATGGGGCTGTGTCAGAGCAGGACTGGGATGGGGCTGTGTCAGAGCAGGACACGGGGCTGTGTCAGAGCAGGACTGGGATGGGGCTGTGTCAGAGCAGGACTGGGACGAGGCTGTGTCACAGCAGGACTGGGACAGGGCTGTGTCAGAGCGGGACTGGGACGGGGCCGCTCTGGTTTTTTTGATTTTTCAACTGGTGCCAAGAGCTACATAAGCCCCTGAACTATGTCAGAACTGGAGGGAGAACAAAGGTGCCCTGAGCTTGCCTTTCCCTCCTGCCCTGCTGCCTCCTCTGTGCTCAGGAACTCCGTGAGCCTGAGTCTGTGGGTCACTGCAGGGGGCACGGTCACACAGATGAAAACATATGTGTTCCAAAATTTAAGAAAAACAGTTTTCAGTTCTGTACTCCAGTAAGCAACTGTTGTGTTGCTCTGGATTAAGTGCTAGACTGCAGCAACTTTGCAAAGAGAAGTATGAGCTGCTTTGTGCGGCCCCACCCTCCACTCTGAAGAAAACTGGATATACTCTCTGGGATCCAGAGGTTGGATGGGAAACGTATGATTTGAGTAGGCTCAAAATTGAATTAATTTGAAACTGTTACAATTTTTATTCACTTGAAATGGGGTCAATTTCAAATCAATCTCTTTGCAAGATGAAACACCCTGACTTCAAAACGGCCTTTTGTGGGGATCCATCACAGCACTTACCAGATTAACAAAGGGCTGAGCCAGCACTGGGGAGAAAAAGGGAACATTTCCCTCCTGCATTATGGTGTGTCCTCAGCCAGGGCTCCAGCTTTCTTCCAAGGACAGGTATTATTTTTAATAACTATCCTTATGGAAAAAGCAAATGTTTTTTTTTAAATCCTCAGGGAAGGTTCAATCTGAAAAACAGTGATTGTAAGACTCAGGGAGGATTATGATAATTTATTTCAATTAATTCAATGCAAAACAGATTATATATCGCTGTGCTTCACCATCTTGTGGAAAATCTAACATTCAAGATGTAGCATAATCAGATCTTGATTTATGCAGACTGTCTCTGGGAGACACCACGCCAGCCCCTTGTTTTGCAGTGATGGGAAGCTGATGTTGCCCTGAGGACGGCTTTTAGCAAGGCTGGGATCAGCTCTGAGGCTGGGCTGGGGCTCCTGCTCCTGGATCTGCTGCTCCAGCTGTGCCCGCAGGTGTTGGGGTGTCCCCTCCAGGAAAGCTGTAGCCTGGTGATTAGAGCAGGGCTGGCCATCTCGGGGGGCTCTCGTCTCTCCAGCTGGTGTTGAGCTCCAGGCAGGCTCAGCTCAGCCTGTTCCCAGCAGAGCCCTGGCAGGCTGAGGAGCCTCCTCTGCCCCAGCACCCCCAGCCCGCTCCCCGTGCTCAGGGGTCTCGCTGTGCTCCTTCCTCTGCTCCCCCTGGTCAGTGCTTGTGCCTCCTCCCTTCATGGCTCTGCAGGGGAAGTGTTAGAAGATCTCAGGGCACTTCTCTGCTTTCAGCTCCCTCTGCTCTTCCCTTTCACACACACTTCTGCTTCCCCCCATTCTGATAGAAGTGAGCAGTGGCTGCAGTCCCACTGGGGACTGAGAGGGAAGCACATGGTGTGGCTCTGAATGTGGAGTGGGTGAATGCTCTGTTCAGCTGCAGCCCCCTCAGTCCCCCAGGGCACACCCCTCGGGTAGGGGGGCTGCAGAAGTGCCCCCAGGGCACAGCCTCACCTCCTGCCTGGGCGTGAGGGAGGATGCAGGGAGTGCTGCAGTGCTGATTGACAGGCTCAGGTTCACACCAGGGTTATCAATAATGACATTCCCAGTCGTGGGGGGGTTCACTGGGTGTGGAGCAGGCGCTGTGTGAGTGCAGCTCTGCCCTGCTCTGGCACAACCAGGGGACGAACCGTGATGCCCTCGCCAGAGCGTGGCTGGGACAGGCAGCCCTCGGGCTGTGCCAGTCAGGAACTTCCAGACTCCAGTTCTAAGGAGTAAAGGCTGATCAGTGTTCAGGGTTTAAGGTGTTAAAAGGGTTTGTTCTGATGAGAAGCAGTCACCACACTGCTGACTTCCCTTTGTCTGTTGAAAGGTTTCTGGTTATTGAATTATTTGGAAGATAACACTAAATAACTTCATAGATTTATTGTTTATGGGCTACTGATCTCCACCATTTATTGGTCGGGTATGTTGAACACGTGCCTCTTCTGTGTGTCTTCAGGTGTGTCTGAGGGAGCAGGAGTGGTGCCACGGCCCTGTCCTTGGGTTTCACTCTTCACACTCGCAGCTTTCCCAGAGGTAATTTCTTCTGCTCAGGTGCTCTTCGCACCTTCTGGCGTTACAGGGGTGTGCCATCAGGTTCCCACGTGTTCCTACAGCTGGTTGTACAACTGTTATAGAATGACACTGTCCAGAGCTGTTGGCTCTCTGTGTGAGGCTCCCTGGGCAGCAGATCCGAGCTGCAGCAGCTGCTGATGCGGGCGGTGCCCATCTCCCGCTTCCCTCCTGTCTGCGCTGCCATCGTCCAGCACAAAACAGAAGTACCAAAGTACACAGCTCCTGAGCTTGTGGTGGGAGCACCAGGGCACTGCGTGGCCCTGGCTGACAAAGGACACTCGAGTGACGTGGCAAGGCCAGGCCTCCCGGGGGCTCCTGCGCGGGGCCAGACCCGGTGCCTGCACGGGCAGAGCCTGCAGAGGGGCCTGCGGGAGCAGCTGCTCTTGGGACGTTTGCAGCTGCTTCATTCAGCCCTGGGAGCTGCAGCAAATGACTTCAGAAAAGGAAATCATTGTGTATGGTCTGTCCTTTTTCTCAGCCATGCTAATTCCCTAATAAGTTTAGGAGTTGGCATTTATGTTTCTCCGTTTATGTCAGACTGGCTAGTGTTTCTGAGCCTGTTGGGTAAAAACTGAGAAGAAACATGCCTCTCTTTTTAAATTTTTTTTTTAAACTTAGATCAGTGTCTATTCCAAGTTGTATTGAATTGGCAAATTGTAGGTTTGATTCCAGAAGGGAATAAGTGCATTAACTCGTGGTGTTAGCCCATCACCTTCCCAGGCAGCACCAGGGAAGGTTTTCAAGAGGAAGGTACTTGATGTTTCTCAGCTGGGAAGTGCCAGCCAGTGGCTTAGTCTGGATCGATTAACGAGGTTTGTCTTGTTGCCAGTGCTCATTTTTATTATCCACGCTTCCCTTTTGGGAATACCCTAAATAGATGGAATCAGTGCTTCTGTCTACAGAGTGTGGCATTTGGAATTTGAGGTTGTTTTTGCCAACCCTCTCTCCCTTGCTTTGTGATTTACATAAAGGTTTGTAAAGGACTAATACTTCTATAAACACATGGGTTTGTGCCATGGTTCATGAGGACAGTGAACGTGAACTCAGACCCTTCTACATAGGTTATACAATCAGCAGTTACCAAGTACATTAATTTAATCCCTTTTTACCACTTGTCACTTGCCCTCTTCTCCTGATTGTAGCTGACACGTGCTGTTGGAGATCAACCATTACATGCTTTGCTGTTTCATTAACACAAATAAGTCATACTTGATTTAAGGAAGAAAACCCTCCTCTTGGGTTTGATTTCTCAAAAGAGCTCTTCACAACAACTGCTGTCCTACAGGGGTGTTCATCAACACACACATGTGCAGAGTTGTTTTTCTGATTTGGGGGGGCTGTAATAAAGATTCTCATCCGTTCTTTCCATGCAGCTCTTGGCAGAAATGGCCTTGGTGGGGAGGGCACAGCCTGGAGAAAAGGAGGTTCAGGGGGGAACTGCTCACTCTCTCCAGCTCCCTGACAGGAGGGTGGAGCCAGGTGGGGCTCGGGCTCTATTCCCAGGGAACAAGGGACAAGACAAGAGGAAATGGATATTTCAGCTATTTAGAAATATTACGCAGTTTGTGTGTATCAATATTTTTAAATGATGTTGTGAAATTATTTAGTGGTAACTACTATTATTTTATATAGGCTTTTTCTGTCCTCTTTTGAGTCACCCCTCCATGCCCTGTCCTGCAGCCCCAGGGTGCTGAGTGCGGGGTTTCTGCCGTGAGCACAGCCCCCCAGGCCCCATCCAGGGCAGGGTTTTCTCTGGGCATAGAATCCCCAGTTTCTGACACGGATGCTTCCCTTCACACCCGGCTGGGCAGCAATTTCTGTGCTGATCACCATAGAAACCTGCAGATCCATCACTGGGGCCGAGCGTTCCATGCCGGAGTGGGGGGCTGGCATCGGGAAATGCAAATCAGGGGCGGGAGAGAGGCTTGGTGAAAACGGTTCCTTCCTTCTTTATTTTAGCAATGCTGGTCTTCATCCTAAGCTGGCCGTGTTCCTGTTTAACCCAGGCTCAGGCTTTCTCCTTAATAATCTTTTTGTTGAGTCTCACCAGCTTCCCTGAGAGTTGTGCTGTCCCTGCTGCCTGTCTGGGATGGGGCTTTGGTCGCACACCTCAACACGGGGGCAGTTTGATCTTTCCCGGGTCCATTCAGACCCCAATGGGGTTTTTCCCAGCACCTCAAAGTGTCCTGGACCTACCAGCTCCTCTCCTGTGGGGTGAGGCTGTGAAATTTTTATAGCTTGTCTCAAGTGGCTGCACAGGATCACAGGTCATTCCATTACTGATCAGTAATTTTTTCAGTTCCACCCCACTGACAGCTGTGAATGATTCTTGGGAATATTGGAAGAGGGATTGATTTTCTTAGAAAATAAAAAGGTGAGGAAAGGCTGATTTGCACAGAGTGGATAAATAGTCAAAGTATTTGCCATTACAGCTGGCCTGCACATTAGCACTGAGAGTTCAGCTGAGCCTGGATGCTCAGGTTTAAGGTCCCTTCCAACCCAAACCAACCTGTGATTCTGGGATTAAGGAGTCTGCCCAGCAGATTTGAGTCACACACACAAGCCCAACACCCAAACAAAACAGACCAGGAGCAACTGGGAATGCTGCTGGGTTCCTGGGCCCAGGATGACACATTTACACCAGCTCTGGATCTCACCCTCCTGTGTGAACTTAAGCCAACATCAGTAGTATTAGAAACCTGATGAACAGTAGGTCAGGCTATTTCAGCTGCTGGTGAAGCTGGGCCAGGGTAGGTGGAGGAACCAAGCTGGCATGTGTTACCTCCCTCTCCCACTGCTCCAGAGGTTCCAGTGCTGTGCTGTTGTTCTGGCTGATGGTGTCTGTGATGTCTGTCAGGTGGTGGGAGTTGGGAGCACCCCTAAAAGTGGTAACTGAGAGATTTGCTTTTGGGTTACGCAGCAAACCAGCCTGGGAAAAGCTGGAATAGGAAAAAGATGTGACTGTTCAGTCTGCCTGTAATTCCTAACAGCAGTGGGGTAAATAGCCAAGAAAAATACACCCTCTTAGCTTGTTTACTTCTGCTGTCCTGCTCCCACTGAGCTAAAGAGTTTCCAGTTGAGCTTTATAGACCTGAGTCGGTCTCACCAGGATTTGAATAAAAATAGATCCTAAATGATACCATTGTAAAGCAAAGAGAAATGACAACGAGTGGGAATGACAAGTTTACCAGTCTGCCATGTGTGCAGGACCTTGCTGTAACCCACAGGGCTGGAGCTGGAGCTGATGGAATGGTTCAGTTCAGGCTCCTGCCTGGAGCCACGTGCTCAGCCATACAGTGTAGCCTAAGGGGAGGGTCTGGGGTGGTTTACAGTGGATTTTTTATTACTGGCAGGAAGAACAAGCACTTTTCAGCCACTCTGCTCTGCTCCAGGGTGCAGAGGAAGGTGCCTGTGACCACAGGCCCTCTGGCAGGTCAGTCCCGTTTGAGCTGGGTCTGGCAATAGGAAATTCCCAAACATGATCCCTCACCCGGCACGTGGGAAAGTGGCTCCTGGGGATGGGTGGCTTTCGGTCATTCAAAAAAACCCAACACTAACTATGAAGAAAAAACCTCTAACAAGTTTGCTTGCTAGAGGTGATGTGCAGGGGGTTGGGCTACCTTTCTTTGTAACAAAAATCAGTGAAAAGTGTACAAAGTTAAATGCATGGAACTGGGTTCTCTCCAGAAAGACTCCCCGTTTCAGGGGGACCAGATGTGCCACGATCTATCATTTGCAGTGCCAGGTCCACTGTTAGAGGCTCTCAGCATGTTGTAACCCTTGGACAGCAGCTCTGTGGTTTCAGAGGTTGGTTATTCCTTGCAAATGATGAACTAAATAGTGGGCTTTGGGGTCCAAACAGGGTTCGTGGTAGTCTGGGCCTCTCATTTCCTTCAGGGCAAGGTAAAGCCTGGGATTAGAAAAATGCTACGATAAGGAGAAAGCTGGGTGCTTTTCCTCCCATGTGTTGCTCAAGCTTTGACTGAACAAGCGCGGCAGCTTTTCAGAGATTCTGCGAGCGGCTGTGTGAGATGAGAGCCCTAAATTTAGCCGCAGAGTGCTGGGTTCAGCAGTGCTGGTGCCGGGGGAGCTGCCCGTGCCGGGGCTGTGGGCCTTGGCCGGGGCGCAGGAAGGAAGGGCGGACCCGCTGGAGGTTTCCTGTCCTGCCGCGGTGCTGGTGCTGCTCTCACACTTCTGCTCCTGCCGGCTCAGAAAGGAGGCCCAGAGAGCAGGGCGAGAATGGTGGGGTTGTGCCACATTGAGCACGTTGGCCATCAGTAAAGAGCAAAGCTTCCCTTTTCCAGGAGAGCTGCTTTCCCAAAGGGGTGAGGGAAAGGAGGCCACTGGGAGTTTGTTTGGGCTTCTTTTCTGATTTGTTGCAAAAGTACAGTGAATGAACAACCTGTCCCTCTGCACTCTTCCAGACTCCCCTCTCCCACTGCAGGATTGTGTGCGCTGGCCTTGCCTGTGAACCTGCCCAGGTGCCACCCAGGTGAGCACCTTCAGCTCCCTGGCAGCAGAGCTGCTCTGGGAGCACTCCCGCTCTCCCCGTCGAAGCTCAGCTCTGCGGGGCACTGGGCTCAGCCACGGCGGGGCAGGGCAGGGACCCTCTCTCTGGGCAGCTCTTGGGAGCTGTCTGAGCACAGGGATGTCCTGCCGTGGAAACCCACCTGCAGAACTTAATGGTGCTGGGTTATGGTTACGGGAAGTGAGAGCTGCACCCCGCAGTGTATGATGTGCTTGTGTACCTCTGTGGCTACACTGAGGGACAACTCGAGTCTGTGGAGCTGTTGAGGTTAAAACCAGAAGGACACCACAGAAGTGGTGAGATGGTTGTTTTGCTGCAGTTGCACGGGGAGGCTCTGCCAGGGCAGCTGGAGCGGGCCCAGCGGCTCTCTGGCGGTCGGCGTTTCTGCCCCACACCACTGTGACACAGAGATTGTCATCTGGTTCAAATGCTGACGTGGCCCCGCTGCCCACATCAAATCACTGGGCTCCTGTGAGAATCACATGCTGCAGCTGCGATGGGAGAGCACGTCAGTGGTGACCCGTGTGACCCCTGCAGCTGCCTCTGAGCGCTGTCTGCGGCCGGTGTGGCACAGCCCCCCTGCCCGCGCTGCAGCCCCGGCACCGCCCAGCAGCCTTCAGAGAGCATCTTCACTCAGCCTGACTGCAGGGGAAAAGAGCAGCTAGCAAGGCAGTTCCCAAATGGGAGCAGATTAAATCTGGCAGCTGGGACGGGGAGGTGGGAGCTGCTGGGTGGAAGTGATGGGGAGAGGTGCGATGGCCAGGAAATCTCACCCAGTGAGCCCAGCAGGAGCTTTCCAACTCAAAGGAAATCCTTTCAAAGGCTACAGAGGGTGTCAAATAGAGGAAAATCCTGAGACAGGTGAAGTTTCCATTCACCATCGTTGTCTTCCAGGTGCAAAGTGGCCCCTTTGGCCACTCTGAGGTGGCTGGCAGGGACTGGGGTTTTGGCTGGCAGGGACCGGGGTTTTGGCTGGCAGGGACTGGAAGCAGGTGAGTCTCCAGGGTTTGGGGCTTCTTGTGGGTCTTGTCATTCGGTCTCTGCCAGCCTCCACATGGGTTGTCCCTGCAGTTGCCATGAGCTCATTACAGTTTATGTTAGTCTTGGTCTGGACCCAAAGGTGACTTTCTAGATGTTCTCACAGTATTTGTGCTCTTGGTCAACTTGTGATATACAAGGAAATGCTCAATGGTCAGTTCTTATTTTGCAGCTGTAAAATCAACACTGTAGAATTCAACCTCCCCTTGTGTTTTCTTTTAGATAACTTTTTTCATCCCCCTACTAGTTGCTGCCTTTTTTTTTTTTTTTTTTTTGTCTGCTACTAGAGAGATCTTTTAGTTCAAATAAATTATTAAAAATGTAACTGTCAGAATCAATTCCTGGAAGCATGCTTTGCTTCGGGGGATCTGAAGAAAGGCCTTTAATCCAAAGCTCTATCCAAATGTTCCCCCTCAACTCCAGCATTTCCTGCCTAACTGTCCCAGACAGAACAATGCCAAAAGCCATCCAGTTCATTACTTTTTTCTTTCTTCCCATAAATGCTATTTTTTTTAACTTTCTTTTTGCAGCTGGCCAGTGGAAGGTGAAGACAGGCCAGCACTCCTGCTGATGGGATGTAGGGAAAAGGCTTTGGTAGGGTAGAGTTAAGGAATCCAAACAGCCTCTAAACAGTCTTACCTGGCAGTTCCATCTGCAGAATAAATGCATGGAACATCCTCTGCTCTAATTAGCTGGAGTCTTTGCTAATTGTTCCTGTTCTCTGGGTGATCCCAAGGAGCGGGGGCCCTGCCATCCTCAGGCCCAGGGAATGGCTCCTGGTGATGCCGGTGGTAGCTCTGGCTTTGCTGGCTGGGCTCCAGCCTGCCTGACTAACACAGAGCAGCATGTGGAGTGACGGCTGTGTACTCGGGCATTTGCAGATCCCATTTAATTCTGAGCTTTAACAGGATTTGTCAGGCCAAGCCATTTTCCCCGAGCTGAGTGACAGTCGGGGAGGGTGTAGAGAAGGGCTCATTAGAGCAGCAAATTCAGAATTATGCATAAAGCAGCAATAACTGGCCCCCTAAACTCCCTCAGTGCTTTGACACCAAACAGCTCTCCTAATTGAATGCTGGAAGGGAGTATTTTTCCCTCATCTTTCCAAGCAGAAAATGATCCAGTGCCCACCAGCCAGGGCTGGGCAATTATTTCCAGACCCTGCTAATGCAAGAGCTGTCTGTCTCCCATGCAAGGACAGAGTGTGGATTGCTCTGTCACCTTCACTCCTTGTGTAGGCTGGGGGTGTCATGTCTGTTTTTCTCAGCCTGATTGAAGGCTTTGGAAGGCAGTTACAGAAAATGAGACAGAGGATTGATGAGGATGCTCCTGGCTCTTAGAAGTACCCACCAGCATGTGAACCATGGCAAACTTCACACCCTACAGAGCGGAAAGCACTCACCCTGTGAGTCTTCCCTCCTTTCTGGTTTTCACTGGGCATGAGAGGAAGACAGAATTTTTGGGTTTAGATCCACCTGGCATTTATAGCCCCTCTCCTTTCCTCCCCTCAGGCATTCCAGTTATAAGGCTGCGAGTGGTATGCCTGGCGTAAACCAAGGTTAGTGGGTGCTGATGAACTTCTCCACAAAGCAGACTAGGCTGGGAGGCAGCTGGGCCACAGAGTCCTGGTCAGAGTCTGGCCAGGCTGTCATGATGCTTGGTTTGGTTTTGCATATTGTTTTCAGTCTTAAACCTAGGAATTGTAACTAACTTCCAATTACCTTTCTATTTTGTACCAACTGAGTAGTATTTGAACTAACATTGAATTTAATATTTGGTGCATGTGGGCATTTCCATCATGAGTAGGATGAGCTGATGGAGGACCATCGATAAAACTCAGTGCTCTTCAGTTAAAAATACTCATCCCCTCTTTCCAGCAATGCAAGCTCCAGTCTAATCACACAAGGAAAGGACCCTGACAGTTTGTTTCCATTTTTAAATCAGGCTGCTTGCCTTGTAGCACCTCTTCTAATTTTTTGCAATTTTCAACGAATGCAAACTAACATTAGAACAGGAAGAATGCCATCTGTCACCTCACATTCCTTAAAATCAGATCTGTGGTTCATTTTGGTTGGAGAACTCCCCCCCTGAGCTTTATTTGTCAGCCCCTTTCACAAGCTGGAGACGTGCCTGTGAAAGGTGTACTTATGTGTAAGACTGTCGGGTCCCTGATGTCAATTGGACTGAAGTTTGTTGATTCAGAGAGTTAATCAGTAGCTCCCAATAATTGTACACCATCTTCATGACATATCATTAGGTGAACCAGGGAGAAAGGTGGGAACTGGAGTGCCACTATTGTCATTTGAAAGGCTAAACCCAAGGAACACCAGCAACAGTAGTCATTTTTGTTGAAGCACAGTTCCTCTGGCTGAAATACTTATTTCTATGGTGCTTATTTTTTAAAAAACCCTTCAACTTTACCAGTATTTGTTGGGTGAGCTGGATCGTTTCCCAGTGCATTTGGAAATAGCAAGAGATGCTCGGAGCTCCCTGTGATGATCTGAACTCCTCAGGTATGTCCTCCCGACACCTGTTTCTTTAGAGCTGCTCTTTTGTTCCTGTTACACTGCTGCCAAAACCCCAGAAATTCACAAATAACATGGTCTGTCTGGGATGCTGCTGCTTTCCATTTGGGGAAAGCTGCTAATTGACCTGGTGGTGCTTGTCCCAGCCCAAGGCGTGCGTGCCGATAGACGCTGTCAATGGTCTCTCACTTGGGTGACGTAAATTGGCTCCTTGTCACTCCCCATCAGGAGAGGTGGCACCCGGAGCGCTCAGGTGCCGGCTGCTCTCGGAGGTAGGAAGGACTTGTGCATTTCTAATTTTTATTTCTTTTTATTTCAGTGTAGAAGCCAGGTGAAACAGCTTTATGATTCAATGCCATTTCCCTCTTTGTTCCAGCGTTGCAGGAGTTGGGTTTTGGTTTTGTCTGAGGAAGTCTGTGAAGCCAATGACTACTTGGTAATTAGAGCCCCCATTTGGCTGCATATTAGACTGTTTGGAGGATGTAATTAGCTCTCAAGCCCGAATAAAGCTGTACACCTCCAATCATACTTCATCAAAACGGGCCTTGGTCACTGTTCAGTTTTGGGGTTTAATCTGAACTTGTCTGCAGGTTGCAATTTGAGTATCTGCGGGGGGGGGGTGTCCTCCTGTTCCCCCACCCCATTCTCCTCAGTTCTATTAAATCTCAGTTTTTCCTTTTGACAGTCCTGCTGCCCCTGTTCCCTGAGCACTGCAGGTGCCTGGGAAAGCCTGGATGGCAGCCTTGGGACACATGGGTGTGGTGCTTTTACACTGGCTGTGGGATTTACAAATTACAGGCATGTGTTTGCATCTTTTTTTAACTTAACTTTTCATTTAAATGCACAATCTGCTCATGATCAAGGTTAATGCTGTTTTTTCCTTGTGATGATGTTTCTGTAGGTGACTCCTCTCCCCAGGATGCAGCTCCTGAGGTCTCTGTGCAGCATCCTCATCCACCCCTCTTTTGCAGCTTAATTCTTCTATCATTTATTTTCTCTATGCATTTATTTCCTCTCCTATGAGGTGTCAGAGCCCATTTCACACACAGATAACCCCTGTTAGGATCCTTCCACGGCTAGTGCAGGTCCCACATCAGCTGGCTGTGTTTTCTCCCCCATTCACGGAGCTGGACGTGTCCCTGCTTTACTGAATGCTGGGATTTCTCCCCATTGTTTGCTGTTTGGACATTGAAAAGCAGAAAGGATAAAAGTCAAAACCACTCTTCTCTCACTGCTAACTCTTTCTTCAGTGTCTTTAGCTCTGGGCCTCCTGCCTGGCTCAGCCCCTTGCCAAGTGTCTGCAGTGCGTGCCCAGCATCACTTTCCACAGCCCGATGGGGATGTTTCCAGTGGACTTCAGGCACAAACAGGAAAACCTTCCTTCCGGCCCTGCTAAATAACATTACCTCATCTCTGATACTATTCTTTACAGCAGTGCTTTATTGGAATGGGATGTTGGACACAATGCCAAGAGGTTAAGGAGCTCAATCCAAGGTCTGTGAGCCCTGGAGAGTGGGAGGAGCATCCACCCTATCCCTGCACTGCGAGTGAGGAACCTGGCCATGGAACTTGAGGGCTGTGAGTGTGAAGCACTGGGCCTGGCAGAGAAGGTTCATCCTTTTCAAAGGAATGACAGCAGGGAGTTAATGTTCTCCACCCAGTGGGTCTATGAAATCACCTCACTGTGTTATGTTGAAAAAGTCTAGGTTTTAGCAGTTTTAATAATTTACTTTTCTTAACCCTTATCGACTTCCCCTAAGGAGATTGCAAGTTTGCTTGTAGTAGAGTAAATGATAAATTTTTTTTTAAACCTATAAAGTTTAATTTCTCCATATTAGTCCACTGTCAGCTCCAGAGCTAATCTGAGAAGAAGTTAAAAATACCGAATATCCAATGAAATGGAACTACCTGCTGGGTTTTGGAGTGATACAGACTTCAATGACCTAATCTCCAAGTCCTTGGTGTCAGTCTATCATACCTGTTCTGCAAGTTCTCATGGCTCCATCGATCAGATCCCTTCCAGCTGCGCTGTCCCCATCGGTTTCAATGGGAAGATCCTGCTTAAACTGCCTTTGGGATCAGGTACTGAGCAGCTCCCTCACTGGGCTCTTGTCTCTCGCCCAGGCCTGGTGTGAGCTCTGGGATGAAGGTGGCACCGTGGTGTGAGCTGTTCCTGGGCTCTGGGTCCTGCTCCATACTGATGCCTTGTGCCTCCTTGGGAGTGGAGAAGCACATCCCAAATCCCCCCCTGTGCCAGGGTTTCCCTGCAGAATGAACCAAGCTGACTAACTGCACATCTAGGTGATTTCCAAGAGCGTTTTCTCGCTGGATGGAAATTCCACGTCACCACTGAAACCTCTAGGACAGAATTAGCATATTTATCTCTGAGATTATGCTGCTGTGACAGTGCTCTTGTGGAATTCTGTAGGACCAGGATTTAAACGCTTTATGTTTTGCTTGAAGGAAGTCATGAGCTCTGATCCAGCCTGGGTGAATGTTTATAACTCAACTTTAACTTTGCCAGGTATTTCTTGACAAAACACTTCACAAAATCCATGTTCAGCATTTCATCCCCTGAAGCTCACCCAGGTATCATGGATGGCTGTCGCCCTGCCCAGGAGCAGCCACACTGGCTGAGGGCAGGGGTTCCAGAGTGTGCGTGCATGGGTGTGTTACCTCATCTCATTTTTGATCATTTTATTTTGCAGGTCTTTGCGAGACAGGAAATTAAAGGTAAGACCTAACCAGCAAACAGAATCTTGCTGGTTCTTTGGAGAAAGCCGAGAAGCTGCAACAGAGAAGGGCACAAAACCAAAAGAATTTTGCAGCTGCATTTAGGTGCACTAAAAGAGGAGAGATGGTATGGCCAAGTTCCCATCGGAAGGGAGGTGCAGGGAATGAGGCACAAAATTAACACAGTGTGGATCATTTTGGCAATGAAGTTTAGGAGGAAAAATTTTTGAGAGATGATGTTAAAAAGTAAGGGTGGGGATGAGCTAATGCCTGGTGGTAAAGAGAGTGGAGGAAGCGGAGTCCTGGCTGACTGAGAGCTTCCAGAGTCAGGAAAAGGACAGCGGGTGTGAGCCAGGAGCCAGCGAGGGGAGCGGGACAGGAGCAGGCACAGAGCGGGGCCTGGGGGGCAGGAGGAGGAGCTGTGGGACTGGGGGGAGCAGCTGAATGGAGAACAAGCCATTCGAAGAAGGAAGTAAAAAAGATGATTAAGATATAACTCTGGATCCTTTGGGGATCTGAGCAAGAAGTAGCACAAAGAGAAGTCAATTCAAGGAAGTGCAGAAATGTGGGAGGCACAGGAACATGGAGTGGGGCAGCCTGCGACTGCTGCACAACGGGGAGAGCCACAGAGGCCTCACAGAAACACATTAACGTGTGTTCTGTTTATTCATTTTCAAATTGTGTTATTTCTACTTCATATTAAGTGGCAAAGGGCTTCTCAATCTTTTTTGCTTGTTTTTTTTTTGTGTAGGTTTGTTTGTTTGCTTGTTTTGTTGTTTGTTTTGTTGTTTGTTTTGTTTTGGGTTTGGGTTTATTTTTTCTGGTTTGTTTTTTTTCTGGCAGGTTGTGTCCAGATAAATAGCCTCAAAGCACAGAGAACAGGATCTGAAGAACTTTCATTTTGTGGAATGTTCCTGCTTAAGGGTATGCTGAATGAGAGCAAGCAGAAGAAGATGGTTTATTCAGGCTTGTTCTGCACAGAGTTCTTCTGCACACTAGCCTTGTGAGAGTCTGTGTTAACATGTGAAGTATTTGCATCACTGACACTAATGTCACTGGTAATGGTAAGTGTAGAGAAAGCTGTTCTAAGGTCTTTGCAGAACTCACATGTAAGCAGGAGGTGGGACATGGAGCTGTGCTGCAAGTTCCTGAGAAAGGTACCCATCAAACACTTTGATTTTGTACTGAGTACTTTCCATCAGTTCCAATTAAAGTAAAAGGAGATTAAAAGGAAAGCACAAAGTCAATCGTTAAATTTAATGTATCATCTGTTTGTTTTACATTTTGAAAAGTATGAAACGCTTTACATTTTGTAAAGTACATTGTGATCTCCCAGCATAGTCACTGCAGAAAGCATATCCTGGAACACGGTTGTGGGAAGGGGGTAAAGGAAACACAGACTGGAGGAAATGGTTACTGTGACAGTCCCTGATACCCAAACCATTTGTTTTAGTGCAGTTAAGATAAGCTCGCGGCAATAAAACCAATGATCCTGTGGTGAACTAATGAGGAAAAGTGTGAGAAGACCTGCCTAATAAAAAATGGAAATTATGTGTTGTGTGAAGAGCTGTTACCACTTCCAGAATGTGCAGGCTCTACTTTCCTGTGCAGTCGTTAGCAGAGCACATTGGGGCACCACCACTGTCCATCTGCAGTGTATATTCCTCTGGAACCACTGTCCACCTGCAGTGTATTTCTTTGGAACCACTGTCCATCTGCAGTGTATTCCTATAGAACCACTGTCCATCTGCAGTGTATTCCTATAGAACCACTGTCCATCTGCAGTGTATTCCTATAGAACCACTGTCCATCTGCAGTGTATTCCTATAGAACCACTGTCCATCTGCAGTGTATTCCTATAGAACCACTGTCCATCTGCAGTGTACTCCTCTGGAGCCTCTCCCTGTGTGGCCGGAGGGCCGTGCGGTCCAGCCTGGCCTCAGTGCTGGACAGGGCGATACCCGGGCACGTCCCCTCACAGGGAGCTGAGGGGACGAACACAAAAAATCTGGCTCGCCCTCGCTGAACAGCCACATCTCAGCAGGCAGCCTGTGCTGAGGAACAGTTATCGCTAGATGTAATTAATGCAAGGTAGCTGCCTAGCAGCGCAAGTTTATCAGAGTAAGCGGGATATGAACGACACCGTTTGCCATCTACCAGTCTCGAGGAGGAAAGTTTTAACCACCAGAGGTAGGTCCAAATAGATTTTTAGATGGCAATGTAACCAAACAATGATCTTGGTCTGTGAAATTATTGTGCAGTATCTAGATGGGAATCTGAGGTGCATTAATGACTTTTATTTGGTTCGGTATTGGTCACTTGTTGGGTGCCGGCCGTGGCCGGCTGGCTATGATGGGTACCACAAGGTTCAGACACAGGTGAACAGTAGGGCAGCCCTTAGCAACACTTGGTGCTGTGTAGTGACATTTTAATGACCAGCAGCAGCTCTGGGGGTCGCTTTGGGCCGTGGTGAAGATGGGCGCAGGGCGGGCGTTGGGCGCTGAGGGCGGCAAACATGGCAGCCGTGCCTGAGGGCGGCAAACATGGCGGCCGCGCCTGAGGGCGGCAAACATGGCGGTCATGCCTGAGGGGGGCAAACATGGCGGCCACGTCTGAGGGCAGCAAACATGGCGGCCGCGCCTGAGGGCGGCAAACATGGCGGCCGCGCCTGAGGGCGGCAAACATGGCGGCCATGCATGAGGGCGGCAAACATGGCGGCTGCACCTGAGTGGGGCAAACATGGCGGCCATGCCTGAGGGGACAGTGAGGGGCGAGCCCAGGCAATGCCGTGTGAATCGCCCTCAGCTGAGAGAACTTCACCTTCTTTGCGTTTTCTACATTAATCTTCTGAGTTACTCCACCAAGCAACATGTGAAACTAGGCTATTACAGCAAAATGTAAAAGCTGTGCTGGATCATGAGATGTTATATTTATATTATTCTGTTTAACATCATTTAATTACTAGAGGAAAATTGCCCCCCTCTCAAAACCTCACTGCTTAGAAAGGAATACAATTACAGAATGTTTACGCAGGGGTTCTAAAATGAATGGCAAAGATTTTATCCCTTGAGTATGAATGCCTGCATACAATCTAAATACTTCTCTGGGAAGGCTTTAACTGCACGCTGATAACAGGGAGTCTTTGTGGAAAAAATCATTCATTGGATCATGATCAAAAAGCAAAGGAATGGAATTATGGAGAGACCAACTTCCTCTTTACTGTGTTCCCTCTGCTGCTTTTGGGGTAATTATGAAGTGTTTCTGCATTCCAGAATTTAGGGGAAAGAAGATGGGGGAGGGAAGCGAAGCCCTTTGGTAGTTTTGACTCACAAGAAATGCGTATTTATTCACAGAGAGGTCTGTCCCTGTTACTATTCAGAACCCCAACAATGCCCTGCTCAGCAGCTGGAATGAACCAGGGACTGGCCCAGCAAATGCAGAGGGACATTGGGTCATGTGTGTCTGAGCTGACCATGCTGATTATTATTTTCAGCTTTGTGACTGTGATTGAGCAACAAAATATGTGCTGAAGTGAAGGTGCTCATGGCTACCTAAAGACTTGCAAATCTCACTGGCAATCTACTGAGCACTGGTGATCTTGTGTGAGTTAAATCGTGTCTTGTGGAGGCTTTTCCATCATGAGGGGAAAGCTGATCTGTTATTCCGGTTTGATGGTGAGATACTAACAAAGCCATTGTTCGAGCTGACAGCTCTATAAATGGTTGTGAGAATTGTTAACCTGATTCTTCTGGCCTGTGCTGGTAGAAATTAGTAGTTACTGAGTGCTGCTGGGCGTCTTGTGGCCTTGGAAATGAAATTGTGGACAGTTTTTTAAAGTAACACATTTTCCATGTTCTTGTAGATACATTTTTTCCCCTAAGCTTAGTTTACTCTATTCTTAAGCCTGTTTTACCCATCCTTGATCTGACCTCATTGTTCTCCAGGTTCAGAACGTCTTTTCAGCAGCATTGCATACCCGAGCACAGGACAGAAGGAATGGGCAGGAGACCCTTTCCTTAAAGCTGGGGTTCCCTCCAGGAGGCACCAGCCGGGTCAGAGAGGAGTCCATGGTTTGTTCATTTGTGCCTCGGGCTGTCAGACACTGAGCACCCTTTCATCCTTATGACTTCAAAGTGCTGCTCAGAACTGGGCAGAAATGGGCTTTGAGTTAGATCTGTCACTGAAATGGATTTATTAGGCTGCTCTGCCTCATCTTTTCAAAGCACATCGTGCATAACCTTACAGCAAATGGATGTGTGTTCAGGTACAGCATGGTCTCATGTGAAATTACTGCAGCTCTTTTTAGCTTTCCATAAATGCACCTTCCTGGAATCCCATTTGAGAGGTGAATGAAACATTTCCTTATCTCCCATTACATATAGTTCAAAAATATTCAAGGTTCTCAAAGTATGGGAAGCAAATTGTTTCATTACAAAGTTGGCCATAGTGTTTTTGACATGGCCTGCAGATTTCATTGCCTTTATCCAGAGGAGCTGAGAAAATTGTGATCAAAAAGCCAAACCCGGAGTTGTATTCTGATGGTGCAGCTGCCTCACTGACAAAGGATTTTCAAAGGTAAAAGCATGATTTGCTTCAGTCTGAGCTAAAAATCCTACCAGTAGAACTCTTGCAGTTAACTCCAGCCAGGCACTGGCTGAAACCCGTGGCTATGGAATGGCAACAATCAGCTGCAGCCAGGGTTGAACTCTGGCAAAATGGTCAAGAATTCCTCAAGCTGATAGTGAGGAAAAAAAAGGAGAAAAGAGAATCTGGGATCCATTACTTACAGGAAATTGGGAAAAGCATATATCTCACTGAGAAGCCAGGAAGCAAGTGTGCACATATATGTTCTTCCTGCTGAATTCTCTTAGCATTCCCAATCCATGAGAAGTTTTGAAAAACAGTGGTTTGACTCCAGTTCAGACTCAGTTTCTCTCAAGCAAAAAATGCTGCTCCTCTGCCAGATGTGTGAGCAGAGTCCCACCAGGAGCCCAGACAGGAAAGTTCCTGCTGGTGCTGTTTGACCGGTGTTGCCATCACTGACCTGGCTCAGTCTAAAGCCATGTTGGGCAGGGCCAAGGGCAGCACCAGGCCAGTGTCCTGGGCAGAGGGTTTTGCTCTGAAAGGGAACACCTTTACATTGAGCCAGTTGCTTCCCAAAACCTCACTCTGTGGCTTGGAGGGGTTATAAGGTTCCAAGGAGCAAAACATAAAGCGTCTGTTGTTGTTTCACCGAAGGTGGTGCTTTTCCTTTGGAGGCTTTGCAGGTCTCCATGAGATCCCGAGTTCCCTCGGAGCTGTTTTGCAGGGGTTGCTAAGGTGATTTGGTGGGAAGGAAATGCACTGGTAATTTGCTGTTAAGTTGTTTACAGGAGAATATGAATGAAATTCACCGCCCCCAGCAAGGCAACGTCCCTCTCTGAGGTTATTCCAGAAGGTTTCAGAAGAGAAGAAAATGACTGTACAAATGCCCAGCTGGCCCCCCAAGGATGATAAAATCCAATCTAGATGTCTGCAGGGTAGAGGCAGAAGCATTTTCACGTCATTTCACCTTTTCATCTTTTCAAAAAGAATGTGAAACCTTTTACATTTTGCTATCTTTTCTTTGATTGTTTTTAAATTTATTTCTACATGTGAATGCTTTGGCAAGTGTTTATGGGGGTTTATTAGTGTTCCAAAGTAGATATTTGCACTGAGTCATCACAAACAGCTTCAAAGCTAAGAACAAACCCTACTACTCCCAAGCAGCTTTCCTCCTGGAAAAACAAGAAAGTACGACCAGCCTTTGGAGGGTGTGGGGGAGAAATTCCTTCCTGACTCCAAATCTCCAGGCTGCCTTATCCAGGGTACCAGCACATGCTCAACATCCTGCCTTTTCCACGCACTAGTCTGTCATATTTTAGGAGGAAATAAAGTTAAACCTCAGGGGGAGAAGATTTGAAGAATGAATATTCTTAAAGCCTAGAGCCAATATAATGTAGATCTCAGTCTGTAAATTCCAGAGGTGAGCTGTAGCAGGGACAGGCTCTTTGCCACTGTGCCATTAAGCTTGTACCTGGATTCTTCATTTCCTTCTGTAAAACTGTTGTTTCAGGATGAACTGACAGCAGACAATTAGGTGTGGATCTTCAGTTTGGGTTCCTGACCTGGTAGAAGGATACAGTTGATTTGCTTGCTGTTGACTTAACCTGTAAACAAACTGCTGGAGACCTGGGGATTAATGTTTCCCCTCCTGTGAGGACAAGCCTGGGGGGTGTCGAGGTCACAGCCTGCGCTCTGACTGACGCTTGTTAAAGCCAGGGGGACTGGTCATGTGAATGGACTTTGTCTGGCTTCTCCTCAGGGTGTGTGAACTTAGTCTTGGCATTTACTAACCCAAAAGATCTGTCTCCAAGTAAAACTGCTCAAAATAAACACATGAAATATTTACTGCCCTCTGCACAGTGAGCCTGAGCAACCTGAAAACCTGTCAGGTTCTCACTGAAATCCCCCAGGTCTGCCCTGCATTAACCTCATCTGCAGTCTCGTAATTAAAACACATTTCCAAACCTTCTGAATTCTTCTATTCTGTTTTCTTTCATGTTCTCTTAGTTTGTCTTTCTTTGTTACTCTTACTTTTAATGCAACTTTGAAAGACAAAAGCATTCTCATGTCTAAGCCTTGACTTCCCAGACATCAGATGGATTTCCCCCAACGTTCTGGCCACAGTGGTGATATTTATTTAGAGTTCTAATGAAGAGGTGAAGAAAGACAAAACTAACTCAGTACCTTTCTGATAAGAAACGCAGATGCTGTGACTTTGCAGGTGAGATATTCAATAAGCCCTTCACTAAATCAGTAATATCCACCTGTTCTTATCTTTTTGTGCAAGTCCTCATCAAGAGGGACACACGAAGAGGGCTACAGTGAATTTTACAGCTTCTCTAGTTTCTTTAGGATTAGTAAGAGGTCTTTTTTGTTCTTGCAAGCGGAAGAAGCTTTTGTCTATTTTTTTCTTTTGCCAATGTAAATAGAAAAAGCTTCCCATCCTGCATTCTGTGAGAGTCTCTGTATGTTGTAGGACATGTCAGTGAAAGAAAAGCTGCTTCAGATGTAACTGCTGTAGCAGTCGGGCTCTAGAGCTGAGAACGATGGCTTGGAAAATGACTGGCAGTTGTGTAAATACCAAACCCGATTTCTTCACTGAACAAAAGTCCTCCTAAGAAAAGCTTCTTCCAAATTTTAGGCATTTGAATTAAATACAGTATAAAAATTCAAACGTTACTCGGCAAGTTCCATTTGTATTCTGCAGAGAGCTTGTGCTAGCTCTCTGCATACGTGCAGGTTTCTTCTGAAGGTAATTTAGCTTTTTTTGTTCGTGTAGTAACTGAAAAGCAGCAATTAACTCCATCTGTTTTCACCAGAAAAGGCAACATAAATGATATTTCGAAGATGCCAAAATGAGATTGAGAGGAGGTTTCCCTTGGTTTTACCTGTTTCCAGGACGCTGCTGCCCCAGTGCTGCCAAAGATATCCCTGGAAATGTTTGATTGATAAAAATAGCCCCATCTTGCACGCGTTGTTCCAAGGATGTGCCTGCCATTTTCTGGCACCACACTACATTTGAATTATAAAGAGCAGCACAAGAACAAAGCTGAGAGAAAACGAGTTCCTTAAAGAACAACAATTCCTCATCCACTGCGGGCTGATCTCTGGGGCTGGATTTTGTGGGTTGGCTTTACCCTGAATGGCTCTGGGTCCCTGTTAAAATGAGGGGTTTTGCCGGGGTGAGAGGAGCAGAGGCTGTGAGGTGTGGGCAGGCAGTGCTGCTGTGCAGGCAGCCCCTGGCCCAGCCACAGCGGGGCTGTGTGAGGGGACAAAGGGCAGCACAGGGTGGGCTCCTTCAGAGCTGCAAATCCTTCCCTTTAAAAATGGTATCGATGTAATAAATTCATTTTCAGCCTTTTTGATATAGTCAAAGTTTATGTATCAGTCAGATGTTAATAAACGGTTCTCAACAATGCATTCAAACTGCTCACAATCCTGCAGGGCTCATCCTTCTGGTGCAGGACAATGAACACTGTTGTCAAAGACCAGAGTAATCCAGAAATTCCAGCTGCGTGTTGGAGAATTTGGGTTAAAGGGTGGATGTGAGGGAGCTTTTCTGCCTCCTAATGCACTTGTGGAGCTGAAGTAGAAGCAGATTACTGGAGCTGACACTCCAGTGCTCTCAGCTGTGCTTGTGTGGCAGTGGAATGTAGAAGCAGAATCAGTCTGTAGATGCACACTGGAATTTCTGAAGGATAGGGGTTACCATGGATACACTCAAGCCACCACAGACTGGTGTGAAAGCAAAGCTCTAATTTTTCTCTAGTTGCAGGAGGATTTGTTCTGATAAGAAAGTTGTGCTGCCGCTGTCTGTCCTCCCCCTCCCACTTGTTACTGAAGCAGCACAACTCTGGGATGTTGTGTGTGCTGCTGAGGGGTGACTGATCAAGTTGCTCTTCCTCTGCTGCCCAGGGGTGGCATTTGCACTCACCAGGGAAAGCTCACCTGCATGTTATTTTGAATGAACAAAGGAACTGATCCATTTTGGGTGCTGGGAATTCTTAACGCTGTGACAAACCCTCCATTTTCAGACTATGAGTAACGTGAGTGTCCCTGTCCTTCCACTGCAAGGGGAGAGCTGTTTGTGGTGGGACAAAGCTCTGCAGAGCAGATAATGGGATAGAAAGAAGTTAGAGGGGCAAATACCACAAAGTTTGTTGAGTTCAGGGCTAGTGTGCTTTTCCTACAAGTAGGAGTCCCAAGGGGGCTTGACAGGAGGAAATACTTCTCTGGAATGTGCAGAGAATTGGTATTGGGAACAGAAGGGCTCCTGAAGATGTGTGGGAAGAAGATTTAGTCTCTGAACTCCTACTGTAATTCTGAAAACTTGCTGCATCCTCATTGCCTGCCTTGGTCCTGTGGAAGCTGCAGCAGCGAGGAAGGGTGAGAAGGGCTCTCAGCAGTTCCATGTCCTGTTCTCAGTCTGGCTGTTGAATTCCTTACAGCACAGTCTGTGGTTACACCTGAATGCAGATGGATCAGAGCACAGGGATCCCGGAGCAGCCCCAGCTGTGCTCCAGTCAGCTCACAGCTCTGGTGCAGGATCTGTGGCTGTCACCGAGCTGTCCCACGTCCCCAAATGCTGCAGTGCCCCGGTGGCTCCGCACCAGGAGTGTCTGTGCCAGCCTGAAACACAGCCATGGTTTATGTTCCATGGGGCAACTCTCTCGTCATTTAAATGATGTTTCCCTGCTCTCAGAACTTAGGTCTGAATTGAGGAATTGAATTCAAATGGGGAAGCCCATGAAAGAGTGTCACTAAAATACACTGGCTGATGTTGACAGTGTTGCTACTTCTGGAAATATTTCTTCTTGACCCAGCAAAAAGTCACCAGAGTCCTGCTGCTCCTCACTGTATTTATGGTTTTCTCTTAGTTCAGTTGACACTAACTTGGCTGGTGGACACTAAATAGCCAGATCCTCATGCTTTCCATTCCTGCTGTTGGCCTGTGAGGCTGTACTCATTAAAACATAAATAATACAACAGCAGTAGTTCAGGTGGTGGAAGACCTACATTTGTGTCAGCTCTAGTGGAAGAAATGGAGGGAACACAGGAAAAACCCCATGTCCATTTGTATCCCTGCCAAGGAGATGGTATTAACATTATTTCAGATGTAATACAGACAGAGTTGGAATGTTTCCCTGGTAAATGCCTTTGGGAGGATGCTGCTATAAAATATATTCTGGACCAGCTGATTGGTTATTACGGAAAATACTATTCCATAAGGACCCATAATTTTAGAAAGTGCTATCCCTGAGAATAATAGAGTGCCGTGGTTAGTAAATGATTTCCCATTAACCCTCAGTATTCAACTCTTTTAGGTGAAATTACTAAAACTTTCCAGTTATTTTTTCCCTTTCAGACCCTTACTAGTCCTGAAGGGACAGCTTTATTAATGTGCTGATAACACCATTAACGGGCACTTAGGATCTGTGCTTCTTGTAGGCTGTGAGTGAAAACAGATGACTGTTGCTGTTTTCTCCTTTTGTTAGTGAGCTATTTTTCTCAGTCTCCGTGCTGCAGGACTCAGGTGGAGCTGATCGTTTGTGTCTGCTCATCAGAACTGCTGTTCCCCAGAACTTTTTATTTCTTTATTTGGAAATGTGTGATTAAGGTCAGGCCGCCTCCCCAAAGAGGAGCGATGTGAGCACACCTAACGTGGCTTGTGGCAGCCTGTGTTTGCTGTCAGGCTGCTCTCAGGGTTTACAGGTGTTAGGGGTACTCAACTCCCCAGAAGCCAAGCATTTGCCATAAATGAACATGAACGGTTCTTCTGAAAAATCACCAAAAGCAGCTCAGTTGTTGCCAAGGAAATTGGGATAAAGCCTAGAGCATCACTTTGTCGAAGAAGCTGGGACACACTGCCAGCTGTTAGTGGTGTGCTACAGCTCTAAACCCCAAAGATTTTATCCACTTGCTAATGTTTTGGATTGCCTCACTCCCACAAAATTTCCTTCTTGGAATTCCACTGAGTTTGTAACCTCAGTAGTAATTGTCAGCAGCTTGTTCCACAGATAACTCATGGACTTCCTCAAAGTATTTTCTATCACCAGTTTCTCTTGAAAATCTGCAAATTTTATTGCAGTCTTGTGGAAGGTGCAACCTGCATTTGTTACATTTCTGCTGCTTTTGCAAAAAATGTGTTTGCAGTGGGACTGAGGACAAGATTTTGAAGTGCTTTAAATTGATTGCAAAACTCAGGTTTCTAGAGAGCAAACCTTAAGTGGTGATAAGTTTCTAGATTGAGCTTTTGGAGAAAAAAAGGAAAATCAGAGACTTGCAAGTCTCACTGAATCCCTGGTAAGAACAGATAGTGTTTGCTCTTTGCATGCATCCTACTGCCTGAGCAGAGCACTGCACAAGTGTTTACAGGGGCAGAGCTCAGCTGTGAGCGTATCAGCTGTGAATGTGTTGGTCCATCCAGGTGCTGCAGACAGCCTGGCAGTGGCGTGTGCTGGAAAGATCCTGGGTTAAAAAAAGAAATGTCCATTGTTTCTGCCATGTTTTCATAGGATGTTTGTGTCTTTTTAGCTTGGATAGATACTGAGAACCAAAATCTTCCCATTCCAAGGACCTGCGGCCAAAGCAGCCCAGGGTCCTGAATCCCTTGATTTAAGTGATTTCTCTCTCACTTCAGAATCCTGGTGGCTCCCTCAGCTCCGGGGCTGTGCTGTGTGGTTGTTGTTATGACAACTGTGCAGTTTGGGACCAGCACTGCTTTGCTACTCGGTGTAAATGTCTGGGATGCCTCGGGAAAAGGTGGCAATCCTTATTTATGGACTTCTCCCAATCTGTGCCAGCCCTCACACAGACACACTGCCTCCAAACTGGGGGAACTCTCTTGTGCTTTAAACGTTCCTCTTAAGGTGCAATGTGAATATCTGAAAGGTACATTAAGGAATAGTGAAAAAGCTATTTAACAGCAACAGGCTTTTTGTGTGCTTTTATGAGTCAGAGATGAGACCAGAATAGATACTGGTGCTTAAATCTATGCCCTAGCTTATTCTGCAGTTGTTTCCCTGTGTAGACAAGCCCTCCATACTGAAGAAAGTTTCAGGATTGGATCTTAACAGATTGCAAATGCATTGGAGCTCTGAATACCTTTCTAAAAAGCGGTGAAATGAGCAAATGTTGTTGTTTAACAGAGCAAAAAGGAAACAGGTTGTTAAATATTTGCATTAGGTGCAAAGCCGGTGCTACTGGGAAACAGCTCTTGCTCTGTCCCTTACTCACCCCGCCAGGCCCGGTGTCTCGGTAGCACCTGAGAGGTTGGATGAATCACCATCCAAAGAATTAGAAGGTGTCATGATCTAATCATGGTCTTAACAAGCCACTGAATATCTGCAAACAAAAGAAGAAACCACAGAAGTATTAGACTAGAATGTTTTCCAGATGAAAGATATCACCGTTTGCTTGAGTGCAGATTAGTGCAGATTCTGAAGCAATAAAGAAGAAATTGATTTTTTTAAATATTTTTTCTTTTCCCCTGTCAATTAAAATTTGTTCCATTGTATGGCTCAGTGTCTAACTAATTGCATTTCATCTTAGGATAAGACAATAATCAGTAAAGAGAATATGCAGAGAAGCACAATGCAGTTCCATCTGTTTCAGATCCAAGATTCTTTCATGAGGTCCAGGGGAAAGGTAGAGATCCTTTTACAACCTTAGTGCTTTTTTTAAGCACCTGAGTCAAGTTCTGCAAAATAAAATAGACAATTTTTCATACCTTTAGTGGGCTCAGAGCCATGTTCTTTTCAAAACCTTTTTCAAACTCTCCTTACAGCTTCTAAGAGATGCCCCAATACTGGAGGGAATAAGTTTGGAGTTGAGTCTTCTCAAACTGACCTGGTTAACAAGAAGAAAACCAACAGTCTCATCCTGAATTTTCACAGTATTTTGCCTATTTGCTACCCTTTCCTCATGAATGTGTAAAGTCATATACGATTTTGGGACATGGAAAGCTGAAAATTCATGTGAATTTACAATTAGCACAGTTGTTGATGAGATTAATATTTAACAGGAGATGAAGTAATTTGTGTTCCTGTGAGTTCACATGGCTTGCTTGTCACTCCTCAGCCACCGTAAACTCTTTTGGGGGGGATTTTCCACTCCATTTTGAATTGCAGTAAAGTGGAAAATATTTTAAATACTTCCTAAATTTTCAGTGGCTCCTACTGTAAGCAGAAAAAAAGGGGAAATAAAACTTCTTGAGCAAGAAAAATTTTGAACAGACCAGGCCTGCCACTGATTATCTTTCTTTCTGAGAACAGGACTAAATTCTTATTCCCCAGAAGACTTAAGATCTTTTCCATGACCTTTATTTCATCTTTTATGAAAGTTAGTGGATTTTATTTTTATTGAAGTCCTATTTTTTTATCCCTTTAGAAAAACACCCCAAACAAACCACCACCGTCTCTCCTTCTGCCAGAGAAGGGTCTTAACTGTGACATTTCAGTTTATAAATGTGCTTAGAAGTGTAAATTGGAAATTTCACTTGTGTTTCTGTGGACGAGCTCTTTCATCTCACCCATGAAGCCCAGGAGACTTTTTAATGAAACAAGGGGAAGATGCACCCTAACCCTCCACAGAAATAGCTGTTTCACCAGCCTGGTCCTTGGTCAGAGCCAGAGTGCCATCATTTCCTATGGATCCATGTGCTCCCGGTGGATTCACTGCTGGATTCACTGCTGGATTCACTGCTGGATTCACTGTTCTCCTGCCCCCTGAGCTGCCCCAGCCTCCCCCTGCAGCGGAGGGAGGGAACAGTGTGTGCTGCAGGGGACATCTGCACCTCGGGGAGATGGGGGCTTGCAATCAAACACTGAATCAGAACAGGAATTTGGTATAAAAAGCAGTAACACAAATGTCAGCGCACGAGGCAGAGGTCTGAGGGTAATCACTGCTAATTGTGGATGTGCTGTTCCTGCCTGCTCAGAACCAGGGAGATGGGCATTTGAAAGCTGTGCTTGGGTTGGGTATAAATTGTTTAGGAACTGCTCTACTTGTTCTGTAATAAAATCAATTTACCCTCATAATGCACAATGTTAAGATACTCATTGTCAAAGAGAAAAAGCTGCTTTCCCATTGCATTTTCTCTGACCATTTGAGGAACTGTGACTGTGGTTCCATGTGCTCTTCTCTGCAGTCTGTCTATCCAAATGGATTTCCCAATTTTCCCAGCAGTGCTCTGTCCTATGTTTGTTGTACTTCTGAGGAAAAAGCAATGGTTTCTTACCTCAGCATAGTGTAATTATCCACTGCTGCCTAATTCAAAACCAAAACTCTCATCTAGAAAGATAAGAATAATGGTAGGTTCTTAGCTAAAGTAGATTAAAGTTAATAGAGTCATTCTAGCTTAAACACTGTGGCTCAGGTCTTTAAATCTGAATTTTAAGAATGTAAAGGAAATATTTTTCAAAATGTGAAGCAATGTGGCTTGAAGATTAATCAGAAAGATCCTGGAGATCTGTATTCATGACTCTGGTGGTGAATGGCTTGTGAGCAGCCCAGCTGCTGCTCTGCACATCTGCAGGAGGAGGCTCTCAGACACTGCCAGACCATTCCTCCCCTTGGCTGCTCGGCACAGGGGTGAGATCCCAGTCAGACCGCAGGCTAATGGGAGACTGTCCAACAAGGTACAAAGAGATTTGTCCAGGCTGATCAGCAAAAGCTGATAGGAAATAATTCACATTTAAATCGATACATAAGAAAAGAAAAAAAGGCTTAGGTGAGTTTGTAGAGGAAAAAGAAATGAAAGGGAGAAATTGTTTATTTTTGCCTTGCTGACCAGCCTAAATGGTTCTCCAGAGATGCCACTGCACAGTCGAGGTATATTATTGATCCACACTTTGCTTTTCTGGATGATGTAGAAATATGAAGGAAAAAAGTAACCTAGGAGACACAGAGCAGAAAACACCAGTTGAGCTCTCAGCCCACATTTTATTGCCTTTGCAGAACAGCTTCTTTCTTCCAATGCCTTTGGGTGCTCCAAATGGTGTGGGATTGGTTGAGAACAGAACTGTTTTGGGGGTTAAAGCAAGGAGGAACTGAAATGGCTGTGAAGCAGGAAAAACAGAAAGGTTGGGAGTTACTTTCCTGGTTGTAAGGGATTCCAGGCACGTCATCCTGGCAGATTTCCTGAAGGCCACCCAGCCCCAAAGTTCAGCGGGACTGGGCAGGAACAGAGCCAACACCAGCTGGGTCAGCATTACCCTTGTGAGAGCAGTGGCCACCTCTGCCACAGCCCTCCCTCTTCCTCAGTGCCCTCAGCCTGGCCTCAAAGAGCCTTTTCTACCTGCCCACAGCTGCTTTCTCTGTGCTTTGCAGATTGACCTGGTGCTCAGAAGGCCCGTTGTGTGCAGCTGTCCCCTGGGTTTGGAGGTTAGAGGGCCATTCCTGACCTCGAGTGGGAGAAATCACGGGGAGTTTCATCTACTGAACGCAGCAGAACCCTCTAGAGGAGCACCTGTGTGAACAGACAGCTGAGCAAGCTCCTTTCTGAGCACTGCATTCCAAGCACACTGGGATTCAGGTAAGAAAGACTTTGTGGCATCTTCTTTGTTGGTTGAATTTCTGGACTTCATGTACTTAATATCCAACCCACCTTCCAGTATTGACTGTGTACTGCATTAAAGCTAGAGAAGCTAAAGGACTCTGATAGTTATATAGTAGAAAAAGATTCAAGATTATGCAGGAGCCTTGGAAAGATGAAGAGTTGTTATTTTTAGCAGCATATAGATGATCAGTAAGACAAAACATGGGACATTTCCTTTGCTAACATAGTGTTTTTGAAAGGACCAAGTGTCCTGTGGAAATGAAGAGGAAATCCTCAAATCTGAGGTGGATTTGGCTGGTGGAAGGATCAATTGTAATTTAGTTGGGGCTCTAAGAAAGCCGTAGATGAGATTAGGAAGTTTTCTAATCCATTTCTGAATGAAGAAGTTAAAATGTGAAAGAGGGGGACATAACCATTTGCTTCCCCACTTACAGACCTGCAGGCTGTGTGCTGGATGTGTGAGGGGAGGGTTTAGGACCCTCAGCAGGTGTCCTGCCCAGTTAAAACGACCCTGTCTCCTCCAGGGCTGGGATTTCCAACACATCCAGCAGCCAGGGAAGTTGAACAGACTCACACCAGCTTTGAGGAGGCAAATCTCAAAGTACAGTTTTGTATCTCACTACAGACAAATGCAAATGCTTCCCTCCTAGAACAGCAGCATGACCAGACAGGTGATTGCAGCCACTGTCAGCCTCTCATTAATGAGTCTTTTTCGAGAGTGTTTGCTTCCAGGCCTTGTTTCAGTTTTAATGTGACTCTGCTAAAAATGCCTGTTCAGAGCCCAGCCCTGAGGGGTGGGGGTTCTGTTACTCTGGCTGGCAATCTCCAGTTGTTTTCAAAACTCAGCATTTGTCCCAAAGGGCAAGGAAGAGTGTCCACTAACACAAATTTAAAATATGCAATGATGACCTATAATTAAGTCATGATCTCTTTTTAAACTACAGACCTTATAAGAGCCTGACCTTTCAGAATTCAAAGCCTAAGCTAAAAGAGATTCACGGAAGTATTTTTATGTAACCATTATTTAAAGCTTCCACTCTGTAATTAAATTTTTTCTCCTTGCAAGAGAGAAAGAACTGTTCCTGAAAAAGCTTCTCATATGGTGAGCAGTATAATTAGAGAACTAGTTATGCAAATGTCACACAAAAATGACCTTTAATGAAGCAATATCAAATGAAAAAGCTATTATAGCTATGCAGCATGAAGAATAGCTGAAAGTTGAATTACTGAAGTGGATCCTGGGCTTGCTGCTGTTCAGATTCCCCATGTGGGCTCCTTCTCATGTGTAATCGAGAAAGGAGGAGAACAAATAGTCCTGTGGTAGACTTGGCACAGGAAATGCTGTAAGAGCTTGTGAAGGAAGAATTTCACTTTGTGCCACCACTGGCTGCAAAAGATGCCAGGATCTGTTACCTACAGGGGCTGTGAGGGAGCAGCTTCTCTTCAAGGACAATCCCAGTTGGAATTACTGCTGCTGATGTTTAAGTCTCATGGATTTAAAAATACTTTTCATGTATTGAAGCACAAGATACAGTTTTTTTAAGAAATCACAGATGATATCCAAAATCATGTTGGGAGGGATATACAATATAACAGCTCCCTGATTTTTTTGTTGCTCATCTCAGGTTTTCCTTTTTCATGTTTGCCGTGTGTCCAAAGAATCACCTTAGAGCAGGTTGAATTTTCCTTAGCATTTGAGTCTTGGGATGTGGATACATTATTTAAGAAAGCCCAAACACACAAATATTTCTGTGTCCTCTACAGTCTTTTAAAGATTATTGGTTGGAAAGCCACGTGGCAGGAAGAGTATTATGGGGTGGTTACGGTTTGGTAAGGGCACAAGCTGGGAGGGAGGGAGGGAGGGAGGGAGAACCTCCCAATAACCTGTTCAGTACGTGGCACTGGTTCTCCTGGCCATGCAGGGTAACAACTGTGCTGTAGATCAGTCAGGCTCTGGTGTGTCCTGCACAGGAACCAGGGAGAGTCTCCTCCTGAGTGGAGTCCCAGAGATTTCAGGGGCAGATGGCGGGGTGGGGATGTGACACCATGTTCTAGCAAAGCTCTGCTCAGCAGAGCTACTTCCCCGGAAACTCCCGAGGGAAATGGCAATGACCTTTCCAAGAGAAATCAGCAATTTCTGATTCATGGTACAACGTGGGATGGGAATTTTCAGATTGCAATTTTCTGTCATTCTGTAAGAGTTTATCAGGAAGAGAGCACTGCTGGACTGTCTGAGTCCTCAAACACTTCATGCAGGAGGCTGGCACCAGCAGTTTATTTCACAGTGTTGAAGTTCACGATGATTCATACTGCAGGAGTAGTTTATTTTTTAACTCCAGTTTTCTGCCAAACGGCACTTCTGTGGTAGGGCTCCTCTCATCTCTACCATCAAGCAGGGCTTCAACTGCCTGCCCTACCCAGACGTAGTGACTGGTGCCCTTTTTCGTCCTCCCAGAGAGGAGCGGTCTGTGGATAGAGTATCAGTACTGAGAAGTCTCCAGAACCTGGCAGCTGATCTGGTGTCCCTCTCTGGCACAGATCTTCCACCTAACATTAAGTGATTCTCTTACCTTATTGTGCTTTACTGTCTTTTTGTGTGCAGCCATCTCTGGAGTGAGATGGTTATGCACACAAGTGCCTTGCAAGGTGTTAGGACAGCATGTGTTGGGATTTCCACAGGGAGCCCTCAGAACTTTCATCCCCTGCCCTTGCAGTGGCTCAGCCACAGCTGCTTGGCTGGCTGAGCTGTGTAAGCACCCAGGGTTCAATTGCTCATTTCTTACAGGCTAAAATTACCTTCTTCTGTAGAAAAATTGGGTACTTTGGTCTGATCTGCCCTCAAATCGAAGGGAAGGGTTTCTGTTCAGCCCCACTGCCCAAGCTAAGGTGAACAGTGGCAGCAAGTCATAAATCCCTTTGCTGATGTGTCTGGGACAAGGGATGATTCACAGACCCGGGGCCTAAATTCGTTCTACACCTTGACCTCTTTCATCAGTGTTGGGAGGCATCAAAAGTGATGTGACAGGAAAGGGCTTCAGCAGCTCTCATGCAAAAGGGGCTAGGATGGTTGCTTAAGCGTTAAGCCCTTCTCCCTTGGCTGTACACTTAGAAGGCAGTGCTTTGTTTAATCTCACCTCTCTCTGTTTACTTGATCGAGTAGTGTAAAAGCAAAGCACTTCATTGAGGAAATAGATTGTTTGTTTGTTTGTTTGTTTCTTCAATGAGTACTGTTTCTGCCTCTTGAGGCTTGTTTACTCTGAGTCAGTGAATTAGTCAAAAAAAGCCCTGCCTGCAGTGCATGAGCTGTCCCATTGAGGTTCTTGTGTTTAAAGGCAGACAGTTGCTCCCCTGCTTTGCGGGATCCAGGCTGTGAGCACCGACATGTCTGGGGGAGGCGGCTGCCCAGAACCCCTGAGTGTTTGGGTCTCTCCTCACTCTGGAGCAGAGTCAGCAGCAGCACCAGAGCTGGCACAGCCAGCCAGCAGTGCTCCACCAGCCTCTGATGGCACCTGGGCCTTGGTTTGCTGAGCGCTTTGGGGAATTCTGCACCCAACCAAACCAAATCCCGTGCTGGCTTCAGGTGCTGGGAGAGACACAGGGCATGGAACGGATCCCTGACTCATGGGTAATTTTCTCCTGTTACTTCCCTAAGCCTTTGTTTGCCGACTCCTTGAGGGTGGGCTTCTACTTTGATGTTTTATTGTCTTTCAAATCACTGGTTTTATTTTTACCACCAGTAATTTTTGGAGTGCTCTGGAGGGAGGGGGAAAGGGAGAAAAAAGGGATGTAGTAATTATTAATGTATTTAGTTAGATTATGAAGTCTCAAAGCTCATTAAAAATGAGAAACCATGGCAACCTCAACAATCCCTCCCACACATATTATACTTACCTTATAATGTGCAAAGTGCATTTAGAGAAGAGAAATTAAGCATAAAGAAAAGGGGACAAAAAGCACTCACTTTCTATACTGCTATTTTTAATTCCCAGCTCCTGCAAACCAACACTCTTGTGCTGGTAGCACTTTGAACTCTTCCACGTGAGAAATAAGTCACTGATCATTGGGCTGAGCAGGGGATCTCTTCTCAGTATCAATCTCTATTCTCCTGAGGTTTCCTGTGGTGCATTTTCAGTAAAGGACGGATGTAATGGGAGGTTGGTGGCCAAGGAAAGAAAATGTGAATGTTGCAGTTTCCCTGTTCCTGTCCTCTCCTGAGACATTGGGAGTTTGGGCACTCCTGCCTCTCCTTGACTCTGCAGGTCTCCAGTATAAATCTAACAGCAGTACTGGTCATCTAATTGAAAGAAAGATGAAATTGCAGCTCTGTTAAGATCAGTTAAAGGATATTAGAGAATACTGGGTCTTACATCTAATTATGCCTATTTTCTGTTTTAAAATACAAAACACATCTGAAACTTAATTACAACTGTTATAGCAGTTATGGCATCTGAAAGTTTGCGTGGAACAGAACAGTGGTAGATAACACAAAAGCCAAGGGGCTGTGACCTCCATCAGGCCTTCCTGAAAGAGGTTTATCATCTTCTGTGTCTGCATTGATCCAGGATGTTTTGGTAAAAACTTGGAATAATGACCCTGGCATCACACTTGAACTGCCCTGGCCTGCTCAGGAAGTGCTTCCTGCACTGCAGCTCTTCAAAAGGCACACTTTCCGTAGGGTCACTCCCTCCTACTTATCCACATTTTCTACAAAAGCACCTGAGTTCAGATATTTTAGTTTAGTAAGACATTAGATGAAATCCTGCTGAATGAGTGCTCAGAACTGAATGGTCTAACGATGAGTGAGTGACTGAGCTGACAGCCCATGCCGTCCCTCACAGGCCCTTTGGTGTCAGTGTCCAGTACAGAAGGCTGCCTGTTGCTGCTGATTGATTTTAACTTAGTGTTGTTCAGATCTGTAGATGAGCAGAGGCTGCACAGATTGCCATCTACTTGATGAGCTACTATTTCTAATTTCACATAGCAAGTCTGCAGGTTTCCATGTAATGTCCTCTCCAACCACAATCATTTTGTCTTATTGTAGTCTCAGTGTGTGCCAGAGTAAATTTTTGATGACTAATCAATATGGAAATTTCAGGTAGAAATTTCTGGAAGGCCCATTTTTTTATTTCCCTAGGGATTGTGGTTTTCATGGATGTTCCTTGACAAAAGTTGTTCATTGTGTGAACATGTTGTGACCTCAATGCCAGTGGCATTTTTATATCCGTTCTCAGGATGGTTTATTGGACGGGTACAAACTTGGGGAGCCTAAAATTTTAGTAAGTGTAGTGAATCCTTGAGCAAAAAAAAAAAAAAGTGTTTGCTGCAGGCTGGTTTTGGCATTCACATGAGGTTTTGGTGCCTGGCTCCTTTCCCACCTTCCCCTTGCTCTGCTGCACGCGAGGGGAATGTTCTCAAGCAGCACTGTATCATCTTCCTACCCATGCTGCTCCCACTCCAAGATGTGCAAGTAGATTTAGTGACAGCAAGGAAGTCTTGGAAGAATAACCTGTTTCTGTTTTGACTCAAGAAATAAGGGAGCAAGGATTTGTATTGTAATGCACGTTCAAGCAAAGCAGCCACTGGTGCAGCAGCTGCTCACACTCAGTGGCACACGGGTGGGTGGTGTTTCCTGTGCTCTGGAGTGCTCTGTCTCCTGCCTTTCTTAGGGAAAACCAGGGAAGGACAGGGCAGAACTCCTCACAGGAATACCTGACCCAGCAGGCTAGAGGTGTCCCAGGCAAGATGTTCCTGACCTGGGGAATCACAGGCATTTGGTGTCATCTGCACTGCAGGGGTGGCAACTCCCTGCACACAGGTGGGATTTCCAGCTCCCAGGGAACTGGTGTGGATGTGCCTGCGTTGTTGTGGGGAAGGATGGGAGTATTCATACATATGCACAACAAGGGCAAAACCTGTATTCCAGCAGTACTGGTCAGCTGATTCCTGGCATTTCCCAGGGAGAAGGGAAGAGCTCCTGGTGACTGCAGAAATGTCTGCAGCGTGGATGTATCAGACAGCACTCTGTGTGGGAGTGCTGAGAGTGTTCATACAGTACATGCAGTACCCATCTGAAATAGCACGTTTAGCACCCTGGAGACTGCCTGGGGACACTGATGCTTTCTGTGCTTTCTTTGCAGTGAAAAATAATATTATTTGTTTCAGCAGAAGGCTATTTTTATATTGAGGTGGTGTAACAACCTGGGGCTAAAGGAACCTGTAGCTTACCATAGCCACAGGCTCTGAGAGGATGTAAAAATGGGTTAGAGAGCTTCTGGGGAGCTGTTTTCCTGCATGCTCTGCATAGGGGGTGAAGAATCCCAAGGCCAAGGTTAATTAATTTTATTTATCTAACATTCTGTATGCACGCTGTGCTCATGCAACTGTGTATGAAATTTAGGGGTACATTAAGAGGTGGTTTAGCCACAGGGAGCCGAGCATTAATGACCTGCTCCCCACTTTCAGGCCTTTACAGCACCTGGCTTTGAGTGGCATAAAAACCACAAGGGGACAGAAACTGGAGAGGTTTTATCTCTGTGGGAATTCATAAAATCCGATGATTATTGCTTTCTTAATGGCTTCTTTTTAGCAAAAGTCACCATCACACTGTGGTTTTTCAAGGAGAGCTGAATTCTGCTGGTTTTATTGCCAGCTTCTTAGGAGGCACATCCTGCTCCTTTGCTGAGGGAATAATACTGAAATCATAAGAGTGGGCTGTAGCTGCAGAACGATGAGGACAGAGGGCTGGGGGATTTGGGGTAACAGAGAACAAGGGAGCTGCTGTCCTGGAGTGGTATTTGGACTACATGGAGAGACAGCAGCTTAGACTGGTGCCAGATGCTTCTCCAGGGAAGGAGAATCAAACTGCTGATGGCTGATACAGCTGTGCACCCAAGAGTTCCAGCCTGGGGTGCTCTGCAGCGTGTTGGTTACTGACTGCTCCGACTTTTTGCTTGTGTAAGCCATCATAATTCTGGTTATGGTTTAACTGCATAACCCACCTTTCTTTTTATATTTGATTAGTTCTTCACCTCAGTGGCATCATACAGTAAGAAATACCCCAGGTGACTGTACCTCATTTGGGGAAGTCTTTCCAGCCCTCAGCATGCAGTGTGCCACCTTTCAGTGCTGTCCAGGACCCACTTGCTTCCCTTTTCCAAGAGCTATTAGTGCTTTTCAGCTGCAGTTTTTTCTGTGGCCTTTAATATACTCTGTATTCTGAACTGGGATTTAAGCTGAAGCAATTATTTCACCTGGTTTTTCAGATAATTAGTTGTTGATTTATATATTGGAATTGTAAGATTTCCTGTCTTATTTTCCATCCTTGTTAGTCTCGCATTTTTCCTGGTTTTATAATCACAATTCTTACAGCCTGTAACCACACCAAGCTCCTTGGTGGAGGAGTGAGCTCACACAGAGTCCTGGATGGATTCCCTGGCTACTGAAGCCAGGTAGGCTTCAAAGATTTAATTTACCATCACAATTTTGCCTCAGCATTTCTGAGGAGCCTTGGAGAGCATTTGGCTCAAATACATATGCTTAAAATTAGACAGTTTTAATTACTTAGCCTGGCAAGTGGCTTCTGTTCAGTTCTAATTTGGGGATCAAGCAGACCAGCTTGATTTTCTCTGCCGTACATGCTGCTGGGTGTCACACGGTGCTTAGCAGAAGAGAAGCAGATAAATAACTATATAACTGTGTGGGGATAATTACAGGAGTTCATGTTTTATTAGAAACCTGCATTCAAGATTTTCCTATGTGCATAATTACAGCAAAACACACAAGTGTCTTCACTGTCTGTTGACTGCACTGTGTGATGTCTGGGTAACGAGCTGGCAGCAGCCCTTCTCACCTTTCAGATACAGATAATGTACAGAAAACTGCAGCATGTTTTAGTTCTCTTAAGTCTTTTCATTCACTAAACATGCTGCAGTACATCAGTGCACTGTAGCTGTTAAAATAACTAATTAAAGTGTGGTTGTCAACAGCAGTTAACACATTCATTGTTTATGTACAATTGCTTTAAGGTATATCAATTAAAATGGTCAGGTTTTGAGGATGGGGTCCTTAAATATTTAGGGGTTTCTGGTTTGGAGTGGTCATGCACTACAAGCTGGAGGAACACTTAACCAGTGAGCAGTTCTATGATTTTTTCTTACCAGTTCTGAATGGCTTTCTGGTGTTCACACTTTTTACCTATTCTTGGTGTAAATGTTTTCTGCCTTATCGAGGACAGTCTTACCTATGCTGCTCCAGTTTAACACTGGTGCTGTAGTTGTGGTGGGGTTTAGCTTTTGTTTGCTTGGTTCTATTTCCACACTCTTTGAATTTGTTTCCTCCTGCTTTTCAGATGTCTTCCTGTGCTTGTGCAGGATGTGAGGAGCTGCAGCAGATCCTTGGTGGTTTCTGTACCCCAGCCCCTTCCCCTCAGGGGTGCAGGGGATGCTCTGTAGGGTGGGCACTCCCAGTGCCATGGCACTGCTGAGGCCCAGGGAGGAGAAATCCCATGTCCTCCTGAGCCATGCAGGTCTCTGAAAGGCCTGCACAGTGGATGGCTTGGCCTTCTGCAATGTGCCTTGCTTTGGGTTTAAACTAGTTTAAATACTGGGGTGAGGGTGAATTAGATGAAAAACCTTTCATGAGTGGTAGTGTCAGGAGAGAAAATATTGACATCAAAGTTGAGCTATCAAGGGTCTTAATACTATTTATTTAAAGAAATATTAACTTCCAGTTAGGAGGAGCTTTCAGCATCCCTAACAATGACAGTTATGGTGGGGTTTCTGTGCTTTCATCAGCTACGTTGGTCCTCTGTAAGACAAGATCTGTGTGTATGTAACGAGAAGCATCTCAGTAAGCAGATGTTGTTCTGGATCTCAGAAGGGTCTGCAGTTCAGTGCTGCTCTGCAGAACCCAGCCAAGCCATCATCCTTGGGAAGGCTGCACTCCCCTCCGGGGTGGGACACCCCACACTGCTCCGGGAGCTGGTTCAGCTGACACAGAGAGAACGGGGGGTCCAGCCCGAGTCCCAGAGGTGGGTTAGGATGCAGATCTGCACCTCAAACCTATGGACAGCAGGCACTTGGCTCCTCTGTTTCATGTCTGGCACGTTTGTCTCTGGAGAGAACAGAGGGAGAGCTGAGCGCTTTTGGCCCCGGAGCCTCCTGGTGGGGAGCCCGGGCCGTGCTGTGTGTGCAGAGACAGAGCCAGGCACCGACAGCTGCCCCTGCCCCGGCCCGGGCTTCTGCCTGTGCCCCTGTGATCACACGTGCTGCAGGCACGATCCTCCCAGCCTGCTTTCTCCCTGGGTGTCAGGAGCATTGAGTCCCTCTGAAATGGCCCAGAGGCAAACTGTTCAAGGCGTGCCTTTTTATTTCCTCTAGATCATGGAACTTGTCTGACACAGAACTGTTATTGTGGCACATAATTATGATTGGATGTCTTCATCATATAATTGCATGATATATAATGAGCAGCAAAAGCGTATTTCCTCTGCTCTTTGAGTACTGAACTTCTGAGATTAATTAAGCTGATACTGAAAATGCTTTTAATTATATATGCTGCATAAACAGCACCATTAAGATCAGATGAAAATATTATTGCCTGAACAGTTTCAAAATTTTTTCAAATTGCCACTGTGTGTTTTATGTTTCTGTCTAAAGAAACGTGGGGATTTTTTGGGAGGAAAAAACCTCCCGAGACAGTGGATGAAATACTGAAGGAATACCTGAGTATTTGCTGAAACACAGATCAGCTACTTTGTCTATTTGCAGTACAAACCCAAGTGACTGTAAAATTAAGAGCATTTTATCTAAATAAATAAATGCTTCCACATGTCTAATCCCTAATCTAGAGTCCTTCATAGGCAGAAAACTAATGAAGTGTGTTTCCATCCTTCCTCCTGAAGCCACAGTCACCCCAAAACCCCACTGACAGTGATGCCAGAACTGATCCAATCAACAGGACACCATCAATTCCTGTTGGCTGCCCTTGTCTCTCTCCCTGTGCCACCCTTCCCATGCAGCAGTGCTCAGTTCCAAGCCCATGCCAGGCAGAGTTCTGGCTGCTGTTTCCATGGGAGACTCTGCCTGATGTGAGCGGGCACGGTGCCCGCTGTCAGCCTGCAGGCAGCCATGGAGACAGGCTGGGATCAGACAGCTGCCTTGGGCACCCTGGCACCTGGGAGGAGCCCTTATGGGCCGAGGAACAGGGATTCGTGGGCTTTACCCATAGCAGATGTGTTTCAGGTACTTACTGACCTGGAGCAAACCTTTTGTGGGGTTTATTCTTGAGGTTGTTGCTTCACCTCATTTATTTACTTCTTGTATCTTCTCATTGACAGAAGAGGAATCTGATGAGCTGGGATTGGTCTCACTGGCAATCTTCCCCCTCTGACTGTCACTTTTGAGTATCTGTCCAGTTATGCCTCTGCTGCCCTTTGCAGTGAGGTATTTTCTGCATGCCTGCAGAACACAGGCAGAATAAACTGGGATTTTTCAGAATACCTGTTGTTCTTTCGTGTCTTGGAAGACTCCAAAGGTTGACCAAGAATTACAGTTGTGCAGACTGCACTGCTTTGTGCTGCTGTCCTTATCCATCTGTAGGGCCTCCTGTCTCTTCCACAATGGGCATTTTGGTGTCTGTTGAGTGCTCAGGAAAATGGACTCATTAATGTTTTCTCTGTCCCTCTGACTAGTCCTTGACAGCCATATGAACTGGATGTGTGTTTGCAGCAAAGGAAACTCAAATTCACTAATTGATGCACAAATACGCTCATTTACATGCAATTTTGGATTTCTTTTCTAGAAATGTATCTATTTGCATAAATAAAACCTCTTTCCCAAATATTAGTGTGAACAAAAGCTGATTTCATGGATGCCAAAAAAAAATGGCTGAATAGAAAACCCAATTCAGAATTTGCATAATAGTTACTAATTGTTTTCCTTGCTATTAGTCTGTCTCTTCTTAATATGGAATATTGGCTTCTGTTTCCTTTCTGGGTGCAGTCTGATGTAGGAATGTGGACTTACTGCAGAGGATCTGAACAGTTTAGCATCTGCAGGATGCAGTCCCAGGGCCTGGTTCCACAGAGGAGCAGAGCAGTGGCACTGCCAGAGGCTGGAGTGCAGCTCCTCAGCCTCACCAGGCAAGACTCCTCACCAGGAATGCACTTCCCTGAAGAAGTGGAAGGAAGATGTATTTTTGTTGCAGCCAACTTGGGCAGCTTTGGTGAATGGTTTGTTCCTTCTGAATGGTATTGCTAAAGCCTCCAGAGAGATTAGGGGAAACACACACAACTGGTGTGTGTTTATTTACAGAGAGTAAATAAATAAATAAATATAGGTGTGGTTCAAGTATATTTAATCAATTCCCTCTGTTTAGAAACACAGAGAAAGATCTCCCAGATTTTTGTTGTTCTCCGTGGTATTTACTGCAGTGCTCTTGGGTTAAAATGTAGAAGTCAAGATGGCTCAAACCACTAAGTCAGACTTATCAACAATTAGGTTTGCTGGACAGGGTTTATTCAGTAGAGAACCATTGATTCTGCAGAGAAAGAAAGGGAAGAAGAGCAAAGCAGAGATGTTCTGTCCTGGAACAGAAAGGGTGATTGCTTTTTCCCAAGGATGTTCTGAGGATTCCAGCTCCTCTGGAGCTGCTCTGGCAGCGGAGAAGGTGGAACAAGCTGTGCCTCACCTGCAACATGGCCCCAGAGGGACTGCCTGGACTGGGAATTGTTGGCAGCATGCAATGAAAGCATCCTGAGGAGCTGGGCAGACTTAGGAGCTGCAGAAGTTTTGTGAAACACAGGAGAGAGGAAAAGTCAAACAGCCTCTTCAGTGGCTTTATCAGGAAGTCTAATTGGGATCCCTTTTAAACTCAGATTTGTCTGTCAGCATGGGATAAATTCTGGTTTGTGCTACACCAGTTATTAATAGAAGGATTGCATTTTCTAAAAAAAAAAGCAGTAGCAAGGGGGTAATTTTGGCCAAATTTGGCTTCCAAAGCAAATCACAAAGATTTGCAACTAATCTTGAGAGGAATGTGTTGGATTTTTATTTTAAAGACCAGATTGTAGAGAGGAGCTGCTGTGTTTGTGAAATATTTATACAACTACATATACAGAGAAGAGAATAGAAAGCAGTGCATCTGCATCTGTATACACTCTTGTCATCTAATATTCTGAAATACTATATTTAGGGATGAAATGTCATATTCAACAGGTCCCCATCGCCTTAGGTCCAGTGTTGTTTCGAAAAGTTGGCATTCCTTGTAACTAAATGTTCCTTCTAGAGGGCCAGCTTCGGTTACAGTGGCCTGCAGTGAGTGTGCCTTGTTAGGAGTTTGCTCCATCCCTGCTCCAGACCAGCTTTTCTGGTGCTGGGAGGACATTGGCTGGCATAGGAAGGGTTTCTGCTGGAGAGGAGGGGCAGTGTGTCCTCCTCACTCCTCTGGGTACCCCGAAGTCGAGGTGAAAAGCTGGCAGATGACAGCAGTCACACAGCTGGCTCCTTGGCTGCATTCTCACGACACAGAGATGACACTGCAGTCTCACCTCCAGCACCATTCAGCATTCCAGCCAGTTCTGGGGGTGAGAAAGGTTTCTTTCCTCACCGGTAACTTTCTTCCCCTCTCTTCCTTGTACTTCCTGCTTTTCACAGCAGCAGCTGTGGAAGAATTTCAGGAAGCAAATCTGTTATCAGTCTTTACAGATGTTCCTTCACCCTCTTGTCCCTTTCTGAAGCAAACCTGTTTCCTGGGAAGGCGCAGTGCCCTTTCCTGGCCCCGGCGGGGCTGGGACTGGCCCAGCAGCAGCGCTGGGAGGCTGTGCTCCAGCATGTGCCATGTGTTCCTGTCTGCTCAGGAAGAGCCTGACACTGTGCTTTCCTTGGGGAGCAGTGATCTGTGCTGAGAGGAAGCGTTTGCTCTGAGGAATGGTGTCCCCAGGCCGTGGGCTCTGTGCCCCTGTCCCAGTGCACCCCAACGGGGGCTCCTGCCCAGGGCCCAGGCGGCGCTGCTGGGGGTGCTGCTCCTCAGCAGTGTCACAGGTGCCAGCTGAGGGACAGGGGTTGTGGTGCCACCCCCAGGGTGAAGAGGAAGGAAGGAAGGAGGAAAGAAAGAGTTCAGTTTGCAGCAAAGGAGTGGCAGAGTGCAATGTCAGATTCAGGTCTCCTGAGATTGCTTTTTCTGCCCTCTGTTACCTTCTCTTGCCATTTATGATGATCCTTTTTACATACAGATGGCAAATTGTAGCAATAGAGATGAGGTTTAATTTGTTTGTTGGTTGATGATGTTCATCCCTGTTTTGTTGGTTGCATTGTCCAAGGTACCAAAAATATTTCATGCGATCTCTTTTTCTAGAAGATGTTTCTGAACTGTTTATTGTTTTCAAAACATCAAAAGTGAGTAAGTCAGTTGGGATACTTTATTTTTGTGTTGTTATCCAGCAGAGATCTGTGTAAAGGCTTTCTCCTTTCCATGTGGATAACCAAAAGCTCCACTGATCTTTTCCCACGTCATGCTTAGCAGGGGTCACCATCCCCCGTAGCTGTTGGCCCCTCGTGTCACTCAGCCCGGTTGGTTTGGGGAGGTGTTGGAGCTCTCAGTGCAAACACCTCACGTGCCCACGTTCTGCAGAGTGCAGAACAAATGGCTTCACTTTAGTCTGCTCATTCAGCATGAAAAAACTACCATGTAAAAATCAACATTTACAAATACAGTCTTGGTGAGATTGATCAACCCGGGCTTCAGACCTGGTGGTTTCCGTCATGAGATTTTCTTCTGCAAAATACATCTCTTAATTTAGCATTCAGGAGTCACCAGTTCTCTCTAAAATCCATGGTATCTTGTGTACTTTTTTAACCAATACAGCATAAACCTGTAGCACAAAGAGGCAGGAATAACAGAATAAGTAAAGAACTAAATTCAGATCAAAGTCTCTTGATACCTTTCCCTTTTGTCTATATGCCATTAGTGTAAGTGATCATTATCATAATTAAACAAAAAAGGCACTGTGTGAATTTTGCATTCTATTCCCTCAATGATGCTGCAGAAACAATACATGTGAAATCAGATTTGGTAGTATCTATAAAGTCAACTTTCACAGTAGCTTTTAAAGTTTGCAGTAGAAGTCTTTGGTGGTTATGCAGTTCATAGTGAATTAATCTCTTGCTTTTTAGTTCATTGTATACTTTGAAGCCATAAAATTAATATTTACAGGTGTGTTACTGCGTTGCTGTGCTATTCTTTACTGTATTAATGAACTGTTCATTGTAAATAGAAATGATGTTATATTCTCCTACAGCCTAATTAATTGATGATATTTAATTATCATTTCTGTTATATTATTTTGGAAATCCTCACCTTAACAGCACTTGGAAATTTGTAAATATTCTTCTGCTTTTGGTTAACTGGGCAGGACTTGAAATGCTCAATAGCTTCAGAATTGCAGATCAGTGTCCCTTTGCTGTTAGAATATGTGAGCTACACATAATTTTAAATAAAATTGCTACAGCAGGTGCAGAGCAGGATGTGTCTTAACACATTGTACAAAATGAGGTATTTTAGACAATGTTTCACTGCAAGGAGATATTTCATTTAAATCCACAATGACATTGTATTTATGTCTTATTTTCTTTCAAGAACTAGAAGTCTGTTTTGACAAGAATCTTACACATAGAAACACTAATAGCATGCTAATTACACTCAGGAGCTGACAGTACACAAGTGGCATTGGAATAACCCCTTTCCCTAGTTGGAATTACAATCAGCCCTCAAAATTAATGTTGTTTAGGAGACATTGTTCATCTGCCTCATGTTTATTCACTTGAACAATAAGATCAGTTCAGGCTCCCCTCAGGCAGACTTCAATAATGATTTGTCACTTTTGGAAAAAGACATCCCCATTTGCTAATTTGCATTTCTTACCAGGGATCTGGGCTTCTGTGGTTGTAGGTTTTGAAGGCAGTGTTTTGTCTGATGGAGTTTCTCCTGATACGTTGTGTTGTGTGGCAGAACGTCGAGGCTCTAGAGCCATATCAGAAGTTCTGAGCGTCGATTGGGCTTCATTCAGTGAAGTTCTATTTGACAGCTGGTCATTCCAGAGCTTCCTTGGTGTATGTGCCCTGTGCCTGTGTCTATGTGCTATGTAGATAGAAATTATATTTGTGTCCACAATGAAGCACCCACCGAGGTCCTCCCATTGGCTTTGTGGGTATCCAGTGGGATTCAGGCTAGTGTGGCAGGAGTCTGTTCAGAAAATCAGGCAGGTTGCTAATTTTGGGTAGTGAAATGAGGGACTGAGCACAGAGCCTTTCAGTGACTGAAATCCCACCTGCACGGTGGAAGAGAGACAGTTCCCTTGAGTCCACTCAAAACTCCTTTTACCTGGTCTGCTCACTCTGACATTAAAAAAGGGTAAGCAGGACTGAAGGCTGTTTTCAACTCCAGTCTCTAATTTATTCTTTATCAGTAGGCATCAAATCATATATTTGGAAAAAAATCCCCTGAAATGCAGTGTGTCCATATGCAATTCTATACCTGATGGATGTATGGTTATATATCATTTAAACTTGTCAGTGATGTGTAATAATGAATTCTAGAAGTTACAGTTCAACGCTTATTCATAGGTAATATGTATTTCTTATGTTATTTTAAAATTATATCAGTGATTCCCTAAAACATTTTAACTCCATTATTAGCAGTATCAAGTAGAATATCACAGCAAAGTTGGAGGGAAAAAAAAAGAATCTGGAGGCAGGGCCTGGCTTTGTGTTATTTTTAGCACTTTTTGGAGTGACTGCTCCTGGCTGCCAGGAGCTGACAAGCAGGAGAAACACAGTGTGACTCAAGATGTTGGCCTGTCATCTGTTCTCACGTCTGATGATGAGTTTGACGTGCAGGTGGCTCCCGTGCGGCTGTGCTGCGTGGCTGTGCCAGCCGTGCTGTGGCTCAGGCACTGCTGGGCTCTGGGAGCGGCTCTGTGCCCTGCCCACGGCCTGGCAGCCCGGGCTGCTGCAGGAACGGCCCCAGCACAGCTTAGTTCTCTCTTGGGAAGGCCAAAATAAACAGGTCCCAAGAGGAGTTTTCAAAAAACTGAGCAGTATTCTTTGTGTGTTCCTGAAGTGGGAAAATAGACAATAACCTCCCAAAAAGAGGGGATGCCTCTCAGTCTCCTGTAGGGTCCAAGGTGTTCAGCAAGAGGCAAAATGTTCAGTTGAACGAGGCCCTTATTTTCAGTTTCCCCCACACCCTGGTGTGGTGCCCACCTGGCCCAGGAATGGAGATCTAAAGCCCTCCAGGCCAGTGCTCCATGTCACCATGGTGCTGGAGTGTGAGCACCGAAGGAGACAGAGGACACTTGTCACACAGAACAGAGAGAGATGCATTAAAAATTGACAGTTATACCAGGAAAGAAAACCGAACATATTTGTCAAATAGCAAAGATACAGACAGAGGAGGATGAGAGTAACTGGGAGAGAGAATGCATGGAGATGGATTACTGCAAGAGAACGAAAGAAGCTGCAAGTGAAAAAGTGAGGTGAGCTCAGAGATAAATGGAATGAGTGAATTTAGCAAGGAAAACAACCATGACTCACCAAGACTGGAAATCTGAATGCCAAGATGTTGTGTTAAGAGGTCTAATAGTTCTATAATGTGTTTTGTGGAATGTACCGAACTACAGCAATTTCGTACATCCCAAAAGACAATAGAAATATTTCCACCTACCACTTTTTTCCCAGGGCTTTCTGTTTCTTAACACTTTCCTGTCTATGGTATTTTTCCATATGTCCAAAAGATTTTCCAGTATAATGTGTCTGAGGGATGAATGGTGGGTGTGAATGGGTCTGGCAAGATCTGTAGAAGAGTAATCAGAGTCTATTAATTCTAGATCTGAAGAGAATGTCAGCTCTGCCAGGAGATGCAGCAGCAAAGCTGCAGTTGTCGTAGGGGGACACGTGAGATTATGGTTTATTCAAGTCATGGTGTGCCTTGTGGGTCCAGTGGGTGGGAAGAAGAGGGCAAGATTCCTGAGCTGCAAAGCATTCAGGATGACTGGCAGTAAGGACTTACTCTCCTACCTACACACACACTGCTGTGGTGCAGTTTCCTCTGATTTCTTTTGTTCCTGGATGGCTGGTTGGGTTCAGGGCCTGGCCTGTGCCGCAGTCCTGATGAGGGGGCAGAGCAGAGGGGCTCAGGTGTGCCCCTGGAGCTCCTTCCTGGCACTGCTGCCAGGAAATCACCACTGCCCTTGACCTGGCACTCGCCAGACTCTTTTGCTTGGTTTGGGCTCTTTATCTGAAAGAGAACCAGCTCCCACATTTTGTGTGCAGCACTGGGGAAATGGTTCCGTTGCCTCACCCTTTCTGACAGGGTTGTTATTCCAAAGCCTCAGCAGCTGATTTGGAGAAGAAACAGGAAAATGTGTTATGTTCCACAGCATAGCTGGGCTCCAGTCCTGCGGGCTTTTTCAGAACACTGGTTTAACATTTTCCTCTGACAATCGTTAGCACTAAGAGTCTTTGACAACAGCTGTTCCTTCATGTAGAAATGGCAAATTGATTTTAAAATCCAAGGCATTTTCCTTCCCAGATCACTGACATTCTTCCTACCGCACTTACAATGATCATAAGGGTTGCTGCTGGTTCACAGAGTTAATGAGCTGGATTTTAAACTGTGTATTTGTTACAGCTTATGGCCCTTAATTTAGAAGATAAATGAATTGTGGAAAATGAGTAGAGAAACAGTGTTCCACTATTTCCATTCCCTTGACTGATGATATGTAAGGGACTGATTTTTAAAAATATTTTCAGAGTTCAATATATGCAGGTATGAGCCTGTACTAATTTATTATTGTTGTTATAAACAGCCAGTAAAAAAAATACCACTTATCTTGGAAAGTAGTATGGATATTTTAGCCTGAAGTTAAATTAACTGTTGCAAAGTAAGCAAAATATTTCTTTTAAAATATTGGGTAGTCTTGATCTTATGAAGGGCTAAATTTTCAGTATGGTTTTTGGTAGCTAAGTGGCTAAACAGCAACAAGAGCTGTTTTTCAAAGTTCCTTTACTTTCTTCTCATCAGAGTTCGAGTGTGTGACTACTGCAGCTCCCTTCTGTGAAAGATCTGTCCGTGCTGCCCCGGGGGATGGCAGCCTTAATGACTCATGCTAATTGCATGCTTGGAATATGCTGTCTGAAAGACTGGAAATACCCACGATCAGCTCGAGTGATCTGAAGTGAATGCCCTGCCTGGGCGTTCCTCAAGCTGTGCTGATCACAGGCTCCTGCTGTCCCCAGGCAGGTCCCCAGCTGTGCCAGTGGCCATGGCACAGAACTGAGAGCCTCTGGTGTCTGGGGTTTATCCCTTGCCCTCTGGATTGGATGGCTTTCATCCTGGCTGCTCATCTCAGGGTTATTTTAAGCTTTGGGGCTGTTGGCACAAAGGGACAGAGGAGATATAGTCCCCAGTAACACTCCAGTGTCAAAAATGAGGATTTGTATATATATAATTCCTTAGGTGATCCTAAAACAAGGAGTAATTTCCACGGCACAGCTGTGGTTTTCAGTAATTGGAAGTAAAGGCATGGCATTAGTGGATACTTCTATTAATATTTGATTAATATCAAGGTATGTTAGTATAAAGTGTGTATACATTTTGTAAATTAATTTCAAATATCTGTATTGTTGTCATCTGCTTAATTTTGCTTTTTTAATTTATTTTTTTATATATTACTACTTGAGGCCAACATGTAGGGCAGGGCATGGTTGTGTCGATAAAAGCAGTGTCAGTGCCTTTTACCTGTGCTGTACGTGTACAACAGGGGGAGAAGAGAGGAGGTGCCTTCAGAGACACCCCCTGCCTGCTGGGGGCTCAGCCACTTCCCAAACTGCCACACTGAACTGAGTCAAACTTGTGCTTTCTGTCCCTTCTCAGCCCCTACCCTGTCCTCTGACCCAGCTTTGGTTTCCAGTCATGCAGCCTTGCTTCCTGTCAGCATTCCATGGAGTAAAGTGGGAAAAGCTGACAACTTGGCATTTTTTCCTGCTACTCTGCAATTCAAAGCTAAATATGGATCTGGGTCTGACTTGGCTTGTTTTGGAATTGCCTCTGTTATTTTGGCACCATTTCCCACCAGTGCACTAGGCTGCCGTGTGTCTAGGCTGTCAGCTGTCATAGATGTGACTCACTGTTCACTTCACGCAGTACCTGGATTATAATCAATCAATAAAATATAATCGGAATGTCTGTGTGGTGCTGAAGCTGCCTCAGGATGTAACACAGCTTGCACTGCCGAGTCCCCTGGGACTGACACGCAGTGGCACTCTCAGGAATTACAGGCTTTTCAGCAGGTTCACACTGGCCTTGGTTCTTAAAGTTCCTACTTAACTCACCAGAATCTGTTTCCCAAGTGATTCCAGAACTTTTGTGCTTCAATAAGATACCTTTTATGTGTATTGAGTAAGAAAATGTAGAAAAATGCTCCTGAGTGCTGCCAAAGCCTCGCCAAGCCAAGCTGAACCCCAGGATAGAGGGGTGGGGACTGCAGACCCTGCTCAGAGTGTCAGTGCCTCCTCTTTTCAGGAGGGAGAGTCCCTTTTTGCTGGTTCTGTAGCACACTGTCGGTGTTAGTGACTTGTTGCTTAGATGTTTGTGGGACTTTGAGTCCAGTGTTGCCTCTAAATGGCAATGATGATGGTAGTACAAAAGCAGAAAGGTTCATCCTCTGCACATGTCTTGGGCAGGGGGATAAGCTGAGTGATTTTGAAGCTGTATCACTTGGTTATACAGAATGAAAACTATTCACCAAGTCAGTGATTTCAGGGACTTCAGATGGATGTTCTTCCCTCATTTCTCAACTCAGAGGAAGACAGCCAGATTCCAGAAGATGAAAACACTTCCTGGGAAAAGTTACTGGCAGTTTAACAGAGACAGTAAATTTGTAGTTGCAACACTCACAAGAGCAAAAATGGGTGCATTTGTTATTCTGAGAGTAGAAGCAGCATTGTCAAAAATATCGATGTGGGGAAGCTCTTGTAGTGCCATCAATAGGGAATTTTTTGAGGAAAATTTTGGGCTTTGGCTGGTGCCTAGAGTGGATAAATTCCCTGTTCACTGGACACCATTGCTCAGTGCAGCTTCTGCATGTAGAGGAGGGTCAGATTTTCCTTGGGACAGTCCAAATGGTCCCATTGGAGCACTGGCAGAGCAATGCTCACTCCATGGAATGGAGTGCCCAAGCACATTTTATTCTGTTCCTTCTGGGAATGTAGAGAGGACTGGCCTTGGCAAGCCATGGAACTGCTCATGGAGCACTTGTTCTTTGCTCCTTCTTGCTCTGCTTGTAGGAAGTAACTTGGGCAGCCCTTGGGAAAGGTGATTCCCTGAATTCAGCACTGGTGGATTAAACATAAAAATGAATATGTGAAGGGCCTGTTTATGGTTGTACTTTGCCACATCATCTCCACCAGCTCACACCACAAATAGAGCAGAGCTTCCATGGAGGAGTCTCTCTCTTCCATGTGCTGTTTCCAGTGCAGTGTGTAGTCCATGCCTGCTTAAACAGGATTCCTCACGTAGGTGTGAAACAGAAATGTTGCTAAACAGTAACCACAGTTATATATGGACTAATGTCCCGTGACTGGTAATGAAGAGGAAAATCCCAATGAATTTCATTGTTAGGATTGCACTATTTATTGAAAATGCTCATCAGCACATGAATGCTTGTACAGTAATCCAAACAGACCAGAAACAGGGATATAGTTCACCAGGATTCAAAAAGTAGGAATGTGTCCATCATGGACTTCTGGATGGCAAACAGGGACACATCACTTCTGTGCACAGAGTAGATGAGGATGCTGTGAAAAGCATTCACACATTCTTCCATGTTTTCTGACAATTTTCGTGTTAGGGCTGGATGTCTTCAGTGGTACAAAAACTGTATGGAATACTCACATGAACTATTCTAAACAGTGTACTTCTTGTTTTGTCTGGAATGGAAATCCAAATATGTCACAGCAGAAGCTCTTCACCAGTGCAGCCCTTCAGCAGCAGCAGAGAGCTGTGTGGCAGCACACACCGCATTTTGGGGATGCTTTTCCAGTGCATGTGTTTCAAATGGAGCTGCCCCAGTTCATGGTGGCCCCGTGGTGAGACAAGAGGACCCTTCAGGGGATAATTTCTGCGACAGCCTGGAATGCTCTGTGAGTGCTCAGTGGTGTCTGAGCCGCGGGTGTGCAGGCTGGGTGTCTGTCAGAAGGCAGGTTTTGGTGTCAGTGCTGGGGGGGCAGTGTGGCACAGAGCAGGCTGCAGGTCCTTCCCCTCAGCTCAGTGTTTTGGAGCTGTGCCCCTCTGCTGACACGGCCCTGCAGGGACCCCAGGGCTGAGCCAGTACCTGGTGCCTCACAAGGACCGGCTTGGCCACCCTTCCAGGTGGACACACGGCCACATTTCCCCACAGCCCAGCTGCTGTGGCTGCTGAGAGGGCATTGGAAGGTGGGAGGCCTTGTTCCAAGGCTGCTGGGGTGCTGCAGGGAGGAACTGCCTGGGCTGGTGCTTCTGTGTAACTGAACAGTGCTGCAAACTTAACCTGTTCCTGGGCTTGAACAGGAGGTGATGGAAAGCAGACAGGAAAGCCAGGTGACAAGCTGGGTGACTTTGTAATGGACACAGGGTGGCAGACACATGCCTTCTTGTAATTTCAACTTTATCAGCTTTCAGAGCATATCGACCCCGTCCTTTAGACACATGTATTACTTGAGCTTTTCCTAAGCAGTTTGCCTTAGCCACAGCATCTCTCAGTTCCTGGGGATGCTACAGCATTTACACAGTACATTTCCTTCCTGTCGCAACATCCTGGAGCTATTTCTTCAGAGACAGATTGTTTGAGTTTCTGCAAATCAAAGAATGTTCAGTGCTGCAGAAGAGTCACTGAAGCTGCCATCACACGGTACTCCTGGCTGCACACACCGCATTCTGTTCATTTCTGTCACCTTCCAAAACCTCTTTGGAAAGCGCCCTTGGAGTGCTTTAAAAATGTTAACACATTGTCAGTCAGTGTGTTGTCAGAGCTGTTCATTTGTCCTTTCTTGCTTACTTGGAGCTTTGAAATGATTAAAGAATGGAGCTGTTCCAGAAGCCTCTAAATACTGACAGGTTTTTCGCTGCTCCCTGTTCCCAGTCAGTTTGGCCAAACTCAGCAGCAGTGATCAGGTACACAGGTAGTTCACACACACAACTTTCTCCCTGTTTTCATATCTAGTTCCGTGCTAGAGGAGATCCTCCCCGCTGTTTGGAGCTCTGTGTGCTGGGTACAGTATTTCTGTGGTGAAAATGAGTGCTCAGTCTGAGCCCTCAGGCGCTCACAGAGGTGCCACATCTGCCCCGGGCTGGCTGCACTTCCTGCAGAGATGCTGGATGTCTTTCCTCGCTGCCAGACTCCCCCAGGTGCTGTGAAGTCACCAGATATAACTGAACTAAAAGGGCTAATGCTCTTTAGGAAGCTCCAGGATCACTGCTGAGACACCAGTGGGCACCATAGAAGAAACAACATCTTTGTTTAAATGACCCTTTTACTATTGGAGGTCACGTGTTCTCTGAGACAATCCAAGCAATGTTTTCATCACAGTCAAATGCTGCAGAAGAAGCTCTGAAAGAGCAAATAGAATGGATGTCTCTCACATGGAGTGCATTGTCCCATTCCCATGCTCTTGAACTTGACATTTGAGGCCACATTCCAGTGTGGTTGTTCAGGAACAGCCGTGGTGTTCCCAGGGCGCCGAGCAGGGAAGAGCTGTAATGCCTCATGCTCCATCCATCCTCTCCATGCTCTGCTCTGGGAGGGCAGGGCTGGGCACATGATAAGGGACAGGGAGGCCTTTATTTGTTGTTTATGTCACTGACAGCCACCACAGGAGAATGAGGGCTCAGCTGGCCTTGCCTTGCCCCGGGGCTGCTGCGTTGGGTGACTCCAGAGCTCCCTCCCGCCGTTGCTGTTGACAGCAGTGACTCGTGACCACCCATTCCAGGGGCTGCACAGCCACGTGGCCCTGCAGAGACAGCCCATCCCTCTGCTGAATGCAGAGCCACAGCCAGGGCAGGAGAGCTCCTTTCTGCACGACCCAAAAATGATTTCCTGTGCCAAAAGAATTTGGAAGTACATATTCCAGCATTAAAAATAGTCATTCTGTCACCCTGTTTGTCTTTTTCCACACAAAGTGGAAGCTTGAAAATGTGTGTTGTTTCCTTGGAGAAACGTCAAGGATTTATTTGCTGTTTGCTGAATTTTTAACTCAACAGCCAATGTACTCAACCAAAAGAGCAGAAGACACCAAAATGAATGCGAAAGGACAGTCCAAACCATTCACCCTCCTTCAAGGCCTACTTGTGTGAAGGGCTCTGTGCTGTAAACACTCCGCAGTTCCAGCCTCAGTTTTTAGGGCTCCTCGCTGCCTGTGCTCTGGAGACACAGGAGCAGATGGTGCTGGAGCCGTGCCATGGCCGAGGTCTGCACTGAGCAGGGACAGATCAGCTGCCAGCGGCAGTGCCTGTTAACGTATCTGCTGATGGCACTCACAGGAACTTCCTCGGAGGGTTGCAGATAACACTGCTTTGACTCTCTGTCTGAGAGTTCAGAAGAATCTCAGGATGCCTGTGAAACCCCACAATAATCAGGAGTTCAGTACAAAAAGAAGTTATGTCTTCATCCTGAACTCCACTGTTGCAAGTTCATCAAATGGCCAGTAAGGGTTCTGCAGTGTGAAAGCTGGTGGGAACAACTTCTCTGAAAGAAAATCACTCTGTGTTTGCTTCCACCCTCAGAGAACAGTTTTCTCTAAAGTGAGAAGCAAGAGTTATTAATTTTTTACATTTCATCTTCTTACATGGCAAATCAGATTTCTTAAGAATCCTTGGTGCAGGGTCCCAAGAACAGCATTTTGAAAATGCACATGCACTTCCGAGGAGGTTCATCCCCAGAGTCCTGGCCCTGGCATGAAAGGATGGTGTGAGCAGCTCCCGGTGCTCACTGCTCCCCACGCTCCAAAGGGCCAGCTTTAACAGCAAAAAAGCTCAAGACTTTTAAACACCTACAGTTTATGAATGTGATAATATATGACTGAACTTACGTGCTTTGACACCAGCCCTTCTCTGATAACGCTTATGTGCTTAGATTTAATTGGGAAGGGAGCTAGGGAGAAGGAAATAAAATTTTACAAGGATTTTTTTTTTCCTTTAGGTCATTTTCTCCTTCCCATATAAATTAAAATCAATCTATGGTTGCAGGACTGGCTGGTATTAGGGGCAGAGTGAAATCTGCACTTGGCATGAAGGAGTTGGTTGTCAAAAGTGTTCACAGCGCAGCTTTGCCAGTTGCAGGGATGATGGCTGGGAATCATGGCTGGGAGTCATGGCTGGGAATGAAGGCCAGGGCTCACACTGGGGCACTGAGTCTGGGTGAGATCTCAGCAACTGGGCCTAAAGGTGGTGGTGCTGGCACTGGAGCTCACTTCTATGAATAGAAAAAAGATCAAATTCATAACTGATTGAAACAAAGCTAACAGCAAAGAGCCAAACCACAGCATCCCTCTTTCAGCAAGACTGACCACAGTGAAAACTGAAAACCCAGTGTATATTGATTTTCACATGTGTGGTGTTTACACACTGTTAATCATCTGCAGCAAATAGCAAGAAGTTTTATTTTAAAATCATCTGTGTGCTTTTATTTAAAACACTCTAAAACTGAATGTTCAAAACTTACCCAAAACCATCTGGAAGCTGCAAAAGAAAAACATAGCTCAGTCCCTTGTCCAGATGAGCATAGTTTTGCAAATTGGCCACTGGAAAGGAGGGGCTGGGCCTGCTGGACCACCCTCAGCAGGTGACCTGGGCTCAGCCACTGTGGCCAGGCTCTACAGCTCCAGGAGTGCTCTGCTCTGAAACCACCCAAAGGGGTGTTTAAACTGTTCAGTCTCAAATCTCACATGGTTTCACAAGATAAACACAGCAAAAAGCTGACCCTTCCTTAAAAAGCAGCTAATGAAGGAAAGCAAAACTAAGTGTCATAACTGCCTGTTATCCAGAACACTCAGGAGTTCCTTCCACTCCTTTTGGCATTTTCTCCTGATAGATTCTGTTGTCATTCTGGAAAACAGAGGCAGCCTGGATTGTAAAGTCTGGGTCCTAAAGAGGGTGGAAGGACCCTAATTAACCAGAAGGACAAGCTGCATTCTTGGAGAGGATGCTCGGTTAAGTTTTGATTAGGAGGAGATAAAGCTGCTCCTTGGAGAAGCCTACATATTGAAAATAGCCCAGGCTGTTTCAGGGTGGCTGTGTGTCACAGCAACACTGCAGACCATAGACACCATCCCGTTTGAGAAGCTGGTGCTTGTTTTGTGTGGCTGAAGCTGGGTGTGTGAGCAGCGCCGGGGATGTCCCGCGGGAGCTGCGCTGCTGCCCCAGCGCTGTGGTGTGGGCAGTGCCTCCCAGGCATGCCCTGCCCTGCATGCTGACACCGTGCAGCTCCTGCTGACACCGTGCAGCTCCTGCTGACACCGTGCAGCTCCTGCTGACGGGCACACTGTGCCTTGAAGCACTGTGTTCTAGTCAGAGTTCATTTTTACCCCAACCAGGCTTCTGAAAGTGTTGATAGCAATAAGCTTGTATGGCAGTGCTGCAGAATGTCCCCAGTGAGGAGCTTTGAAAAAAACGCATTCTTGGGTGTATGCTGCAAGGGAAATAATGCCTTTAATGAATTCATTAATTACTCTCTCTCGGCTGCATCCCTTTTGAATGGCTGTAGGTTTGCATATTCTGTGAATAAGCGTCTTGTCCAGGTGGTGCTTCAGTGGTACTTTGGAACTGATTTTCTTGAGAATGTCTCCAGCAGTCACCAAAGCAGATGCTGGTCCAAGATCCAGTTAGACAGAAGGGTTTTTGCAGGGCAGCTCCATGGCGTGGCAGCCTCACTGCAGGAGTCAGTTCTGAAAGGGGTCTATTTTTGAAAGGCTTACCTTGGGAAGGTCTGAGCAGCTGGAACAGCCCTCCCAGTATCTCTGCAGCCTTGTGGGACCCTGGGCAGGTCTGGCAAGGCTGTGATCAGCACAGGATGGCTGCCTGTCCAGGCCAACCAGCTGACAACTGTGCTGAGGGCTCTGTTCCAGTTACCAGTGACTCCTGGGCCCGTTACTGAGGAGTGGGGCTTCCCTTTGGAGCAGGAGCTCGGGTCAGGTGGCGGAGGCTGAACTCAGTGGTGGGCAGAGCTTTCAGTAACTCATCCATCAGACACTGGATGGAGCCCTGCTCTCTGAGGATAGCCATTCCTGCTGTATCCGATGTGGGAGCACAATCAGAGAGGAAGAGCTGCCTTAGGAGTCCTTCAGGCGCTTTCTCAAAAAAACCTTGGGTCTAAAAATAGCGTGTGGAGCAGCAGCTGTGGCTGCAGTCCCAGGCAGACACCGTGCCCAGCCCAGGCAGGACAGCCCTTCCTCGGGGAACAGACGGCGGCTCTGGGCTGTGGGAAGTGCCTGAAAGGAAAGGCAACCAGAAAAATAAAAGTTCCTTCCAAAAACCACTCATTGGTTTGATTGCTCTGGAGAGGGGAGTTCCTCTGGAGCTGGCTGCAAAGGGAACAGGACTGGGAGCCAGCAGCTGAAACCCCCAGGCACAATGACAACATGTTTTGGAAAGTTCTGGATGAAGCCTTTTGTTTCTTTATTATTCTGTGGTTGAGCATATGCCTCTGCTGGAAACACAGTTTTGCTTCATCAGCCACACTTGTTTATTTATAGATTATTTTTTTAATCAAAATTACGGACTAGCTTTGCCAGTATTTATAACACAGAAATGAAGTCAAGACACAGCCCTTTAAAGCTACAAACATTTTCAGACCTTTCCTTAGTATATTGAGAGTTTAATTCTTAGAAAGAAAAAAAAGCATTGGAAGCATTAGGTGATGTTTCTGGGGGAGAGGGTAATGTAAGTAAAGGCATTTTTGAGGTTCCTAATTTTCCTTTTCCCTTATGCTTCCCCCAGGTGGGCAGTGGCAGCATCTGTCTCTGGTCAGGAGGGATTACAAGGCAGTCAGTGTGCCAGGGCCTGGGCCAGCACTACAGGACATTGAACTGCCTCAGCTGGGTGGTCCTTTTTCATTGGCTTGAGATCTGAGAGATTGTTTTTATTAGGCCCTGATATTTTAAAAGTAGCCTGGTGTGGCTGGTGCTTGTTTTGGGGATCGATTGGCTGCGAGCTTTCTGCGTGTGGTATTCCCACTGATTACTGGCACCTTTGATTGGGCCAGAGGCTGAGCGTGTAACCTCTTGGTGATGTTAAACTGCTTCTATTATAGCTGAAACACTGCCAGCCTGGTTTATGGCACAGTGTCCTGAACTGCCTGGAGATGCCTCAGATTTTCCTTTAGCTCCTCCTGCAAACTGAAGAGTTGCACACACGGAATGGAATATCCCGGGCTAGGTCCTGGTCTGCATCCGGGGGAATGTCTGAGAGGAGTTTTCCAGTGCAGCTGAAGAAGGGCAGTCTCAGTTCTCCAGCACCATTCTCTCTTCATTCTCTCTGGAGAGCCTGGCAGAAGCAGTTACAGACAGGAGTGTGCCCGCTTCAGGGCTGAGGAGAGCAGGAGCAAGCCAAGATCTGCAGGGGAGCACCTGCTCTGCCTCCCATTCCCTGCTCATCCTGAGCTCTGAGAGCATTCCCTCACTTCCAGCATTTAACAGAAAGCTCACACGTCTACTTTGTCCTCTCCAAGTGCTGCAAAGTGTTTGGTGATGGTGGCACATAAAGGACAGGGGCCCAGAAGTGCACAAGAGCTGCTACAAATTTCTGAACACTCAAACCCATTACTTGTGTCATTCCCTAAATTCCTGGTCTCTGCATGGGACCTGCCAGGAGACAGCTGAGCTGTTCAGCCCCCACCTCAGTGACACAGTCAGGTATCTCTGGCAGTCTCTTCAAACTAGGTCTTTATTAGCCTAAGCATCTTCAAATGATTAGATACAAAAGCAATTAGCAGCAATTCCACATGCGGTGCTGCAGCCTGAGTTAGGAAAACACACGGACATCCCAACTCTAATGAGCAGGCATTGTCTTTAGAGGAGAAAGGAAAGATGCTTTCCTTTATTCTGTAGTCATAAAGTGAATGTTGTCATTTCAGCCAGCCTCACTGGCACTCAGGGAACACAAAACAGTGCTGTGTCAGTCCATTCCCAGCCTGACACCAGCCCCAAGAGTACAGTCCAATGTGCCACGTGGCAGCTTGCTCCTCTGGGCAGGACATCTAGGAAAATAGGAAGTATTAGCTGTCAGATTTCCTCTCATTCCTTTAGCACTTCCCTCTGGAGCCCTGGAGCCGGGAGCTTGTTGGGAACTGTGTCTGCAGTGGGCTCTGCACAGGGATCTCTGTGACAAGCTGAAAGCAGAGCTGTGGCTGCTGGGCAGACACAGGGGCAGCTGTGCCTGCACTGGCACCTGCCTGCAGGGCAGCTTGGCTTGTCCCCATTTCTAATTGATAAATCTACAGCAAAAACAACCCCCCAGGGACAGCGAGGTGTGAGTGTGTCAGCAGCAGGGTCACAGGGTGGGAACCATCTCTGACTCACCGGCACATAGGAAGGAAGGAAGGAAGGGTGTGGATCTGCCCCCTGATAGCCCCCAGACTCAGCTCAGCTCTTTGATCAAGCCCCAGCTGAAGTCCCAGCTCCTGCTCTTTTTCTGTTGTTCTACTTCTTTCTTCTATTTTTAATCATCAGGCTGTCCAAACTTCCTTCTCCAGGAGGCACAGGAGCCGGGGCTTCCTTTGTGCACTCTGCTGTCCTGGTTTTAATTCCAGGAAAAGCAAGTTTTCTGGGGAAAGCCAGAGTGAGATTTCTCAGTCACTAACACTCAGTGTGTTTGTCTGTATACTAAGGGCCTGTCAAGACCTGTCCAGCCACTACTTTAATTGTTCTGTGAGACATTTTATCCTCGGGGTCTGTCCCTCCTTTGAACTGAAATCACCCTGGAGGAGTTAATCCCATCCCAAGTTTGGTGCTTCAGTGCTGCCACAGACCAGTACTTACAGCGCTAATTCAGCTCTTATTCCAAATGTCATTTTGTCCTCCATGGCAAAGCCAAGCCTACTTCACCTCACAGAATCTTTTTTTCAAAGCAACTCTTGCTGTTAACTGAATTATGTGTTTTCTTCCACGTCTCTTCTGTGCTCAGGAATATCAAATTACGGTTATTAGTAAGTATTTGCCTGTACATTGCTGCTGCCAATGCTTAACACACAAAGCAGGCGAGTTCTCCTGTGAGGAATAAATACACTGAATGCACTCTGCAAATGGTTTTGGTGAAACAAACGTCACTGTTGTTAAACTGATGTTAGCACATACCAGAGGAATTCTGTTGCACGGGTCCTGTACCTGATGAATTACCACTCTGAGGCTTTGCATCTAGAGAGCTGATTTGCCACATTCAAGGAACACCCAAAAATAACCAAGGTGTATTTTCAAACCACAGATCAGGGACAGAAGCTTGTGAGCCACTGTCCTACCTTTTGGAGAGTAGCCAAGCTCAATATGGAAAATGTCTGTTTTTCTTTTGGGGACCATCCAATTGCTACAGCAGTTACTACATGAGTAAGATTAAAGAAACATTTTTCAAGATTAGCAGGAGAGTAAAGAGCTAAATAAACCCTCCAGTGAATTTAAAATGAATGCAAGGTGAGCCAACAAAAATGGAGAACGAGCAAAGATCTAACTATTCCATCTGGAAATCCCCAAGCCAGGAGGGAATGTCCCCCTGTCAGGGGAGGGTTGGTGTAGAACAGCTTGGCTCTGAGCAATCCCAGCGGGTTCAGCACAGTGCAAGTGCTGATCAAACCCACATGTCCCAGCAAAACCATCTGCAATGGGATTTGTGTCTTGCCTGACCAGAATGTAATGAGAGCACACTCGTGTGTGGCAGGAAATGAGTTGCTGTGCTATTGCTGACAACTTCAGTGCTTCTTTCCATAAAATCAGAAGATAATCGCAGTGCTGCCCCTGTAGAAAGTGGAAATGTTGCAGGTTGAATTGCTTTGAGATGTCTGTACCAAAGGGATGGAGACCAAAGCATTGCAGCCATGCCCAGCAGTGCCCAGGGCAGGGAGGAGACACGGAGCTCACAGGCCCTGCAGGGCTGGCCTGGGCACAGAACATCCCCCAGACCTGTCAGGAGCCGTTCCTTCGGCATCTGAGCATGCAAGAAACTCTGAGGACGACTCTGGCTCCTGAATGGAACAGCTGCACTGTTATTAGAAGATTCAGAAAACCTACAAAAGACCTCATGAATTTCTAAAGCCTCTGAAATGAAGAGTGTGCAGAATAACATCTGCTCATCTTTCCTGAGGTCTATTGTTGCATCTGCCCTGACAAAGAATCCCAAAGAATGCGTATTGTTTGTGTTTTCTGAACACTTCATGAGACATCATTACTAACAGCTCATTTGAATCTCCAGGAATATCCTTTCATGCAAATTCCCTCTGCAATCAAACGGGAATCAAGAGGAAAATCTGCTCTTGTTTAATATTTGAAAAAGAAATCTGCTGAAAATCAACAATTACAGTTGCTGAAGGCATTGATGGGAATGGTTGGGCATCAAATGGCTGGTCCCTTTCTGTGATTTTCCCTTGGTCACACAAAGCTTTTGCCATCACTGGTGACTGGGGGTAGGGAGAACACACGGAATTTTCAATGCCTGTGAAAGCCTTACAGGGTTCAACAGTACTGGAATACACAGGAGTGTTCATGTGAGGTTAGAGGGAAATGGATCATCTTTTCTCTCTTCAAAATATTCTAAACAACAGCAGAGGTAAGAATGGTAATCCTGAAAGTAAACAACTCCCTCTTACTGATTTAGCTTCTGAACAAACTTTAGTTTTTCATTCTCCCCAGGAGTTATCCTGTCCATCCCCAAGGTTAATGAGCAAGCAAAGGCTTTGTTTAGTGTTAGACCAACACGATTACGAGACTAAAAATGTTCCAAAGAGGCGATGTGAAGCAAACTTAGAACACTGGAGTTTTCTACCTGGATAATTTGGGCTTCCTTCACTGTGAGCTTGTGGGCATGTTGGGTGAGCCGGGCAAGGCACTGGGAGTTCCCTCTTGACTGGTATTTTCTAATTGTTCCACAACCTTTTCTCATCTCTCTCTTTTCTTCACGCTACAGTCAGTGCTTACTAAAATGAATTCAGATTCTTTTGGATGTAATTAATATTGATTAGTGTAGGCAACAGTGCTGAAAATGCAGTTTATTGGCTGTGCTGCCTCACAGACCGTCTCACAGAACCTGGAATTGTAGCTCAGAGTGATAGGATCCCTTTGGGATCTGCACCTCCAGTCTACTCCAGATAGATCCTGTCTCTTGGAGTAGACTGGAATAGAATAACATTTCAAACATGGTAAATAGGATTAAATATCATTTTAATATAATCCAGATTGATAATACTGTTTTAATGTTATTTTTTGAATATGCATAAATATTATTTCAATATCATCCCTAAGTTAGGCAACAGGCCTCTTTGTCACTTTGAATAATTGGTAATTGAAAAATCTTTCCCATCTGTTTATAATAAAAAGCATCTGTTCAACATCTGCCAGAAAAGAAAAGTCTTTAGTGGAAGAGAATCTGTGGATTAGGGAAAAGGTCTCTGTTCAGAGGGCAGGAATGATGGGCTGCACCTGCATTATGTGCCTGCTGTAAAAGCACTCGCTCCCAGGGGTGGTACCTGGGATGGGGAAGGGCTCCAGCTCTGCCTCCACCTGGCACAGCACGGCCTCCTCTCCAGCCTGGGTCCAGCTCTGCCTGGATTTCATTTGTGATTATAGCAACATTATCGAGAATCACAGTCATCCTGGAATCACAGCACTTTTTATTAGTAGTATTTACATTTTAATATTTTAAATATTTTAATAAGTAAATTTATGTTTTATTTACTCCTCTGAATACTACAGAATATTCAGTTCCTCCTTCCATCAGCTCACATACAAAAAGGACTTGAGGGACTAAATAAATCATTATATATTCCATAGCACACAATTCCTCTGATGGCTTTTCAAGCAGAATTAGGAAGTTTGCATATTAATCACCTGTAACCCATGATAAACTTAAGGTTGCCCTCAAGGATACAGATAGATGTGTACTTTGAAGTGTGTAACTCATTGTGTTCATACAGAATTCCCGTTGGATCCAGAAAGATCTCTTCAAAATTAATTGAACTGAAAATTTCCCTCGCTGTCCCAGCTGGGAGGAGGGTGCAGGCGGCTGCTCCCCAGCCCTGTGGGCTCTCCTGGCTCCACAGGGCCCTGCTGTGCCCACGGAGTGAGGAGCAGGAGGCACTGTGGGCACCAGGGGAACCCTCATCACAGCTGAGCCCCAGGAGCTCTGCTGGCCTCGTGCTGCCTCAGCCGGGCAGGATCTGACCTGGCACCTGCCATGGGCACCAATTCCCCTGGACACATCACCCTGATAGTTATCCTGCACTTCTCTTGAACAAATTTGACCCACAGCCCAAGGACAGCCACTGTGTTCTGTACAGCTCAGGCCATAACGAGCAGTCCATGCAGCTTGTCATCAGCAGTGTCTCTCATCTTCCCCCGATGATGACACGGCCTGAGTTTAATGTGTAGGACAAGGGCTGCAGGAGAACACTGTCTCTGCAGCCATCCTCCCCCGCTGCACACTGAGAACCATGTGCTGCTCTGTGCCCTCAAAGGCTCGTCAGATCCTGTCTGCATTTATGTTTCTTTTCATCCCTCTGCTATATCACAAATGCTTTTGCTACAGTGGAAATCAAAGCAGGGAGGTGACACGTCTGTCTGCACCAGATGACACACACGTGTCTGAACCTTTCCACTCAGTCACATCCTCCTTTGAGCCTGGGTAGAAAATGCCTTCAGCTCTAAGGATCAGGAGTCCCTTCTGCTGCCTAACTGTGACAAAGTTGTGCCTTTGATCCCTTAATCAATGGCAGAGCCAAGCACAGAGCACAGGCCTTAGTGGAGTAAAAGCTTTGGTAGCTGCAGCACATCAGAAGGCTGCCCTGGGGCACCAGAGGCAGTGTCTGGCAGGTGACAATTTCCATGGCAGCAGACCCAAGTTCACAGTGGGGACAGTGGGAAGCAGCCATCCACAGCTCCAGGTTCTCATGTGCAAGCAGTGGGAACAGGGACCCAGGAGGTGCAAGAATGTCCTGTGAGTGGCGTTTACTGAGGCAGTTTCAGACCCTCATTCCATTGGATATGCTGAACTGCTCAAGTTACACTGGAGAGGAATTATCAAACAATTACAGCACTAATTTGCCCTTTCAAAATTTGATTACATGTTTTGTGTCATCTTATCCTGTCACTCAGAGAAATCATAATTAGGCTTCCCTGCAGCATAAATGTTAGTGGAATGTGCTGTCCAAGTCAATCAGTGTTATGAAGAAATTAATCTAACCCACTTCCTGTTCCTAATGAACTTCTCCATTAGCTGTGAGCTCGTCTCTGCTCTGTGCTGGTCAGGCAGAGGAGCTTCAGCAGCTCAAAGAGTTTACAGTATGCTCTTCTGTGTGGAGATTCCACCAAATCATTTTGATAAGAAATTTGTTTTCTGCACTGGTTCCTTTTAAGATCTCCATGATTTTCTGCCCCAATCATACAGACTTGTAAAGTGCTGAGGTGCAGCTCCATTCTTCTGCTCATTCTCTAGCCCTTTGTTCTTCCTACTGTAGTTCCTCTGGCACTGTAGCACTTCTGGTTCTGGTATTAACTATTAATTATTCAGCCGTTACTCCAACAAAGCAGTCAAGTGCAGAGACAGTCAGTTGCTTAGAAAATGCTTATTTAGGTGACAACTCTGTATGTGGCAGTTAAACATGGAATAAATAATACTGTGGCATCCTCACCACAGTTTCCTGTCTGAGTCAGCAAGGAGGGGGTTGGTCTTTATTGCTGTTTCTCCTTAGCATATGATTAGTATCAAGTTTCTTTTCAAGTGCTTTGCTTATGGATGCTTCATGGTAGAGCTTTGGTTTCCAGGATAACATTCTTCCTCACTGAAAGACAACATCATTTTTCTGACTTGCCTTTTCATCAGTTATGCCGTGACTTCCCCCTGATGATACAGGGGGGAGATATTTCATTTCCATCTTAATGGCAAAATTCCCTCATGTACAGTGATGAATGATTGAGATCCTGACCTGAAGTCTGCTGAAATCAGTGAGCACCTTCTCTTGGCTTTTGTTGTCTTTGGTTCAGGCTGTGGAGCACGGTCCTGTCCACTGAGGTCAGTGGGAATTCTGTCTTTCATTTCACTGGGCACTGATGAGGACATTTAATGAGCAGTGGTAGCTCACTGTTTCTCAGGTAAAATGAGCTACTTGCAAAATCTGTTTCCTGGGTGCAGAATAACACAGATAACCTGGTTTGTCGGTGCAGAAATGAAAAGTCAGATGGTTAAGTCTTCTGGAGATCCAGTGGGCTTCCCCTCCTCTGTTTAGTGTTTCTTTGTGACCAACATGACAGCAATTGCAATTCCAGGTATTGCTGTGATAAAGCCCCATGTGGCATTCAGCAAGCTGAACACCTCCCTCCCCTGGGACATTCAACCCCAGCTGAGGAGTCATTCCAAAATACTTTGTTGGTAGTTTGAATCTAGAGATTAATGTTACCTTGATGACAAATACGGTCTTTCCTTTCCCCTTGCCATTCAGAAAGAACTCTCTCCTTGCCTTTTTTTTTATTGTGCCTGTGGCCCTACAACTGCAGCAGCTTTTCTGTCCCAGGGTCACGTTATCCCTCTGTTATCCCTCCCCTTGCTCCTGGTAAATCTCCACAGCTGGCAAACAGAGATGCCTGGGAGTGATTTATTGCCTTTCTGTGCTGGAGCACAGCAGCCCTTGCAGTCCCCCAGCCCCAAGCACAGCCTGAGCCTCTGCTCCCCCTGCTCGTGGCTCTGCAGTTCCACACGAGCCCAGTGCTGTGTGTGTGTCCCATCTGTGTGGGATTGCAGGATCAGCTCCCCTGGCACACAGCACACAGCAGGAGCTCTGCTGGGCTCACCAGCACAGGCAGTCCATGGCACTCGCTCGTGCCTCTCTTGTGTTTCTGGGTTTCTCTTGCAAAAGCAGAGCCTTCCCTCCAAATTCCCACTGCTTGGCCCATACTCAGTATGAGGAGGACAAACTCCATGTTTTCAGACTGAGCACAGCACAGATGCTTTGCTGTAGTTAGTCCTGTATTGTAAAGCTACTCTTTTACTCCTTTTTTCTGTTCCCATTTAATCCTGGGTGTTCAAAGGATTAGTAAACTGCATAAAGTAACAGGCACTGTGAAGAGATGGGTGCCCTGAGCCATTCTCACTGCCATCAGTGCTTGGTGGGGGGACAGGCTGGGAACGTCACCCCCGTTGTCTCCTGAAGCCCCTGAGCCATTCAGGGTGTACATCTGCATTGCCCTTGGTGATGTCATGTGTTCTGCTGTATGACCACAGTGAGGGGAATTCCCCAGCATTCCTCAGGGTGTCCAGCAGCCAGGAAGGTGTCTCATCCCACCCCCTTATGAAGACACCGGATTCTTGGGAGCACATCACTTATTAACGTGGAGTCATCAGCCAGGCTTAATAGACCGATAGCTGTGATGGGCTTTTATAAATATGTGGCTGTTCCTAACGAGCTCTGGTGCCCTGCAGTGATGAACAGAGCTGTAAGGGCACGTGGCTAATTCTGCAGTATTGCTTTGGCCTCAGGGATTTACTTTGTCATTTAATCCCAAAGTAAGCAAATGGTGTTACACATTCCTGAATTATTTCATGGAGAGCATGACCAGGAGGTAGCTGTAGAAGCTGCTCCCTCCCCAGGAGTACATTCCTCCTCAGCTCACCAATCCCAGTGACCCTGCAAGAGAGAAAACTGTCTCTGGGCTCCAGCTCTTCCTGTTTCTGCCAACAGGCTGAGTTTGCTGAGTGATGTGTGCACAGGCTCACTTTGAAAGCATTGACATTTTTCAGGTGTCCTATTTCCAGTTCTCTTCCACACTTTCTGTACTGGTGTGCCTTACCTTAACTAGTTACAGCAGCTCTTTGCCTGGCCCACGATGGGCCACTGTGCACTGCACTGCTGACCAGTCCAGGATGGAGAAAAGGGATTTTGCTGTGTTCTCATCATTCATTTGGCTGATTGCATCCTAGAGGTTTCATCTTTGAAGGCCAAGATCAATTTATTTATATCTACTATTTAGACAAATGATTCAGAACACCACTGACCTTTCATTTTTGGGTAAGGAATAAGCCTGTTTGTAGCTGGAAAGGTTAATATCAGACCTAGAGAACTCCCACCAGTGAAGCACAGAGAATTGTCCCAGCAGCTGCCCATACAGTCGGGATGTACAGTGGGATCCGTCAGTCGTTGTCAGATGGAAGCAAACAGCCACTGGTTTGTCCTGGGGGTGACTGGCTGCTTTCACTGATCTGCCCTAGTCAAAGGCCCAAACGCTGTGACATCCCAGGGGCTGAGGTGCTGCAGGGATGGACACTGCCCCTTTTGGTGCTGCAGAGCTTCTTGTCTGAACTGGCTCACTCATGGGGGGATGACAAAGGAACAAAGGCAGATGTTTCCTCGGAGCTGTTGTGCTGCACAAGCCTTGAATGCTGCTGCTGTGGTGTTTCTTTCCCCTTGACAACTGAAAAAATGTTCCTCTTCAGTATTTTATAAGTGTAAAATGAAACCAAAAATAAATAAGATGCCTCTTTTTCATTGACTAGAGAAAATGGTGAGTAAAACCCACTTTATTTCTATCCTGCATTTGCTATCCCTGAGGGATTGTCCCAGGAGCCTTTGTGGTTTCTGAGAGTTCCATTTTAAAGGCTTATTTCCAGTTTAGTTGGCAGAGTTCTGTGAGCCTGAGGAACACGGAGCAGGTTCTCAAAGCAGTGGCTGTTCCCCTGCTCAGGGAACCCCTTTCCCCCAGCACAGCTACCCCCCAAATGGGGCTGCATCCCCACAGTCCTGCTTCCTCTGCAGTGTGTGGGGAGCCTCTGGGGACTGAGGGCATTAATTTTCTCTGTCTGTATTATTCTTCAGTGCCTGTTGTGTCGTTGCCATATGGTCTCTGTGGCACTTGGCTTTGCAGCCAGCTGATTTCTGAGCAGCAGGACACAGCCTGGCCTGAGCCAGCTGCTCTTTGAGGTGTCACCCCTCGGGGCCCTGGGAGGCTCTCTGGGGAGGGGAATCATTGGCTGAAAGCAGCAGGGTCAAACTTTGTGCCTTGTTTCTGTATTTAAGGTTAATATGTTTAAGTAAGTTCTGATTGCAGGCATACAGGCATGGGATTTTAAGACTGTTCCCTTGTTTAGGCTCATTGCAGGATAAACTTAATGACTTCACATTATCTGGAGCAGCACTTGGATGAGAGATCTGTCATGAGGGAAGTTAACCTGCACAGGTCTCAGAGGAAGATGCAGAGCATTTGAATATGCCAGCTGGAAAGCATTTGCTGTTTGCTTTATTCCCCCTCTAACACTGACAATCCTACAATGTGCATCTGTGCAGGACTCTGAGGTTCCAAGGAGTGGGAGCTTTGTGTGGCATTAGGCCTGTTGAGCCATTCAGACAGCCCTGGTGTGTCAATAATCCCTCTCTGCATCAGAGCTGGGCAGCAGCTCCTGCACAGCCCCCCAGGCACTGCTGCCTGCTCCTCTGTTTGCTCAGGGCAGCCCCCAGCACTGCTGCCTGCTCCTCTGTTTGCTCAGGACAGCCCCCCAGGCACTGCTGCCTGCTCCTCTGTTTGCTCAGGACAGCCCCCCAGGCACTGCTGCCTGCTCCTCTGTTTGCTCTGGACAGCCCCCCAGCACTGCTGCCTGCTCCTCTGTTTGCTCTGGGCAGCCCCCAGCACTGCTGCCTGCTCCTCTGTTTGCTCAGGGCAGTGAGTGCTTCCCTAGGGGCTGAACTGCTCTGGGGAACAGAACCCCGGGCCAGGGCTGTGGGGAGGCTGCTGAGGGTCACTGTCCCCTGCCATCTCAGGCAGCATCCCTGGAGAGTGCTTGCAGCAGAACTCACCCCCGTGAGAAGCACACACGAGCAGCTCATGAATTCAGATCATCCCACCTACTGGGCTGGAGATGCCTTCTCCCTTTGGATGCCCAAGCCCTCCTTTGTGCAGGCTGGGACTGTAGCTGAGGATGGATTTATTCCAATATCCCTGGAGTTTCAGTGGTGCCTGAGGACTAACCCAGCATGTTTTGCACCCCCCTGTTCCCAGGCAGTTTAACTCCAAAAGCTAACCAGGAGAGGTGGATGTGAGCTCCACAGGCCACTCTGGATCCCAGCTGCCCTTGCTCTGCTTCTGCAGGAATGCAGGCACATATCCCAGGACAGTTTGCTGTCAGAACAAAGCTCCAGATGTCAGCCCTGCTCTTGGCTCTCTGCTGCACAGCCCTCACCACTCCAGCTCCCAGGGCCCCTTCACGAGGGATCCATCAGCTTCAGCAGCAGCAAAGTCTGGGCCACGTTTTGATATGACAAAACTCTTTGCTTCCCCCAGAAGGTTCATGCAATTCCTGACAGTCTTCAACTGCTGATGACAAAAATATGACAACAGTCTTTCCCATTCCTCTAGAGATGTAAGTGCTACCCTGTCCCTCCAAACAAGGGAGAAGGTGAAAACACAGTTGGCCCTGAACTTAAGAGTGGATCTGCACTTTCATTAACTGCCTGGACAGCAAATGAGCTTAAATATCCAGAACACTATTCATTTTTGTCCTCAAGCTCTGGAAATTTCATCTTGCTCTGTAATGATAGAGAGAAAACAATTAAAGCAAAATGATGCCCATTTAGAGAAAAATCAGAATAATCAAAAATCAGAACAATATATCCTGGGATCTGCTTAATCCCTGAGAATAAAGCATTCTTGATACATCAAAAGCAAAGCTGTTTCCAGTAGGTCCTGAGTTTCAGTCCATTTTGGGAACTGTTCAGCAGTGACAAGGGAAGGGCACGCACTGCTGGGGTGGATGGAAAGAAGGAGAGATGGTTCAGATTAACATTCTCCTGCAACCAGAGGGGCTCAGCACGTCCAAGTAATTGCCTGCAAATTGGCAGATGGCTGTGGTAAAAGGATTACCATGAATCAAGTTAGATGGCAAGTGTAACAAAGCAACAGCAAGCAAAAACAATATTGCTTTTCTCCTTCCAATTAAAAACTAAGTGAGCACAAATAGCTTTGAAGTGTAATGAATGACAGCAGCTTTTGATGCCAGCTCAGAGCTCCCCCAAAGCTCCTCTCCCCTTTCTCGTCGCCTGGCCTGACCTCCCCAGGGCTCAGTCCCTGCTGCCTCCACTTGTGTAGGTTGGAGCATGGTGCAGCACAGAGTCTGTTTGTCCAGTTTGTTACCTGCACAGTGCCACGTGCTGATTGTGTGTGAACCGTGTCTGTGTCACAGGTGGGTCTGACATAATGGAATAGTAAGGTGGAATAAGCACTGCTACTTTGCTCTTGCCTGAGAGACCTCAGAAATCACAACTGCTTCCCTCTCTTGCTTTCCTGGGAGTTTGGGCTTTTGGTTTCCATTTTTGGAATCTCATTCTTACCGAGATGGCTCCATTTGTGTTCTGATATTCCAGCTGCAGCACAGGAGGGTGAGCCCACACGAGGCACCTACTGTTTGGAACACTTTGGCCATTTCCATGTGTTGCAGCCCAGATGAATTCAAAGGTGAGCTCGTACTGTTCAGAGCAAGCTCACACGTTAGGAGGATGTGATGTGGCATGAGATGTATGGCATTTTGTTGATGAGCTCTGTTGGTCCCTTCATTCTCTCTGGCTCACAGTAATTTTAGAGCATTTTCAGTAATAAGAGTTTCCCAAGAGTGTCTGGCTTCTCCTTTCTGTCTCTTTACTCCATTCTCTTGTTAGTTCCTTTAGTTGTCACTCCACTGCTTTCCCCCCCAGCAGCTGGGGGCTGTTTTCTGGTGACTGCAGGGGGATTAGGTGTGGGAGCACAACTTGTGCCTGGCTGGGGTCCCCGAGCCCAGCCCTGCCAGCACCACACTGCAAGGGGAGCTGGTCCAGCTGCCAGACAGGACAGGCAGCTGCTGGGAGCAGCAGCACTTCAGTGGCAACAAATCATCCCAAAGCAGTTCTTGGACGAGAGGGAGGTGATAAATGCAGGCTGGTAGGGAGGAGGTTGGCCAGCTGGCTGGGGGCAGCAGCACTGCTGGAGCCAGCTCTGGCTCAGCTCTCGGGGTAAGGAAGGCACAGAGGAGTATGTGGGCCAAGCCAAAGAGATAATCCTGGCTGTGGCCATGGAACATGTCTGGATGCAGGTAGGGGGAGCTGGCCTGTGTGAAGATAGCTGGAAGAGGGTGAATTCCCAATGGATGTACCATTGGCTCAAAACTGCCAATAAATCTGGGACTGCTGGCCAGCTCTTCTCGGTAGGCGGCTCCTCAGAGCTTGAGACTGGAGATGAATAAGGACAAAGGTATCATGGGTTTGATTAGCTCAGAAATCCCTTTTTTCCCCCTCACTTTGGGGTGATTCCAGCTGACAGCCTTTGCCAGCTGAACACAGCCTTGGACAGCCCTCCCAGCACAGGGTTTGTTCTGGGAGAGAGAGTCTAACCCGCTCCCAGTGTTCCAGCCCCAGCCCGGTGCTCCTTGTGGTTTCTGTGGCAGGTCCTGCGCAGGGGCAGGAGGAAGGGCTTTAGACTGTCAGTGGACACAAAGCATGAGACTCCCACCCAAATGGCTCCTGCAAGTGCAAGGAAGGAAAGCCTGTGTAGGGGTGTTAGGTGGGAGCAGAGGGGAGTTGGTGATGACCAGACCTGGCTGTCACCAGCCCTTCACCCTCGGCCGGGACGGATGGCAATTGCTGCAGTGCCACTCTGTGGTGGGATGGAGAAGCAGATGCAGAGCTGCGGCTCTGAGCCGTGGTTTAACTCGGCCCAGCTCGGGTACCGGGTGCCCCCCGTCTCTGAGCCCAGAGCCCACCCGGAGTCGGCTCTGCAGGGAGAAGGGTCACGGGCTGACCTGGAGTGAGTGACCTGCAGCCCTCTGGCCAAAGCGAGGGGGTGTTCCCGAGGCACTGCTGAGCTCACCAGAGTGCCACCCTCCAGCATCTCGAGAACCAGGGCATGGCCAGCCCTGGGAGCTTGAGCACTTCATTGGCTTCACCCTAATCTACACTTGACTTTGCTCCAAAGGTCTTTTATTAGCTCAAGAATCCATGAATTTCTCTTTTTTAAAGTCAGAGGTGTCACTTTCCCAAAACAAAGCATATTCTTGAATCTGTTTCTCAGGCGTGAGCTTCTCATGTTCCCATACGGGGGACCATTATCATATTAACTATCATGACATCAAAATTAAATCAATTTACGTTCCATGCAAGCTGCATGCACACAGTGCTGTTCCAGCCCTGGCCAGCAGTACTGGTGTGATTCCCCTGGCTGCAGTGCAGTATTATTGCTGCAGTATGGCCCTTGCATAGGGACTGGGAAAGGAACAATATCCTGCTTTTATTAGCCCAGATACAGCAGACTTCTTCATGTGGCCAGTATCTGCACAGCTTTGCTGCTGTGACACTGTCAGCCAATATTTACATCATGTCTTGCCCAAGAAATGTTGTGTTTGATGAAAAAACACATTTGCATAGTAAAAAACAAAGGCTGGTTTTACAAGCACTCAGTTCATGGACTGCTAAATGTTTGCAACTTATCTGGTCTCAGTGACTCTAAGGTGGAGTCAGCAAGATGTCCTGGTTGATAGGAAGGGACAAGAATGGGGGGAGGAACTCAGGGGGCAAGAGCACCCACTGGGGGAAAGCAGGAGCCTGGCAGTGGGGTGTAGCTATAGTTGAATTTTGTATTGTCACAAATAAATGTTTTAAGAATTACCCAACAGTTCTACAGTATTGAAGTGACTGGCTGGGTGTTGGTCCCAAAATTTAGTGAGCAGAAGAGCACAGAATTTCAGGACAGCCCAAACACCCCATTCACAACTGTGCTCAATCCTTAACTCTGGAAAATGTGCTCAAACACAGAAGGGGCTGGAAAATTCTCAGTCTTCAGCTTTTTTCCTGTATCCTGTATCAAAAGAGTCATTTGTGCAATTAGCTGACAGGCTTTGAAGATTTACTTTTTGTGCTACATCATTCTCTCAGCAATCCCTGACCCACATGAAATGCAGAGCTACCTTGAAGGTGACAGTACAACAGATATTTATATTGCAGATGAAATTTTGTTGCTATGATTGAGGTTTCCTCAAATACACATATAACCTCTATGCAAAAAAAGCCATAACCCACTGGAATGTGAATGTGCAACTTTCTAAACCACTTGCAAGGGAGTTTTTTGCAGCTGGATTGTCACCATAATACTTAGAACTCAGAGTTAGGCATTCTTAATAATTTAATTTTGCTGCTCATTTAATTTCCTCTTGTTCTTTTCTAGTGTGTCCTTGTGACTGAAATCCAAGGATCAGGAGCCCGTGTCCTCACTGAAGCCCCACAGCAGAACTGCACTTGAGGAGAGCAAGTCCTGGGCATACCAGGTAATGTTAAATTCCTGACATTGTTCCACTGAGCTGTCCCAGAGGGAGAACGAGCTGGAATAAAGCAGAACATGGGGATCCAATGTCTGGGCTGTGTATCCAGGCCTGAATCTTTCTTGCAGTGTTTCCTGCAGGCCTGCTGATGTTTCTTTCTGTCTTACACGTCTTCAAACCCTGACTAACCCTTTGCCAACGTCCAGAGATCATCAGAGGACCTGACAAAGGGATCAGAGTTTCCTTTTTTAATCTCCATGTGGATATGACCAATCCCTTAGTTCTTTCAGCTAAAAGTTCTGCAAGAGGTGAGGAGGCAATAGGTGCAAGAAGTGCCACTGGGTTCAGAAGCTTACAGAAATAATTAGTGCTGGAAATTGCAGCTCCTAAATGACCCTGTTTTAACGTGCCACTGGCTGGGCTGTGGCCCCGCACTTTGCCCCGGGCAGGAGGTGGAGCAGAGAGCAGCAGCTGCCACCTGCTCCCGACCCACTCCTCCCTCCCCATCCCAGTCCCGCTGCCCATCCCTCCACCCGCGCAGCAGCAGCGGCAGGGGCTGGGCACTCCAATCACCAGGTGAAATCAGTGCTGCAGATACAGCTGCAGAAATTCCAGAAATTCCTGCTCCGGGTTGCTTGGGATGCAAATCAGGGTGTGAGCCTGGGAGAACCAGCACTGATGCTGATCTCTCTCTGCTTCCTCACACGAGGAAGGCTTGCTTGTCTTTAAAGAAAATGTGGTTTACGCTCAGTTTCTCAGAAAAGAGCAGATAATTGGATGGCACCAACTGGCACAACTCCATGGATGTCCCCAGATTTAATTTCCAGGGCGATTTCTGCATTACCTGTTGGGAGGGACTGGGCAGGAGGCCCCAGCAGTGCTGCAGCCAGCAGGGTCAGATAGAGCGTTACCTGGTGATGTATCTTATCAACCTGCACTGTCCTAATCACTGAGCCCAGGCCTCTGGCACTCCCTTACTGGCTGTCTGAAGGCATGTTCCCTGCCTGGAATGAAAACTCTGATTTCCAAAGGTACCCTTGTTTGCACCTTTCCCAAATTCTGGCATAATGTGTTTGACAGTAACTCCCCAGTCAGGGAGCTGCCACAGCACTTTTGCATCTCCAGATGTATTCCTTATTTTCAAGTCCAACACATACACTGCAGTTTAACTGAGGAAAAAAAAAATTCTCATCTGTCATCTCTTTATCACTCACTCTTGGTGAGGGACCAGGGAATTCATGGGAGGCAGATGCTGCCCTCAACTCCAGTGAGGAGATTATTTACAGTGTCCTGCCAGAGCTACACCCTGGCTGCTCATGCCACAGGCAGTTGTTACAGGCATGTGCCACTTTCCTGGAGGAGTCTGTAATACAAACTCGTCCTGGATTTCTAGCACATCACTGGGATTGTAAATACTGCTGAGGTTAGAAACCAGATGAACAGCTCTGTCTAGTGGCAATTGCAATAACTGCATCAGAATTCTAACAGAATTCAGCCCATATGTGTTGAGTAAAAGGAGTTTAAAAATAGCTGCTTGGCTTGCTTTTCCACATGGCAAATGCTCCAAGTACTTCTGGAGACATGGGATAAACATGTGAGGCCACACTCTGCCATGAGCTTTCTGTTCTTTTAAGAGCTTTGCTGCCTTTATTTAATTTTCACCAAAAGCAATAAAAATCCCTGAGGCTTTGCCATTCCCAAAGCTGTGGTTGGGATCTGTAGGGCCCTGTGCTTCCTCCTCCTGAGGTGTTTGGTGCTGGATGTCCCAAATCCATCCCAGCTCCCCAGCCCACGGGATGGCACAGGATGGCTGTGAAGGGAGAAGGTAGTGAAGCTGCTGGAATTATAACTGAGTGGTTTGTGTTGGACGTGTGTGTGCATCTGTGCCTGGATCTGAGACCACAGCTGCTGTGGAAATGTGCTAAATCACAATTAGTAAGCACAAATAATAAAGAGATTGCATCAATTATTTCGGGGTAAAGACTCAGCATGTATCCTTGTTTAGCGACTTCAGGTTACACATCAGAGTCTAAAAGAGGGAAGGAGAGCTCACCAGAAGCTGCTCAAGATTTCGGATGAGCTGACAGCAGAGAGCACTTGTGTGCTGCCTGGGTGCCCAGGTCAGAGCTAAAGAGCAAATGCTGCAGATTGCAAATCAAGTGGCACATCCTTTTATATTTAAATCTCTCTTGAAACAAGCGCTCTGCCCTTGCTCAGCAGGCAGGGCTTTATCCCTTCCCGTGGCAAGCAGGTCGAGGCAGAGATAAAGCCGTGACCGGCCGAGAGTCATGGGCAGCACAACTTTCATATGGAGCCTAAACTTGCAGGTTTGGGTGAAATCTCCAGGGAAGCCAAGGGAATTAGCCGAAGGAATGCGTTCCTGTTCCATCTGCTCCTCCCCGCAGCAGCATCGCTGCAGCCCCGGCTCGCTGTGCACAGCCAAGCCCGGAGATAAGGGAGAGGAGTTCTGCCGAAACCTGCAGCTCCCTGCCCGGGGGCGTTCCGGACTGACACTCCATCGCCTTTCTGCTCCATCCCCGCTCCCTGCAAGTGCCGTCTCTGTGCCCCATCACCTGCACTGTTGCCTCTCTCTGTCACACCCCAAACTGAATCTGGAGAATTGGGTTTTTCAGTTATTTCTGTCCAACGTTTTGAAGCTGCAGGTCCTGGATCGTGTCTCCTTTCTCTCCCTCTCCCTTGCACTGGGTTTTCTTTCTTAGATCTCCTTCTCTAAGTTGTGACTCATTTCACTCTTTGAGAGCTCTCATTTGGCATCTCCCAAGCTGTCTGCCTGCCAATTCCTTGCAATCCCCATGTCTCTCTGCACTGTGTTCCTTGGCCACTTGCCAATTCTCAGGCTTTAAACTTCAGTATTTCTAGGATCTGCTCTCCTGAGATTTTTTTCCTTTCTTATTTCCTCTCCCTTTTTAATATTTCCAACCATTTCTCCTTTGGCCCTGTGCTGAACTCTCTCTAGGCACAAGGAAAATAAGAAGGTTCTTTTGTGATGAAACAGATGGAATTCCGAAGGGTGGTGTAGAGATTTGTTTCAATATGCTCCTGGAGGCTTTGTCCAAAGTGCAAGGGGCTCTCAGCTGCCTCTTTAAAGAGCAAGGTCTGTAGATAAACTGAAATTCAGAGTTTTAAAATGCTCCAATGGTCTAGGTATGCTAAACAGTTCCATTTTTGACAGCCTTGGGAAAGGCAGTGTTATTCTTGCAGCTTTACTGCGTTCTTCCTACTTGCTATAAAGGGCACTTCCCACAAACAATTAAGTGCAACTGAATGAGGGGAGCTTGCTAATTTACAGGGGAGAAGAAATTCAGGGATGCTTTTCCATGTCAAGCCTTTGATCAGTACTGCAAATTTGGAGTGAGCTTGTCAGTTCAGATGCTCACATCTGTGCCTCTCTGCTGATGGTAGTTCCTCTGTTCTCCTTACAAACACATCTCCGAGCCTTTCCTCAAGCTCACTCCTGCTCTGGAATTTTGTTACTGCTCTTGTGGTTCCAGTTCCTATCAAAGGGCTGGTTTGCTGCTTTTTGATATAACAAAAACGTCTCTGTCGATAACATAGAACAGGCTTGCATATTTTAACATGAAATGGTCACAGTCATTCTCTCATGCTCTTATTTTCCCTTACAATCACTGACTGGGTTGGCTTGGAAGGGACCTCAAAGCTCAGCCTCGCCTGAGGATTTTTAGCAACTCCAAGCCCAGTGCTAAACTGTGCAGATTTCTTGTGACAGGCTCTTGAATACTCTCGTTATGATTTAGTGTTTTTATAAATAACTGCTCTCTATTGACTCTCCTGAGCTGCACTGACAGCAGTGGGACTCGTGTTACAGAGTGTTGTGTTTCTTATTAATTCCACATGTTCATCACAGCTGAAATACTGCAGCCAATACCAGAGGAATTGTGCCCAAAGCGGGGTCTGAAATGGAAATCCCAGGGTGCTGCATCCAGTGATTCATCCAAACTGCCTTTCACTGGTTTGCTCCTTCAATTCTTATATGAAAGGTGCCCCTGCAAGGAGAACTGTCACTAACAGTGACACTGAAAGCTCCCTGGGAAGGGTCACAGCTCGTGCAGCAGCCTCGGGGAAGGAGGGAGCAGGAAGGTCCAAGGAGCAAACACGGGTCCTGCTGGAGACAGGAATGTGGGACAGGCACTTTGTGTGAGGGGCTCCCGGGGTGGCTCTCCAGGAGATAACAGGGATGGGCATGGATGGATTGCTGGGCAGGCAAAGGGGACACCGGGAACACCCCATTCCTGTCTGTGCAGGGGAGGCATCGGCTCCAGGAATATGGAGCAGGAATGCAGGGTGGAGGGCTGGCACAGACAAGGACATGCACAAGGCACCTCAGGAGTCACAGGACATGTGAGAAAAACAGGGGCAGTCGATGTGTTTGCAAATCATACTTGTGTTGCCCCTGGGATCTGTTTAAACTACTTTATCTCTTACAAACTGTGTTTTTGCAAGGGATTTAATTGCTGGTTGGATGAATGCTTGCCACTGTATAACAATCACTCTTTAAAGTGTTTTTTACATTTTTCTGCCTCGGTCCCTAGCCTTAATTCTGAAGTAATACGATTGGCAAACTAACATGTGTATATTATTCTGATCTGGAAATGGAAATAGCTAATAATTAATGTCTAATAGCTATTATCACACTGGCTGTCTTTGCTACATCTCTGTTTTATGTGGGCAGATTGAAATGGGATCGGGTCAGTAGTAATTTCGCCTGATTGGGAAAGTGGTTTTTGGACTCTCTGATGGACTCTGTTTTATCATCTGTCTCCAGGTGAGATCAGTCTGTTGCAGAAAAATGTCTATGAATTCAGGTTGGGCAGTTTTTGTAAGAAGGTGAAAAATGCTGTTAGGAATGAGTTTTAAATTTCCAGGCAGGCTGTGGAGAAAGGCTCACTCATTATCAAATAGTTTGACCAGGGTCACTTTGGTTTTGCTGAATTTTATCTCCTCAAGGACAGGGAACTTTCTCTTCTTCATTTACTTTTCACATTTCTTCTGCTGCAAGGCTCTGTTTTTGGACTAAGATGCAGGAACAGCATCTCCTGTGGCCTGGGGACAGCACTCTGGACACTGGACACTCCAGGGGGGAGCCCTGTCCTGGGGAAGGGATGCACCATGGACTGTGCTGGTGCCCTGCAAGTGCTGCTGGAGCCCGTCCTGCTGCCCTGAGAGCCCTGACTGCAGCGCCCAGGGCAGGGGGCACGGCAAGGAGCCTGGCAGGGGCTTCTCTCCAACTGAGGACATGCAAACAGAACCCTTATTTGTTAAAGTGATTAAGTCATCTGTTCATTTTCACTGACTGGGGTTTGGCCTGTGAATACACAAGTTGGAACTGCCTGTTCTTCACTTGTTTTTCCATGTCTTGGACATTCTCACTCCAGTCATGTTTTGTTCCATCTCATCCATTTCCCTGTAAGACACAGTGTCTGCTAAGGCTTACTAAATAAATGAATCTCCAAGGCAGGACACTTGTGCTCTCTGTCTTATCCTTAATAGGTACTGAGATGTATGAAATAACGCCTGAGTTTTTTAAGAATCATAGCAACTATCTCTACTTTACACGTTATTATTTTTTTTAAAAGGACTCCTTTTCTAATTTTATTCTTTCTAAAGTAAACAGTCTTTAATAGTGTTTATCCCAAAGGCACATTTACATCTATTCTGTTCCATTCTGGTTTATCTGAACAAGCTTTTCACTTCTCCATAGAAAGCAGGAATGGACAAAATGTGAAGCATGTGTGAAATGGATCTTTTTAAAATAATATCTTGTAATCTTTCTCCTAATGGATTTGGAGGGTCCCTGCTTTGTGCTTGTTACTGTGGGGCTGGCACAGCTGCCAGCTCCGCTGCCTCTGTTTAGATTTGTGAAGAGCTTTTCCTACTGTATTTTTAAAATACAGAACTAAAACCATGCTGAGCTTTTCTTTAGCCCTGACAGAAGCTTTTATGTGTGAGCAGTGGCTGCCTCCCATTTGCTGTCCTGTGCTCGAGTCCTGGGCAAAGCTGGGGATGTTTTGGGAACAGCCAGCCTGGCATTCCCTGTGGTTACCAGGAGCTTCTGAAGGAACAACTCATTTTGGGATTCATTATTTGCCTGTCCTCCTCGTGCATAAACGAGGGAAATCTCTGTCCCCTTTGGGAGGCAGAGGGACAGTGGAGCCCAGTGGGGAAATCTCTGTCCCCTTTGGGAGGCAGAGGGACAGTGGAGCCAGTGGCTCAGCTATGGAGGTGCTGTTGCTCTGCTCACACCCTCAGCTCAGCTGCCCCTCCAGGCTGGGCTCAGTGCAGGGCTGAGAGAAGTAATCTGGCCTGGGTTACATCCCCATCCCACACATCCCTGTGCCCCCTGCTGTGCTGGATGCCAGGGGGTGAACTGTGCCCACACTTCCCTCACGTGCTGGCAGAGTAAGGACAGGGACTTCTCCCTGCCCTTGGCTCCCCCCAAAACACTCAGGATGGGCACACTGGCCTGTCCTTGGCTCCACTGGCCTGTCCCAGGCAGGGTGAGGGCTGCCAACAAGACATGTTATCCACATGAATGAGATTCCCATGGCAGGGATGGAGCCCAAGGCTCACCATTTAGAAATGTGATTTAATGCTTTTCATGGATTAAGGCCATACTCTTACTGAGCTTTCTGCCAAGGAAAAGAACCACGGTTGTGCTTTATGAAAACAAGGTGAATGACCAGATTTGGAGCAGTTCAGGCTTAAACAGGCACCACCTGTGTAAGAGCAGTGTGGCTGCAAACTGATGCTCTAATTTACTGAGGACTGTGGGATTAATTGAAATGTGGTGGGAAAGAATTATTTGTGTGGGGTTTATAAAAGCAAGGTCCTGCAGGACTGAGATGAGTGAGACTGGAAAGAAAGGTGTTCCCTATTGTTACCTTCTCCCTTTCCTGTGGGTATAGAACATCACGTAACAACTGCATAATGTAAACTGAAAATCTGATTTGTTTCTGTGTTCGACCTGGGTATGTGGTGACATAGAAGAGAGGAGAACTGAGACACACATTTTTTAATTAGGTTTTTTTCTACAGGCCTGTTTGGTTCAAAATGTCAAATATATTGGTACTTAAACTCCCTCCAGGTGTAATAATTCAAGGAGTTTATTAAACCAGGTGTGGACTGTTGTTAAAACTCACTGTTCTTTCTGAAATCATAACCATGTATCAAGTCAGTTGGGTAATTAAGAATCAGAATTTGACTGTGCAAAGGGCAAAGAAAAGTTTTTAATTACACCATGTGATATGATAGGATATTAATGTCACATATTCATTCAAAGTAGGACTCTGTGAGAAAGGCTATTTTTGGACTGAAATTTTTTTGCTGTAATACAATGTACCTGTAGTAAATCTCCTGTGTTTCAAAGATCAGCTTTCCAAATTTTGTGTCCCAAGAGTTTGCTCTTTGTGTGTTTCCCCTCTATTAGAAGCATCTCAGTCTTTGCAGCTCTAGTTTTGGATGGGCCAGTTACAGGAAAGGAGTTTATTCCAGGAATATCAGTGTGGTTTTTATCATTGTGATTGGGCTGCTCTGTTAATGGTTTACTTGGAACAAAGAGATCTTTGCTGTGGCATTTGCTGCCCAGTCATAACTATCTGGAGTATTTCAAGTATTCCTAGGTTTCACTCACAAGGATAAGATCATCTGCAGCTGGATGTTCTTTCCAATGCCTCTTGCTTCTGCCTTGAGTGTTCTCTGGGAATTCTCAGGAGCTCTGGGAATGGCTCTCTGAGCTGTCCCTCAGTGCCTGGCTGGAGCTGGACAGCCAGCAGGCTGCTGGGATGGATCTCGAGCTGCAGGCAGAGCCCCTCAAAGCAGCCAGGAGCTCCCGGGGCCGTGTTTGTGCTAAGCAAATGGTTTTGGTGCATTTCAGCAATGCTAAAAAAGGGCTATTCCAGGCTGAGTTTCCTCCCGCCCTGAGGTGCTGCAGGGAATGTTACCACAGGAAGGGATCACGCCCTGAGGTGCTGCAGGGAATGTTACCACAGGAAGGGATCACGTTAAACATCAACGGCAGAGTAAAGAGCTGCAGGGTACAAGTGGAAGGGCCGTACATGGCTCTGTGGTCTGCAAAAAATCCAATTAATTAGCGTTTTGTTCTTCAGATCCTTGAAGAAATTATTTCTTTTTTTCCCACTAAGAAAATGAAGCCATAAAATAAAGCTGTCCCACTGTTTATGGTGGCTGATAGCCTGAGGTCAGTGTGGAAGCTGCTGCAGGACTCCCCTCATATCCCAGCTGGACAAGGGGAATTACAATTTTTATTGTATTCCGATTTAAGCTTAAATTTATCTAAACCTGGCATGTATAAATTGAGCTGAAAAACTAATTCTAAATCAGCAAACTCATTTAGGAGCATTCACAGAGGAGCTGGGACAGACTCAACTGCAGGGATCATTAAGGATCATTCCTTGCACAGCCAGAGAGGTGTGGGTTGTGCCAGGCTGGACTGTGAGACCAAATTCCTTTCCCCTGAGCTTTGCTGTGGCTGTTGCCAAGTCCCAGGAGCCCGTAAGGCACCCACACTTCAGCACCCAGGGAAATCCATGGAGATATCTGGATGGAAAAACATCTGGTTTGGTAAAGTTAACATTCTCTCCCCTCAGCACACAAGAGTTCACCTCGTGGAAGCATTTCTATCTGGTCTTTAACATCTCTGAGCTTAAAATAGTAGCTTTTTACAAGGGATCCCCATAGTTCATTGTGAGGTGGCTAAATCATGTATTTTGGTTATTTTGCTACTTGAAGTGGTGATTAATTATGATACCGAGCAAGTAGATATTGAGCTGAGTAAACTGCTTGTAACACATATTCTTCTCTTCTGCCTTAGAGAGAAAAACATGTTCTCTATTTCCTTCTAGTGTCTGGCTTTTATCACTGAAAAACAGGGGATCATAAACTGCATCACAGCATTCCCAAGGAATGTTATCCATGGCTCCAGTGGCCGCTCCGGCACGGCATGGGGAGGTGCTGAAAGTGGGCCTGAGCAGTGCCAGCTGAATTCAGGACCCTGGGGCAGAGGATGCCAGCAACTGAGTGCCCCTTTTCTTCTTTGTCTAATTTCTTAAGAGGGAAAGAACATGCAGAAACAAGAACAGGAAGCACTGACAGTCTCACGGGCAAACTGCTGCTTGCAGTTCTCTTTTTGGGGTTTCCAAGCAATGAAACAAAAGGTTAATGCTTTTTCTCTTGCTTTCAGGCTGCATTTGAAAACATATTCAGCCTCTTTATTTGTCTTTCATCTCCTGAGAAACTGAGTAAAACTGTAGATGAAACAAAAGCACTTTGACACCAGGGATGGATCCAGGCTGTGTATTTAACAGCACAGAGCTCAAGAGGAAGAAGCCAGGCAACATTTTCTGAGAAAGAAACGTTCTTGCTGTATGCCTGGTACCTTAATCCACTCCTTCCTTCTTTCTTTATAGCCCAGAGGAGCATAATTCAACATTAAAAATCCCCCTCCATTCCAAATACCTAAAGCAGCCTGTAAAAATGAAATCCAGAGTGCAGCGAGACCCTGCACAAACACGAGCAGTGCTGGAAAAGGAGCCACAATCCACAGGCTCTTTCTCATCACTCAGAAGGCCACAGAGCACTGTCACCCGTGCTGTGGAACCACTGAGAGGGCTCAGTCCTTCCAGCTGACGTTCCGAGCCCCCTGGAGCTCTGACAGCCAGCACTGACAGCTCTGCTCAGGCTGATGGGTCCTGGAGACCCTGGTGGTGGTGTCCTGGCTCAGGGCAGCTCGTGGTTTTGTTCCCATGGCCATCACCCGGTGCTGTGTTCCAGCTCCAGGTACTTGTAAGGCCTTTGCAAAGCCCGTGGCACTGGGATGAGGCTGTCCCTGTCCTCCGAGAGGCTCTTCTGCTGTGCCTCTTCCCAAGTAGGTAAAGTATGTGGGCAGCCCCTGCTGCTGACCCGCTGCAAGGAATCCTGTCACGTGCTAAGCTTTGTCAGAGCAACTTGAAAAGCTTTTCAGCTCTTTATTAACGTTTATAAACTGGTTTATTCTCCACGGCAGCGTTGCTGGGCAAGGTTTCTGCTTATTTTGGGTCCAGCAATGCTTCTCTGGATGAAAGCCTTTTGCAAGGTCTTGATCACCTTCAGTTTGATTTAAGGGATGAAATCAGTCTGTGACTAATTTTGAAACCAACTTAGAAGCAATAAAAATGTTTTGTCTTTGGGGGCTTTTTTTGCAGATAAAAGGAATCCTCTCAGCCAGATTGGCTGCACAGGCAGAGTGCACTGGCCGTGCTCCTGCAGCAGAGTCCTTGGCAAAGCAGGACTTGCTCTATCCACTCCTTTCTCCCCCTTCCTTTTGGAACCAGAGTTCTTTTCTTTTGGGAATCTGTTCTTGGCTCAGTGAGTGTCTCTACCCCCCTCTTCTCTCTCTTTTCAGTCTTGTTAGGAGTGCTGTATGAATTCTCAGACTCTCACTGTGCTCCTGACCTGCTGCTGTTCCAGCTGAAGGGCTTTTCTCTGCTGCAGTATCCTGCTTTACACACCCCCTCTCCCTTTGTCTCCCTGATGGCTGCACCTATCAGGTCTAGAATTTTGACTCTGTTTTGTGTGGTAGGTCAGGAAATAAGTCACAGTAAGGTGAAGGATGAAAAAAGGACTTAGATGATATGATAGAAATTATTTCCAACTGAGAAGAACACTTAAGGGACTGCTAGAAAATAAAGAGTTCAACTGGAAAGGAGACAACTTGAGAAACAGAGCTCAGAGAAACCATAGAGATGAATTTTGGCACATCTAACAGCAGACTAAATTCCACTAATTAAAATGTATTTGAGCTAATTAGTAGGATCAGAGTTGAATTAAGAACACTTTTAATAGCTTGGAGAAGAAAGATAATAAGAGAAGTGCCAATTTTTCAGAATGTTTGGAAAAGAAACATCCTCACACACACAGGGGTGCTGAGGTGTCCTGTGGGCAGTGCCCTGGGCACAGCCCAGGGCCGGGCAGGGGGAGGGGAATGTGAGAATGGCCTCAGATCCGGGAATTCTGCCAAACTCCTGGCTATTTGGGGCCAGTGAGGCCAACCCAAGGGCTCGCTGGAGTGAGGAGTGAAGGTCCCCAGCCCCTGCAGCAGCAGGCTCTGCACTCACCCAGCCGTAGCTTGCACCGAGGGGCTGCAGCCAGGGAGGCGTGCAGGGAGTACAGCTGGGAGACTGCAATGGGAGGGGAAAGGCAACGCCAGAGCTCCAGCTCATCACAGAAAAACAGGCTCGAGCTTCCCTGCCCCGCACTCCAGACCTGCTCGCTGTCTGATTCTGTTGCTGTGGCGTTCATAAAATCCCAGCATTTCAACGCAGCAAAGGGGAAACCTGGGACAGAACTGTGGCTTAATCAGGTGTTTGAAACTAAACCAGGGTCAGCGTTTCTGAAATCAGCCCAGTTACAGAATCACACAATCAGGTAGGTTGGAAAAGACCTCTAAGATCATCGAGTCCAACCTTTGCCCCATCTCCACCTTGTCAAATAGAGCTGAGGTGAGCCAGCCAAGCCGTTCCCCAGGGCTCAGCTGTCTCACCTGGCAGACTCAGCTTTGAAAATCTCCACCTCTGTTTGCAACATCTGCCCCTGTGCAGAGCCAGAGAGAGACCTGTGGAGTGCCAGGTGTGTTCACACTCAGCACTGGGGACCTGGACGCTCCGGGAAGGGCATGGCAGGCCGGCAAAGTCCAGTGGCACTGCAAGGCTGGGGAGCCACAGCCTGCAGGGAGCTGAGAGCAGGTGACTCAGCTGCTCCCACTGCAGAGTGACAGTGGTGCATCACACACAGAAATCACCACCTGTCCTTCAGCAAACAAATAAAAAACAACGGAGTTCTCCATTTATATTTATATTTTTAATTCCTGTACGAGCAGAATGTCCATTCCTTAAAAATAAGAACCAGACCAAAAATCCCAGCAGAAGCCAAACTTAGGCAATAAGCAGCAGCTCTTTGGAGACCTACCCACAACAAGGACCCACTCTTCCCCCATCACTTGCTCAGACATTTCTGTGCACACACAGCCAAAGGGAGAACAAAGGGAGCAGACCCAGCAATCAGCATCCTTGAGCAGCACAGACTGTCCTTGAAGGCTCCCAGCCTTGCTTGAGTTTCTAATGGCAACCACCAAAACTCTTCAGCTATGGCAGGCAGTGCCTCAATCCTTTTGTTGGGAGATGTTTGAAATCCTGCAAACTCTTTAAATGGCAACATCTTAGAAGTCCAGTCATCAGATAAAAAAATTTATATCTACATTTTCAGGGACTTTCCATTAACCGTTATCCTATAGAAAAGATATTGAATCTTGAATTACTGAGAGGAAATTCACTGTTAGAATTCCAAACATGTAAATGGAATCATAAAACTGAAAAAACAAAGAATATCACTAAACTGGAGAGGAAGGGGCAGACTTCTTGGCTTACACATTCTTTCTTACTCTTTTTCTTTTCATCCCCGTTTTACAGTAAAACAGCATCTTGTTTCAAATTTGATGGTCCCTGGGTACTAATAGGTTCTTTATTCCTGCAGTGCAATGTGATGTGGTTTTCCCCTAAAAGCTTTTAGTTAATGCTGCAATACTTTGTACTATTGCTGATTATTTTAACAACAGCAGAAACAATTCAGAGGAAAATAGAAGTAATTACAGAACCTGTCTTCTGCCTTCTTGGATTGATTTACAGTTAAACTTTGTCTGGGCAGTGTTCAGAGTAAAACCTCTCACAGCCTACACACCATTGTACAGAGAGACAAGGGGCAGAAGGTCGGGAGGCTCGACCCTTCCTGCATCCCATGGCTGGAGTGCTCTGGGATTGCCTGTGTTGCTGGAGTAACCATGTCCTCCTTGGGAAAATCCTGCTGCTCACGCTGGTAAGAGGCTCCAGTGCCCTGTTCATGTCCCTGGACAGGCAGTGCCAGCAGTGCCAGGAGGAGTCCAGCAGAGCCCAGCTCTGTCACACTGACACTGTCACACCAACACTGTCACACTGACACTCGGTCACACTGACACTGTCACACTGACACTCTGTCACATTGACATCTCATCTTTTCTTCACCGGTGCTGACCCCATCCCTGCTGTGCTTTTGGAGGGCTTTTGTGGGACAGTGAGAGCCTTATTCCCCCTGCCTGCTAATTCTGCTCTGCTCTGAGCACGGCTGGCTGCTCTTCAGCTGCCCAGAGCCAGGGAAGGAGACGTGTTTCAAACGAGTGCTACTTGTATTATTACCTCCTAGCTGCCAGTTAACACAGATGGGACATGCAGTGATTCCTGGGGGATTAACCAGCAGCTGGGCAGTTCCCTTGGAGCCATGTCACCCTCTCTTGGAGGCAGAGAGGGGCAGATGTTGGTGGAAATGCCCCTGAGGAGGCTGGAGGCAGTGGGGGATCGTGGGCCCCAACCAGCAGCCAGGGTCAGCAGCACAGCTCTGAAGCTGTGGGGGTGTTCATGGTTCGTTCAGGGCCTGGCTTTGGGAAGGGTTCCAAAGGGATGCAGCACTGCATGGGAATTCCCTCTGCTGCAGTGCCCACTGTACGAGTTCTGCTCCACACTCCTTACACCCCAGAACTGGCTGAGGGACAGAGGGTTGGGAAGCACTGACACAGCAAACCAAGTCAGTTTATTCAGACACTGAATTACAGGTGTGTCCCAACAGCTCCAGGTGTTTGCAGCACTGAAGAGCTCCAGCCCAGCACATGCCAGAGACAGCCCAGAGCTGGAGGGGAGGTCTGAAATGTTCTGAAGCTGGATGTACAAAGTATCCATGGACTCTTCTTCCTCTTCTCCAGTTTGGCAGAAAGCACAGCCCCAGCTGCAAGCCTTTACACACCTCCTGTAAGTTCCTGCAAAACATTTACATTTTTACATTGAGATCTTACATAAAAGTATATATTGAACCCTGTAGCCCTTCCAAAGTGATTCCAAAGTGCTGTTTAATCTGACTGTCACTTGTGGGCTTGTTATCAGGTTTGGGCACTGCTACACAAGTGCCTCGGTGATTTCACACTGTGACCTGGCTTTGTAGGATGGGTTAATTACTATGTTTACATTTCTTTCTTCTCTTAAATTATAGAGTTGATTTTACTTTTCTTATGATGGCAATTTTATTGTAAGGTTTTATTTCTCTTTTACTGTATATGAAACGGAACACCGAGGTGCAACCAAATTACTCTTGTAATTGCAGCACAGTGAATAAGTATGTGCAAGAGAATAATCTTGTAAAAGCTGATTACCTTGGTTATTAATAATTAGGATTTATGAGTTAAGTAATATGGAGCGGCTATATCCAATTCCTTGGCAATTTCATGTAGACAACTGAGAGACAAGTTTAGAAATAATCCAGTGTGAAATCCCAATTGACAACTGAACCAGCATCTTAGGGTCTGCCTGTGGCTTCTCCCTCTGCTTTGGCTGTTTGAAGCTGCAGTGGCAATTTGCAATTTTCTCTCATCTGTGGGACATAAAAATTTGCCCCAGGAGTCTCCAGCCCTCCACGTGCCAGGCACTTACCATACAACATCACTGCTGAGTCCAGGCTCTAATCAAAGCTTTTGGGATTGCTCTCTGGGTCAAGTTTCGGCAGAAATCAAGTTTGCATCTCGCAGGTGATGAAAGCCAAGGGCCCTGTCAGCGGGGGTGAGGTAACTTGCTCAGCCTAACAAAGCCTTCCCTGCTCCCCCCTGCAGAGCGTTTCCTGAGGGCCACTCACAGGTAAATGGCCTGAATGGTTCCCCCCCAGCTGCAGTGGCAGAGCTCTGGTGGAGGCCAGGACTCACACCGCAGGGATGTGCTGTGTCCTTCCGTGCCTCCTGGCCCAGCTCCAGACCTCTGTACTGCAGTCCCAGGCTGTGGAGCCAGAGCCTGGGCTCCAGCATCTCCAAATATTCCCGGTTTACTGTTCTGCCAGGGCAGAGGGGGTGTGTTCATCACACGGGAACAGAATCACGCCTAGATTTTGTTCTTTCATGCACTTGAGGGAAGCCTGACAAACAATTTGGCTTTGCAATGTAATACTAGGGAAGTATTTTAAATTTTATTTTATGTTCATGTCCAATGTGACACTTAGTGGAGCTAAATAATTATTCATGCTAAATGCTCCACATGCTCTGACAACATGGTTTTTAAAACACGGGGATTTTTTTTTTTCCCAATAGAAGCAGAGCAGATTTTAACTGCAAAGGAGCAGGCAGTGAAGCAAGGGCATGTTGTAATTATTACTGAATGTAATAGAACAGAAAAATGTCCGTGTCACTTCTGTCAGGGACTCTGCTGAGGCTGTCCCTTGTGGGGCACAGGGACCCTTGGCTGGGCTGCCAGATCATGTGTCCCATGATGGGAGAAGACAGGGCCTGTGCAGCTGCTGGCACAGGAATGCGAGCATGCTTTTGTTTTGCTTTGTAAGACCTAGTCTGTTCTCCTCTGACTGTGGTGACGTTATAACATGTATCAAAGCCACAGTTAAGTTTCACTATTTTTACAGACACAGTGTTTCGGGTTGATGTGTCAGAATTCCCAGCAGATTCCTGGTTCACGTCCTACTTGTTTACCACAAAGCTGCTCCTCTCCCAGCACTCCGGCACAGCGAGGCAGCCCGAGCCAGGCAGGTGCAACGTGTTCCTTAATGAGCGAGCAGGGGTGGGGGCAGAGGGGCCCGCGAGCCTGGGACGGTATGGTGCACAGCGAGCCGGGACACGGGGATGGCACCGCTGCACAGCGACCTGGGGCACGGGGATGGCACCGCTGCACAGCGAGCCGGGACACGGGGATGGCACCGCTGCACAGCGAGCTGGGACACGGGGATGGCACTGCTGCACAGCGACCTGGGGCACGGGGATGGCACCGCTGCACGGCGACCTGGGGCACGGGGATGGCACCGCTGCACAGCGAGCCGGGACACGGGGATGGCACTGCTGCACAGCGACCTGGGACACGGGGATGGCACTGCTGCACAGCGAGCTGGGACACGGGGATGGCACTGCTGCACAGCGACCTGGGACACGGGGATGGCACTGCTGCACGCGACCGCCGCCGTGGCCACGCGTCACGGGTAAATTCCAACCTTTTCCCCACGTGGAGGGTATGGCGGGTCCCGCAGCGGGACGGCCGGGGCTGTCGCTGCTGGGGACAGCGGGGCTGGAGCGGCGCTGCGCCCCAGCCAGCCCTGCCCGCGGCTTGGCCGCAACCCTGCGGTGACTCAGCCCGGCTCCGGGCCGGGCGGCACCGCGCTCACCCCGCGCCCTCGGGGCGGCACAGGCGGGACCCGCTCCTCCCGCTACCTGCGGGCAGGGGAGGGCCGGGCCCGCGGCCGCAGGGGCTGTGCCGGCGGCGGAAGCTCCGCCCGCCCCGGCCGAGCCGCAGGTGGGAGCGGCCCCGGGAGCGGCCCCGTGCGGGCGGTGCGAGCGGGGGCCGCTCTCCCGGCCCTCCCCCGCCCGGCCCGGCCCGGCCCGCGCTGGCCCCGCGCCCGCAGAGCGCTCCCCGCCCGCCTCCCTGGGCGAGCGGCGCCGGGCGGGCGGCGATGGACGGGCAGCGCCGGGCCGGCCCCGCCGCGCCGCGCTGGAGGAGGCGGGCGACCCCCCGGCCGCAGCCCCTCGCCTGGAGCAAGCCCCGGCCGCAGTCGTACCAGAGCCCCAGCGGGCTGCTCGTCACCGACTTCCCCGTGGAGGACAGGTGCGCCTTCCCCGTGACCCAGCCCGCCGGCACCGGCAGCCCCGGCATGGGATCCGTGTCCAACGGCACCGTGCGGCCGCCGCGCTCGCCCGGGCTGTCCCCTGAGCGCTCCCGGCTGCTCGCCCTGGCTCCGGACAGCCCCGTCGGTTCGACCGCCAACGGCACCGTGCCCGCCCCGGGAAGCGGGCAGGGCCGCCGGGCCCGGCCGCCCAGGACTGCGGGGCTGGCCCCGCACCAGGACCGCATCGTGTTCGCGGCCAGCGCCCAGCCCGCGCCGTGCGGCCGGGCCACCGAGCCCCCAGGGGTACCGGGAGGATCCCCCGGGATCGGCCGGGCCGCCGAGCCCCCAGGGGTACCGGGAGGATCCCCCGGGATCGGCCGGGCCGCCGAGCCCCCCGGGGTACCGGGAGGATCCCCCGGGATCGGCCGGGCCGCCGAGCCCCCGAGGGAATCCCCCGGGATCGGCCGGGCTGAGCCGCCGGAGGGATCCCCCGGGATCGGCCGGGCTGAGCCGCCGGAGGGATCCCCCGGGATCGGCCGGGCTGAGCCGCCGGAGGGATCCCCCGGGATCGGCCGGGCTGAGGTGCTGGGGGATCCCCCCGCGGAGCCCCCCGCGCTGCTGAGCACGCACAGCCCCGCGGCGCGCAAGGTGGGCTCGCAGCAGCTGATCCCGCTCAGCCTGGCCGAGAGCCGGCCCGCGGGCCGGGCCCAGGACCACGACCGGCTGCTGAAGGCTCGGAGCCTGGTGGAGACCCCCCGGCTGCCCCCGGGCAGCGACGCTGAGGAAGAGCCCGAGGGCGGCCCGGGCAGCCCGGGGACGCTGCGGCGAGGGCTCCGCTCCACGTCCTACCGCCGGGCCGTGGTGAGCGGCGTGGACCTGGACGGCTCCGCCAACTGCAAGAAGAAGAACAGAATGTCCCAGCCCATCCTGAAAGCCGTGGTCGAGGACAAAGAGAAGTTTTCGAGCCTGGGCAGGATAAAGGTGAGGTGCGCTGGGCGGTGATGCTGCGGCTCCGCAGGAGCGTGATTTGCTGACTGTACGTTTTTTTCAGTTTGCTTTTTGCTAACACAAAACTTCTCGTAGTTACTGCTGTTTAGTTAATGCTGTTTTCTAAGCGAGGTGTTGGGAGGGACACGATTCTGTTTGAATCCGAGCAGCTCAGCACTTTGCTCTGGCTCGCGTTTCCTGCTGGATTCCCCAGCTCACGGAGGGCTGCTCTCACAACCGAACTCATGGCTTAAAACCCGCTTCCCAGAAAGGAATAAACAGGAAAAAATGAGGCATTGTCCTAATAAACTCTGCCTGCTAGAGTAGAGACAGAAAAATTAACTTCCTCCTGCTCTCCCCTATCTGAGACATCACTTCTAAATTACTTGTAAAAGTCACTGTGTGGTTTTTAAATCGATAGAGACCACTTCCGTTATCCTTGCAATTTTAATGTTTGCAAGTAAAAGCAGAATGCCTGCTTTTAAATCTTGGTTGTATCCCTTGGGAGAAGTAGTATATTTGAATTGCATGTTAATGCATTAAAAGTAAGTTATAAAGACTTACTGAAAATACTCTTTTGCTTGAACATATAGTGTAACATTGTATTTCCTTATTTTTAAATAGAATTTGTTACTTTATGAAATACGTTCATAGAGATCTGTGGAGTGTTTGGAATTGTGTAATAAAGGATACCAGGCTAAGGGCTGATGCTCTAGCTATCAAAAGTGATTATTAGCTTTATGACAGTTTTCAGACAAACTCAAAATTACGGTAATTGAAGCTTTTGTGAAAATGCTACAAGTGGTGAAACAGGACTTGATCAAATTGTGAGCAACTGCAGAGTAGGAAGTGATTTGAACAGTAAGTTATGTTTAGAACAGGAGGATGTCACAGTGTCCTGTCCTGACACACAGAGCTCTCTGCCAGTAGTGTTTTATTAATCTCTTAGCCCATAGGACTTCTTGCACCAGAACAGCTGTTTTATTTCAGAGGTTTGTTTTGCTCTCAAAACCTTCGCTTACAAAGTACTTACAGTGGGTGTTGTTTGCAGAGTGTGGAAGGGCAGCCACTCAGTCCTGGGCCCTGTGGCCTCCTAGGAAAGCCCCGAGACAGTGGGATGAGGTGCAAATTCACTGAACCCCTCTCAAGCCAGTATTAATGTGCTTCTGAAACACAGGGAAAATGAAGCATTTGGGAAAAACACACATAAACAACACATGAGAGAAATGAAACTAGAGTAGCTTTTCACTTGCTGTGGTGAAAGAGTTGTTTTTGTTGAACTCCTGTCCAACATCCAGAGTTTACGGGTTAGGGCCTGTTGATTTGGTGCCTAAGTATTGAACAAAACAAGTTCTTGTTGCTGTGGTTCTTTTGCACTGTCTTTCTAACCCAGCTCTCTCTCATTTCTGTTAAAACTGCAGAAGATGCTGAAAGGCCAAGGGACATTCGATGGGGAAGGTAAGCCCTGTTCTGTACAGACTGGCTAATCACTCTGTCCCCAGGGAAATGAACTTCAGGGTCGGTTTTCACATTTCCTTCCTATGAAGTCAAAGACTAAGTACCTCGCTTTTCAATGAACCGACTGAATTATTGGCCCTAAACATACTTTAGGGATATTTTAAAGACTATAAAATGGCAGGCTAAAAATGGAGGTTTATGTGAGGGGTTTCTTTTCCACATGACCTCCTGTCCGTCCCAGAAGATGAGCTCTTGGATGTGTCTGTCTCAGTGCTGACAGTTCTGTACAGTTCCTTGGGGGGTGATGGCCCCTCCAGGTGGGACTGCCTTGGTGCCTGCTCCCTGGGGCTCTGCACAGGTGCAGGACATTGTGGATCACTGCCAGGTTTGGGGTCACCCCTGCAGCACACACCTGAGTCGTTATGCTCTGAGCTGCTGGGTCACACAGCTGTTTCTCTCCTTTCCTCAAGTGCTGAGGTGAATCCTTTGACTCTGTCATCCTTTTCCTTTTATGCTACCTTGGCTTCAAGTTTAAGTGCCAGAAAAACATTGTCCATGTATTAGCATTTTTGTGGTACTTATTAATTCTGGGCTTTGCCAAGTTTGCTGCTTTTCCCAATATTTCAACAAGAAAAAACATCTTTCCTAGCTATGAGCTATGGAAGTTTTATTGTAATAACTGCTACTCACTTGGCTTTTCTCTGCTTAATGCCTCCTTGAGCTCATCTCAGCTGCTGTGTTACCTTCCACTTTTCCCCTTTTAGGGCAAGATTGGATGTTATCCAAAGCTTGGCCCATCTAAAAGTACCTTCAGAGCCCGCTTGCTTAACGGCTTAATCCACCTGTGGGTCATTGTGGTGTTGGATTTCTCTGTCCTTTCTGTCTGCTGTTGCACAGGGTGTGTGAGCAGGGAGGTTGGGAACTGGAGAGGGTGTGCTCCACACCTGTGGTTCATTGCCACTGATAGTACTGGATTAATGAGGACAGAACTCAGTCTATTTTGTCTTAAGGTTCATAGGCCTTGTGCTTACTCAGGAAAGCTTTGAATTTTGTATTTGGAATAGTTCTGACCTTAATTCTGAAACTGGGATCATTTCCTTAGCTTAGGGAAATGCCAGGACATTACTTAAAGCTGACAGAGAGGTGGTCACAGGCAGTGGCCTTGTGGTGGTCCTGAAGATGAAATAGCTAGACCTCCAGATCAGTGACTGATCCACTGACCCACAGTCCTGTTTTCTAATTGCTGGCTAATTGTGAAATAGGGTACAGCAAACCAAGGAAGAAAAAATCGTTTTCTGTTTTTTTCTTGACAAAGGCCACATCTGTTCTTTAATGCTGTCCGTGAGGATCTTTGGGAGCGGTACAGTGACCCATTGTCACTGTACTGCACCATTGTCCAGCCCAAATCAGATGCTATCTTTGTCTGGTGGAGTGGGGAGGCCACAGTGACACTTTGCTTTCTTTCATTGTTTAATTGTTACTTATAATTCTTAAGAGAGCAACTAAACCAACTTTCTAGCGCTGACTGACACACTGCTGTTGTTTGACAGAAAATGCTGTGTTATATCAGAACTATAAGGAAAAAGCTCTGGACATAGATTCTGATGAGGAGTCTGAGCCCCGGGAGCAGAAAGCGGATGACAAGGTTGTTTTCCAGTACAAGCCCCTGAGGTCCACGTGGAGTCAGCTCTCTGTGGTGAGTGTGTGACCCTGGTATGGCCAGAGACAGAGCTCAGGGTGGGCTCAGGCAAAGGCTTCTTACTTGCTGCTGCAGTTTTTGGCTGGAGTTTTTCATCTTCCTTTTCATTTCATAAGAACAATATGGGAGTCCTGAGCAGCTGCTGGTCTTTGTCTCCCATAAAAAGCAGTGAAACCGAGAGGGTTCACTTTGGGGTCCTGTGTTTGGCCAAGACACAACTTCACTGATTGGTTAAAAACAAAGTGAGTTCACTGTAAGGGTGAATTAGACTGAAGTAAAGTTAGTTACAAACAAGCTGCTGCTGAATTGTTCTAAGTCACTCCACGCCAGCTCTTAAGTTGACTTGAGTGCAGATGTTTAATGGAAGCCATTCTGAAAGCAGAGTGTTGTGCTGGAGGTGCTCTGCTGTCCCAGCACAGGCTGGGAAGCATCTGCAGGGGCTTTGCCTTAGTGGCATTGTTAAACAAAGTAAATTTAGCTGCTTTAATCAGTACTGCAGTCTCGCTGCCTTCCCTGCTAAGAAGCTGACAAATTACTGATAACAGTTGATATTTTTACAGGGTTTTGCCCTACACATGATTTTGAGACTAAAGACATTGTAAAAATTCGGTGTTTCTGGGGTTCATTTTATCCTTTGATCGTTTCTGTGGCTTCTGGAGGGATATCCCCAAAATGAAGGCTTTGGGGTTGTTTTTTGGTTTTCGTTTATGCAACTTGTAGAATGTTGTGAATCCTCATCTCTGCCATGAGGGGGATGATGCCCTGACATGATCACCTGGAGTGTTGGGGTTGCTGGCTGTCCATGTCCTGTGCATATTCCAGTAAATGAGTGATCAAGCCTCAGGGAGATCCCCTCAGGGTCTTCAGATGGTCTGATTAGCAGAGCTGTCTTACAGATACTGGTGACCTTTTGCAGTGTAAGGGATTGAAACATGAATCCCCCTGATTCAGTGATTATAAGGAAGGCAAGACAATGTGGTTTTGAAAAGATTTGCTCTAAATTTTTTTTCAACAAATCAGATACTTTGAAATATAGTTCATTTGCTCAGTGTTTCAAGAAAATTTTGTGAAGAAAGAAAAGTCAAATTGTTTTTTCTGCCTTCTGGGCAAACTAGCAGTTAAGTGTTCACCCTCTGTATGTGGTTTACAAGGTTGGAAGTGGGAGCTCGAGGGAAAAGGTGGTGCAGGGAGAAAACAAGGTCTGGGAATCTCTCAGTGACCGTGGTTCTAACTCTGGAAAAGTTCCATGCTGTCAGTGGGTGTTAAAACGTGACAAAGTGAGTCTGGAGTTGTAGCAGGAAGTCAGCTGGAAAATGTCTGTCCTGGGTTTCAGCATGTGTTAGGGAAGGGGGAGAATAATGGTTCTGGTGTTTGCTAGCAGAGCCTGTGCTGGGAGGTGGAGGGGAGATGGCAGAGGGAACCCCTCTCTCTGCAGGAGGTTTCCTTGCCTGGGCTCTGTTGGAGGACTGGTGAACTTCAGGCATGGCATTGTCAAAATCTCTATGATAATAGCAATAAAAAGGGTGTTCCTGCCTTCCTGCAGTGTACACACACACACGTGGAACTGAGAGATCTTGGTTGTGGTAGTTTTAGAGAAGCCTTCCAGTGCATCCAGAAAAGGTGCTGCTGTACCTCCCAGTGCCATTGCACTTCCTCGGGAGTGCTCTGAGGCTTTCAGGTTGCTGATTGAAAGGGACTTCAATGGTTTAATAGAAAGGCATCTAATGAGTTCTTGCTCGGTGTCCAGAAGTGTCTACTTGTGGTGCCGTGGGGATCTGTGACTTGTGTTCCAAAGAAAACTGCTCCAGCACTGGAATGTTGATGTTATTTTCATAAGCACTCACCTGTGAGTCTCTGCTTTGGTGTGTGTGCAGAAAGTGTGGCACCTCTTACCCTGCTGCCTTCTTTATTCCTGAGCCTGCTGTCAGCTGTGCTGGGCAGCAATAAAATGAGGAATAATATATCCTGTAGCATTCCAGGGAACAGGTGGAGTAAGGAGAGAAAGCTGCTGCAGATGGAGCTTTGGGAGAAGACTGAGGGAAGTGGGAGGAGGGCAGTGTGTGTGAGATCTGTGGCCATGTCTCTGCTCCACAAAGGGTGTGTTCCTCGGGTGAAGTGCTGGGGCTCTTTGCCTTCCCTTCCCCTGTTGTCCCTCCTGATTTGGGCTCCTGGGTTTAACACTGTGGGAATTGCAGAAGCCAGGCCATCCTTGGGCTTCCCTTTCCGGGTCTTTGGACTTTTGGTTTTGGACATTCTCCTGTTAAAGGACACAATGTGTGTGTGCTTTGCCCCAGGAAGGAATAACCTTGGTGCCTGCCTTTGTGGCAGCGCTGCTGGGTTTGTGTCTGGGGAGAGTTTTTAATGACATGGTACAATTCTTTCCATAAGTCAAACACAGACATGCTTTTGATTTCTGCTGGTTCATTGCTGTCCCTGCAGTGGACAGATTGTTTAGCTGCAATGTTATGATAGTCCTGTATTATTTTTAAGATCACATTTCCCCCCGAGATTTTAAAAATATCGCTATATTTCCTTTGCAGGTGAAGAGGAATGGATTGTCAGAAGCCATCAGCCAGGAGGAGAGGAAGAGACAGGAGGTATCTCCCAGTACCCTGTGCTTGGGGCTGGTTGCTGAGGGCTGCTCTGTTGACAAGGAGAGTCATTGCTTGGCTCCCTGCCCTGGGGTGAAGTGTCCCCTGTCCCCAGGGAGAATAAATACACAAACCCTGTGTTGCTGAGGTGCTGTGTCCCTGCCAGGAGGTTCCTGGGCCCTCTCCCTGCAGCAGGGCCAGCCTGGCAGCAGCACAGTCACTGCTGTGCCAGGGAAGGTGTGACATTAACCCCGAGATCACACAGGGAGGAGGTGGCACAGGAATTTTTAAAGGCAATGAGGAACAAAGAGCAGCTTTTCCAAAGGCCCTGAGTTGTAACTAACCCTGTTGGACATGTGAGCACTGTGTCCCTGCTGTGACCTGTGTCCCTGTCCCTGACAGCAGTGGCTCTGCTGGCAGCTTGTCACCCAGGCATTCACCTATTCTCTCTGTCTCCTTCCCCTGTGCTCCTTTTGTCCTCTCCATCCACTTTCCTCTTCTCCTTTGCTCCCTGTGTCCACTTCATCTGCTTTCCCCTCCTTCCTCACCTACAGGGGCTATTTCAGAGGGGAGGAGAGGTGTTGAAAGCATAGCCTGGCCTAGCCAAGTGTATTCCTGCAGTTCCTGAGGTATGTCCATGGGCAGGGAAAAACAAGGCTCTTGGAGCAGAAACACTGTGGCATTGGTACCTGCCCTGGGAATTCATCCCCCTGTCTGCATTCCACTTCAGGACATGCCTCGGCCTCCTCCTGCTGGGAAGCTTTTGGGAAGCTTTGGAGACACAGGGCACTGATTTCAGTCCTGCCTTTTAAGAACCTTTAGTCTGGGTTTCCTGAAGCCATACTCACAGCCCAGTCATACTTGCATCTTTTCAAAGAGAACAAGTTCTTTGGATGCCTCTTAAATGTAAAGTCTTTAATGCTACCAAAAATGTTTTCAAACCCCTGAGGGTTTTTTATTTGAGTATTAGTGGCCAAGTCTTTCAGAGGGAGCTTCATATTCTTAAGCTGTAGTTGTATTACCAGGCTGTGCTTTTGCTGTATTTCTTTTAAACTGCCTTTTGTTAATTATTCTTTATATTGTCTTTAAACTGCTTTTAGAACCTATTAGATTATTTTATAATTGTACCATAATACATTATCACTGCAGAAAAATTTATTTATTTATTTTCTGCCTTGATTAATGTCCATGACTCATACACATCCCACTTTTCAGAACCCATCAGTGAGATGGGTCTGTGCATCTTTTGGCTAAAGAAAATATGTCATAGGTTGGAACTAAAATTATTTTCAGCAGATCTTCTTTCCTTGCACGCTGAAACTCTGTGTTTGTGTGTGTGTACAAAGTGCAGTGTGCCCCTGGCCTCTTGAGAGTGTTCCTGTCCATTGGGGTTGAACATCTGCTGACCTTGATATCGTGGCAATGAACCACAGTCTGGCTGCAAGTGCCATTCAGGAACTCAGCATTGCCTGGAACTGCCACCCAGCCCCTGGGTGTGCTGGGGTTCCTGTGTGTCACTCAGGATTGCTTCTTACGCCCTCTTGATTTTTTATGCTCCAGAATGTGTTTGGGTCATGGTGAGATGATGCTCTCTCCCTTCCTGACACTTTAGAAGCAAACTGTCTTTCTTTGTCCCATTTATTTAATTTATTGTTCCCAAACTGGGAAGAAGCCCATGGGGGACCTCGTGCCTCCAGCCTCACCCCTATGCTGTTGTGTTTGAGTATTTCTCCTTTGGTTTTAGAGGAGTTAGTAGCAGATAACTAATGAAATGAGGGATGCAAGTATCAACATTGGTTATATTGAGAACTGTCAAGTTGAGTTACCTGTGTAACTTCAGACAGCTGTAAATGTCTGAAAGGTCAATGGGTTTTTGTGTCAGAAATGAAAACTTCCAGTGGAACAAGTGCATGGATTTCACAGTCAGAGAGTCCATCCCCAGTTTGCTTTGTGTGCCAGCTGGTGGGAGGAGCAGTGGCCCCTCTGGGAGTGCAGGGTGATGGGTCAGAGGGGGCAGGGCCATGCTGGAGCTGTGCCTGTGCCATGCCTGGTCACTACCCAGCCAGGGGACAGTGACTGCCACCCCCTGTCCTGAGCCTGATCCTGGTGCTGGAGGGACCCAGGGTGTGGGTGCTGACCCAGCCCTGGCTCCAGGGCCCCTCCCCAGTCAGGAACTCAGCAGCTGCTGTTCAGAAAGAGCAAAGGCACCCAGGGCCGGGGCAGCAGTCGTGGGACTGAGGGGAACCTTCCAGACAGAGCACAGGAATGGACGTGTTTACAACCAAAACGGAACCCCAAGAAACAAACACCAAACACCCTCAAACCCACCTCTCAGGAGTAGGAATGGGCAATGGTCACACTTGGTCTTGAGTTGTCTTCAAACCCTCTTGCAGTTGCATTGAAAACTCTGAATATAGACTTCTTCAAAAAGTCCTTTTTTCTAGTGTTAAATCACTAGATTCTAAGTAAATGATGCAGCTATCATAGAAGGGAACATTTATTTCATAATCTGTAGTTTGCATGCAAAAACTTTGCTTTGCATCCCTCCTCAACATTGCTTTTTTCTTAAGAAAAGAAAGCCCCATCACCAGTAAGTCTTTTCTTTCTCCCCTCTACTTTGCAGGCAATATTTGAAGTGATCTCTTCTGAGCATTCTTACTTGCTGAGCTTGGAGATTCTGATCCGGATGTTTAAAAATTCCAGGGAACTGAGCCTCACAATGACCAAAACAGAGAGCCACCACCTCTTCTCCAACATCACCGATGTTTACGAGGCAAGCAAAAAGTAAGTGCAGCACTTCTGCATTTAAAAGAATTACACATCTCTAGCATCAAAGCAGGTTTCTTACTGGGAGCTGAAGTAACCATTTGACTGGTGACCATTTGTTCCAAGGCTTGTGAAGTCCAGCATGTGTCCTGGTGAAGGCAGTGAGTGCTCTCAGCTGTAGCTCTGGGCAGCTTTCCATGGACCTCTTTACCTGTGGAACACAGGAGTGTTGGCCTGCTTTCACAAAGGGGGCTCAGGGTTGAATAAGGAATCTGAATATTTTTACTTTGTGCCCCCTTCTTTTGTCTCCTGTGTAGAAATTGTCCTTCTTGTAGAAACTGTGATTTTGAAATCTGAATTCTTTAGCATTAAACCCTCACGTACCTTTGTGGAACCTGTGAAGTTTCATGTTCCCAGTTGTGGTAAAGTCCTTTATAGCATTTTCTCTGAAGGCCCATAAAGTCTGTGGGATTTGGCAGCAGTTTGGCTTTGTCTTCTGAAGTTTTTGGAGTACCAAGGTTTTGTGCTGTGGATGTAGCTGGGAGAGAGGCTGATGTGTTGTGCCAGGTGCAAACCCAGCTGAGGAGCTGCAGAACAGGCTTGGGACTTGGCTGGGGCACCTTCCCTGTGCCCGTTCCCTCTGCTCTCTCTCTTATGGTTGGGGTCTTGTGGCAGGAGCTGGGGGCTGTGGGACCCCACCTCGGGAGTGGGTTGTACCCCAGCAGGGGTGGCAGGGAATGCAGATCATCAAAGTCCGTGTTTTCAAGGAAAAGTACTTTTTAAAGGCTTCTCCTTACATGAAGTGTGTGCTGTAAAAGGAAAGTACGATGGGGGTGGGGAGAGCAATATTTTTAGGGGAACTCTTAAAACCCTTTTGATTAATGGTCTTCAAAGGAAGTGGGAGGGGGAGAAGCAAAAAAAAAATATGGAAAGCATGGAAAAATACCACACTAGCCTAGAATTATAATCTCATTCTTTCTTGTCTGTAAAGTCTGATGGTTTAAGAACTTGGCTTCTTTTATAACTTGGAGTAAAAACAGAAGTTGTAACTCCTTTTTACGCTTAAATGAAAACATATTTTCTTTGCTGAATTATACAATACTGTTAAACTGTAACAAAACTTTGTGCTGACTTTGACCAATGTCATTTGTGTAAATAATGGAAGGGATTTTAAACCAGAAGCCTCTTTTTTGATATCTTCAAACTATCTCTTTCCATTTTCAAGGTCCCTCAAGGTAACAAAATCTATCCTTTTTCTATAAAAATGAGCATCTCTGCCATTCTGCTGTATTTTAAACAGCCTGTGTTTAAAACCAGAAAACCTGAGTATGGATGTAGTTACCAGTGGCTTTGGTTGCACAGGCAAAGGTTTGGTGAGCTGATAAAAATACTTTATGAAAACCTTTAGTCAAAATTGCTTCAAGCTTCTATCTAGGAACTTTGGCTTGGAACACGTTTAATGGAGACTCTCCAGAAGCACCAGGATAGATAGGCCTGTGGTGCATGGCAGGGCCATTCCTGGGGGAACAAAGCTGCCTTTGTTGGGAGCAGAATGCAGACAGCAGAGTCCCTGCTCCTGGGAGCTCACTGGAATGTCTAACAAAGACAGTGGAGCTGAAGAATTTGGGCAGCACTCACTGGGTGTGTTTGTGGAAACCTCTGGGAAGGTGGCTTTGGAAAGCTTAAATCTTTCCTGGTGTCTTTGCCTGTGTGGGAGATGTGGGAGCTCAGGAGTGCTGGAACTGAACTCCCACAGGTGCAGGGGAGCTCTTGGGCTGGGCTGGGGGGTGCCCTGGGGCAGCTCAGTGAGGAATGGGCTGAGCACTGAGAAATCACTTGTCAGGATGTGGGGCAGGAGAGGTCACAGCTCCCCAGGAGCCTCTCTGGGCAAAGAGCAGTCCCAGGGAAATCAGGGAAATGTCTTGAGGAACGATTGGTCTGGCAGACCTAAGAGAAAGGAAAGCCTTAGCATTTGTGCCTCTCTGCCATCAGGACAGCAAAAGGCAAAATACTTCTGTGGCCTCAGATCTGCACTGGCAGAAAAAGACACTAACAAAAGGATCTGGAAAGGCTCTGTTTGTGAGCTCTGCCTTGATTTCTTTAGTGTGTGTTTGTGAGGGAGGTTTACAGCTTGTCTGAGTACCCTAATTCAATTTTAAATGTGTGAATATATGTTAGGAACCAGGTGAGCTTCCTCACAGCACTTCTTAGCACAAAATAGACCAACTGTGTTTATCTGGGTGTTCCTTTAGCAGTAAAGTGGGTGGAGGGTGAGCAGTTCCTGGGACTCCAGTCTCAGCTTTCCTTGGGCACAGCCTGATGCAGAGGAAGCAGCAGCTTCTCTTGGCTGTGTCTGAGCCAGGTCAGCCTGCTTTGAGATCTGCACAACGAAAGTGCAGCTTTGAGGAGGCACCGAGGTGGTGTAAGCCTGGATGTTTCTTTGAAACAACATAAGAGCAAGATGAGGGAAATCAGATTCTGTCCCGTGATGCTGTTTGACTTTCACTTAATTGGATGTAACTTCAACCAGAAAAGTTCTGCAATTAACAGAAACAGATTCTTTAAATAAATTCTTCTGGTATTCAGCAAAAAAAGCATCACACAGCACAGCTAATTCCTAGTTGGTTGAATTGAATTTAATCACTCCATCCCTCAGTCCTGAGATGTGAGAGAATACATCCTAAATTTATAAGTGAAAGGGTTTATGGTGTGTCTGATTCACTGATTGTATCTAGGAGTTAGCAGATTGGATGTGAAAAACCTCAACCTTTGATTCCAACTTCAGTGCATGATTTCCTTGTAGCACATGTTGGGGGGTGGACTTGAGGGTGCTGCTCCTCTCTGCCCCTCTATTCCCTTTTTCCTTTTTCTTTTACAAGTTTTGTGCCATCCCAGATTTTTACAAGCGTTACAGTGACTGTGTCTGATGTCATTGATGAAGCACCAGATAAATTCTAAAAGTGGAAGTTGTGGCCCAGCAGGGTCCAACACCTTGTCAGGGTGCCATAACCCAGCAGGAAACGCTGGATTTCCTCATTTCCTGAGCACAGTAAATTGGCAGCAGTGGGAGGTTCTCCCAGCTGTAAATATGTCTGAGCAGAGAGTGAGGAATCCCAGTTCCTGGTGGGCAGGGGTGGGAATCTGTTGTGGTTCGTGAGAAATTGCAGACTCTGACTTGGAGGCTCTCTTTTATTTCACTTTTTATTTGGTTTTTTACCTTCTTGGAGCCCAGTGACACTGGAGGCAGCTCTTGCCCTCAGTGTTTGTCCCTGGAGCTCTGGGAGCAGTGAGTGGGATGTGCCCCTTGGGGTGGTCCCGACACTCAGCCCAAATCCACAGCACAAGGCAGTGAGAATTTGAAATATGCTGTGCTTTGAGAGGGTGGTGGGGGCAGAGGGTGCTGAGGACTCTGCCTTTCAGAGGTGATAAGGCTGTTAAAAAGCACCCCTGAGAGGGGAAGAGAAGGGGGAAGCTGAGGGAAGGGGGGCTGCAGTAGGGGGGGTGGTGTCTCTTTGTTTTCCATTAAATGCCTACACAAACATCAACCAGTCCAGGAGCAGTTACTGTGTCCAAACTTAGCAAAACCAACCAAAATCCAAAATGGGACAAAAACCCCTGGATTGTTCTGACTCTGGGACTGACCCAGTGGGGGCCTGGCAGCCACTCAGTGCAGCAGCTGCCGCTGGAAAATGCCTTGACTGAGTTAACCCCTGTTCCTCCACGTGTGGGGGAGCAGCTGCTGTTTGTCCTGCTCTCCTCTCAGGTTTGAGGTGTGTTTGCAGACCAGACTGTGGAGAACATCAGTGGCACACTTGAAAAAAGGTGACAAATTTGAAGAGCCTCTCTTGGTGATGAGAAAATGGAGTAAATGGCTGAAATGAAATAAAACAGGTTTCAAAATATTTGAGTTTGATGTAGGATCACGTGTTCCAAGTATTTGCTTAATGTTTTCTGTGCTATATGAGAATTTTTAATGAGCTCGTTGACTCCAGGGAGCTGAGGATTCCTGCAGTGAATCCTGATGTTCAAAGGCCGTGGCCAGGGCTGCTGAGAGGTTGTCAGCAGCTTTGGGTGTGTGAGGATTGCACTGGTTGTGTTGTGGGGGGACTGTGGGGACCTGCAGAGCTGGTCTGTGTGAGCTCTTATCCCCAAACAGTGAGAGGTTTCTGGTGAGTGTCGTGAAAATCAGGGCTCATGCTGTGGGAAAGTTAGGAGTGCCAAAAGCAGTGGGAAGCTTCCAGAGGCCAGAGAGGCTTCCACGTGGGACAGCAAGCATGGTGAGGGGAGGAGCCCGCTGAGGATTTTGGGCTCTGTGTCCGTTTTCAGTGTTTGGTTCTGGGGTGGGTTGGGGGATGTGGAACGTGAGCACCGTGTCCCCCTCTGCCAGCCATGGCTTTGTCCTGGCTCAGCAGTCACACAGACCTTGGTCTCACTGAGCACTTCTGGTGTTGTGCTGCCTTTAATTGCAAGAGGAAATGTGTTAATGTGCGTTTGAAGTAGTTTCATTTGTTTTCCAACCCCATTTCTGGAAATTCTGGTCTGACAGCTCAGTTTGGGTTCTGGCACTGGGAGAGTGGGAAGGGCCTCTGCCAACGCTGCTGCTGAGCTGCCAGGGGACAGCAGCCCCTGGGTTTGTGTCCTGTCAGGACTTCCCCCGCTGCCCTGCCAAAGGAGGGACGATCTCACCCTGTCACCAGTTCCAGCTGTCATTCATTTGCAAAGTCCCGGGTTGTGGCAGGTGAAGTGGGAAATGCCGTGAGAGAGGGATGCCGTTTCCTTGTCAAAGTGAGCAGCCCTTTTCCTCCTCCCAGGTTCCTTGAAGAGCTGGAAGCGAGGCACCAGAACAACATCTTCATCGACGACATCAGCGACATCGTGGAGAAGCACGCGGCGTCCACGTTCGACCCCTACGTGAAGTACTGCACCAACGAGGTGTACCAGCAGCGCACGCTGCAGAGGCTGCTGTGAGCTCTGGGGGCTGCCAAACCACGCCGGGGAGGGAGGGGACGCTCTGGAGTTTGGTGCAGAGCCTGTGGCTCCCAGCCTGTGCTGACAGGCTGAGCTGTCCCTGCACGCTCCTCCAAGGGGATGGGCAGTGGGAGCTCTCTGGGCTGCACAGCCCGGCCCTGCCCGTGGTCACGGGGCAGTTCCCTCTCCTGCACGGGCTCAGTGTCCCAGGGGCTTCCCTGAGTCTGCCCTCGTGGCCAGGGATGGCAGCGCCTGAGTTTGATGGCAGTGCTGGGCTTAGGTGATCCAGCTCCTGCAAATCACACTTCCCTGCAATGAAACCAGGATTTCTGTGAGATCTAGCCACTTGCACAATTGTTTGGTAGAACACACCATTTAATCCTCTCCCTCTTTCCCCTTAGAGCCACGAATCCAGCGTTTAAGGAGGTGCTGTCCCGGATCGAGTCCCATGAGGATTGCAGGAATTTGCCCATGATCTCCTTCCTCATCCTTCCTATGCAGAGAGTCACTCGTCTCCCCTTACTGATGGATGTGAGAACAACTATTTCTCTATTTTTCCTTGACATGTTCCTTCAGTGTTAACGTGCTCTCCTACTCAATTCCTGGTTCATTCCAGTCTCTCTGTATCTTCTCCCTTATGCCAGTCCAGGGCTGCACGTCCTGTGGATTGTGGAGTCCTGCTGCACTTGTTTGCTGACTGTGGCTGGTCCCTCCTGCTCCTGACCCCCATTCACAAGTTAAAGATTTGGACATTCTAATAGGAAAATTGGACACTAAAGGTCACAATCATTTTGAAAGCAAGGAGGCTCCAGCACAGAAACTCTGTGTAGTGGAACTCCATTCCCAAAGGATGAGCTCCATTCCCGAGGGCAGGGCAGCTGTGTGTGGGTGGCACTGAGCTGTCCCTCCCTGTGCAGGGACTGTGGAGCCTGGGACTGTGATGGGAGCACCAGGGAGTGTTTGTACACAGTTCACACCAGGGCTCGTGGTGTGTCAGGTGAAGTGCCAGAACCAGAGGAGGAGCTGGACCACCCAGCTGTGGCCCAGGCTCAGAGTCCAGCTCTGGTAGGAGCCAGAGGCAGGACTGGTGATTTGGTTCTGTAGATTTGCAAATTGGGCACTGATTAATTTGATCACCTGGGCAGTTCATTTGTGGACTCTGAGTTCTCTGTGAGTTGCAATCTGTGCTGCTTGCTCCTCTGAAGTAACTCATGTTTTATTTCAGACCATTTGCCAGAAAACTCCCAAGGATTCAGCAAAATATGAGAACTGCAAGCAGGCTCTGAAAGAAGTCAGCAAGGTATGTTCTTAAGTGCTGAAATTTTTCTCTGCAGAATTTTTCCTGCTTTGACTGTTTTCCTTCCTGACTCTCCTGCTGGGGCTGGGCGTTACCGTGGCCCTTGAACATTCCTGTGCACTGTGAGGGAAAAGGGATGCTTTTCATGCAATAATAATGCAGGTGGGAGGAGCACTGAGGCATAAAAACTCCACACTGCTGTATTTAGGAAGGGCCCCTGGGGATGGGTTTTACACCAGAATTACTGGTTATTACTTGGGAAAAGAGCCCAAACTGGTGCCACTGGTGCTGCCAGGTCTGTGGGTGGGAGGTTGTGTCTGGCTGGGAGGAGGGGAGGGTGTGTTTGGAGCAGAGCACTGTGGCCCTGCTCAGCCAGAGCCTGGCCTGGACCTCTGTACCACTGCCCCCCTGAGAACAAACAGTTCCCACGTCCTGGGGGACTCGTGGGGTCAGGGGGTCTCGGGGTCAGCCCCTGGGGCTGTGGGGCAGGGTGGGTGGGGCCAGCCCTGGGCACCCCTGGACGCTCCCTGTGGGTGACCCAGGCTGCAGTGTCACTGCTGGGGGCTGTGCCTTTCCTGAAGGAGCAGCAGTGAGTGTTGCAGTCCCTGAGCCCAGCTGAGCCCCTGTCTCGTTGCAGCTGGTGCGGCTGTGCAACGAGGGCGCTCGGAAGATGGAGAGGACGGAGATGATGTACACCATCAACTCTCAGCTGGAGTTCAAAATCAAGGTATGGGCAGGAGGATATTTCAGTGGAACTCTTCCCACGTTGTCATATCCCACAGTGATTCTTGCAAAGAAACAATCTGATGTGTCAGGGCAAAAATTAAAATTTTGGTTAAGTAATTGTCATTTTAAGTAGAAGGTGACACTATAGCTCAAGGGAATTTGAATATGTACTGAAATAAGAGTATTGTTTGCTGTAAAGACTAAGCTGCTGTGAAGATTTTGGCTTTAGGAGGTGCTGCTCAGTGCTGAGGTGTTCTCATGGACCTGATGGGAAAGGTGGCCTGGGAAAAGGCTTCCAGGCCAGGAAAGGACCCTGGGGGTGTCCGTCCTTCCCCTGCAGGGTGGGACATCTCAGGTCCCACCTGAGATGTATTAAATTTTTTGTATTTAAAAAATCATCTCCAGTCAGTCTTTGTGATAGGAATAACCAGCAGACCCAGCTGGGGGTTTATTGGACTTTCAAGATCTTTCTTCAAGTACATTTATTGTTTTCTGTTCAATGTTTGCTGAAATCTCATTTCTGTCATGAGTGCCTGACACTGTTACACAATGAGGATTCCTCTGAGAGAAGATTGTTTCATTATCAGATATGTAGTGAGTGGAGGTTCATGGTTTTAAAAGTGTGGCTCCTGTGAGGGTCAGGCTTTGGGGAAAAGCTGTCTCCAAAAAGGGGTTTTTCAACTTGTCCAAAGGATTTTTATTCTCAAATTTTTGACTAAAAATTGAAACAGTACCAATATTAATGTAGAGCGACAGCAACAACAAATAAAACACTTCTGGCCAAGTGTCATTTGCTGACAGTGGTGATCCCAGACTCAGGTCTTTGGTGAGCCCAGCCCGGTGCTGGGGCTGAGCCCTGTCTGGTTCCATCAGTTCCCAGTCCCAGGAGCCCTTCGGGGGTCCCTGCCCTCCCTGGGGACGGGGCTCTGTCCATCCCTCCCTGGGGACGGGGCTCTGTCCATCCCTCCCTGGGGACGGGGCTCTGTCCCTGCCCTCCCTGGGGACGGGGCTCTGTCCATCCCCTCCCTGGGGACGGGGCTCTGTCCCTGCCCTCCCTGGGGACGGGGCTCTGTCCCTGCCCTCCCTGGGGGAGCAGCTCGAGCTGGTGCTGGGGCAGCAGCAGCAGCTCCCTGGGCTTTGTCCCTCTGTGCTTCTATGGGAGGTTTTTCCTTTGTGATCCCAGCTCCAGCCCGTGGTGGCTCAGGCCCTGTCTGGTGGGGGAGTTGCCAGCTGGCAGAGGAGGCCCCGCTTTGGGCAGGGCTCAAGGCATTTTTCAGTTCTGAGAGCCTGTTTTCTGTACTGGGAGATGGTGCACGTGATGTGCTCCTTTGGCAATTAAGGGAAAATTAAAGTAAAACCAAGCTGCCTCTGGAATAGAGTCAATTAGGAAAATGGGATGAACTCACTTGGAGCACAGATTAGAGGAATTTTTAGTTCATCCTCAAATAGAACTTTTTAAAGTATTTTTTACTTGTAAACCAATCATCATGGGGCTGTAATTCTGTTTTATAACCATTATAAATTAGTTAAAGTATTTCTGTTCTTGTCTAACCAAACACAGAGTGTTTGGAGATTTTTGTTTATTGTTTTGATAGATGTAACTGTGGAGAATTTTGTGGGAACACAAGAGAACCAACTCAGATCTTGTGTCACATCTCTAGAACTGAGTTTTTAATCAAGGCTCAGAAGTTCTTAAACGTTTCACCTTCAGCACCAGAGAAGTTGTGGGGGGTTATTTTTGGGAGTTACTGTTTTGTTCCTCCAAGAACAGGGTCGCAATGCCAGGGGTTGGGTCTGGCTCAGCCCCGTGAGCAGGTACAGACAGGGCTGACTCAGCAGACGGACTGATGGATACACCGAGCCAGCTCATGCACAGGGGGAAGGGGCTGACAGACTGCATGTGAAAGGTGCTTAAATGAGGGAAAGCAAGCAGTTGTGTTCATCAGTGTGGGCCCTCGCTGGGCTGTGTGTCAGAGTGCAGCCTCAGAGAGGGGCTGTGTGACCAGGACACGCAGTCTCACATCTCCCTTCCTGTTCATGCACAGAGAAACAAAAGGGCCTTCTGTGGGCTCTGTTTCTCCTGCACTTGGGAATAATTTGGATTAATAAATCCAGATCTTCACATCAGGCAGCTCAGCCCCTCTGTGGCTTTGCTGCAGATGTTGGTTCTTCCCCAGAGAGAAGATGTAGGATCCTTAATTATCCATATGAAACAAAGCCTACCAGTGGACAGGAGCTGAGGGGCTCCTGATGAGAGCAGCAGGTCCCTGGAAACACGTCAGAGGTGTGGTGTGGTAACGCCCTTGGGAGGAAGGAGGTTCTACCTGCACCTCTGGGGGGATGGTTTGTGCAAAGCTGGCTGAGTTTCCCGGGTGACACCGGCACAGGGAGTGTCTGCTGCGCTCCGGGAGAAGCTGGGAGGCACCGGGAGCACAGTCCGGTGTCCGCAGTGCCTCGGGAGCCATCGCGGCTCTGCAGACACATTCCTGGAGGACAGGCTCGGTTTTAATGCCCTCAGGAGGTCTCACAGTCTGTTCCACCCCAAGTGTGACCAGTCAGGTCTGTTCATTTTTACTTTTGGTGAGCAATGATCAGGTGCCTGAGTGATTCCCAGGTATTTGCAGCTGTTACCTGTGTGCTGTAGAGCGATGGAGGTCCCTTAAACCACAGTAACCCCTTTGTGATCTCTGAGCTTTGAGTTCATTCAAGCATCTTCCCCAAATACATCGTGCTCTGTTCTCTGACTTCTTTTTAAAATATCTCTGTATTTGAAGGACTAATATGTGATTTTCTTGCCCTGCAGCCCTTTCCACTGGTTTCCTCTTCACGGTGGTTGGTGAAAAGGGGTGAATTAACGGCGTATGTGGAAGACACCGGATTGTTTTCCAAAAGAACCTCCAAGCAGCAGGTCTACTTCTTCCTCTTCAACGATGTCCTCATCATCACCAAGAAGAAGAGGTAAGAGCTTCAGCAGTGTAAACCTGCCTTTGTGTTGAGCTCCCTGAATCCCAGCGTTGACTTCTGACACGGTGGTGGCTGGGCAATGAGTGCAGGAGTTATCTGAGTCTGTCCATCAGCCCCTGGGTACAAATGACGAGTAACTGCTCATTAAACAGGATTTACTTTTGGCAAACACAATTGAAATTCCAAACTGTCAAACCAGTTAAAAAATTCATTCTTGATGCCTTAGCCAAGGGAGAAGTTCGGGAAGGATAAAGGAGCAGGAATGTCCATTCCCCTGCATGCTTCCCACGCTTGGGTGGTTTTTGAGGATGGTGGATGTGGTACAACTTCCAGCAGTTGCCATTTACATTTTTATCACTAGATTTGAGGGGAGGTGTAGTAATTGAATTGAATGGAATTTAAATCCTCTGCTGATGTTGTTGAGTAACACTTCAGAGATAAACCTTATTCCTGAGGCTGGGAACTGTTCTGAAGAACTATTTTTGCATCTGGGTTGGCCGGTTCAGCCAAACCCTTCTGTGGGACTGCAAACCTGTAATTGAAATAAATGTTGAGGAATGGGGTATGATATAACACTTGGGAAGAAAATGGTAATATTTAAGCAAAGAGAAACCAAAACGAAGAGGGAGAATTATTGAAGTGGAGGTTTTTTGTAAAACTGGAAGAAATGTGCACCAATTGCTCTGAGCCCCCGATACCCTGAGCACAAAGCTCCCCCTGCCCAAGTGACAGAGCTTGTTAACAGAGTTTGGGCTCTGGTGATCTGTGCTCCCACCCACAGTGTTGCTGTGGCACCGCAGCACTGGACAGAAATGTTGGTTGCTAGTTGAGGTTAAATGTTTGTGTTTTTCCTTGAGCAGTTGCACTTCAGAGGATGCTTAACATTGCAGTAAGACATCACTTTGTGCTAAAAATAGAGCGCTGTGAGCGCTGCAGTCGCACAGTTTGGTCCTTGCCCAGAGCCAGCCCCGGCTCGGCCCATCCTCACACTCCATCCTGGGTCCTGTGCTGGTCCCTGCGGGGCAGCAGCAGCTGCTCTGTCACACTGGCCCTGTGAGGGAGGCAGGCAAAGGGCTGCTCCCTGCCCAGGAGGGGACATGGGAACTTGGGATGTGTCATTGTACACAAGGCTTTGGAGAGCAAGGAAAATCTGCTTCTCCCCACTGCCCAGCTTTTAGTTTATTGGGAATGTTTTGTCTGTCAGTTGTCCTTGTAGCTCCTCCCGTGTGTAGACACAATCTGACTCTTTTTCAAGGATCATTAAAAAAAAGATTTAATACTTGTAAGGGTTTAATGGGGTATCTTGGCAGGAGCAGTCAGTGCTGGCAGGCCAAAGGTCAGTGCTGCCTGGGAGTGTTACCTGCCAGAGGGTCAGTGCTGCCTGGGAGCGTTACCTGCAATCCTATGGTTTGTCTAAGCATAAGCAAAGGCAGCACAAGGCACTGTGTGGGCACCAGAGGCACAGGGGGCAAAGGGTGAGGGCTGCCCTGCCCTGTCTGATCCCACTGGTTTGTGGGATGGAGGTGAGGAGTAGGAGGGATTTGTTAGGGTTTCTCTCTGTAAGAAATGCAGTTATGATTAGCCATGCACATGTGCAGACTAGCTGATAATTAGCAAGGAATGCATTTATTATTCATTACTCAAGTGTATGGACACATTTCTTTCTCAGGTGGAAGGCTTCCAGGTAATGATTGCAGCATTCCCAGTTCTGTCCTTGGCTAAGCAGGAGTTGTCCAGACTAAAATACTGAACTGGCTTCTTTAAAAACACCCAAACAAAACCCACCCACCCCAGCCCCCCTTTCCCTGGTTCAGAGCATCAGGGCAGGACAGGTTCCATTAGGGGCATGTTCTGTGTCCATCGTGCACAAAGCTGTTCTGCAAAAAACCAGAGCATTTTGGTATTTAATTTGCAGAAGAGTGAAAACCCCCCAGAGCCCAAGAAAGAGCTTGGTTTTCACATCAAACACAGTGGCAGGAGCTGTTACCCCACCTGTGGAGGTGTGGGAAGAACCGTGCCGGGCTCTGGAGTTAAATGTGGGTTCTGTGGCGGTGTTTGCATCCAGGCCTCCTGGAAAAAGGCCAGGCATTAACCTGGGGTGTCTTTCTCGCCCTCTGTGCTGCAGCGAGGAGAGTTACAACGTCACCGAGTACTCCCTGCGGGACCAGCTGGTGGTGCTGCCCTGCGAGGAGGAGCCGGGCTGGGGCTCCTCGCCCGCCAGGAACGCGGCCACGATGCTCCACTCGGCTCGGGGCTCCGCCGGCCACCTCTTCAGGCTGCTGGTGCTCAGCAACCACGCGGGGGACAGGGTGGAGATGCTGCTGGGAGCAGAGACGCAGTGAGTGGAGGCTGCACTGACTGGGGCGCTGTCCCGGCTGGCGCTCGGTTCCCCAGCGGGCTCAGAGCTGTCCCTGGGGCTGTGCGGGCACAGGGCAGACTCAGGAGCGTCCCAAGGCCAGGAGGGCACTGAGCCTGCTCCCTGGCACTGAGCTGTGCCTCTGCACGGGGCAGCAGTGCCATGGTGGTGGGATGGCCTGCTCCTTGTTCCCCTGGGCAGGGTCCTGTTGGTGGGTGCCCAGCGTGGCTCTGAGGGCCAGTGACTTCCACACGACCTCCCCAGCACTGAAAGAGTCTGTCTGTTCGGGGCAAGCTGGAGGAGGGACAGACACATGAAAGGGAGAGCTCCAGACATATCCCTGCCTGGAAAAATTGATAGTTTTAGGTTTGCTTTCAAAGTTTAGAATAACCCTGAAAGAAACTAAAGATCATCAATGCTTTCTATTGAAGAACTCATTATGAAGGCAGCAGATGATTCAGACTTGTTTGGAAATGCGATTTTATTGGGGAAAAAATGCAGGACATTTTTAGTTGTCTGGGCTTTGAATGAAAAGACATTTTGTTCTGCAGATTTATTACTGATTTGTTCTGTACTGTTTGCAGTATAAATAGTAGATCGTCACTCAGAGGAAGAGGCTCAAAAGAATTCCTGTATTTGAAAATTACCTATTTTTGTAGTCTTATACTTTGAGAAGGATGGGAAGGGAATCTCCAGGGCCCAGCTGGGTGGGTCAGAGTGCCTATGGAACAGGATTTTGTGCAGGTAAAACTGAAATGTTTTCTCTGACACAGAGACTTCCAGCACAGCTCGTTCAGTTCTGTCACACCATGTGGTGTGTGGCTCCTGAGGACAAAAGCAGCAGGGTTAGGTTAGCCCTTTGCATGGCCCTGTCAGTGAGGCACAGAGCACACACAGGTGCTGAGGAGGTGTGTGCTGACCCTGGAGGCAGGAGGGGGTCTCAGTGCTGACATTCTCAGCACCATGGTCTGGGACACTGGGCTCTGTTTGCTGCCCTGCAGGAGCGACAGAGCGCGGTGGATCACGGCGCTGGGACAGGACAGCGACGGGCCCCACACCGACAGGACCAGTGAGTGACCCCTCGTGGGACTGGGGGAGCTGGGGGGGCGTGGCGGAAGGGGACTCTGAAGGGGGGACTTGAAAAAGAAGTGGTCTGTGTGCTTTAATGAGGTGCTCTGGGGCTGGATTAACTGAGCCTGGCTCCTTCCTCCCCAGCCCTGGCCCAGGTGGAGATCATCAGGACATACACAGCCAAGCAGGCCGATGAGCTGTCCCTCCAAGTGGCTGACGTCGTTCTGGTTTATCAAAAAGTGAATGATGGTGAGTGAGGGTTTGGCTGTGGGTAATAACCACCTCTGCAGGGGGATCCAGCAGCGAAAAATTGGTTCCTAAAGCACGGGCCTACACTGAGTAAAGGTTCAGCTTCCAAGAAAAGCCTGAACATCTGGGTTGAGGTTTCTAAAGGACAGGCTCTGTTGGGCAGCAGATGAGCAGAGTAAAACCAGCTGCAGAAAGCGTGTGCTGCCTGGTTTTGACATGTCCACAGATGAGAAACAGCAATTATCTAAAAATAAGGAGCTCAGACACTCCCGTGAGTGCCAGGGTTGTCCACGAGAAGCATCCCCAGTCTGAGCAATGCCATGGCCACGGCTCTGGCTCAGGGGGTTTGCTGAGGTTTCCCACAGGATCAAGCCCCCAGCATCAAAACTGGTTCTTGCGTGGACATGCCCGTGACTCCACTGACAGCACCGTGTGCTGGCACAGGGAGGCAGGACACTGCCAGCATTGGAGGGATAAATCCCAGCTTGATGTTACTCAGTGGCATATATGAAATCTAAGATGCTGTCACTTGTGCTGCATTGCTCTCTTTAGATTGCAGTGATATTATAGTCATTATTGCAAACTATATTTTAATTACAATATAAAAAAATAGTGAAAATGTGTAATACATTTTACATAGAATTTCTTCCCTAATCTGCCCATATAAAAATCTACCTGTATAAAATCTAATCTGGTCCTTTACTCAGTGCCAAGGCAGGTGTGTAATGTGTGTGATACCTGTGCCCTGGCCTGCAGGCTGGTACGAGGGGGAGCGGCTGCGGGACGGCCAGCGGGGCTGGTTCCCCTCGGAGTGTGCCAAGGAGATCACCTGCCGGGCCACCCTGGACAAGAACATGGAGCGCATGGGGCGCCTGCTGGGGCTGGAAACCAACGTGTAGCGTTCCTGTGCCACACCACGCTCTGCACCGGCTGCTGGGACTCCCTGTGGGACGGGGGCACCAGAGCCCACCCCCACTTCACCAGAGCACTGACGTTTGGATACTCGAGTCTGTCCCGCTTTGCCTTCCAAGAGCTCCCAACTGAAGCCTGGCTCGACAGGAGCAGACTGCAGCTCACAGCACTGTCCTGGCTCAGCTCAGCATCCCTCTGACTCGTGTTCCAGTGCTGACTTCAGTCGCTCTGTCCCTGCCTCCTGTTCACGCTGTTTTTGAGCATCTTGCCTCGCCTTCCCCAGAACTGCACGGGACAGGGGACAGCACACACTGACCCCAGCGTGGAGCTGAACAGAATGCTGGGGTGTCCCACAGAGCTGCAGTGGGACAGTCCCAGTACCAGCCAGGGTGTTCATGGGATACTTCCCACTTGTGACAGAACCTGTGTGACCTGGACTAGAATAACCAGCTCTGCACTTCAGGAAGGCCGATCTACCTCTCCAGTGCAAATCCAGGGACAGCCCCGGCCTTGGCACAAGCAAAGCTGGGCAGAAGCTCCAGGAAGAATCCAGAGCTGTGCCTCCAGCTGAGGTGGGCTCTGACAAACACTGTGAGGCAGCTCAGACTGTCTCCTTTCAGTTCTGCAGTGGTGAAAGGAATTCTGCAAGCAAAACCAAGGTACCACACTCTGCACAGTAGATGGTGCTTGGCCCAGGTATTTTAGCAGGGAGTAACTGCTGGAACAGGGGCTGATTTGTTTCTGGTTTGCTCAGGTGTTTAACGAGCTCTGTGGTTCAGTTACTGTTTCAGAGCAGGGGTTTGATGGGCTGCAGGAACATGAAGTACTTTGTTCTGGGGCTGGGGGGTTCTGCTCTGCAGTACTAGAGATCAGTTCTTTCCCTGTTCTGCTGAACTCGTTGTGATGTGGGATGGGCAGCAGAGGGACAATGAGGAGCTGCAGTTTCTGGAGGGGCTGGGTCTCCTCTGTTGTGTCAGGGGTGTGGGCAGCAGCAGGGAGGGGCTGTGCTTGCACTGACCCTGCCAGCCCCCACAGCCCTGCTGTGTCTGTGCAGCGAGGGCAGGGACCGACACAAACCCTCACCTCCTGCCCAGCTGCTGCCTCAGCAGCCAAATAAACACTGCTCACTACACACGAGGGGACAACTTGGAGAACCAAGGCTTGCTTCTTGTTGCCTCCCTGCCTCTGAACAGGCCTGGAGGTTGTTTTATAGTCTGTAATATGCTGATTTCATGGGTGAGTGAATTGGGTGTTTGTAAAGATGTCTGTCTCTAACAATTTAAACTGTATTAGGAAGGCAATAATTTTGTACAAAAGTACTTACCTGGACGGTCTGACAGTGATTATACAGCCTTGTAAATTAATTTAAAAGAGGACTGTAAATTGAACAAAGACTTATTTAACATAGTTAAAAGACTGCTACTGTTTTAACAAATTTATTGTATACAGGCAGATGTTTAACACATAACTGAATGTATAAATCCAGGCATTAATTTTATTCAGATTTTTTAATACCTTGTATATATTTTTCATACCTAGTTTTTCCAAAAATGCTGTAATGTGTTTTAAAGACATTTTTCATTTTTTTCTATTGTTGGACACAGTTCTTCAGGAATTAAAGACTTCTATGATTTTATAGGACAACAATCAATAAAATGCTTTTAAATCCTTACTAATAAAAAGCTTTGAATTTTTTTTAATGGCATTTCTTAAAATGCCCGTTGTTAATGTCATTCTGGTCAAAGAAATTAAACCTCTTTGGGAAGCTGTGGCATTTTAAATGTTCCTGTTCTGTGAACATAAATAGCACCATCCTCTGTCCTACTTCATCTGCCACAGATCCAATTTACCTGTCTGGCCTTGAAGCGATGGCGTAGAACACAGGCCTGGGAGAACATCTGATGGCTGAGACTACTGGGAAGCAGGAGATGGACAAACAGCCTTCAGTTACCTCTGCTTTCTGTAACTTGGCCCCAGGTCAGGGGAAGGGACCTACACCACTCACCGTGTCCACCCCTGCTGTTATTGAGGGCAGTGGCATTAATTGCACTGCACACCTTACTGACAGAGGAGGGTGACTGCTCCACCACTGCTGCCTTGGACTTGCACTCTGAATCCCAGCAGAGCTCAGAGAGCTTCAAAATTTAAGGCATAACAAGCAATTTACCTAAATGTTTGTATACACAAGTTTTCAAAACCTCAGGGGTTTGGGGTTGGGTTTTTTCTCCCTTATAGCAACTGCATGAGATTTTCATTAGCAAAAAATAAATCATTCAGAGCAAGTCGGGTCTCAAAGATGAGCACTTCTAATTGCAATGAGAGTGATCTAAAAAACTCAGCACTTGCCCACCCTGTGCACTCTGCCCGTGCACACACCCACAGGCTCTCCTGCCCAAGGAGGTGGACATGGCACCAGCATCTCCTTTTTAGTTAGGAAAGGACTTGACACCAGCATCTCTTTTTTAATTAAGCACCCGGCAGTGACAGAATAGAGGTGGGAGTTTGTCAGTGTAAAATTAACTCTCATTTTTGGAAGGCCTGGAATGTGCACCCCTTCCTTCTGACTTCTAGAGCCAGGTTTTAAGCAAATAAAAATGCTTAAAAAATAAAATGCCCTCAGTTCCCTGAATCAAAGGTGAGGTGCCCACGTGGGTCTGTGAGCTCCTGAGGGGCACCCAGCACCTGCTCAGAAATCCAGTGCCCACGGACTCCAGCCTGTCTCAGCACCTCCCACTTGTGACACAGGGGAACAGTTATTAATACTTTCTTTTCTGCCTCCTTGTATCAGCCCTACAACATCATAAATCAGACATTTTTATCCAATGAACTTTTAAGACATGCTGTGATGCAGTGCTGCTCTTGACTGCCGTGGCAAGGAGTACATTTGTTCCCATTATGCAAAGCTAATTTGCTGAAAATAAAAAGGTAAAAATAGCACACTTTAGTCAACCTACACACCCTGACAGAGCGCAGCCTGTGCTCAGCATCACTCACAAGCACGTCCCTTACACTCTGGACCTGCAGATTATATTCACAAAGTTGTTTTTTTCCACCGTGTATTCTGTTCCTAAAGTAACACAGGGAAAAGAAGTGAACAGAACACAAGTATTGGAAATAAATCTAGAACAAATTTTGACACCAAGATGGAAGAAATCCAAGGATTTATCTGCTGTAGTCTGCAAATGATTTTATCAAAACTTCACCCCTGGAATAATGGTATTTACATCACAAATCCAAACACAGCACCAGACACACTAGTGAGGAAAACTATCCCAGCACAAACCAGCTCACCTGGCATTTGGAACAGGCTCAAACTCCGAAGAACAGAGGCTTCTGGTACCTTTCCACTTATAAAAGTATGTTAAGCTACATTTCAAGCCTAGTGAGAAGGCACAGCCAGTGCCGTTATTTAGACATGAGTCACTTTCTAAGGACAGATCCAACATCCCGGCCTGTGACCCCTCAGTGTTCCCTCAGGGTGGCCCTGGGCCTGCCTGGTCCTGATCATTCCAAACAGTCACCTTCCTTCAACCAACACTGCCCTTCTCACCCAGGCTCTGCTTTTGCTACCATTTCCTTTTGCTCTTTGTGTTATTAATTAAAAACTTAGCCATCATTTATGTACCACAAAAACCACAGCCAAGGAGAATAAAGCAGGTACCACGTGCCAGCCTGTACTTTCATGACATTTAATCCAGCACTGCCAGTAACAGCACTACCACCACTCCTCCACCAATAAATCCAGTCTGCAATGGGACCAGCCCCCTCTGCTGTGCTGCAGCTCCTGCCCACCCTCACCCCCCACTCTGGGCACCCCGGCACACCCGACCCCGCTGCGCTGCCCTCAGCGCCGCCGCCATTTTGTGCCCTCCTCCTTCCCCGCGCCGCCATCTTGTCCCTCCTCCCCGGCACGACGGGCCTTGTCCCCAGCACCGAAATCGCACACTGGAATGTACTTCACTCCCTTTCCCACACAATTATCAGTAATTTAACCCCTATTTCCCCCCGCTTTGATCCCGGGGCTCACCTCGTTCCTCCGAGCGGCCTGTCTGCCACACCATCCTCACCAGCCCGGCTCTTCCACAGCTCTCCCTCACTCCCTGCAGCCACCGGTGCTGCTTCTCCCTCCCAACTCCCCCCTGCCCCAGAACCCCTAGGGCAGGATGTTCTTCCCCCTCCTTCGTTATCTAAAACACCTGGGGATAAAACCGTTGGCAGTGGGAGGTTAAATTATATATTGTTTTCAGCTGTGGGGGGAAGCAATGAGCCTGACATCCCCCATCCCTTGTTAACCCAATGGAAAGCACCTTCTAGTCACTAAGTTCGACTTATTTCTGTTAAAAAAAAAAAAAAAAAAATGTTCACCTGATCTGTGTTTTCTTCAGGATAAAGCCCATAAATCCTCCCAAGCTTGATGATCCAAAGTCATTTTTGCACAGAAAAAAAGCCCAAAACCCCAAAGAAGAGAGAAGAGTTATATTTCCAGGCAAATAAAAGGAGACACAAGAGCTTCGTTTCTTCAGGATAAACCTCAGAATCCTAAACAAGCTTTGTTATTCAAATGTTCTTCCATAGCTGGAAATCATTCAAAACAGAATGACATTCAGAACATTGAGAACAGATGAAATAGCACTTTAAAGAAAAAACTTTTAATGTAATAATATAACCCATACATGGACTTTAAAAAAAGAACAAAAAATTTGAATGCAACGAACCTTAAAATATATTCCACCATGCCTTTTATCTAACCATACTTCCTGTAAGCTGCAATTTCTGTCACTAGTGATGTTGGATGGGGACAGAAAGTGAATAAAGATTAATTGAATGGGATGAAAGGCAGAAGAAGAGAATATTTCTGAAGATTGTTTCCTCCCACAGTACAAATTTAACAAGTGTTTTCAATGTTAGATTAATTAAGCTGTAATTACCTTCTGTGGAAGTGCTGGTGAGCAGACTGCTGCACAGCTGGAATAACACAGCCAGTGTAATTGCTCACCACCCCCAATTAAAAAAAAAAAGTCCTGGATGTTTCTCCTGGTAGCAAGAGCAGTTTGGGTATTACTAAGCAGTATTTTAGCAGGCTTTTCAAATATCTCTTACCTGGTGGGTAAAACCCCAACAAAAACAGCTACAGCAGGACAAGAACCATACATGACCCAACACTGCCCTTCTGTCCCTTGAGGAGCTACACTGGACACAGAACACATGCACATACAGACACTGCCCCGGAGGGAATAACTGCCCTGGGGGACAGCAGTGCCAGCTTACCCTAGAGGAGTTTAGCCTGCTAAGGGCCCGCTCTGCCCCGTGCTGTGTGAGCACCGCGGGGTCAGCTGCAGCGCTCGCCCTGGAAGCGCGGGGCGTAGTTGCGCAGCCCCTCGTTCTCCTGCGTGGTGATCAAGTCTATGATCGCCGTCAGCACCGCCGTGTCCCTGCACGTCCTGTCCTCCCAGTCCACGGGGTGAGGCTTCTCTATTTTTTCTTGGAGAAGATCGTCAAGTTCTTGTCTTAAATTCTGGAAAGCGTTTGTTGCGGAAGGGAAAAAAAGGAGAGGGACAGGCAATTAACACAGCATTGCCACAGGAGTTCCAGTCCCTCAGTTCCCCTGCCCTTCACACCCGCTGTTCTCACACCCATTCATTTCCACGTTGCTCCTGCTGGGATCAAACACTGTCTCTCACAAACCTGCAGCACTACCTTTGATGGCAGATGCCCATCTCAGCCCCCACATCCATTAGCTGACTATTTCAGGATTAAAAATAGCCAGTTTAAAAACAATAAAATAAAATTTAAAAAAAAGTCAGGTATGATTTCTGGTATCTAATATTAAACAGCTCTATTAGAACTTATTCCTGATAGCTGAAGAGCCCCATCTTCATGTTGCCATATCCATGTGGACATGTCATGGAATGACCAAGTCATCCTCCAGCTTCTGCTGTGGAAAAGTTATCTGTTTTCTTTGTGTAGTTGCATTGCTCGCTGGGAATGCATTTCAACCATTATCTCCCTGACTGACGAATCCATAGGCACGGTGATATCAAATCCAGAATTCCCAGGGATCAGTGTTACTGAACCTCCCATGTACATTATTATTATTAAACATATTCACCTTCACCAAGTGTGCTATCCTTGCTGGAGACTGGAAAACAATCCACTCATCCACAGCGATGGTGTCCTGGTCCTTATCCTTCTGAATGGATATATCCCCTCCGAAGAACAGCAGGCAGTACGGAGACACCTCTGTACAATCATACAGGTAAATCTGCACGACAGCAAAGCTGGCTGATCACCCTCAAAACATCCTAAGGGCCATCAGGAACTCTTAATCAGACTCCTACACAATTCCAGAAGATCATGGTTCAGCCAATCCCAAATTTGCAAGATGTATGAAGCAACTCAGTTCAAAAAAATTTACACAAAATCAGACTGAACAGGAGCAAAAATGGTCCCAAATACAGCCCTTCACATAGTGGTGAAATCAAACCACCTGCTCCATAACAACTGGGGGGGAGGAGAATCTTTCAGCACATTGATAAGTGTTAGACTGGATTGAAATGAAAAAAATAAATTCAAATAAAATTTACACATGTTATTGCCAGAACTTTAACAAAAATCCAAGTCCTCCAAAAAAACCCCAACTACTAAAACCTAGAAGTTAGTTACTTGTGGCACAATACCCCATATCACAAAGAACATAATCTGATGGGCTGTAAAGGAAATGGCCCAGGACAGGAAGGCTCCAGAACAAAGGCTGTTCACATCCCCTCTGAACCCTGATCCAATTTCCTTTAAAAAGATACAAAACCAACCCACGCAAACATAATCCCTCACTTACACTGCTGGTCCTCATCTTCAGATGGTACACGAGCCAGTTATAATGGAACTCAGTTTCCTCCACATTAACGGATTTGGGATGAATATTAACTGAGCCATCTGTCTTGGTGCAAACTTTCACCCTTCAGAGGAAAAAAAAAGTCTGATAATATAAGAAGTGATAAATCAACAGACCAGGATTTCTGTGCTCTATATCTTGCCAAATAACCAGAAATGTCAGTGTCTGAACTGCTGCTGCAGAACACAGATGAGGGTAGAGCCCTCTGGAGCAGTGCTACTGATACACTGGAACATCATCTGTGGCACAACAAGGTCACACAAATTACTCCAACCCTAGCAGGTATCTAAATGTTAAGAGATCAGCAAGCCCACGCTCTCACCCGCCCTTCTCAAGGCAGGTAACCCCCAGGCATGATTTGAGCTGTGAAGTGTCATTTGTTCCTGCACTCCAGCCACTGCTTCACCTTTCCAAACCACCCCCTGCACGCTCCACCCCGAGCACACACCAAGAGCAAACCAAGCCCTCACATTTTTCTCTTTTTGCTGAAGCTGGGCCGGATCTTTGCCACTTTGGGATAGAGGCCAGCACAGATGACGGCTTTGAGCAGCTTCTCGTTATCTGTAGGAGACAGAGAAGTCAATCAGGCAGTTGTGCAAGTGGAGGTTCCAGCCCTCAGGAAGGCTCCACATCCCTCCACAGTTACCCGAGTTGGTGTTCGATTTGGGATCCTTGGGGTCTCTGCTGCTCACAAAGCCAGCTGCCAGGAGGTGCTCAGCAAACTGCCCTTTCATGTTGTGCAGCATCTGGGAGACAAGAGACACGGCCCAGAGCGATGCTGAGCAAAGCCCTGCTCGTCCCCACAGCCCCTGTCCTGCTCAACCTGCCGGCTGGTGTTACCTGCAGGGTGTTGGAGGACAGGAAATATTCCCAGCAATAGTCTTTCTCCGTCCTGAAGCCACGACGCCGGGTCTCTTCCCAGCCCTAGAAATTAAAGCCATAGGTCGAGGGTGTTTGCAAGTGAAACACACTAAAAATGAAGGCCAGCAAAAACTGGAGGTGAACAGACACGGCAGTTACATCCTTCCCTACAAGAGAGGAAGTAGATCTTTGGATCAACTTGTTTATGTGTGCATAGCACAGAGCAGAAAACCACAACTTCATGTGTTCAATCAAAAATGTCTGTTTTCCATGGGGAGCACTGAAATCTGACTACATTTGCCAGAGCATCATTTGTTGTTATGAACAGTCCTGGGTAGAAACTGCATTTTCCAGGCCATTTATTTCCTCCTTTTCTCACTCCAACAAAACACATCTCAATCTCCAACACTTCTAAAGTCAGCTTTGGCCTCTCATAGAGGCCAGAAGGACAGGAATGAACAACTTCAGAAAGGTAAACTATAACACTAAGTTTTCTTTGTCTCTTTCACAGACATCCACCACAAATCAGGTGATTGAGCCTGGAGAAAAGACTCCTCAACACTAGAAGGGTGAACATCAGTTTGGTCTTATGTTTCTATAGAAGCCAAGTAAGAAATCCTACAGAGCAGAAACTGATCAACTTTTTCCTTAGGATCAACTATATTAGCCAAATTAAAATTCTGGAAGAAAAAAAAACTCCATTAAAACGTGCTTACAGTGAAAGCATTCACCACAGTCAGGTGGTCGCTTTTCGTGTTCTTTGACAGCTCCTTTCTTCTTGCATCTGCAACTTTCTCTTTGCCCTAAAAAAAATGAGAACCTATAAATTATCCAGCCTGACACAACAGTTCTCTTTTCCTAATTAAGGCACATCCATACAGCAATACTTTGTAGGCAACTGTATGAAAATTACAGCTACTTCAATAATCTGCAGGCAAAGGCAATGATTTGTAGTATGTGATGGCAGTCTTACTAATAAAAATGTAATTAACATGAAAATCAGAATAAAGTGCTCCTAAACTATAGCATTTCAGTAAGCCCCACCCCTTGTAATCGCCCTTTACCAGAGGGATGACAAAGGGGTCCTTGAAGCTGAGGCTGGCAGCAATGGTGAGCACGGGGTCCAGGCAGCAGAACAAGGCTCCAAAGAGGATCATCTTCCCAATGTGGGGCTCCACTGGCAGCCGTGCAAGATGGACACCCAGGGGAGTCAGCTCCTCCTGCCTGTCCAGAGCATTCTGTCAGGAGAGGGGAGAAAGGAAAGAACAAACGCACCATGTGAAACGGGGAGGGTTTCCTTGGAAGAGCCACTAGCACACCTGTGTCTAAACCAGAGGTTTCAGTTTATGGCTACAACTCATTTGTGCAAATAAGACCAGGGCAAGGAGCCAGCAGAACGAATGTGTCGTCGATCTCTCCTTCTCCATCACCCAGAGGGACAATGACATGCAATACCTTTCTCCCATACACCTTCTCTGCCCACAGAAATGCCCTCAGGCTCCTCCCTGCTGCAGCTGGGACAGGAGGCTGGGGGATGCAGGGTGAGCAGGGTGGTACAGAGCAGACAGGTAGAGCAGTGTCTGCAGGGAACTGAAATGCAGGGCCCACGTGTCAGTCATTTAGGAAGTGCCCAGAACAACTGTGCAGCCCTCACGGGTTCCCTCTGGGCAGGGAGCTCAGGCCAAGGCTCCACACAAAAGGAAGGGCTGCAGTGTCCAGACCTGTGCAGCCACACCTGTCTGCTAACACACAACACCGTTCCACACAGCTCATTCCCTGCAGAGGAGCAACACTTTACCAGCTCCATGAGATGATTTATGGCCAGCCTGACAGCGTCACGAGACGGTGGGTCCATCAGTTTGCTCAGGAAATAGGCAATTCCACCAAGCTTCAGGATCTGAAAGGAAAAACACAACAAAAGCCTACAGCAACCAGAGAAAGATGGCTGCCTGAAATTAGCCAGCAGTAACCTCATAACTGAAATAGTGTGACTAATTCACAGCTTGAGTTAGAATTTCTTTAATTAAGAACTAAGGGAAGAGATGTATTAATGACTGAAATCTGAAACAGAAGGATCTATTCTTCATTCAGCTCACATACACATGGCACCTCTTCTGCCTGCATGAGGAATTCAATACAAACTGCCAAGAAGGGAAGCTCATGTCAGTTCTAAAACCACTTTGTAGTAAAATTCTTTTCAGACATCACACCCCTGACTCACTGGCATTCTCACTGAATGGCTCTGATGGAATGAGATTTGGGGGAGAGCACAGTCTAAACTCTGTTTGTGGATACCAGGCAACCCTATTCCCCTGGGTTTGATGCACCCAGGTACAAGAGTGCTTTTCCAAAAGGTGCTGCAATTACGGGCTAAATACACTGCATTTCTGGTGTAGCAAACTCCACCTGACAACCTCAGGCTCTCAGTTGCATTAACTTATTCTCTCAACCTCTTATTCCAATGGAAAAGTAGATTATAAATACGTTTGCAGATTCCTGTTTACCTTGATTTGTAAGCAGAGTTCCTCCAAAGGCGTCCTCAGGATCTCTGGTAACTGATAATCATCCAGAAGGCTGGCACGCAGCCCGTTGTACAGATGGTAACAGTGGCCTGGCTGAACTCTGCAGTGATTTCAACAAACAAGTGCTTTGGGTTGTTTTTTGGCTTTTTCTATGAAACCGTGACATTATGATTGTGTTTGTTTACAAACAGCTTAACAAAACACCTAAAGGAGTTAGAACTGAAGTGCATCCAATTGTAAAAGCCATTTCAGCCTTCTGAAACACGGATCCATCAGCAGGGAAAAGGCATGGAGAGCACAGAAATTAATTTTTAGGCCATTTTCACTTTAATGGATCAGCCTCATAAATCAGGTGTGAAGTCAAACAGTTCCAACAAAAATTAAAATAAAGTATGGGACTTATTCTTCTGTAGGGGGGAAACACTGGGGTTAAATGCAGCACAGGCCACTTCAGCTTCCTAGAAGGACAAGGGAACCATTCCTTCCTCCTCCCAGGAGGCAGCTGTGCCTGCACCTCCAGCATGTGCTCCAGGACTGATGGAAACCTGCCCAGCCCAAACCTTCCTCCCCATCCCCACTGTTCTTACCTTCCTGCCCGGCCCTTCCTCTGCTTGGCATTGGCTTTGCTCACCCACTCTGCTGCCATTGTGCTGATGTTGTTCTGGGTGTCAAAGTGAGTCTCCTTTATCTTCCCCCCATCTATAACAAACACGACGTCATCGATTGTGATGCTGTTGGACAAAAACAGGAAAAATTCAACTCTTCATCTCTGCAAGCTTGCCCTAGCACTGGACAGGGCTTTGGCTTCTCTCTGTCCCTTCCCCAGTTGTGAACAAGCAATTAAACTCTGTGTTGGGAATCTCATTAGGAACTGCGTCCCCAGAGTTCAAGACAGGGCTGATTTATTCTCCTGGTCTGGCAGGAACCCCCCCACGGGTTCTGAAGGTGCACAGAGGATGAGGAGCTCAGATCATCATGTAAAAAGGCAAGTCATTACAGTAATTGTTTAGTATTCCTATAGCTTAATTGTTCAGAACAAATGAACTGGTCTGTTTAAGACAATTATAGGAAAACTCTGTTTAGTCTACAAACATTTCCAAAGCTAGTGTTGTAAATGAATGGCACAAACGTAGGAACATGTATTTTTGGAAACACCAAACAGATTTATACTTTGAACTACCACTTCCACTTGTTTTGTCAAATATACAGCTTTTCTGGGTGTGTACAGCCAGGTATTTACCTGGTCTCTGCAATGTTGGTTGCAATCACGATTTTCCTTACTCCTGGTGGGGTCTTCTTAAACACCTGTAATCAGCCAGGGCCCGTTTATATGTTTGCCAAAACCACACATGTGCTTCATTCGTTGTTTTTGCAGTTGTGAAATATCACAATAAAAGAGCAGCATACCTGAGTCTGGTTAACAGTAGGCATCAGTGAATGCAAAGGTATGATAATAAACCTATCTGGAAGTTAAAAATCAGTAAAAGATACGGTGTAAGCACAGAAACTTTAACTTCACAGGAAAATCAATCATGCAAAATAGAGAAAACAGGCTGCAAGTCAGGCCACTGTTTCTTGCTCTGAGTTCATAGATATTTGTATCTTAATGGCAAATTCTAAAGTAAAAAGGTATAAAGAACTTTTTTATGATGCTATGATGACAAGTTTAATAAAATATATAAAGTATTAAGTACAGTAATTTTATTTTTAAGCTCTCAAATTATTTAATAATTGCTCAAGTCTAATACCTAAACCAACGCAACCTTTCAATAAACTGAAATTCTGTATCTATGGAACGTACACAACACATACTGCAAGGCAACACGTGAATGGTGAAGAGCCCAGCTAAGGGAGGTTAGATGGAGAGATGAGATATGCCAAAGGACAAGTGAAAGTGTATCAGACAGGCACAGATATTCTGTGCCAGATAAACAGCATTTAGGGGAACTCTCAGCAAAGCAGAGGGGGAAGCTGCTCCAGAACCAAGAGAAGAGGAAATGTCCAGAGGATGGAGTTTGGTTTGGGATGGGGCTTCTCACAGCTACAGGAAAGGACAGCAGGAAGAAGATGCAGGTCAGGTTGGTTTTCAGATTGTCACTGCCACACTGAGGAAAATGAGCTGTTGTCATTAGCAGGTGAAAGATAACCCAGACACCCCAGAAACACAAAAACTGCTGAACGCTGCAATTATTCTGAGGAGAGGTGAGGAAAACAATGAATCCTGTGCAATAGCAGCAACTCCATGCAAAACCAGTCTGCCACTAATGCTACTGCTACAATTCCCATGTCAAAGTCTGGTTTTACCTGACTTAAACATGACCTGTGACATCAAGAGATCGTGCAAAGTGCTGATGTTGTCCCAGCCCGGCAGAAACACCAGAATTGCACCATCCTACAGGGAAAAGAGGCAGCAAAGAAGAGATCAGAACACAACACAGACTGTGCAGAGAGCCAGCTACCTGCACACTGACACACCTGTTGGACCTGGGAGATCTCAAACCTCACTGACTGAATTGAACAGTTTAACCTTTTTTTTCTATAAAAAAGCCAGCTACATGTATTTAACTGAATGTAAGAAGTAAAAATTTGATTTTAAATGTTTTCCCCTGCAGTGTTTTAAACACAGCCATGTCAACACTAGAATTTAAGCTGCAACAGAGAACTGATGTAATTTTCAACACAGAAAGAACAAAAAACAAAGCCATCCTTGTTATCCACAGTTTCAGTGACCTATCAACTGAAACATTAAATTACTTGATATCTTTAATAATATAGGTATGAGGCAGAGAACACACCTCTGAGTATGGAAGAGGAATTAGGAATGGAGATTTAGTTGTACACTAAAATGGCCTTCAGAGTTTTCTACGGCTGTTTCACTAAATGTAACTGTTACTACCATCTGCAGAGACTACTTCCTTTGACAAGCACATACAGTCACAGAAAGAACCAAAAGTTACATTTAATTTGTAATTGCATTATTTCCCATCAAATAACTAAGGTGTACACTTAATTTCAAAGCTTATTTAAATGCTTAGCCAACAGGAAAAAAATGCAGCAACCCAAATTCAAATAGCACCCAAACCTTCAGCTCTCTCCCCATTTTATGCACGAGACAATCCCTGCTGTCACTGGAACAATTCAGGCTCTTTCTTGCCCCTTGCTCAGAAGGGACCATGGATGAGCACATCCAGTGCATCTGAAGTTCTCCAAGTTTCTCAGGTACACAGTTCTCAGTAACACAACCCCTGAGGATGAAAATGCTCCCCTCTGAACATGGATTGCATCCACCACATCAGTGAACATGGAATGAACCTCAGGGCTTAGGAAGTCATTAGATATTTAAAGCTGTTCAACTGCCTCTCAGGAGAGCAAACCAAAAAATGTCTCTCCGTGTGTGTGGTAAGCTAAAGTAACCCCCTGGCTCTGACACTCCAACAGCCCCCGGCCCCAGCCCAGTCCCACCCCCAGTGGTGGCAGTGGCAGGGCTGTACCTCCTCTTCCAGCACGATGTGTCTGATCAGAGCTGCTATGAGGTCCAAGTCCACCTTGTCATCATCCATCATTTCCAGGGCATCAATAGTGCTTGCTGAGTACCTGCAGGCAGTGAAACACAGACACTGGTGACCTGTCAGGTCTGAGTCACACAGCCATTAACCCACATTTAGTTCAGTGTGATTATGGTCAGTTCAGACCATAAGTAAGTTTAAGAACTGCCATGTCATGACTGAACTGCCTTTGAAGCACTCTTGATGATCTGTCTCCTCCTCCTGGATTGGCCAGGGACTGACAATCTGCATTTAGGTAATGAATTTAAATTTAACCTGAACTCCTACAGTCTGCACAGGCAATGGGGGCTAATTCTGATACCTCAAAAGCACTTCCCTGGTGGCCAGGAGTTCCACCCTGGTTTCCCACGGCAGCAGCTACCCCACCATCACTGAAGCCCAGCAATAGAGTACAGCACCAATGCACGGTCTGACAAAGCACAGGAGTCCCTTGGCCCACCTGCCCCGGAGCTGCCGGAGGTACTCGGGCCATCGCTCGCGGTACAGCTCCTCCTTCTCCTCCTTGTCGGGCCGGCTCACGTGGCCCTGCAGGAAGCCCCTCTTCCAGCGCGGCCGCCGCTCCGCGCCCTCGGGGCTGTACCTGTGGGGTGACACACGGGGTGACACGCGAGTGACACATGAGTGACACATGAGTGACACATGGGGTGACACACAGGGTGACACACAGGGTGACACACGGGGTGACTGAGGGCACTGCAGCTGCCCAACCTCCTGCTGCAGCTGCACACGAGGGGCAGGCTCTGCAGCTGCTTTTAGGACAGAAACAGGCACCAACCCCAGCTAACGTGGGAACATGCACAGAAAGAGTCTCAACGGCCACAGAGACGAGCTTGATTTAGAGGCCTGAAATCCACCACACCAAAAGACAGACAAAGCTGTTTCGCCCCTCAAGCCAACATTTCCATGTGCCGTGTGTAATTACTGTGCAACCTTTGAGACTTCCCTTGGAAGGTTTTCTGTTCAAAAATACAGGCATTTTTTTTTTATTCCAAGTTAGTCTTTGAACATACATGCTAAGCCAAAACCACCCCCCAAATACTCTCTGAAATGATGTTCAGAAAACCCACTTACCTCAACTTCTCAATGACATCTTCCAGCAGATATTCCACCACCGGGAAAGTGAACCCAGGGATGTGAATCATTGGACAATGATCTGTGGGGGAAGGCATAACTTGGGTTTAAAACCACCAATGAAACACTGCACTGAATAGAGGCAATAAATTCTTCCCTATTTCTGCAATATAGCTGCCACGCCTGTGTGGTTTTCCTGATTGTTTATTTTCAAATTCCCATGGAATATGCCAAATTCACCCCCAAGTAAAGCTGTGGAGTTAAAAAGCACAGGCAGCAAGCAGTGTATTGCACACCAGCATGTTCCCCTGGTCCCAGCCACAGGATAAAGTTGGAGACTGAACAATTAACAGTTCAATCCGGTTGCCTGCTCATACCAAGAGTTCTAAAATGTGGTAAATATGAGTAAATATTTAATAGGAAAATACTCTGTGGATTCTACTTCCATAGCATGTCTGAAAAGCAAAAGCAGAAGCAATACATGCTCATGATGAGATAAAACAGAGAATCAGCATCTCCAGCAGCTGCCAACTCTTTGGAAAATGGAAGTAATTTCCCCTTTTGACAAAAATCAAGTCTATAATTTGAGAACTGCATTTTACTGTAGAAGCCTAAATTACTCAAGAGGAACACTGTTAGGAAGCATTTCACCTACCAAAGTACTCAGAAAACTTCTCTGCATTTAGAGTAGCACTCATGAGTATGACTTTCAAATCCAGTCGAATATTTAGGAGATCTTTAATAATGCTCATTAAAACATCTGACTGAAGATTTCTTTCATGGATTTCATCAAGGACTACGTGACTGATGCTGGACAAGTGCCTAAAACAGAAGAGGAGGAATTTAAACGTTTGTTTTTAGCTGAATGAAAACACAGAGTTTGGACTCGTCCCATCACTGCATTCCATTAAACAGGGACACTTACTTATCTGACTGGAGCCACTGCAGGACAATCCCCGTGGTACAGTACAAAATCGAGCCTTGTTTCCTGGGCAACCGACTGCAAGAGACACAGGAAGAATCCCTCAGTTCTCTTCTGTACTTTACAAAATCCTTTAACAGCTTGAGACCCAGGTGCAGGTGCCAGTACAGCCGTGCTGAAGGTGCCTCACTGACTCGCTCTCAGCTCAAGTGAGGAACAGGGAATCAGGCCCCAGCTGCACCCCCTGGGGAAGGGGAACAGCCCAGGGATCCGACAGTTCCTGACTGCCCAGGAATCCTTTATCATCATCCCCTGCACACTGCAGGGCTGGCCCCAGTGCTGTAGCTCCCCAGGCTCAGCACTCGGGGCACTCAGGCCCCAGTGGGACAGCCCTCACTGAGCAGTAAAGACAAACAGCAGGGAGACTCCAACTGAAACGCTGGCAGGGCTGAGCAGTTTTGTTTCAACAACAAAGGTTCCATTATTGGTTGGCATCCTTTCAGATACTTTTTAAAACTACAGCTGACTCCAAATGTAAGAGCTTTTGCTCCGTGAACTCCTGTCAGTGCATCTATTACATGATCTCAGGGGATTAGTCCATAGGTAAGTGTAGCAAATACATTTTTTTCCACAGAAATATGGCTCAGATTGTTCTCTCCTTTAGGATTTCCATTTTTCCTTGCAATTTGTGGATTAGGGATATCGCTTTTAGTTCTACCAACAGCAGAACCTTTTACAAGATCTGAAAATAGGGCCTACTAGACAAAGCACAACTTGGTGCTGGTCACTGTCACACACTGCACAAAACAGCAACTGCACTCAAACTCCTTGCTAAAACTGAAAACCCTCATTTCGCAGGAATTCCTTCAGGAGAAAATATCAGCAGGAGAGCAACTATTTAAGGACTGCTTTTCAAACTGTCTCCTTTGTGTAACAACAGCTGGTGTTTCCCCCAGCAGCAGCACCGTGCCTGGAGCCGCTCACCTCTGCAGGCGGATCTGGTAGCCCGTGCTCTTGCCACTGCCACAGGCCTCTGCCCTCTCAGCAGCCACCCTCTCAGCCACCTGAGGAAAACAAAGAAAACTTTAGAAATCCCACAGGCTGATCTGTGACTGAGCTACTCATCAGTAGAAAATACCTGGAATGGAGAAGTTCTGTAAATAACAAAGAAACGGCCTGACTTGTTCTCCTCCCTTGAGAAAGTGTCTCTCGTCAGCAACCCATGGGCAGGTTTGTGTCCCAGGACAGACTTTAGAGGAACACAACCACACTCCCCTTCAGCAGGGTGAGCTTTCCCTCGGGGTAATGCAATTGATACTGAACCAGCAAGAGGAGTCATTACTGAGCACTTGAAAGCTCAATTCTTTCCTGCTCATTAATCCACCTCTAGAGGGCCTGACACAGCATTAGTTTTTACCACAATTCACTGCAAAATCCATTAAAATCCCGGATCTAACCCATGGCTAAACTCAGAGAATGAGCCTGCAGTGCCAGCACTCAAATCCACAACCAAAAGTTGTGAAATATCGAATCAGTGCACATGAACAGCATTGTGACTTGCAACAGAACCTCGTACAATGGAAACGGAACACACAAAAAGCTCGGATTCACGGGGGAAACACCCCCAGGAAGGGGGTTTGCAGAGGGCACTCACGGAGATGGCACTGATCCTCCTGGGCTGGGTGCAGACGATCCTGCACGTGGAGCCCTTCCCTCGCTCGATGTGGTCGTCCAGGATGAACTGGGTCACCTGGGTGGTCTTCCCACAGCCGGTCTCCCCACTGATCACAGTCACTCGGTTGTTGTTGATCAGGTTCACGAGCTCCTGGATCCACAGAGAACACGTTTACAGAGTTATTGTTCCAGCCAGGTTTTTAGGGGTTTGGACATTCCCTGCTGCCAGGCAGTGACCCTTGAGGAGGGTCACGGCAGCTGAAGAAACACTCAGCTGTTGGTCACCACACTGCAACTGAAGTTTAGTTTAAACCTCACGGGACGTGTTCATGGGCACTTTCCAGAGGGTTTAAAGCACATCCAACCTGAACACTGCCCTTAAATCTTTAAATCCTGTATGAAAACAGCGTGAAAGGACTAAAAAGAAAACCTGAAATACACTTTTAAGTTTTCTGCCTCCTGCTTGCCTCCTGCACGTCTCTGGGGACTGAAAACCAGCATTTACCCCGTTGGCCTCCAAGACTGCATGAACTGAAGGTTTGTAGCACAGTACTTTAGCCACCTGATTTCTTTTACCACCAGGAAGAGTTTCCCAGCCCGTACCTCCCAAACCCAAGGATTGTCAAAGGGATTATGACAATTTTAGGAAACAAACACTAACAGAAAGGACGTTATGGCAAAGAGATGAATTTCAGGAAAAAGCTCACTAATCATTCACTGAACCTCCAAAACCAAACCTATTAGAATATTCACTTTCTACTCCACACAAGGGTCATCAAATGAAGAATTAACACCGACTAGTAACAGCCTGTACTGGCACTGATGTTATCCTGTGACTGGGAAACTAATGGCAGTCAGAGCCAGCAGTACTGGCACTATTCACAAACAGCAGCAGAAACACACTCTGCAGTTAAACACACACCTACCTCTCTCATGCCATAGGAGGGGAGCTTCTCTCGGAATCTCTGGGGAACAGAAAATAACAGTATCTTTAAACACCTCTTTAACTGAAGCAATGTAACAGATTCCATCTATAAGCCAGGCCAAACTGTGAAATAATGACGAACTGCTCAGCAATACTTATATAAACCCAGGCCTACAGGAAATAACTTTATTCCCCACGTGTTTACAGTTTCATTAAACTTAGCAAAATGAGCTAAACCCAGCAGTTCGGCACATGTTGAGGCAGCTACACAGAGCTGCAAGAGCAGGGCCTGGGACCAGAGGAGAACTGGTGTTCATGGTAGCTGTTTTACTTCACAGCTTTCTACACATGGCTCTTAAAACAACACACACTCTGTTTTTAGGAAGAGATTCCTTCAGAGCCCACTGCTGTGCTTTCAGCTTCAGACATAACTGCGAGGACACAATCCATAAAAAGAAAGAGAAACCCACCCAACAAAACAATGTGTGAATTACGGATTCTAATTGTCCCTGAAATCGATAATTTCACGTTTGTAATCACTATTTTATCAATAGGCATTGATAATTCTGAAGGCAATTTTTAACAAAAGTAACATCGTGACAACTTCCTAGTAAATAAACTGCAAGCAGGTACATTTTCAGGTCAGTTTAACTGAAAGAAAAAAATCCAATGAAAAGTACCTGCATTTCAACATATCTGGGATCAGATCTCTTCTTCCTTAAGTCTTCTTTAAGCTGCTCATCTAAATCAGTATCCTGCTCATTTTTTTCAAAGAGATATTCCACATCCCGGTCCAGGGATGTTTTTTCCAAGGCCGGTCTCCGTCTTACAGGAGCTTTTTCAGCATCTGGTTTCACTTTCACAGGCTGTTCTGTAGGGCTGCAATCAGAGGACAGAAACCTCAGAGCCGATCCCAGCTGTGCCTGGCCACGTGCAGGGAGCCACTCCAGGAACACGTGAACTTGGGCTGGAGACATTTCATCCATCAGTCAATGAACCACCAGCCCGTAGGAATAGAGAATCACGGAATGGTTTGGGGTGGAAGGGACCTTAAAGCCCATCAGTGCCACCCCTGCCATGGGCAGGGACACCTTCCACTATCCCAGGTTGCTCCAAGCCCCATCCAACCTGGCCTTGGACACTCCCAAGGATGGGGCAACCACAGCTTCCCTCGGCAATCTGTCATTATGGTGCACGCCCTGGAACCAATTAAAGTCTGAAATTATGAGCCACTAAAAACTTTGCATTGGCATCTACAAAAGTAACATGTTCTTTTGTACCAAATGAAGCCACAAAGCAACAAAACATTTCTGGAGAATTACTGCTTGGCCCAGTGCCCTGTAATGGGATCCCTCAGCAAAATGACTGCCCCAGACCCTCATTTCAGCAGACCTGTCCAGTTCTGCATTACCTGAAATCCTTAGCGAGTTCAGAACACACTCTGTCCACAGAGAGGGATAAAAGACTCCAAAACTGCTCAATAACTGAGAACAGAAGCCAAATGCTACCTCTGGAAGAGTAATTCCAGAGACCAGTGGAGCTTAAAAATCCCACATATGCACCCTAGGTAGGGCCTGAGATCAGTTACAGGATGTTATTATTTTAGGTAGAAATGTTACACCCGAAGCTCAGCAATGATGGGAGTTTTACAGCACTGGTTACAACCATTTCAGTGTGACAACACAAGGGGACAAACTTAAGGTCAACTCACTAAAGGTAAATACCTTCCGACACATATTCCTGCCAGTCTGCGGGAAGTTTAAAAGAATTAATGTCTCTTTACCTGTCCTCATCCCCGGACCACCAGGACATGGATTCTTGCTCTTTGTCGTTCTTGGCCTGGACGGAATTCAGGAGCTGCACGATCTGCTCTTCCCTGCGCTCGTCCATGCGCACGACGGCTCTCTGTGGGAACAGCACAGCCTGCCAGCCTGCGCGGCTACGGACAGCAATGGCCCCGCCAAGGCCGCAGGCGCTCCGCAGCCGGGGGGCTCCGCGGCGCGGCCCCAGCCCACAGCCCGCCTGCCGGCCCCGAGGGGCCAGTCCCCGCTGCCCCCGCGTCCCTCACCTGCTGCCGGTCGGTGTCGCGGCTCTTCTGGCCCTGTTTCCGCGCGTACCACAGCCCGATCTCTCGGCCCTTCAGGTGGCTCGGGTGCCGCCCGCGCCCGCCGCGCCCGCCGGGCCCGCCCGCCGAGGGGCCGCCAGAGCCCGAGCCGCCATCGCCGCCGCGCCCGCGGCCCCAGTCCCGGCGGTGCTCGTAGCTCATGGCCGCGGCGGCCCGGCCCGGCACAGCCCCGCTGGGAGGGCCGACAGGGCCGAGGGAGCCCACGGGGCCGAGGGAGCCGATGGAGCCGGCCCGGCCCGCAGAGCCCCGCGCGGCCCGGCCCGGCCCCGCCTCATCCGCCGGCACCGCCCGCACTTCCTTCCGGCAGCCCCGGAGACGCCGGTTCGAGTCCCGCACCCGGCAGGCCAAGGGTTCGAGTCCCGCACCCGGCACAATGGGGAGCACTTGAACATCGCTTTAAAGAAAAGATGTTCTTTCGTGTTTGATCTTTGGGGGCTTTCAAGCCTAATCGACAAGCAGAGAGATTTAATCCGCGAAACAGGGAGAAGCCGACAAGCTCTAAGCAAAACGACTTGTTGGCGGAATTGCCTGGTTAAGGTTTAGAGCTGGACGTGCTTCAGCGATCTCAGACCTGGGGGAGGCCTTGGGGACAAGGATGTGCCACTGAGAGTGGGCACGGGATATACCATGCCCAGGTTCTCTGGAGTGGGACCTTCAACCTTTTACATTAGGGAGAATTATTCACATCAGTATTACTACACTTTCAACAGTGAAATAATGTTTTGTTTCCCTGAACACCATTGTGCAGCTGCAAATGCTTCTTCAACTTAATTTCGTTACATATTCTCTTGCCTTTTCTCCCTCGTTGGTGTGATTTACTCACATTTCAGGATTTCCAGCATTCAGATCTCTAAACACAGTATCTCACACTGACTTTCAATATTGAGGTGAAGGATTGCTTCTTCCAAGGAAAACCATCCTCTCTTTTTTCTCTGCCCACAGCTGACGACAGTCAGTCCAACACTCCAGCACTTGGCCATGTGAAGGGAGAAGAACCAGGTGCTCAAGTTAGAAATTTCTATATTCTTTTCTCCTTTCCCCTCACAAGGTGGTTTATGCATCCACACATAAACAAGTTGGTCTCCCCGACCCCCTTTAGCCTGCAGGTGCTTCTAAACTGGGGCAGTGGTTACCTCTGGTTCTGTTATTTAGATGTCCAGGACAGCGATGTGCCTGGTGCTGAGTCACTTGAGTGATTTTGACAGTTTGATCCTGTGTGCTCCAGTGACAACCCGTGACATGTCTCTGGACACCCGAGCACTGCTCACATTTGAAACCGATGGCATTTTGCTGCCAGAGCAATTTCCATCTCCATTCCCGTATCTCCTGCATTTCCATCATCTCCTTCTCAACACTGTGAAAAACACACATTCTAAAGAAAAACAAAAATTCAAATATTTTTAGGATTTTTTTGATTTAGATGCTGAAAAGAACTGCAAGTGAGTCAAAACTACTGTAACTTCCTAGCTGAGGAGCTGCTCCCTCATTTCCTCAGGGTCTCACGGACACAGCACCCAGTGCCAACAAACACCAAAGCTGGACTGTAAGAGTTTATTTAGGATTCCCTCTAGACCACGCATGTTCCTCAAATAAATAGATATATAAATAAATAACTTGAAATTCACTATGCAAAGCTGTAAAGCACTTGAGTATTCATTATCCCCTTGACAGAGCATTACCAGTTTGAATGGGTTTAAGAGTGCACCCAAATAAATAAATAAATAAACCAGCACCCGCTGGCCCTGTATCCGCGTGGGCACCGTGAGGCAGGACGAGCAGTGCGGGAGCAGCTGCAGGGTGCCCGTGCACCCTCTCAGCCGCTGCTGCCCGCGCCCTCCCGCTCCCTGTAGGCCTTGTTCAGCAGCTGGATGTCCTCCTGGTGCCCCGTGCCCACGTGCTGCTGGCTGCTGCTGCGATGGGCCTCCACGGTGTCGGGGATGGAGATGCTGATGCCGCTGCCGGGGCTGTGGGACGGGATGAACAGGGAGTAGGAGGCGCTTTCCCCCAGCTCGCACGACACAAACCTGTTCTCCCGCCGGGAGTAGCGCAGGGAGGGGGACCTGGCCTGGGTGGAGGACTGGCTGATGTTGCTGATGATGGACACGGTGTCCAGGGCCTCTTCGTTGTCGCAGATCTCCAGCACCTCCAGATGAATCTTAACGTTCGTGTGAGGGGACCCCTCCGGGCTGGGCTCGTGCCCGACGCTCTTGGATCGACACACCTCGATTTTCTTGGCCGTGGGGGTGATCTTCTGCCCCTCAGAGCTCACCTCGTACGTGGATAAGGACAGGGTTTTGCCGGTGGGGGCCTGCAGGGACACAGTCCCCTGGAATGCACACAGAGGGATGGCCAGGGCCCCGCCCGAGCGCTGCGAACACAAACAAGGACCGTCATCTGGGGCCACCTTTTCAAGTCAGAATCCATTATAAATAAGACAATTATGCTCAGTTTGTTAATTTATTTTACTGTCTTTTCCCTGCAGAATTTTAGATACCTGGCACTTATGACTTGAAAGAGCATAAAGTAGTTATACACCTTAGTATAAAAAGTCCCAAGTGACTGTGACTCAATAGGACATCAATAGAATAGGAAATAAAAGCCACCTCCTTCAGTGCAACGTTATGTCCTGCTTAATGAACCACTGTGGATTGGTCAGGCTGAACATCAGAAGATGGAGGGGATGTCTGAGGCACTTGCAGGGAGAATGAGCAATCCTCACACACTGGCATGAACACTCCAGGTCTGCAGGATAAGACATTTCCCAGTGATTTAGTGGCTCTTTCCACAAGTCTGTTTTCTCGTGAGAAATCAGTATTTACTGTTAGAAGTGAAAAAGATGCATCAAGTCCTCTGTGTCACCGTGCAGTCACTGACCAGGGAGGCAGTGAACTCCATCATTTTCCGCTGGAACAATTCCAGGAGAAACATTGCTCAGTTCCAGACACCTTCACCTGTTTCCAAAGCAGAGGATTCACTTCTCCCTGCAAACTGTGCCCCCCAACACTGTGCTCTGGCTCTGGGCCCTGCACACTGCAGGGAGGAACCAGGCACAAAGGCAAAGAGCTTTGTGAAATAAAACAAACCCTGTCTTTTCAACCAAAGTGCCATTCTGCAGCTTTTGTGTCTCAGCAGTTTTGCCACAGACCAGACACACAGAGATCATTACCAATAATCCTAAATAAATTGAACCACTTTCCCTCCAGCTCCAGCATTGGTCATTGGCTCACTGAGTTCCCCCAGGACGGGCAGCACAGCACAGGGACACCCACAGCAGGGGGCACATCCATCCCACACCACTGTGCTACCCACAGCAACTCCCCGGGCCAAGGGAGCCTTGTTCTGATCCTGGGAAGGGAAGACTTTTCTTCCAGAGACCTCACTCCCTCTCAGCCAGGAGAGGTGAAGGAAAGGTTCAGACACTTCTGCGCTTCAACACACAGCAGATTGAAAATTCCCTCTGGTCTGGCTCTTTACCCACTTACAGATACTTTTCCCCTGCATGTCCACATACACAGACACCTACAAGTATTTATTTATTCATTGTACACATGCATATATATATATATATATATATACACACACACACATATGAGAGCTGTGCCTGCCCCATCCCTGGAAGTGTCCAAGGCCAGATTGGAGCAACCTGGGCTGGTGGAAGGTGTCCCTGCTCATGGCACAGGTGGGACTGGATGTGCTCTGAGGTCCCTTCCAACCCAAACCATTCTGGGATTCAATACAGTATTTACCTTTTAACAATTAATTTCTTGCTTTCTGGCAGCACTGAAAGGTTTCCATTTGGAAATGCTCAAATGTTTCAACTAACAAAATCACAGCATTCCCCACACAGACCATTCTGGAAGCCAAAGTCAGCGTCCTTCTGTTGAGGCCAACTCGAACTGCACCCCCAAAACAGCCTGCAGGCCCCCCAGCTGCAGCCAGCACTGAGTCGTGGCTGTGCCTCTGCAGGGCACACCAAGCTGGCAGCTCCACCTGGTACACACAGCATATGATATCAGCACACACGTTCACCCCCTGGGAATGCTGAATGCTCCACGGCCCTGCTGCTCCCGTTCCCTCCTGGCCCCTCCCTTGCCAAGTTTCCCTGTGTGTGGAGATTTGTGTCCATCCTGTCCCACCCCAGGACATTCCCCTGTGCAGCCCCTGCCCACGCTGGCCAGAGGATGTTCTGCCAGAAGCTGGGACAGGGATTTCACTGGAGAACTCCATGTACCAGCACATGCAGCCTTAACAAGCCAAGACAGAAAATCCCAACGAAACAAATCACAAATGTCCCTGTTCCTTACGGAGTGCTGCTGCATTCTGAGCAGAGAAATCTCTGCAGAATTGATAAACAAATCCTTTCATTATTTAATTATCCACCTGCCAGAGAGAAGGGGAAGGAAAGGGGAGAGAAAGGGGAGGGTAACTTTGACAGAATCTGTTCTTGTGTTTCTCCTTGCAAACTCGCAGAACCAAAGTACCCAACCCTTTTCTGCCTGGTTTGCCATAAAAAACACTTATCATTACATTAAGTATTAATAAAGGATACTAAACTGCCAAGTACACAAGAAAATCTTAATTTCCTCACTTGCCAAAGCAGAGCCTGACTCTCCCTGCTGGGAGTGCCTCCCAAGGGTGTGGCATTCCCTCTGCTTCCCTCTGGGGTCTGCAGAGCTGGGGGCTTACTGGAAAACCAGGAATGTGACTGCAGTCAGCTTTGAATTCTGCTTGTGGTGCATTCACAGGTGATGTTCAGAACCATTTCAAACTCTAGTTTACAAGTGATGAAGAGTTTCTTCTGTTGGAGGAAGCCTGGCCATCCTTTAAGGCTGACATTTCAAATGTTTTTACACACTTTTCACATGTTATATTAAGTGTAACTGCATTCATCCTGTTCCAAGGACCTTAAACTCAGTGGTACAAGTTCTCCAGTGCTTAGAACCTACGAAGACCATCATCCAGGCTGGATAAGCACGCAATTCCTGTGATTTCCTGGATTTTTTTTGTTTCAGGGAGCAAATGAGTGCAGAGCAGGGAAAGAAAAGCATGAACAGCTCTATTCTCCAGACACGGTTATTGATCAATCCTCCATCTCCTGAGAGCAAAGCTGACTCTGTTCCAGGTGGATCCTTAGCTGGTTAATGCTTGGTAACAACTGAAATCAGAAATAAACTGTGCAGAGGCACAGGCCCTGGCTGGTGGCTCCCGTGGCTCCCAGCTCAGTTTGATTTTAAAGGTAATAAACTGCTGCTGAAATGGTGAGAGGCAGTGCAGAAACCAAAGCTCAGCTGGGGGAAGAGAGGAAATGCCAATAGCCTGGAATGCCTACCTGATGAGGGGAGAGAAGAAAATCTGTTTGGATGCCACTCCAGCACAGCCAGGCAGGAGCTGCCTCCCTGACTCACACCCTAAGCTGTTGCCCAGACAGGGCTGTGTGGTGCCATCAGAGATGCCACAGAGGATTCAGGATATCCTCAGAAACCCTTTAAATGTAACAGAGGACTGATGGAGCCTCCAGGAGCAGCAGCTGGAGGCCAAGTGGGACCTCCTGAGGCACCACAGCTGGTTCTGCCTGTGTCTGGTGGTGGACTCAAGCACAAGGTACTCTGCAGACTTTCCCTCACTATCCCCAATTTTCTCACAAATCACAGGCCCTGGAATAAGGAGACAGGTGTGACATCAGTGCTGGAGCAAAGCACAGGTGGCACTGGAGTCTGTGTCTCTGGAGGAGGCAGCAGAGCCTGCTGTGAGGTCCCAGACAGAGCGAGGGCCCAGCAGCAGCCAGAGCACACACAGGGCTTGCTGTGTCTCCTGTCACCCCCACTGGGCCACTCTGCCTCCCCAGACAGACAGTCCAGCAGGATGAAGACAGCTCCAAGGAGTTTGCATTCCTAATTACCTTGGTGAAATACAGCTCGAGCTGAAAAGGTCTATTTTTAGACTGTTTCCAGTAAGGATCCTGATGCCTCTTTCCAGAGACAAAGAATTTTCTGTTTGTTTTAAAATAGAGGCTTAGTCTTCCACTTCCCTAAAAATTAACATTAGCTGCAGTGAAATTAATTACTGCAATGATTTGCCTCTTCAGAGGCTGACTGCAGTAAGTGCAGAGCCCACAGGCTTCTCCCACATCACATGGACCACAACCCCCTCTGTCCCACGGGGAGCAAAGTCAGGGCATGATGGGGAAATGTTACATTGATTTTCCAACCACAGGGCCCTCCTTGGAAACCAGGAACCAGGTTCCAACCACCACCTTCAGGAAGAGCCCCGATGGGAACAGCAGAGCAGACCATCAGGTGCTGGTACAGATGTACCAAGGAGAACATCCAGGGCCATTCCTAACTGAGCTTCTGTGCTGTGCCTGATGTTCACTGGAATGGTCACAATTTTCCTGGAGTGAGGGACATCCTGAGTATTTATCACGTCAAACAAACTTCTCCTCCTCACAGCAGTCACTTCCACAGCCTCCCCCTCCTTCCCTTTGCAGGGCACATCAAGAGGTTCTGTACAGAGCCTCTTCAAAGAGATTGCTTGAGGCAGCCCTCAGATGAGGCATCGAGTGAGAGAGAAAAAACATCACCAGCAAGCCTGGAACATACTGCCAGCCTGGAGATTTGTGTTGCCTGAAGGCACTTGAGTACAGGCAAAAAAAGACATGACATATTTACACTCCATCTCCTTAGGAAGGGACGTACCCAGGTATTTTATGAGGTGTTAAAGGCAGTTTTTCAAAAACGCAGCCGAGCGAGAGTTAGAAATGACAAATACCATTTTCTCTCTCTCTCAATTACAGCCACTCTACACTGGTATTAAATAAACCCTGCTGCCTCATTCTCCCTTGTGCCACTTTCATCCCAGGGAAGTCACTTTGATGGAGTAGCTCTTCACTCACAGAGCAGACAATGAGACAGCCAGCTGTGACATGAGTGTCACCACCCCAAGGAAGTGCCACCCTCCAAGGCTTCAGCAGGAAACCAAAGCACCCCGAGCACTGTCCGGCACCCTGCTCTTCAAACAGCCCAACCAAACTCACTGGCACCTTCCCTGCTGCTTGCCTAAGGTCTGAAAACAGCACAATACAAAACACTGCTCTCACAGCACAAAGAGCCTTCCTGGCCCCGGTTTCCCTGGAGGGGAAACTTAACACAGGTGAGAAATGCAGCGATGAGAACAAGGTGACTTTTCTTAGACACTTCAGGAGTTCAGACAGGATGAATGCTGGGGATGGTTTACAGATGATTTAATGTGTGGCACAGAGTGATCTTTCATTCAGCATACCCCTGAGCAGTGCAATAGTTTTTTTACCAGGCTTGCTGGGTCTCACACCCTGCCCTTTCCCAGCAGCAAAGCAAATGCCAGCTGGGAAGCTCTGGCAGCTCCTGCTGACTGTCAGAACCAGGGAGAGCTGAAACTCCAAAGCCTGGAGCTTTTACCCCCCAGGAGCCATGCCTGGCAACTGCACACGGGGTTACACCTTGGGAGAGGTCAGACAGGGGTGAAAGGTGATTCCTGCTAATGCAGGTAGTGAAGGGCATGTCCAAAAGGGACACACAGAAGGCATCCCCAGGCAATAGCTGCCAGGTGCTGCACAAAGAGCTGCTCAGACCTGCTGCAAGGGGAGCCACAGGTCTGGAAGCTGACCTGGCAGCCACAGGAGATGGGAAATTATTATTATTATTTGCTTTAAACACCATCTGGAAACTCCTGCAAGAAGTGCCACAGTTATGAACCTATTGATATAGTGACTTTATTAACCAGACTGCACATGGCACAGGAGGCCTCAGCAAGAACTGGTAGATTAAAACCAGGCTGAGTCACCCCCTCCTTGTGCCCCCAAAGGCGGCAGTTCCTCTCTGCACACTGCAACAGAGTGAACACCAGCTTCTGATGAAAGGGATGGCCAGTCAAATGGGAAATAGCAGACACATTCCTACTGTAACTCGGATGATACACTTGAGTTCATCACATGGAGAGGGATTCCTTTCCTGGGATGTAAAATACACCTCACCTATGTATGTGCAAAAGTCAAGAGCTGGATTAGGTGACTTCCAGAGGTCCTTTCCAACCCGAAGCTCCTGTCTTGTGGACTTCACACAGGCTCTTACCCCACTCCCACCCACTGCAATGGCAAATGTCCACTGAGTGCCACAGTGAACATTCAGGTTTGATTCTGCCTTTCCCCCACCCAGAAAGAGTCACCAGATGCTTGGAAATACCCTTGAAAATGTCATCTTTTGGAGAGAAACTTCCCATTCACCAAGATGAATTAGCATCATTCATACTGAATTCTTACCATGTACAAATGGTGCAGGTGCACACAAAACAGTAACTGGAAAACTCCAGGATTAAGAATACAAGTGAGAAATTGTTGCAGGATCAACATCTGCAAATAGGTCTGTGGTTACTAAACATCACACAATGCTAAGGAAGAGCTTTACTACAACTGCCCTGCCAACAGGACCAATAGAAAGGTCAGTGTAAGTAAAACCATTCTGATTTTATAAGGTAACTCCTATTATCAGGAAAGAAAAGGAAACCAATCTTACCTGCCGAGGGGTCCTCTCAGATCTGCTCCTGCACCACTCCCAGTCCGTGAGCTCAGGTGTGTGGCTTTCCTCGTGGGACAACCTCCACTCCGGGCCCTCAGGGATGGCTGGTGGATGGCAGTGTGTGCCCTGCTCGGCCCTGCAGGGCCCTGCAGGCAGGGGGCAGGGGGCTGGGCCCAGGGGCACCACCACTCCCTCTCCCAGGCTCGGGGTCCTCGCAGCCAGAGCCCACCAGGCTGTGGTAGGACGTGGACTGACCATCGCTGTTGAGGTGGGGGTGGTTTTCCTGGGATATTCTGTAGATTCCATAACCTTGCTGGAAGGACAGGTTGAACTCGAAACCTCTGCGTTTGGCTGAGCAGGAAGGGAGGAAACACCATATTAACAGTCAAGACCAAGAAGAAAAATGAGATTACACACACAGTGAAAACAACATGCTGAATGTGGAATAAATTATCCAACCACTGCTACAAACAGCCCATTTTCTGTCCATAAACAGAATGAACCGTTGGGAAGAAAGACTTCTAAGAAGAAGCTGCTTTGTGGATGAACTGCAGTCACTCTGTCCAGGGCAGTGGCTCAAAGGGCACCAGTGGCAGCACAAGCCGTTCTGCACCTGGGGAGTGTGTTAAAGCAAGTGAAAGCTATGCACAGGGGATGGCTTCTCTCTTGGGTTCAGGACCTCCTTCTCCCTAAACATGCAGCAGATGTCAGGAATTCATCCACTGATGTTATAGGACTTTCACTCCAGAGAATGGGAAACAGCTCCCACATCCTCAGAAATACTCAGCCTTAACTTCTGCAGTTGAGACCAGGTGATCCCTGCAGGTCCCTTCCAACTGCCCCATTCCATTTGTCCAGCTCTTTTTACACAGACCCAGAGCAAAACAGAGCTCTGGAGGGTTCCAGGGAGGTTACCAGGGAAGCTGTGGCCTCCTGTGTTACAGCAAGGCAACCCTTCCACACTTACTTTTGGGATCATCTGAAGCGGCTGCGCAGGAGCCCCTCGAGCAGCTGATGATGCAGCCGCAGGGCAGGTGCACCCAGTGCTCTGACAGCACGAACAGCGGGGTGAGAGTGGCGGCCAGCACGGTCAGCAGGAAGCCCAGGGCCTCAAACGCAAGGCTCTGCACACCAGTGATGTACTGGACAAGCATCTGCACCTGGAAGGCAGAGCATTTGGAAATTTGTATCACCTCGGCACAGGAGATGCTTCCAGGAATAAAGGGAACATCTCGCCGTGAAGGTGCCAAGGCTGTAAGACACAGGCTGTCATCAGTGTTTGCTGAGCACAACAATTCCGGCTCCAAAGAGAGCAGAGCAAACACCCTCACTGCTCTGCCCTCGCTCTGCAGTTCTCAGAAAAACCCTGGCTGAGGCTAAATATAGATGAGCACCATCACACAGCTCCCAAGCCAAGCAGCTCAGCAGGGACCGCTGGCTCAGCCCCTCCCGTGGCCCTGGAGCCCCAGCTCAGGTGCTGAGCCGTGCACAGCCCAGGACAGGCTAACACTGCTCAGGTTCATGTGCCCTGCTCTCAGCAGAGCCCTCTCTACTGCACCTGTTCCCAGATGCACACCCATGGCAGCTCCCCACCCCCAGTACTACAGGGGTTACAAAGACAGAAATAAACCACATTTTTCTAATGAACTCCTGGTTTTTAGCCCACCTACCAAAGGAGGTGACCCAGAGCTGTGAGGAGGGGCTGTTAGCTCAGTACAATTCCCAGACCCCAGAATGCTGAGCACATGCCTGGTCACAGAGCTGGGAATACCAAACTGGTACCTTATACCCCCCTTTACTCGAGAATGATGTGACAACAGAGTATCAGACCTATGAACAAAGTTCTGTGGAACCCACTGGACACCAGTTAAACTCATGCAGTGGCACAGACCTGCTGGAAAGGACTTCTGCTGGCACAACTGCACTGTAAGAACAACTGCCATGGCCACTGCTCATCTGTTTCAGTGCATGGCCCACAGGTCACATCCCGCTGAACTGAAAGTGAACACCGAAAAGAGAGCTGACAATTTACCATCATTGGGAGCCAGAGAACCACTTTGGTCAGTGCAAGGATCAGCGAGAACCGCTTCTGGGCAAAGCCCACCGTGGAGCTCCTGCTGCTCAAGAGGGCACCACTCCCATCCACACCCTTCCCCAGAAGTGCCTCCGAGTTCTGGCAGCGCTCCAGGGTTTTATCCGCGGGGTCCAGCGGGGACAGCGGTGGGGCAGCCACGGCTGTCCTGGGGGTGGTGAAGCCTCCAGGGACCTCCAGGTACTTGGTGTGTAAGAGCTGTGGCTCAGCCGAGCACAGCAGCTGGTGAGTGAGGGGAACAGCCAGCACTGCGAGCAGGGACAAGCACAGGGAGTAGCTGATGACCACAAACAGGATGTAGGAACTGGCACAGTCGGTGAAGCAGCCCCAGGAGGTGGGGATGTACCTGCCCCAGCCACAGAGGGGCAGAATGCAGATCAGCAAACCGACAATCCAGATGGTGAGGATGGCCCACACCACGCTCACACGACGCTTGGACGTGCTGCAGCTCGGGGTCTCAGTCGTGTTGATGGTGTAGAAGTTGTAAGAAACTATCAGTGACCCTTTCAGGTTGCTAGAAATGCCCTGGAATAAATACATAAGTGCTGAGGAGGTGCACAGAGGCTGGGGCAGGCCTTCCCTTGACCACTGCATGAGCATGAACATAATCAGTGGCACGATGCTGATCAAATCATCTACTGCCAAGGAGGTCACAATCATCGACAGTGTGGTTTTGCTCTGCATTTTCAGCAGGGAAACCAGTGAATAAATGCTGCTCAGAAGGGCTGGCAATGCAACGGTAAGAGTCAAGCAGAACAGAAAGACATTCCAAGTCCTCTGCTCACTGGGTTTATCCACGATGCTACGGTTTTCACTGAAGAAGCTCGTCCCGTTGAGTGACAAATTACCAGGCGTCACTGACATCGTCCTTGGCATTCCTTTTGCTTTGCCTTCTGACTCGGCAAGTTTTCACTGGCTGAAAACAGAACTCTCAGCTCCACATCACAAGTTTCTTTGTCTTTCTAGACACTCTTTTGAGGCATCCGATGAAGAAGTACTCAGGTGAAAGCACCCCTGACAACCAGAACAAAAACCAGGCAACAGCGAAGTACCAAAGGTGCTGGGAAAATGCAATTCCTCAAAATCCTCTGGGTGCTGGAAGATGGCCAGTTAAGGCTGTCCGGGTAAGCACATGCCGCTCCTCCCGGCGATGCAGGCACCGCGCCTTCCGAGCTCAGCTGGACCGAGCACAGCACAGCTGTGCTCCCGCCGTAGTAGCTCATGGAGACTCATAGTAGGAGGAGAAGCTGTTGGACTCACCCTGCGCCGCCCGAGCTGCAGGAGGGAGGAGCCGGTGCGGGATGGAGAGCCGGGAGCGAGGATGTTCCCAGCTCCCTCTGGCTGGATCGGAGCCTGGAGCAGAGTCCCCGCCAAGCCCCACCTCTGAGCACACCGCAATCCAATGCAAATCCTGCCAGCTGATGTCAGCCGCGGATGTCATTCCCGTAAATCCCGAGGCCGCGCAGCTCCAGCGGGAATGCTGCTGTTGTTCCGCCGCGCTCCGGAGCTCCGGGCTGGGCGAGGGCACGGCCCCTGCGGAGAGGGGCTGCTCCGCTTCGGCTCCCCACTGTCCCACAGCACAGGGACATCCCTGTGCTCCCCCCTGTCCCACAGCACAGGGACCTCCCTGTGCTCCCCCCTGTCCCACAGCACAGGGACATCCCCGGGCTCCCCACTGTCCCACAGCACGGGGACCTCCCCGGGCTCCTCCACTGTCCCACAGCACAGGGACATCCCCGGGCTCCCCGTTGTCCCACAGCACAGGGACATCTCCGAGCTCCCCCTGTCCCACGGCACAGGGACATCCCCGGGCTCCCCCTGTCCCACAGCACAGGGACATCCCTGTGCTCCCCCCTGTCCCACGGCACAGGGACATCCCTGTGCTCCCCCCTGTCCCACAGCACAGGGACATCCCCGGGCTCCCCCCTGTCCCACAGCACAGGGACATCCCTGTGCTCCCCGCTGTCCCACAGCACAGGGACATCCCCTGCCGGAGCACCCTGAGTGCAGGAGAGCCCGCGGTCCCCTGCCCTGGGGCACCTGGGATCTATAAACTCTGATTCCAACGGGATTCCAGCCTGAATCAGGTGTTCTCCCGTACCCTCAGCCATCACACCCACCCTGGGTGTCCAACAGCCCCGATGGCACAGAACAACTACAAATTTTCTCACCAGTCCCCTCAGTGCCTTCCTGCTGACACGCTTCACTGCCCGTGCCTTATTCAATTCTCCGCCTCTCTGCAGCTTTTTGGACACTTTGGCACAGGATTGGGCCTGGAAGAGCAGGTAACTGATAGATCCTGTTCTGTTATTATTTTAGTGTCTCATGTGTCACTGCCTCTGAAAGACCAGCCAAAAGCCTTTTAAGCAAAGATATGGCTGGTCTTGGAGGCGCTGGCAGTGTCCTCTGTGCCATCCTGCCTACTGGGAGGAGACAGTGTCCAAGTTCATGTTTCTCTGACAATGCCCAGCTCCCCTCCAGTCCTCGATTTCAACTCGAGCACAACAAAGATCTGTGGGCAATGGTTTGGTATCACCCCCTGATCTCTCTCACCTTCAGCAGCAGGCACTAGGAAATCTGGGAGCTGGTCAGATTTGGCCTGGCTCCTTGTTCAGTGAAAACAAGTCCTTAAAAAAGCCCCCAAATCTGTTCAAACACAAATTGTCCCCTAATCCTTTTCTACAAGGAAACATCTGCCAAGGGCCGGACCCATCCCGTTCCATTCTGCCTGCTGATAAGAGAATCCCTGAGAGTAACTGTGGGATTTCATTTCACCACTCTCCAGTGAAACATTAATGAGGGGGTTTTATTCTCCTCAGATTCTGAGCACTGTTACACCCTTTCTGTACCCCAGATTCGAACAGGGAGGACAGCAAGGTCACCGTGACAGTGGGGGCTGCAAACTGCCCAAGCATGGGATGGAGTTCAGCACTGAGCACTGCCAAGTTCACTTTCAGATGAGTAGGAATCCTAAATGTCTGTCTGCTTATGTCCCATTGAAAAATGTCAGTCACTGTGGAATGGTAAGTGCACATCATGATCGGAGCAGCAACTCCCTGTGGTGTTTAATGCAAGTGCAGCACCAAAACCAGGAGCAGACAGTAAATACTGTTATGAGGACATATCAGAGAATGTTATGAGGACATTTAAGAGAAATAAGACATTCAGGTAGGAAAAAAGAAATAAAATAGCTATGCCAGATTCCAGTGGAAATTCCATCACAGTCTGAAAAAATCGAAGCTGGTGCCTTTTCAAGGGCAGAGAAAACTGCCTGTGTATTCCCCACCCAACTGGAAGTTGCAAAACAAGGTGCAGGTGAAACAACAGAAGGAACATCTGTAGTGAAAATGAACAAACACTTGTCTTCACGCCTGGGGATTAAAGAAAATTCTTTGCCTGCTGGAAGAGTAATGACCCATCTTGAGTAGTTAATGAGAGGCAGATGCGTCAGCACCAAGGGCTGACGTCAGTGAGAAATTCCCACTGCTCCCTGACTGCAGCTGTCCAAGGATCTGCACGTGGCGAGGGAACTGCTGCACAGTCCTGCTTCCCACCCCCACAGCCTGCACCCCCCTCCCACTGCCAGAAACACCCACAGCAGGAAAACTCCAATTCCCCCAACATGCCAAGAATACCTGAAAGAAAGCTCCTTCCCTTTATTTACTGTTTAGCTAAGGAAACACCCACCCTGCCTTTATAAACTACACTCTCCAAACCAAGAATAAAGTGACTGTGCTCACATTTGGGATGGACAGCACTGAAGTCACTGTCAGCAATGGGTATTTGCTCTCCTCACCTGCTCACACACTGTATGGGGGCAGATGGGGGAGTCTGTCCCTGCGTCACACATTGCCAGGACTCCTGGCACAGAAGACAGGCTCATTTTCCAACCTGAATTTCTGTTTGGTTTTTTTTTGTTCATCTCTCCTCGTTACATGTAAATTTATATTGGTGATACAACTTCTCCACTCTAAATGTCTCTGGGGGATCTTGCTCACATGCCTGTGTTAAAGAAGCCAAGTTCTGCTCCTTGTCACAACTTCACAGGGGTGACAGAAACGACAACTGAGGCTGGAAAACACCACCACTGGATACAGTGGAGTTCACATCCATTCTCATGATTAAATGGTAAAATTGGGCTGAACAGATCTGATTGAGGAAGGGAAGAGGGAGAGTTTGGGGCATGTCTTCACTCAAGGCAGCCTTTTCTTAAATGAAATACCCCTGTCACAACAGGTCTGACTGAGGCTGGAAAACAAACCCTGCTGACAGTCAGGTGAACAGAACACTCCTCCTGAGCCATGCTCCTTTTCCAAGAGCAGCCTTCCAGAGGAGTCATCTGACAGCCTGGGTGCAGATGAACGGCTCCAGCTCAAAACCCTTCCCGTGGCACAGCCAGGACAAAGGGAACAAGGGTCTGTGAAGTCACGAGAATGCCACAAATCCTGGAGGGATGTTCCCTGGAGAAGCATCACCTCAAAGGGCTCGAGGGCAGAAGGACCAACAAATAACAAGGAGCAGTGGAGATAAAGACAAATGACAAGGAGCAGTGGAGATAAAGACGCTGCTCAGGTCACCTGGCAGGGCCAAGCACGGGCTATTCCCACACCCCTGATGAAGGGGTAGGATAAAGGCAGCTGTCCCAGGACACTGGGTAAGCTGTGGATGGGATAACACAGAGGCCCCATCTCTCAGCAGGGTGGGAAGCAGCACAGGGGTGGGTGGCAGGAGCTGGCTGGGGAAAGGGTGGCAGTGACAGCAGCAAAGCAGGAGCTGCTCCTCTCCAGCTCAGCCAGTAACTAACTGACGCATTCATTAGACTGACAGAGCAACTATTGCTTTGCAGACCCCATTACTGTAACAAACCAGGTATGCATGTTCTCAGACTAAGCCACAATCGTTGTTGATTATTATCCTATTAAAAGTCAATGGAATTACTTAAGTGCTTCCTCTGGAATTAGTGCTAGTTATCAGCATGGCTAATGGTTCGAATCACTTTAACACACACTTCATATAATGAAATAAAAATGGCATTTGCACACAGTATGAGGTAAAACACTTTCTCTGTCAGTGTCTGCTCAGTTCAGGTATTTCCTCTGTGTATTTTCCAGAGCAGGTGTTCGATCCTGGTTTTCCTGCACATTTTCCTGCTGTTTAGCAGCAGATCAGCAGTGGTTTAGTTTTGTTCAGCAGTGGATCAGCAACTGGCACATCACAGAAGAGGAGCAGCACTCACAGCAAAGACATTAATGGTGCTTTAAAGCACTGCTAATAAATACAGTATGAAAAACCTGCTTTGAAATGAAGAAACTGAGCTAAAAGCCCATCCAGTGCCACCCCTGCCATGGGCAGGACATTTTTACTATCCCAGGTTGCTCCAAGCCCTGTCCAACCTGGCCTTGGACACTTCCAGGGATGGGGCAGCCACAGCTTCTCTGGGCAGCCTGTGCCAGGGCCTGCCCACCCTCACAGCCAACAATTCTTTCCTAATACTGAACACAAATTTCCCCTCTTTGAGTTTGAAAGAGGGGGAAAAGGCAAGCACAGGACAAACCCAAGCAGCCTCTGGCTCTTTGCTGGAAGCACATGGAATGCCCAGTGCCTTCAGCACCAAGTCCTCAAAGGTTTTCTGGTTCTCCTCAGAGTCCAGAGTAGGCTTTGTGCTCCATGGAAAACGAGGGATGAGAATCACGGGCACTTTTAACCTCAGCAACACTGAGTGAGCTGCAGGAACAAGGGAGTAACACCCAGGAGCTGAGTTTTAGAAACTGGAGGAAAACAGAAAGAACAGAAAGCACTGAAGATTTGTGTCCTGATGTTAACACATTCAAATTGCCTTTGAAGCGACTTTTCAAACCCCGTGAGCGCTGCGGGGCCGTTGTTATCGATGAGCAGTGCGAGCCCCTGGGCTGCAGCTGGAGGGGAGCTCAGGACACACGGGCCCACGGCAGCCCTGGATGGACACCGGGGGACAATGACACAGCCTAGAATTGTCTGAGCGTTGTGCTCAGAGAGCCGGGAACGAGGAACGCTGCGATCAGCAGAGGGAGCCGCTGCCCCACAGAAACACCCCGAGAGCCGCCGGCGACACCCGGGAGCAAACAGGGGTACCTGGCAGGTCCAGCCTGGCTCACACGGCCCAGGGCAGCGCTCTGCTCGCTGACTTTGACGAGAGGCTTTCGGGAGATAAGCTGTGGCATTTCCCCTCTCCTGTGTCTCTCCTGCCCGGTGCAGTCCAGCACTGAGCCGTGTCCCGGGGTATCCTGCCGTGTCCAGGTCCCTGCGTGCCCTGCCCCAGACCAGGGACAGCACAGGATGGCAAAAGAGACAGAAATGGGCCAGGTATTTACTGCCAAGCAACATCTTCCTCATTCTTCTCCTTTCCTGGAGCTCACACTTTGGGGTCTGCCCACAGACACACACAGACCTCAGGGATCTGTGGCATGGAAACATTCAATCTCACTTCTGCTCCTGCTACTGACTTAGCCAGAGTGGGTCTGCAGGGCTGGGAGAGCAGAATTTGGCTGGAGGAGTGTTTTCTTTTGTCCCATTGTGGCATTCCTACTGCTCACCCCACAGCAAGAGCAGAACAAAACCAGTTTGTGAAGTCAATTCTTAAAAAGTCCTCCCTGCCAAGTCAGAGATGCCTTTGTTGTGCAAGTTCTGGAGGCAGTTGGGGGAGTTCAGCCATATAAAAAAGTGTTTGTGTTAAATGCACTCCCCCTTTGTTCCAGGAGAACAATGTCCACCAGGATCTCTCTTCCCTCCCCATCCCCAAAGGCACAAGCAGCTTGTCCTGGCAGAGCTGAGTGCCCAGGGGATGTATCTCCAAATCCAGGTGTCCCAGAGATGCCTCTGAGACCTCTCACGTCTTCAGTTCCTACAGCAAAGCACAACTGCCAGTAACTTTCCCTCCCCTTGGGAACCCAGAACAGAGGGTGTTCTGTGGCTAAATCAAGTATAAACAAGAATTGAGATAAGCCTGGATAGGAACAGATTTCTTTAAAATCCCCATTTTCAGTGTACTTTTTGTTTGTTCCACAGCACATCGTGGTTTCTCACTGCATGGAAAGGACTCAGCAGAAGCAGCAGCACAGACAAAGGTGTTCATAAGGAGGACACCCCCCCCTGCCTTTTAAAAATACCTCTCTTTTTATAATACCCCCTGCCCTCTGAAGCACTGGAATACTTGCCACTGTGACTCAGTCAGCATTTTTCTTGTCTGATCTGCACTTGATGAGCTCACACAGGTTTTCTTAATGATTCCATGTGTTTATATTTTTAACACAGAATCTTTTTTTACACTTCATTATGGAACAAGCAATTGTGTCTAATAAAACCTTGGAACTTTCTGCCTGTGCTTTAACCCCGTCCTAAAAGAATGTAAAGCACTGGCAAAGGCTTGAGGACCTTGAAAGCAATGATCAAGAACTCAAAGACTCTGTATCTTTGATGTCAAAACAATATTCTAAGCCATGTTATTAAATTAAGTCTAACTGAAATGTCAAATATATGAAATGCTTCAGTTGGATCAAGGTTAATATATTTGAAAAACATCTCCTAGAACTTCTGTTTTAAACTGTGTGTTGTATCCTAAACAATTCAAATTCAGCCAGACTCTAAGGTAATAATTCCTCCTCATCTGCAGTAATCAACACTCAGTAAAGTTCTCTGAACTCTTTGTAGAGCATCTGTGGTTCATGGGCACTTCCAGGGGGGCTGGGGAGTTGTTCTTGTCAATAATCTGTCAGTTTTCAATCAGTGTTTGCTGTAAAAAGGAATCCCTGAGAGCTCTGGGGAGTTTTTGGAACACTGAGGACCTCCCTCCTCGCCTGCTCCAAGTCCTTCTCTCTTGTGTACTCCTCACGTGAATTTATTTACAATAAAATCTGCTGTCTCAGGAGAAGCAGCACTGCCCAGAGCAGGATCCATGTGCAGATGGGAGCAGCTGGAGCTGCAGCCAGCACAGGAGGGCTCAGTGATGCTGGTAAGCACAAATCCTGCACGGGGAATTAAAGAGCCCAGGCAGAACGTGGGGGAGAGGAGCTGCACACCCTCATTCCAGGCAGGAGCTCACCCAGCTCCTCCTCAGGGTCACCATCTACTGACACTCGGTGTTACACGGGCACCGGGGAGGGGACAGTGACAGCAAGGCCAGATGGCTGTGCCCAGGGCCTCTCCCACTGCCCCTGGACAGGAGGGGCTGCAGAGCTCTGGGTCAGCACCCCCTGGCACTGCAGTGAGGCTGCCCCAGAAAGGCCTCCTGGGAACAAAGGGATCTCCTGCCATTCCCCTTGGAAACCCATCCACAGCCAGTGCTCTGCTGGGCAGTGCCCTCCAGCTCCTCACAGTCATTCCCACAGCCCCTATGGGTGTTTGCAGCAGGTCCTGATGGCCAGGGGACATCATTAGAATCCCTCTCTTCCACAGACATTCGCTGTGCCAGACAGAAAGTGAGATTTAATTCTCTTTCTGAGCTCTCCAAAGCCAGACTCCACCTGTCTTTCATCTGAGTTTCAAGCTCGAGTGTGTGAAGATTAAAAGTAACAAACTCCACGTGCTCAGTATTCCCTGAAATCCCTTCATACAGTTCCAGAGTGCCTCAAAAGCTACAGGGACTTGTGCAGTTTGGCCTAAACAGACAGAACACATCTTTAACTGTGCTGATGCACACACTGCATCCTGAGGAATTTTTATGAGATTATCTCTCGCTTTTTCTCACAGAATGGTGTGGGAATCTGACTGAATCAGAATGAGTAAGGGCTGAATCAAAACCTCAGGACCTGGTTCATTGGAGACTTAAAATGCAGAAGCAGCATCCCTGAGTTCACTTCCAGAGTGAAAAAAAAGGCTAAAATTAAATATTAATGTTTCCAGTGGAAGTTCACATGACTGATTGACTCGACTACATCGTCTTGCAGTACCCAACCCAGGAGAGCTGTGGTGGCTGCAGCCACACACAGACTGTTCCCTGTCTGTCACCCTGTCAGTACAGCAATCCCAAATTCAGGATCAGCTAAGTCCCCAGACAGGCTGCCCAGCCCACTGCAATGCAGACCAAGGTCCACACTGCACCCATGTGTTTAAATTAGTTGGAATCACGGGAATATTTTCGATTGCATGACACTTAATCTCAGATTTGATAGCTCTGGAAAATCTATTGGAAAACCACAGCACTGGTAGCATGCTACAAAAACTCTCAGGAGTTCTAGAACTCTGCCTTTGGAGCCTGTCTGTAACACAGCTCACCTGAGGAACCCTCCTCAGGTTCTGGTCACCTTTCATGGAAGAGAATTTACTGTTCTCTCCAACTCTGGGCAGCCACGACCCTCCATGAGCTGAGCTGGCCCAGGACTGCCCTGCAGAGGTCACATCTCCAGTGTGTTGTGGTGGCATCAGCTGAGTGCCCCAGGGTTACCCCCATGGAAACCTGCACTGTGATGTGCCCACTGAGTCCCTGCCCCTGCTGCCAGTGCCTCGCCCAGGAAACCAGGGCAGAGCCACCACGAACCCCTCTGTGCCCGAGGCAGCATCCACACCAGCAGGGGCTCTGCACAGGGGCAGGGCAGGGCCTGGGAGCTGCAGTTTGGCCCATCTGTGTGTGGCCTAAGCAAGCACTGCCTTGGATTAAATATTCCACTCTGCTGCAAACTATTTCTCCTTCAAACAGAGACTTCTCCAAGAATGTGTTCATGTGTGGGAGCTGGAGTGGAGGAGAATGGGTATGGATTTGAAAACAGGATGACTTGACTTTACTTTTAATTCCAGCTCATCACAGTGTGCCAGGAATCACTGCCCCAGCTGCTCCAGAGCAAACAGCTGCCATTCCAGGGCCCTGGAGTGGGCAGTGCCAGTGGCACAGGGGAATCACTGCCCCAGCTGCTCCAGAGCAAACAGAGCTGCCATTCCAGGGCCCTGGAGTGGACAGTGCCAGTGGCACACGGGCACAGCCCTCACCAGAGGCTGCACTGGGGGCTCAGCACAGGCTCCTCAATGTTTCATTCACATTTTAAACAAGAGAATTTCAGCTGATTGTGACCTTAACCTGTTGGAGGAAGTGTTAAGTAAAAGCTAACCCAGGACTCTGTAAGCAGAGATTCCCCCCAGAGCCACAGTTCAAGCTGAGGCAGGAGGACTCACCAGAGCTGTTCACTGGGTGAGCACAGCACGAGTCCCCAGGGCTGGGAAATCAGCCTTCCATTAGCAGCAGGTTCTCTCCACTGTTTTCTGGAAGGAGCAAATAAAGTACAAGTTTGGGAATAATGAAAATGCAGAGAGCTCTGCTCGTGCAAGTGCTTCTCCACCAACCCTTCTTCTAAATGCTTCTAATAGTGGGATGCAGAAACTCACACCTGTGAAGATACAGAGGTAATTTGCACCCACTTAGAGCTCCATTTGGAGAGGTATAAAAATAGCCCAGTAACAGGAATCTGGCCCATTCCTTATAATGATTATTGGAAATATAACTGGAAGAATTATTTTAGCTTCACTAATAACATGAAAATTAGGCAGAAATGTGCTTTTGAACACTCTGTGACAATCCCTTCTACTGTCAGAGACGTGAACACGGTTCCTGCAAAAGTTATTTTCACTCTTTCATTCTGAAACACAGCAAAATCTCCAAGGATTGTTCCAAGACATCTCCAGACCCAAGTCCACTGAAGTGCCCGTTCCAATGCTCGGGGACAGCAGCTGCATCCCCGCAGTCCCGAGTTCCCAGGGATGCCAGGGACATCCTGCACATCTCCCCCGAGAGAACCTGGCTGCACACTGGCCCAGGGACATGGAATGTTACGGCTGCAGGGACACAGCATGCAGAGGAAGGGGCCTTTCAATAAGCACTAACAGTGTCCAGCACAAACAGGCCATCCGTGTCAATCCTAACTGGGTTACTGATCCCAAACGTCCTGCCTGGATTTCTATAAGTATAGGAAAATAATTTATATAGAATTTCTTGTCCTCCAGGTGCCATGAGCTCACATCCCAGGATCCTGTGCATCACTGACAGACACAGAACAGCTGGTTCACAAAAGCACATCTGCAGCAGATCCTGCCTGCCCTTCCAGAGAGACCCCTGGGACATGGAAGGGCATCCCCCAGAGCACAGGGGACCACTGAATCTCAAAGAGTCCCACCATCTCTCTGGAAGGATCCAAAACCAAACCCTGCCCAGATTAACTCTGCTTTGTGCTTGTGCTTTGTGGGTGTAAACCCAGAGATGGCACTTGAGGAAAAGCAAGTGCAAGCAAAGTCACAAATCCTTTATTGTCATGCAACATCTGCTGGGTTTTCACAGAGATTTGATGCTCTTTAACAGGAATGGTTCTCCTTCAGCACAAGTCAGACTCCAGTGTTTTTAGCCCCACTGCTGCTGCCTGGGTTGCTGTATCCCAGGAGCAGGAGGAGTGTCCTGGCCTGTGGCTGTGAGATACTCCAGAGGGTGTTTTGGTGGTGCAGAGATGCTCCTCTTTCCACTCACTCCAAGCTTTAGAGCCAGAATCAGCTAAAATCGTTGACTGAATACATTCAGTCAATCACCCCATCTAAAATCACCTCCTTTCTGAGACAAATCTCAGCCTGGCTGCCCAGTAACACTGGCAGATAAACCCCTTCCTAGGAGCCCACTTAAGGCAGAGCTCAAGAACAGAGGAGGTTTATGAAGCCTCACAAATCTCTTTATCAAGTGTGACCTGAACACTGAGTTTTTGATAAAGTCTGAAAATAAGTCAGTGGGATACAACTTCAGGTCCCAGGTGAGCACTCTGGGAAGTCTGAACCATTATTCCACAGGATTTAGGAAGGTGGATGCTACTCAGACCTCCAGGATTTCAGTGCTTTAACAGAGTGTCCTGAGAGAGCTTTTACAGAGCCCTCTGTCACAATTAGCTCTTCCCAGCAGCCTCCCAGTCCCACGGGAGCCCAGCACATCCAGGTGAAAGCAAAACAAAGAGGGGGCACCTTTTCCAGGTACAAAATGACTGATTTCAGCAGAACGGGGCAAGTGAGAGCCTAGAGTCAGAATTTTACAAAGAGGGGGGAAATGAAAGGAGAAAGCCTTGGATGAACTTTGAGAGTGGGAATGTAACACCATCTGAGCAACCTCCTTCTGCTTTTGGGGAAAGGTGTGGATGGGCACGGACACGGCGAGGACAAACCCCGGGCTGATGACAGATGTGTGGCACAGGGGAGGTGTGAACCTGGCACTTCATGGCAGGGAAGGGCAGTGTTTCCCTCAGGAGGGCTCCAGCTCTCTATTTATAGCTCCCATAAGGCAGCAGCAAGCATAATGTGATGCCTCCTGATGCCAGTGCCATCAGCACTGCCCAGAACTCTGGGTGGGCCCTCCCTCAGCCCACATTTCAACCTTCCCACCCTGAGCAGACTCACAGAGTGTTCCTCGGTACCTGCAGGGAAGAGCTAAAGCAGGAGTGCAGCAAAGTGGGTCAAACAAACCAGCCTCAGCACTCTCCTGAAGCCCAGCTCTTTAAGTAGGTCTTAGAGCTGACAGCAATGCAAACACGGTGTTTGCTACCCAGAAAATGCCCATTCTCCCTAAAGCTGAACACTTTGCACCTTTCTCCCATATGGAAAAACATCCAAGTGAAGAAACTAAGGAAAGTAATATTCTGAGCTAACTGTGCTCAACTCTAAGCTGGTTTTTAGGTGTGGTACAATGCAGGCCACCACAGCTGCCCTTTGACAATGTTCAAGAACTGTATCCTGTGAAAATTGTGTGACCAATTTGTTTCTTTCCTTTCTAGGTGTAAGTTTTTTAAATAAAATTATCCTTAAGACCTACAGTGAAGCATTGCTGTTTGCCAAATTTCAAATATGTATGAAGACACCCTTAAAGGCCCAGTTGGTGCAATACTTTCCTTCTAAGTCCTTGGGTATAAAAAGAATTTGGCTTTACTGGTGTATGAAACATTCATTTCAGTATCTTTAAATAAACTCTGTCAGGAAGAAAATGATGGTCTTTGCCTCACCTTGTTTTCAGGAGTTCCTAAGAGCTTCCCCTCTGCAACACAGAAGAGCTGAGGTCCAGCTCCTCCATCAGCTCAGTCTGGCACGTCTGGGACCACCTGAGGATTAGGAACAAATTTGACACTTAGCCACAGTGCCCTTATCCAAGGGGTGAGTCAAATCTGCCTGAAACTCTGTTCCCAGCTTTTAGAGCAGATCAGATCAGATCAGATGCCAAGCCCCCCCAAAGAGAGCTATTAATACCCTCGGGGCAGTCCCAGTACAGGCACAGCACCTGCAGGGCTTGGTCCAAACCCACATGCCCCAAACAAGCACCCAGAGCTGTGTCCCCCCCAGGGCTGTGCTGAGCCAGCCCTGTCACACCACCATTTCACAGTGGGGCAGTGAAACATTCCCAGGCTCCTCCTGAGCCTGCCTGTGCCTCCCAATGCACTCCCAGCAAGGCTCTCCCAGCCTTCTCCCACAGAAGGAAATGGGTTAAACTGATGGGGTATTTTTAATGTGTGTTGACAAAGGTCCAGAGTGAATGTGCAGTCACATTAGTCAAACTGGGATTGCTCTGCTCAGCCCCAGTACCAACGTCTTCCTCTTTTATTATTTAAAGCTTCCGGGGTTTTTTAACATTTCATTATGTAGAAAAAAGAAATACATCAAATGTGAATCCACTGGGAAAACATTCCTGCATTTTCTGTAAAATCACATGGAAGCAGCCATGGAAATTTGTTTCATTTTCACCCTACTTAATTTGTACACAATCTTTTCCCTTTTCTCTCCTGAATCCCACTGTAGGGTGCAAGGAAAGGGGAATGGAAGAACACCTTTCTGTCCTTACCCCGAGCACTCGAGGAGCCCTGACTGCAGGGCCAGCCTGAGACCCACCTGCCTGTGCCTCTGCACCCAGCTCTGCAGCGAGCCCAAAGGCACCTGCCAGGGGTGCTGTCAGCAGATGAGCACCCCCAGGACCCTGGATCTCTGCTGGTGTTTCCTGGTGCCCTGACACCAACACAAGGCTCCGGGATTTGCTGCCCCTGGGGGTCAGGCTGTCCCCCCCCATCCCTGCCAGGGGCTCAGGGCAGCGACCAAGAGCTGCCTGTGTGCTGCCTGTGTGCTCTGTGTGCTCTGTGTGCTCCCTGCCTCTCTGGGCTGCTCTCAGGGAGCACCCCTGGCCCCTGGGAGAGGAATGCCAGCACTCTGCCACCTCTGCCTGTGCACTTGTGTCAGAGTGGAGGCTGTCCCGCCACTCCTTGGCAGGCTGTGCCCTGCTGAGCTCCCCAGGGACCGCAGGGCTCCCCAGGCAGTGGAATGAGGTGAGTGGGGCACTGCCAGGGCTGTCGTGGCCCTGGCTCCTGTTGAGCCTGCAGTGTGTGCTCAGCCAGACTGGCTGATGCTCTGGGCAGCAGTGACCCTGCAGTCACATCTTAGTCAGCCGGCTGGGAGGTTATTTTTAACTCTGCAGCACCGAGGCAGTGAATTGTGGGTCCTGCCCAGCGTGTCCCAGTGTATGTCAGCGATTCCCAGGGCCCTTCCCTGCCACACGGCACTGCCAGGATGTGCCAGCAGACACTGGCACTCTTTAAATGCTTTCTAATGACCCAAGTCATGACAGTGCAGATAAGAGTCTCTCCAGTGCAGCAGCAAGGTTCTGTTGAAGAAATCAGTGTATTCATGGATGACAATGATAAAAATCAGCAGCACCGGTTTCAGCCCCTTTTGGTTCAGTCCCCACAGTGACAAGCAGAGCAGTACAACCTGGAAGAAGAACTCAGACTGTGATCTTCCCCAGTGATAAATTGCCTATTGTCATCTAAGAGTACAGTGTCACATGGATTTTGTAGCTGGTACAAGCAGCTAATAAAATAATCCCCTATCAGATCTCTTCTGAATGCCTTTGGATATCACCAGGATGCTTCCCCAGACAAGGGAACCATCCCAAACCCAAACTGTCCTCTACAGCAAATCCTCCTGCACTCGCACTCCTGAACTCTTTCCAGAGGAAGCTTCCTTCCTTTCCCCTTCCTTCAGGGCAGAATTCAGCACTGACTGCTTGGATCAGGCAGTGACTGCTCTTGTACCGAGGGTTTGCACCAGACTTGTGAGCAATGTGCGTCCTCACACACTCAGACCTGCTTGGCATGTCAGCTAAACTGCACCTGATGCCCCCTTCCCCTCAATTCTAAAAGAATTGCTGGTGAACAGCAGCACTTTGGGGGTTTTTTAGGGAGACTCCAACCCTTATGGCAACTGGGCTCAAAATTATGTATAGGTACAAATTCCCTGGTAAAAGAATGCATCAGTCCTGTATTACAAATAGCCTGAACATAAACAAACTTTACTGTTACTGCTTTAGATAAAATCTTTCTCCCCTTCCAAGGGTTTATATCATTTCACACTTACAGGAAAAAATCCCAGAAGCTTTTCAAATGGGATTGAGCCACAGCTGCTCTATCATAAATCTAGAGAATTAAAATGTGCAGTGAGACAGTTTGGCTAAACAACATCTTAATTTCCTTCACGTGAAGCAGCTTGTATAAACAGGAACAGCAGGGATGGGAGCTTGCTCAGGATGTGGAAATGGAGGGAAAGGAACAGCAAAGGCACAGAAAGGCAGCACTGGAGGAGGCTGAAGGAGGGAGCTGCAGGGGTATCAGGGAGCCAAGGAGAATCAACACACGAGCTCTGTGCAGCCAGGGAGGGAGAGGGGCCCATCCCCTCCCAGATGGAGTCAGATCAGCTGCCAATAATGAACCCCCCTGAGCCATTCAGATCCCAGTGGAAGTGGGAAGGGAGAATGGCACAACCTGGCATCACGTGAGTGACTGAGAGAACAACTTAAATTTTACAACATGAGTAAAAATTTGGAGAGGTTACCTTGCAGTCTCCCCAGCTCAATTCCTATACCATTTACACAGTCCTCTCCCTCAAAGGGCCATTCCTGAATGCTGATTGAATTCCTCCACTTCTGAATACACACTTTTTCTGTGGGATACACACGGGCATCCTGCCAGCCCATGGTGGATGCTGGGTGGAAGTCACTTGCCAGTGTACTGCAGATTTTAGCAGCCACACCAATGAACTGTGCATGAACAGCAGAGTCAGGATCAACCCAAACCCAAATGTGACATGTACACACCCGGCATGCAAACTGCTCCTTCCTCCTGGACAGCCAGCTCAACTGGCAAGTGGCCATTCCCAGCACAAACACTTCAGAGCAGAAGAAAGCACCAAGAGCCTGCAGGGCTTACCTCTCACTCAGTTAATCACAGGCACGTAACAAAGATACTGTGGCTCATTACAGGAGAAAAAATTGTTATTCCTGGCGGAAAATCCATTTTCTCCTGACACCAGCACCCAGATGGCATCTAAACAATGAACTGTCCAAGAGAACTGGGAAGTTTCCCTCCCTCCAGCTAACGGGGTATCAGGTCTGCACTGACCACTGCCCCACAGAGCACCATCCCCTGCAGAACCTTACAAACAACAGATGGTTCTCCTGGACATCTCCTGAGCACACAGAGGGACTGAGGCCATTCCACAGCTGCCCACACTGGAAGGCTCTGGGACTCAGGGCTTTCCAGCTGCAGGGACACTTCCAAGGGGCAGTTTCTTGGAGCCTTGGAGGAGGCAGTTTTCTTTTAGCAGTGGGATCCTCACTGAGCTCCTGTGACCCCCAGACAGGCCAGTCTGTGTCTCTGCCTTCCCCTTTGTCCCAGGTAGGTCACACTGTCCTGTCTGCAGTTCACATTCCCTCTCCCTCACAGAACCCTTTCAGATTCCTCTCACGTGGCTGATATATCACCATTCAATCTGCAGCTCCAAAAGCCCCAGGCTCTGTCCTTCCACTCACAGCTTTATCTGTGCTGAACTCAGTCCAAAGCAGGGTATCACATCTTACACTCCCATGTCTGCACCTGCAGAATGAACCCCTCAGCCTGGGACACTCCATGGACTGGATCAGCTTCCCAGGCTGGACTGGAGATGTGAGTCGGGACAGACTCTGCCTGCATTTTAAGACATGCCAAGAAGCCACAAACACCTTTGCTGGTTCTGAGCCCAGCTGTGCTGCAGCACCGGAGAGGAGCTCCCTGGGACCCCCTGTGCCTTGGGAATGCCTGGTTCCAGTCTGGGATAACCCCTCCCTGCCTCGGGAACAGCATCCCTGCTCCTGTGCCTCTCACCCGCCCTTGCTGCATTTCTCCCTGCTCATTTTCCTCAGGAGGGGTGCAAGATGAGCTGGCAGGATCTTTGGCAGCCTGAGCTCAGCCTGGCTATTGGAGCACCGTGGATTTGTGGAACCAAGCCTCTATGGCACCTCTGGGCTCTGCTGCATTCCCAGAGCACACCCAGAGTCTCATTCCTGTCCTTCCCACTGTCTCCAAAGTGCCCCACTGTCTCCATGGGCTCCAGAGCCAAATGGATCTGCAGGAATTCCTACGGAACTCTGCTTTAAGATAAAGCAAAATAAAAGACACCCTCTTTCTAAAACAGAAGCACGAGGCCCCAAGCAAAAACATGCACACAATTAATTTGATTTGTGTATGGAAATGTGGCGAGCACATGAAAACGCAGCATATTTCTGTGCTGCCTTGGGCTTCTGACTTCATGGAAATACACACCCCTACATTAAAGCCTGCTTTTCCTTTGAAAAATAAAACCCCATTATTAACTAAACTGCCCAAATTGAATAAATGTGATGGTTCCACACAAGCTGAAAAAATGGACTGCCTATTTTAAAAAAACCCCAACAACCTAACATAGTGGTGTTCATTTTATTAATATAACTGTCTTTTGAGCAGAAAAAAGGAAAAAGACAATGGAAGAGTCTCTTATGCTGACATGCACATTAATCACCAAGTCACCAAGCAGTGTTAAAAACCCAGACAGGGTCCTGCTCTCCTCACCAAAACCAGTACGAATAGGGACCCCCCAGAGGGAGCAAAGCTCACTCCTGGGCTGAACTCAGTCCAAAACACCTATCAGTAGGATGGCTCTTAAAATGAACAAAATAACCTCTCTCCTGGAACAGGATTTTTCATAATGAGAATCTGGGAGAATCTTTTTCCTTAGGGGTCAGTCCCTGGAACTGCCACAGTCGGGCCTCAGGGACTGGTTTGTGGGAATATTGGTCCTACCAAACCAACAGCTGCTGTTCCAACAAAGAGTAATAAAACTGAAGGAGTGGGAGGACTATGACAAAATGCTGCAACCCACAGGATTTTTGAAGCACTTGTGTCATTGGTTCATTCTCCCACCCCTTCTGATTCCAAAGGAGTTTTATCACTGGCTTTGGCAGCAGCCAGGTTCTGCCAGCACCAAACACCCTGAGGGATAAACCCCAGAAGGGTCACCCACAGACCCCACCTGCCCATTGCTGGGTTCAGTTAGGAAGCATTTATCAAACATTCCTCAGCCACCTGTTTTCTTCTCAATTTTCACATCTAAGCAGGTGTAAGAAAAGACCTGTTTTACAAACTCAGGTAGTGGCACCACAGGACATGAGCTGCATCCCGAGTTTGCTGAGGTACTCGTGACACTGGTGTGTCCTTGTGCAAGCAGAGTGCAGGCACCAAACCTTTCACCTGCTGCTCTCTGTACTCAGATCAAACCACAGACAGATGGGTCCCAAGATCATCCCAAGAATTAGTTCCTGACAAACAGTAATGTCAGTGAGACTCAAATCAAACACTCTGAAAGACAAATTTATAAATTAGAGGAGAGTGAGATAGTAATATTGAATTAGCAGCAAATCCTTGGGGTTATTTAATATAGTCACAGACTGGGTTGGGTTGGAAGGGACCTTAAAGACCATCTGCCATGGGCAGGGACACCTTCCATTGTCCCAGACTGCTCCAAGCCCTGTCCAACCTGGCCTTGGACACTTCCAGGGACGGGGCAGCCACAGCTGCTCTGGGCAACCTGTGCCAGGGCCTGCCCACCCTCCCAGGGAAGAAGACCTGCTGAAGATGTAGGTTTCAAATATTAAAAGTGCAAAAATACCACAGTGAGCCCTTATTTCAATGCAAACTTGATTAAACTGCTGCAGTGGGAAGTGCTCCAGGAGAGCTTTCAGAACTGGGATACTCTGGGTGTTGGAAGCACCACTCTGGCTGCTGCTGAGCGCAATCAGGTGTAGAGTCCATGTGCTGGATGAACTCAGCTCTTCCTCCCTCACTCAGGGAGCACTGGGAGCTCCTCCTGCTGGGAGTGCTGCAGGAACACCCACAGACAGGGCTGCCCAGGCACGGCCACACACACGTCCTGCAGCAGGAGAAGGCAGAGCACTGCCTGCCCCTCTCCTGCTGTCCCCAGAGCAGCAGCTGCAGCTGCTCTGCCTGTGCACATGCAGGCAGTGAGGTTTCCCTCTTGCTCAACAAAAGCCTCTCTGTTGGGATGGTGTGTTTGGGTCTGGGGCGCTGCTGCTGCCAAACACCTGCGTGTGCTCAGACACGAGAGCAGCGTTTGTGTGCCAGGCCCAGCCCCGAGGAGGTACCAGGGCAGAGCCACTGGGAGCTCTGCTCCAGCCTGCACCTCAGTGTGTGTCCAGCACTTGGGAGGGAGGAACCAGCAGCAGGCTGTTCATCTCAGGGCAGCCCTGCATTAGCAGCGACTGCACCGTGTGCCGGGGGACATCTCGCTCTTTATTCACTTCCGCCTTTCTTTCGTAATTTTAATGTCAGTTCTGACTTGCTCCCTTTTATCTGGCTAGTGAGATTTGCCCCTTTGTTCAATTTGAAGTGGTGTGTTTTATTTAATTACTTTGTTATGATAGATAACATAATCAATCCACGTATTACAGAAAGGAAGACTTCACCTGACCTATGGTTTGTCAGGTTGAAGTTATCTTATCAGCTGAGAGACTACCAGGAGACGTTCCAGAGCACAGGGCTGTGCCCTGCCCCTGCCAGAGCAGCCAGCTGTAAATACCAGAGTATTTACAATGCCAGAAGGGCTACAGAACAAAACACCAGCATTGCCTTCCCAGGGTGTCACACCCCAAAACACCGCCTTCAGATACAGCAGCAGAGATCCAGATCCCAGCAGGTAATCTGGACCTCGAGCTTGTCTTTCCTGTAGAACTGTTTCCTGACTCAAAAAGCAGACAACATGTGACCAAAACATACAAGTGATCCAGCATTTAATATCCTCTTGGTGAGGCTTCAAACAAATGCACACCATGGAGGGAAATCAACATATATTGGGGAAAAAAGGAACATCTTAAAAAATTAAAGTTACCTGAATGTCTGCCTGAACAACTTGTTATTAATTTTGCACACACACACCGGTCCAAAGTGCCTGACAAACTTAACTCATCGCCCATACAACGTGCCCCACAAGTATTGCAGCCCGTTAGGTGCCCACAGAAGTGCCAGACACTGCAGGGGTGTGTAACTTTAGCCCATGTTTGCCCATGTCTGCCCAGGTGTGCAACGTGCCCGTGCCCTCCTTGTGTGACCAGCAGCAAACTGGCCAACACGTGACACAGCACGGCCCCCGGGGCAGAGGGGCCCTTTGTGAACGTTTGGACTCGCAATCCAACCAGATTTACTGTTTGCAGAGTAATCCTCAGGACAGCAACCTGTCTCAACGACACGCAGGGCAGGTGAGATTTGTAACTGGGGCACCTCCTTCCACTGACACAAATAAGCTGTTCCACACATCCCTGACAGCAGAGTGGGAAAGGCAGAGGAGGAATAGCTGCAGCTCAATCCCATCCTCCTGGCAGGGAGGACACAGGGTGTGCAGCAGCCAAAGCTGCAGTCTGGGTGGTTCTCCCCAGAACCACAGCACAGCACAGGGATCTCCATCTCAAGAACAGGGCTGTGTCCTTTGCCTGCCTCTCATGTGACACAGAGTGGCACCAACAGGCCTGACTGTCAGATATTGAGAAACAGGGCTGTGTCATCTCCTGGAACTGCAGTGTGCAGGGTAATTATAACCAAGCTGCTCTGGTACCTTCAGCACAAATGCCAAACAAACCAAACAGGAGGTCTGGGCTCCTTTGTGGGGCCCACAGTGGCCATCCTGGTGGGTTTGGTGTCTGTGGGCACTGCACTGCACCAGGACTCTCCTCAGCCTCTGGATCACACAGTCAGTACTTCCTTCCTTCCACCACCGTGTCCTAAAACAACCCTTTTTATGCCCAATCCCTGACTGTCACTCTGGGGAAAAGTGTGTATGGAAAATTAGGATGTTGGGAACGTGTATTTAAACAGCTGCCAGAAGTACACACTTTTAAAACAGTGAGAGCAAGGCAGAGCACTGTGGGTTTTGGCCAGAAGAAATTTTCATTCCAAAAATCCTATCTCATATACACAATAATTTCCCCAAAGAAACAATGCTGTAATGCTAATAATGTTTATGGGATGGGGTGGATCTTTTCTGAACACTGGCACAAAATTTAAATTAATTGACACGAAGCATAATTTACCTTGAGTGCTCTTTATTAGGCATCACTGGCAGCTTCTCCTGAACTAGGAGGAATAACAATTAACTTCAGATGGAAATATGAAATCTAAATTACAGTTGCTAAATCTAGGAAGAGCGAAGATTCTATTATAATAAGAAATATTCAAATTACATACAGAGCACCTTTAATTTAGGAGAGTGGGCTCGTTAGGAATGACAGAAATGTGGATAGATTATGAAGTTTAGTATTTCTTTATATTCCTCAGGCTGGATCATGAGCAGCACAAGACTGCACCTTGTTTTCTCTCATGGTTTACGTACAGAAAGTCTCAGACAGCTTCCCCACTGCCAGGTACAGACACAACTTATCTCACCTTCTACTGGGCCTGTTTCCCAACCTAAATCTTCCAAAAATTACTGGAGAGGAGACCAGGAATGCTTGAAACTCCAAGCCACTCCTCCTGTCCCAAACCACTCTCTGCACCCAGAAATGCCCTGGGACTCTGTGGCTGTGCCTGTGCCAGCTCTGCCCCAGCCCTGCTTGGAAGCCACTCCAGCAGCAGGCCTGGGGCTGCTCCCCACCCCCTGCCACCAGGGGACTGCGATGTCACCGCCCCAGGACACCCTTTAACGACTGCTGGGCGTTCGTGGCAGGCTCTGAGCTCCAGAGCATCCACGTCATGCCAGGCACTGCCCTCAGACAGGCTCAAACAGCTGCTCAGCCAGTGACATGGCACTGCTCCCTCACACACGGTCAGCTCCCAGTCAGCTCGGGAGATTCCATGTCTGGAAGTCGCATGGGAAGTGGAATAAGCTGAATAAAATCCTTGGTAAGAACTGCAGCTGACTGATGCAGAACCAGCATGTTCACAGCACCCTAATTAAACCCATTTTTCTGGTACAATAAAGGAGAGGAAAGAATTTATAAGACAGAATGGATTTTTTCCCAAAAGCATGTAAATAATTTATAAATTCAAGTTCTAATGGAAAGCAGGTGGGACTTGTGCTATAAATGTCTGCAGCTCTAGAAAACTGAGATGTTCACTGAACATACCCTGTCAGGTAACCATAGAACACTCTCCTTTAGGAAACAGAAAAACCAGAAAAGTTAATTTTTGTTTTGGCAGAGGATAATTCTACCATGTTAAACTGTATCATCCTGAGCAGCACCTGGAAACAACTGGCAGAGGAATGTGCTGTGTTAGAAACCGCTGTGACATTTCAGACATTCCCACCCTGCTGCTTTCCCCTCGAGCAGCAAACGGCCCCGAAGAGCAGCCAAGGCACTCAGGGCACAGACAGACCCACAGACAGGGCTGGGCCTGGAGGAATCACAGGCAAACCCTCTCTGGGCAGACACTGTGACTGACATTTTCTGTGGGGTTTTTTCAGCTCTAATAAACACACCCAGTAACTTTCTCTTACAAAAACCTGGTCATGGAAAGCCAGTGGTGTCACCTCCTGGGGTGCTTCTTTATTCAATCCTGTAGACCCAAACTCTTTCAATCTAGCAAATGGCCCAGCAAGGCAAACCTTAGAACTTCAGGAAGTTCTTCTTCAGAACTCTGGAAATTTCAGAACTTCCACATCTCCTGAGTTTGAGCTCAGAGAGGAGGAATACCAGCACTGGCTGCCCCCTGCTCCTGAGCCTTGCCAACACCACAGAAATGTCACTCCCCAGGTCTACATTGCCCTTCCCTGTGTTCTGAGCTCTCTGTGCATCTCAGCTCAAACACAACTTCATTCTTATTTTGTTAAGCCTGAATAAGAAACTAATCATTATTATTATTATGTTGGAAAACCTTATTGTGCTTTTCTGCCACAGAATGAGAAGAAAATGAAAAATAAAGTATCACTGGTTAATATTTTAACCTAACTAAAGCTGGGAACTCAGAATGCATCTTAACAAAGCTGTGAACATCTTCATAGCCAGAAGCTGATTCAAATTCCTAATCTTCAAACATGCTGCAAGCAGAACTGGTTAATTTTTTAATCCCCCAAAAATGTGGATTATTCCCTCTAATCTCCATGAAATCATATGAAAGATAATGAAACACTATTTTGTTTTAATCATTCTTAGCAGAATGATCTGAGAGCTCTCAAGCCTAATCTCCCCCAGCTGCCAGCGAGGTGACTGCAAGAAGTTTTAACAGATTCTTGAGAAACCAGTATCTGCATCAGACACAGAATAAAAAAAGCCACCTGCAAGATAAAAGGTAAAATACCTTTTCTTTATCACTACCAGCCCATATCAGTTAAGAAGAGTATCTGAGATATCTAACACTAGGCTATCCAAGATGCAGCAGGGTGTTTCAGGAGTGTTTCAGAGCACAGATAAAACCTGGGAAAAGGTAGGAATAAATATTTATAAACACTCCTGTGAATTCTGACTTGGCTCAGCCATCTTTATCAGAGCAGAATATTATTTACATAATAAAATCAAACTCCTATCTGTAAACAAAAACTAATAATCAGGGCAATAACATGGGCTGAGGGCAAAGGATTTTTGTCTCAGGTGAAACAAATGTAACTCATAAACACGAGAGCACCAGTCAGTGAGAAATGACATCTGCCCAAAGCTGAGGAATCAGCTGTAAATGATGCACAAACAAACACAGTATTTACCCAAAACTGTCAGGAAAAGCTTGAATAAAATACAAGGCAAAAGAAACCTCTCTATGAAGAAATTATAACGTGCAAATGGAAACAGCTGAAATGTCAGAATGTGAAAGAAGTTACTTTCTGCTGCATTTGAAATGAAGAATGTTTTCCAGAGGAAGTCTTGCTGGACTGAAGGTCAAATTGTAACAGTAGTCTAAGACAAAAACTCAAAGGCCTATGAAAACATGTGGAAATTACATCAGCACATTCCTGTATTTCATAAGGATCTTCATAAAATAAATACCACGATTTCCAGCCCTCGGAAATGAAGAATGGGTGTCACCTGAATTTGAGCTTACAGTCAAATTTCACAGGTCAGACCCACTGCTGGTCCAGAGCTGGATCTGAATGGGTCAACTCTAACACCGTTCCACACTCACTTTGCTGCACAGGTAAGTGGGCTCATTTTTAGTGCTGTGTGGTCCTTTTTCAGGCAGTCACTAAACAGAGAAAAGAATGCTAATTATGGTTTGGGCTTCTTTAACCTGGAAGCAAAACCAGCAGTTCTGTGCTACTGTGACAAAACTGCCCACTTGTTTTCTGTCTTTTCTTACCCTCCACTCTGTCCGAGATAAAAGCTTATTCCAAAGCACCGAGACATGGAGTAGGGGGAGGAAAGTATTTTTAGGTTATGTGTTACATTTTCCTTTCCTCTCTGCAAAGTAAACAACAACAGAAGTTTGTACTTGTCTCAGTTCTGAGTAGGAATAAACCAGGACTCCACAATAAAATCACCTGGCAGTTCACAGACACTGATCTCCCCAAAACACATAGAACAGTGTGATGCCACAGAACCTTGTAAATGGCAAGCAGGTAGAACGGAGGAAAGCAAAGACTTCCCATTTTTTAAATGCAGTTATGTGTTCCAGGCTCAGAAAGCAGCAGCAGTCACACACACCTCCTGTGCACTGCATGCACAGTGCTGGTTAACGTGTATTTCAATATTCAGGTCTTAGCAAACATGTAAATATAAATTCTCAGTGAAAACACATCATATGCTCTAAGCCAGGCACGTGTTACCAAGATAATTCTGAACATCTATTTCTGCACTTTGAATGATAAAATCTTTGAAACTTTTCCTTGTTCTCTACAAAACAACGATTTTTCTACTTCTCATCTCTCAGTTTTATGTGTATTTAGAGACGTCCTAGTTCTCGGTTCCCTGCCAAAACTGGTGGTATCTTTAAAACTTCTTAAGGAATTTAATAGGTCTGGAAACTCTTAGTAGGCTACTAAATCCCCCTGTAAATCCTGGCAGAGTCCCAGACTGCCCATTCTCACAGGGATCCATGGCCTAATTACAAACCCATTAAACGCTGGAGTTCAAGAGTCTCCTTTAACCTGCAATTACTTGATCCTCCTCACACAAACAGCCTCAGTGAAACAGAGATGAGCAAGAAAGGACAGAGCCAACAGGAAAAGGGAAGCAAAAACAGGATGAGAGAGAAGGCAAAGTAAAATGGTGGGGGGAGTGAGAGGCAGTGGGAAAAGGCTGAGCAGGAAGGGAAGAGGGCTGGGACAAAGGGGCAGCCACCGCTGGCACTGTGAGAGGAACCCTGCCAGGTGCTGGGAACAGGAAGGAAGGTGCTGGGATGCCAGTGCCACGGCTCCTCTCCTGAGCCAGAGGAACGGGAGCAGCAATCCCTGCCGGGCCCTGCAGGGTCTCTACAGAATCCCCCACTCAGCCGTGCTGTTCCTGTCAGCTGAGCACCAGAGGGTTTGCTTCACACCTGCACAACTGTGAGCGTGCTCAGCACTCCAACCACACACAAAGCACAAGCACTGGGGCACAGCCATGGTCTGGCTCTGCTCTCACCCATCAAGTCACCACAGGCTTTGCCACAGGCCTGAGTGAGGCAGGACAACTCCCCACTGCTTTCCCATTTTCACCTTCACACAGCTTTGCCCTTTCAGATTTTAACACAGAAAAGCTAATGGGAAACGTTAGGAAAACCTGCTGGTCTCGTGTCCCACATCTACTACTCGGTGTGACCCAGAGGGATGGGTTGGAACAGCACAGCTCCCCCTCTGTTCTGACACTCCAGAGTCAGCATTTTGTCCTTCCCATTTTCCATACACTACTCATGTTATAAAAGCCTTGTAGTTCAACATTTGGGATTAAAGAAAGACCAAAAAGAGACATTTAAGATCGCAGACTTGGTTCAAATGATCTCATTTTGTAGGGCCATGGAGCCAGCTAATCTTGTGACATTGAAACACAACTTATTTTTCTTGCTGACTATTTGCTGATGTCATTTGGGTGGTGAAAAGAAACTCCCACTTTGGGTGCCAGCAGTGAGAAAGAATCAAAAAATGTGGTTTATTTGCCATTCTGCCAGGCAAGGTGGTTCCACCTCCTGCTTTGTTCAGTTGTGGTTGGTTGTTTTCCAGTGACCCAGACCTTACTTAGGGATATTTTTAATTTGTCATCTTAAAATGAGATGTTTCTTTCCTCTCTTTTGAATACCTTCCAGCCTTTATAGTCTTGCTGATGTCACTGCACTCAGCACCCCCAGCAAACATGGCCTGTAGTGCTGGGCACGTGGATCAGGCTGGGACCCCATCACTGGCTCCTCGTTTTCCCAGAACATGGCACTGAAAACAAACCCACCCTTCGGCACAGAATGACCTGATCAGTGGCTGCACCACTCTGGACACTTCCAGCCTGCTGAGAAAACACTTCAGCTTCTGCTCTTGAAGAGTTTCTCCCTGCTGGGAGCAGCCTCCTCAGGCACCAGCAATCTGATGTGCTGAGCACACCACAGGCTGTGTGTGCACTCACACAGTGCTCTCACACACTCTGTGCCCCAGCAGCTGGAGGGAGTTACAAAGAGTGGGGTGTTCTGGACAACAGGGACAGGATGCTTCAGTTTGTGCACGAGAGGTAAAGACACTCCACCAACCTCCTTCAATGCACCCTTACAGCAAACAACAGAAAGACTCAACAGGCTGATACCTGACAAGGAAAATGAAGATTATTCTACTGCTGAGAAAATGGGTGATGTTCCTCTCACTATCTAATGATAACCAACCCCTCCTCCCAGCTGCCAGATTGTGCCAGATTCTCTACTTTTTTAAAAATACCAGTATTGGACACACATCACAAAGGCATGAAGTGCTGTGCAGAACTGAGCAAAGCTGCTCAAATAACAACCCCTGGACAGCGAGGTATCTGTAAACCCTCCCAAGGACCCAAAAACCTGTGCTCCTTTGTTTGTCAGCTTTAATTATCTCGTGCAGACACACCAGGCACTGTGATTCAGCTTCAAACAGCGCCGCAGTCCAAGGCATCATCAGCCCTAATCTCATCCCTCAGCGGAATCCAGCTGCTGTCACCGAGCCAGGAGGCACACAGAGCCAGCACAGGCTTCCCAGGCTCCCAGTTCAACACCTCTCACATTGGGGGTCCCCACGCACCTCCTGCCCCTGGCTCACCCTTTGGTCAGTGCTGCTCCCAACTCTCTGGCACTTCCTCTCCCAAAGCCACTCCAAACACATCCCACGTGCTCATCTGACTGCTCCCACAGCTGCCCAGCCTCCCACAGCCTCCACTGCCCCACCACGGGGCCCGTGGGCAGCATCACCCTCTGCAACGAAGGCACCCGGGAAAGCACTGGACACAAGGCCTAAGGGTGATAAAGACGATGATGCCACTAACCAAACACAAAGCTCAGGCTTTTGGGGTGATACCAGCAGCTGTGGATCTCTGGAGCTGTGGATCCCTGGAGCTGTGGATCCCTGGAGCTGTGGACCCCTGGAGCTGTGGATCCCTGGAGCTGCAGGGCCCCAGTGCAGACAGCTGCTTGGAAAGCCAGCAGGGTGTTGGCTCCTTGGATTTTGCATGTCCCTCGTAGTTTCTGCTCCAGTTGTTGCTGCACTAAAGGCCTCTCTGTTCCTGCTCACTGTGGTTTTGAGTTAAGCAGAGGAGTGTGACTAAGCTTTCACACTCGTATTTCCACTGTGCAGGAAACCCTGTGGTTAATGCATCTGAATTCTCTGCTGTCTCTTGCCTCTGCGTTTACACCACTACTCAGCTTTCCTGCCATCTGCACATGGCCCAGGCAGTTTCCCATCACCTCAGTTTTTACCCGTTCCTTCCACCAAACACCCCCCCTGCCTTCCCAGTGACGCCTGCAACGGTGGCTCCCTGCATGGGTGCACAGCAGCTCAGCACCCCAAGGATCCCCTCAGCCAGTGTTAACTGCAGCCCTGTGGGTGGCTCTCAGGCGAGCTCAAAAACTGCCAAAAAAAAATAAAAAGCAGCTTTTCAGCCAAGGGTTTTATCAGGCTTGCAAACACCTGCAAATCAGTTGCACTGCGAGGCCCTCACCTAACAAAGACAAAGCTCTGTAATACAATACAATTAGAGCTGAATAATTTAGGCACTGAAACAAGGATTCTGAGAGCCAGACTGTTGACTTTCCTGAATGAGAAATTACCCACGCCTGGATTCGTTACAAACTGACTGAGAAACAAAACCACAACGCAGGGAGGAAACACTCGGGCTGTTAAGGCTTTGACACCTCAAGTCTCTCTCACAGCCCTGGAGCCCCCCTGGCCAGGGAGGGAGGGCAGGAGGCTCTGCATTTCCCTCTGCCTGTGACACAGGGTGTGCTGGGCAGCAGGGCTGAGCTGAGCAGTCACACTCACAGCACCATTCACTGGGCTAATCTTGGTTCCTTGAACCTTGGCTTTGCTGCATTGGAAAGGGAGCTTTTCCAAAAGGAAATACAAGTATCACCAGTGTGGTTTCACAGGAGTGTGAATGAGTCCTCATGTCCCAAAAGTCACCCCGAGGTCATTCTGGGATTAACGTCTTGCTGTGGTCACTTTGGACCCACTGGCTTTGGCTGTTCTTCACTCCATGAAGAATTCCAGCTGAGCTGTTGTGACACTGTTTGTTTTTCTGATGCCTGATCGGTGCACCCTTTCTTTATGTAGTTCTAACTACCCGTTGCTGTCTCCCCTCAAATTAATTAGCATTGAGCAGACACCTTTCTTTTTCAAGGACACCAATTCAATGACCATATGCTCTTTCATTAACTCTTTTTGTCCATTATCTGATTCTCTAAATTGTATGCTGAGTGTTATTTGGTTCTATAAATTCACCATGTATTTGTTTCAACCTGGTGGTTGTCCATCAGAAGTCCAGGGAAGTCCCTTGTCAGCAGCAGTGCCAGATCCCACCAAACTTGTCCCTAAAGGATGAACCTGGAGACATCTATCCTGCTCTTTCTCACTGCAAACAATAGGATCACTTGAGTGTAGAACACCAAAGCAAGGTTATAAGGACAAACCATTTATTCTTATCTCTAAATGCGAGGGGTTCATTGTTTCTTTCAATTCTGGGGTGAACTTTCTGTTGCTGGTTTGCTTTTTTGTTTCTTATCCTGATGATATCAGAGTCAGGGGAAGGTGAGTAAGAGGGAAGCAAACACGTGGTGTTTAACCGGAGCCAACACCAGCCACAGTGTGCTCCATCCTGGACTGGCCATGTGTGCCCCTCAGGAATCTGCAGGGCACTTCCAGTGAGGGAATGAAGCCCTCGGTCTCTCATCCCTAAAATTATAAGGTTGGAAAAGCCCTCGAAGGTCACCAAGTCCAGTCGATTCCCAGCACTGCCAAAGCCACCACTGCCCCACGTCCCCAAGTGCCACATCCACTTTCAAACCCCTCCAGGGATGGGGAATCCACCACTGCCCTGGGCAGCTGTGCCAGGGCTGGACAACCATCTCCCTGAAGGAATTTTCCCTAATATCCAACCCAAAGCTCCTCTGGAAGAAGCTGAGCCATCTCCTCCTGCCCTATCACTCGTTATCTGGGAGAAGAGACCGGCCCCACCTCACCATTGTCTCCCACTGCACTCGCTGCCTCTCTGCTTGCCCAGGGGAGCATCGCTGACATTTTCCTTAAGCAGGATGTCCTGCTGTTGGCTCGGTGGGAGCTCTCCCTGAGAAAGGCCCAAACAGGAATGCCAGCACTTGACTCACAGCTCACACCTCTCGTGGCCTGGGCGTACACCAAGGTCTGCTCCCTCTTTCCAAGCACGAGGTTCTACCAGAGTGGAAACTCTCTCACTGCCCCTCAGGTACGTCAGTCCTCTTTGGGCTATTTACAGATTTCCAGACGAGTTTCTTCCTTTTCTCTCTCTTTGTGGTGAATTAGGTGGTTCCACTTTTTTGGTTCACATAAAATTTTTGAAACAAATAATTTTTTGCCATTTTAGTTCAGTGTGTTCACACATCACCCTCTGCTTCCCGAGCTTGGTTGCAGTTCAGGCCGTGCTACAGGCAGCTGGTTACAAAATCACACGCATTTTTAATGACTCCTCTATTCTTACATTGCCTGGTGCTATTTGCTATTGTTCAAGGCACCAGGTAATGTCAGGAGTGACCTGCAGGAGCACATGGCTTGTTCCAGGAACCGGACTGGAACTCTGCAAGAATTAATGCAGGGAAGGTTGAAAGTGAGATATTTATATTAATTTGAACACTGATCCTGGAAAAGATATCATCAGCATTTCCCCCACTCCACTCTGTAAGCAAACGCAGTATTTTTGTTCTCTAGACTTTTTGAAATGTTATTCTTGCCCATTCTTTATACTCCTATTGTTGTTTTGGTGAGTAAAACCTTCAGAGGTTCATTTTGCAAAAGGGCTTCATTTTTACAGCCAATGCTCAGTCATCAGCCTTCCCTCTCCATTCCATCTGCCCTGTGGATCACTCGCTGGGCAGTTCCATAAAGAAGTTGGGATTCAGTTTCCACTTTTCTTGGAGAGGAGGAAATTGCCCTTCTCAAGGCACAGACCTTTGAGTGTGTGAAGCTGGGAACAAAAGCTTTCAGAAATTCCAGCTGCCATGTCTGTCTCAGGTGTAATAAAGGTGTTTTCAGGAAGGCAGCAGGAGTGAGGGTGGTGCCTGGTGTGAGCGAGAGGAAGGATGGCAACTCACGGTGCTGCTTCTGATGTCTGGCAGTCTATTAGTAAAAATGAAAATAATTACAGTGAAACTTTGTAAGAATGAAACAAGTATCTTCTGATACTCGGATGGTTGAGAAATCTTAGGGCAGAGTTGAGAGCTTCTTCTCCGTGCAAGAAGTCACAGCTGTCTCCCTCCCGAGGAGAAACCACTCGGTGAATGAGGACATAAGATCCTGCAGAGCAGTATGTGACTGCATTAACTTGACAAAGCGATGAGCGTGCATGGAAGCAGGCACCGAGCCGTGCAGACACGCAGCCGCTGCCGCTCCCTGTGCATCCTCTGGCGGCTCCCGGGCGGCGAGGGGAGCGCTGGGCAGGAGGGGAGCGCTGGGTAGGAGGGGAGCGATGAGCAGGCGGGGCGGGCGGGCAGGTGCAGCCGCGCCGGGGGCTCGGACCCCGCGCTCCCCCGCCCTGCCCCGGCCGCTGCCCCGGGGGCGGCTCGGCGAGGTGCTGAGCGCGGCTCGGCGGGGCGGGGGGTTGTTTGTTTGTTTCCTGCCCCATCCCATTTCTATGATCGCGAAGAGGAAGAAGCCTTCAGGTCACCCGGAGAACTGCTGGGCCGGCGGACAAGGGCTCCTTTGATCGCGGGCGCGGATGTCCCGGCCATGCGGGCGCCCCGCCGCTGCCCGCGGGCGCTGAGCGCCGCCGGGGCCCGCCCGGCACAGCCCCGCTAGCCTAAGCCTGAGCCTAAGCCCGAGCCTGAGCCTAAAGCTAAAGTCGCGCCGCCTTCCCCCGGGACCCGCGGGCGCAGACCCGCCGCCTCCGCCCGGCGCCGCCCGGGGATGTGCGTGGCGGCCCCGCGGCCGGAGCCCTGCGAGCGCAGCGGGTGAGTGCGGGCACGGGGCTGCGGGAGCGGGGCTGCGGGAGCGGGGCTGCAGGGCGGACGGACGGACGGACGGACGGACGGACGGACGGGTGGGTCCCTGCGCGGCTCCCCACGCCGGCAGCCCCAGCGCGGAGCTCCCCGAGCCGGACGCGGGGTCTGGAGCAGCGGCGGCACCGAGAGCCCTCCCCGCCCTGGGCGGCCCGGCCCGGCCCCACGCACCTCCCCGCGGGGCCGGGGCTGTGCGGGCTCCGGGGCTGTGCCGGGGCTGTGCCGGGCTCCGAGGCTGTGCCGGGAGAGGTGCATCCCCCCGAGGGGCTGCCCCGGCACTGCCCCGCCGTGCCCGCTGTAGCCCATCTATCTGCACGGGGCAGGCAACAACTTAGCGAATAAAAACAAAAAGTATTCTCGTGACGTGCTGCGTTTTCTGTAGAAGCGACGCTGCGAACCAAGTAAGCCACAAGCCGATTTTCAACGTGCCCATCCCAAAACCGAAAGATAATGCATTAAATAACTCCCCGTGCCTCCTAGATCAGGATCAATCAAAATATTGTCAGCTGTCCGCGGTGTCTCAGCTTTAGTAGGCAGAGCAGAGGGGAATCAGAGAAGCACTAAGAGAAGTATAAGAGAAGCACAATACCAAGGCTTGTATCTGCTTAAACTACTCCTACACTTTTGCTGTGCTTGCAGTTAGCACATAAAGAAGCTTTTACCTGGCGTTCGTTAATGAGATGGGATCAACTCTTTAAATAACTACAAGTAAAAATTAGTCAGATGCCTTTAGACACGAGGAAGAGTCCTGCAGGAACAGAAGGATTAGCTCACTTGGAAAAACTTAGCTGACTGCAAGGTACCTATTCACACATGAAAGGTGCAGCGTTTCCTGCTGCTCTACTGAACTGTGCTTTCAGTGCTCAAAGTCACCCCCAGAGTCAGGAGATAAGCATCATCGCTTAAATGAGGCTCCAAGTAGCCAGAGGATGCTGGTGACCGGTCAGTATTTAGACCATGTAAATAGCTTTTTCTGCTGCTTAATATGACTGAAAGTGAGAAGGGGATAATACTTAATTTGCTTTTTTATTATTTATCAACTTCTATCTTGCAGTTAAATGCAGGGCAGATTTCTCACTCCTTTCCCTGGTTCTGTGGGATTTCAGTCCTGTGCCTCATAAACCAAGGTCTCATTTGACCGAAAACCCTACTCATCAGAGAAAAACAGCAACTCATGAGGCACGTGAAAGCAGTTGTAATGGTCCCTGTAGGTGTTGAAAGACACAGGCTGGGCAGACCTTGCAGGATTCCAGACTCCTGAGCCATGGAAGAGCTGCGATTCTGGCACTGCCAGTCACCTGCATCCTGATGTCCCAGGAGTAGTGACAGAAGGGGAGACGAGACACTTTACAGGGAAGTAAAATGTTCTCTTTTTCATTTAGAGGAACAGTGTCAGGGGAACAGGGGGTCCAGAGGAGAGGCACAGACTGGGGATGGACAGACTGCAGCAGTTTGAGGGGACAGAGATGAACAGAAGTCAGCACTACAGCAAAGTAGTTTAAAATAATGAAGTTCAGTCGCTGGACTGGAATGGATGCAGACTGAGAAGGGAAAGGCTGTAACAAAGGCTGATCTTTGTGTGGAGTCTGGGGAATGTAGGTGTTCTCCTTATCTACCCCAGGGAATGGAAAGGGTGTGTGCTCTGTTTTGGATGTAAAGAACCCCAGGATAGGCTGGGAGTAAAACTGCTGAGTTTCCATTGTGAAATACGGAGAATGCATTGCTGTATGTGTAGGAATTGGAATCTCTGTCGGTGGAGGGAAGTCTGGCCCTGGATAGGTGGGAGCAGATGAAGGGAGAGCACAGACCAGCCACCAGCAGCACTGCAGAGGTGGCCCAGTTACCTCTAAGGAGCAACAGAAATACAACCTTAAAATGCACTGCCTGAGTTCCCCCCATGAGCCTGAGCCGTTCCCACTGTCACCAGCGTTGCGTGACTCCTGTTTCACAGAGCTCTAACCTCAAAAGACAGGCCTGGTTGCAGTTCTTTAAAAATTGCTGTGAAGACTCACTATCTTCAGTGTGAATTTGACAGGCTCCCAGCAGAGCCTGATTTTTTTTTCTATTTTTAGAGCCAGCTGTAAAGCTGTAGTCAAGAACTGCTTACATAATATTTTAAGAAATGACAGCCAAGCACAATGGCATATTTTGACCTTTAGCATTAGATAAGTAATTGGCAGATTAAGTTAATTTTTATTCAAGCAGAGAGACTTGCTTTTCAGTTGCTTGTGAACTCCTGTACCTTCACACCAGATTAAGCCTCACGGGTAAGTTTTCAAAATAGGTTTTGGTTTGCTGGCCTCTCTTTTCGCTCTGGTGCGAAGGAAGCTCCTCCAGGGGCAGGAACGTCCCGGTGCCGCTCTCCATCGATGACAGGCGCTGCGTGGTACGTACGTGGGGGCTGTGCACGGGCCTGACAGGAGGGCAGGATTGCACAGTTCATGACTGACAATCCAGCAGTGTTACAAAGAGTCTGAAAACTCTCCCAGAAGGATCTTTGGTGCTGTGTAGTTGAGGAGCTGGTTCCAGACCTGCAGCTCAGAGTAGGCGCTCAGCGAGCGTTCCCTTTTCCTTTGCAGACCGGGTTATGGGCAAGTCAGAAAGCCAGATGGATATAACTGAGGTGAACACTCCCAAACCAAAGAAGAAGCTGCGATGGAGTGGGCTGGAAATCGGGCTGGCCGTGGTGGCAGTGCTGCTGGCCATCGTGGCCGTCACCATGATCATCCTGTACGCCACCTACGACGGTGAGTACGTGGCACCCCTCGGTGAGCTGTGCCAGCAGCAGCACAGCAGGTTAGTTTGTTATTGGAAAGGTAGAGCCTGAAAGTGCTGCCCTCCAACCAGGACTCGGTAAGTTCGTTTGTTCGTGCGAAGTTGTGGTAAACACAAACCATCTGCTCGTTCTGGGGGATACTTCTGTTTGTAATTAATGCTCCAGTAAGCAAACCCCTACCAATTACAGCACTGCTGAAGAAAACAAACTCCAGGGCTTCCTTCATCCTCCTGGAAATGGATGAAAATCCTATTTTTCCTTTTGCAGGCTGTTGCAGCAGGGACTCTCAGTGAGTGTAGTGATCCTGAGAGGTTTTGTGCTTCAGCAGCCAGAGCAAAACACTGGAAAGTACTTCCATTCAGGGGTAAATACCCTGACAAGCTTTGGAAAAGACAATACAGAGAAGCTAAAATTTCCACTTGGGGTCAAGCTAGAATGCTTCCTTATATAGGGAATTAAGTGTTTTGTTTCATTTTGAATTACTTAATAATTTTGTTTAAACTTTTTTTTTGAAGTCTAGTTCAATTATGGAATGGAAAAATGTCATTCTGAAATGAAAAAAAGAAGTTTTATTTCTAAAGACTCAGAAGGAAACATTTTCATGTTCCTGAACCTTGTGCTTTGTTTAGAGGACTTCAGAGTGAATGTCTCAGAATTTTCATAGAATTCCCCCCAAATCCTCTTGTAAGGTATTGCTCCATTCAAACTGACTTTGCAACTGTCTCCAGGCCATGTGCTATTTTTCTCTGAATTTCTGTTGTAAAAATAGCATTTTGCCCACCTCCAATTGATTGATAGCACATTTTCCTCTGATGACCACAAAAATTCCACATGATGAGTGACTAGCACTGAATGACCCTAAAGGGATGAAGATGATGGTATTTTTAGAGCCTGATCCTATAAATATTTCCTTACTGAGTGTAAGGTGTCCATTCATATTTATCTTACTGTACACTGCAGTTAAATTGACTGTCAATGAAAATATTTACAGTAGGTTTTATTATATTGACATTCAGTAAGGAATTAAGAGTATGATTGTATTCTCTTTCAGATGGGGTTTGCAAGACAGCAGACTGTATAAAATCAGGTAAGAATGAAAATATATACCTTTTAAATTAATTTATGTCTTTTTAAGCAAAATTGCTACTGTGGAACGTTCCATTTCTCTGCAGACAACTATGGCACATGCAGGCATGGCATCTGCTACCCCACATGATTTTCCTAGTGTAGTTCTTTTACAAAAGTAAAATCTTTTGCTGTGGAACTGTCAACTCATCCTTCATGTCCAAAAAATTCCAAATGTTATAGTCTGACAAGCTAAACCTCATCCTTCAGCCACAACTGCATAAAAAGTCTTCATTTACCTGCTGGTCTGCACTCTGCTAGAGAACTGCTACAATGCAGGGGGGAAATGCAGATTCCATGTGATGGATCCTCTCGTAGGAGGGAAGGGGCTTTATCTGTGCTCTCCCCTCACCTCTAGTTCTCTCTGCCTGTTTTCTTCTCCACATCAATTCACGCTATTTGGGGGGGGTTGCCTAATTTACTTCTAGTTCATAGAATGATAGAGCCACAGAATGGTTTAGGTTGGCAGGGACACCTTCCACCAGCCCAGGTTGCTCCAGGCCTGGCCTTGGACACTCCCAGGGATGGGGCAGCCCCAGCTGCTCTGGGCCATCTTTCAGCCTAAAGCTCTCCACCCCTGGGCAATAACTCGGCTGCCGAGCTCACAAAGGCTGCAGCCCCGTCAGAGAGGTTGCCAGGGGATCTAAACCCGAAGCTCCTACCATGGCTCATTTCCCAGCACTGGACTCTCACCTCACTAAGCAAACACGGTGCTGTTGCTCAGCCCTGGTCACGCCCCGCGAGCAGCATCACGAGCACCGCGATGGCTCCGCGTTATCTCGTGCCATGAGCGACGTGTCACGCTTACACAGCCTCTCTGCATCATCCCTGGCCCCTCTGCAGCACAGGGAAGTTCAGCCCTGGGCTCTTTCCTTCATTTCAGACGGTAGCCAGAGCAGCCCTGGAGCTGTCCCCACACCTCAGTCCTGCTGGAGGGCCCCCCTGGTGAAGCCCCAGGGCAGTCCATGAGCTCAGGAGCTGCATATCATCACCAGCACGCTCTAAACACAGCAGTTATTCCAGGTGGCCATCACTGGTTTTCCATGACACCTCCAAGGTGTTTTCCTCCCACCATGGAAGCTTGTGCTGTGGTTTGGAATACGATCAATTTAGTTATCTGCTGGATTTTTTCATCTCTGGGGATGCTCCTTTTCAGCTAAATATACATGTCTGCTAAAAGAGAGTTCAGATGGACTACGAGATGATGAACCAGCTCCATAGGATAAGCAGTAAAAGTCTGGAGAAATGAGGCACAATGTAAAATCAAGAGCTAGCAAGAAGTGCCTAAATGAATTGAGCAGAACAGTTTTACTCCCTTCTGCTTCGTTAAAAGCTTTAACAGCATTTAACCACTGGAAAATAATGAAGATATTGATAGAGCATTTGAGAGAAGAGCTTCCAATAAATGACCAGCAATAAAAATGTAACGAGAAGTCAGCTGGTCATGGCCAGGGTCCCATCTCAGTAAGTGCATGGTGGTGTTACCCATGGCTGTGGGAGATCCACCGCAGTGTGGCACAGCAGATACCATGGAATACCAGATACCATTTGAGCACTTTTTGGCTAAGCTGACACATTTCCCTGAGCTCAGACATCAGAAATGCCTGATGAGCACAGGGGATTTTGATCTCTCCTCTGTTTCACCTAGGTAAGCACATTGTGTTGCTCCTGTATCCTCCCCAGGTCACGGGTTGTTATGACAGCTTATATTACTTTATTTGTAAGCTATTAAAGCAACAACTGGCACTGTTGCTTTAGTGGCAACTGGAGTACTACAGTAAAATTAATCATTAAAAGTAATTGAGATAAGGCTCTACGTTTTCAGTACTGGTAGGAAACTGAGTAAACCAGTGACAGCAGGCTGGGTGGAAGAGGAATAGGAAAGACAAAAAGCCCAGAAGGTTTATGGAGAGCTGATGGGAAGCTCCCATCAAGGAACTGGGTTTCACTGGAGAATGCAGTGTCACGATCGGTCAGTGACCAGTTTTCTTGGACAAGGCACTTCAAGAGGGTCAACAGGGAGAGCAAGAGGCACTATCAGTTCTAGAGTAAAATGTGGAGTAAAAAAAGTGAGTGTAGCTTCAGGAAAGTATCAATGGAAAAACCTTCCTGACAAGAACTTAAAAGGTCTACCAAAGTCAATATTTTACTGAAATAGCCTGGATTCAGTTGAGCCTACATCCTGCTTAAATAATTCCAGTGGAAGCTTCCCCTCTGCCATGCCTTGTGCCTTTAATGCCCCTTTTCACCCCGTTTCAATACAAAGAAGGGTAAGTCAGAACATGAAAGGTTCACATTTCGTGTAGAGCTGAGCAGCACCATCGACTCATTTACCCGCCGGTAAACACAGGCAACTGACAGTGTGGGGGCTGTGGTCAGTCCAGGAACAGCCATTCCTTGTTCTCTGGTCTCCAGCAGCCAGGTGGGCTGGAGCCCCCCCTGACCGTTCCGTGTCCGTGTCCCGCAGCCGCCCGGATCCTGCAGAACATGGACCCCAGCGCCCAGCCCTGCGGGGACTTCTACCAGTTCGCCTGCGGGGGGTGGCTGCGCAGGAACGTCATCCCCGAGACCAGCTCCCGTTACAGCAACTTTGACATTTTGAGAGACGAACTAGAGGTGGTTTTGAAAGGTCAGTGGGGTTTGTTTGTGGGCTATGTAAAGTTTCTTCTTTGCCTCGCGTGTTGTCCTAAGGAGTTGTGGTTTTCCAGCAAAGCTGAAAATACTGCCAGATGTTTTGGGGTTTTGCGTTCGGTGCCCCAAACGGTTTGCTTGGAGGAGGCTGTGGGAGTTATGCTGCTGTGTCTGGCTCTGGGGCAGAGCTGACCAGACCTGCCCTTTCTGGTATCTGCTTATTATAACCACTGAAATGCCTACCCTGACCCTCATGCACTCACACAGCAGCCAGGCAGGTGAAGGAGGAGGAGGTCTGCCTGTGCCCAAGCCAGCTGGAATGCTGGAAGCTGCTCCCTGGCAGCCCCATGCCCTGCATAGCTGTATTCCATCAGAAATCCCAAAGAACAGGCAAGCCATTTCCCAGCTAGTCACACCATAAATTTGCAAACATTCCTGATTCCACAAAATGCAACAGTGTCAAATCGTGCTCAGTTCCCTTTTTCAGACAAGAATAACAGTCAAAGAAGTCAGTTTATACTCATGAAACACTCTCCAAACCTCTCTCTCCAGATTGAATATCCTTTTTTTTACTTCACCTATCTCCTGGTTTTGCCAGCTGTGCCTTCACACATTAGCCTGGCCCCCTAAAAACTGTCCCTGGGAAGTCAGAGCATTTGTGTTTCACCAAGGGTGACCCACAGAGTATCTCCTGACTCCCTTATGCTTGGCTTATTAACACCCTGCTGTCACTGCAAGGCACTGAACCCCTCAGCTCCTGAAAGGCAAAGCCCCCCTGGCATTAGAGGATGGACACAGAGCATTTCTCATCCCCTCAGGGCTGTAAGCTCTCAGTTCCCTCAGCACCTCCCAGCCCAGCTCAGCCATCAGGGTGCATTTTCTGTGTTTCAGATGTCCTCGACACCCCCAGCACCAAGGACATCCCTGCAGTGCAGAAGGCAAAAACTCTGTACAGGTCCTGCATAAATGAAAGTAAGTGTCTCTTGAGTTACTGAATTCCACATCACCCAAAGAACCCCACCCCATCACACAGCTCTGCCTGTACCCCACCCTGTGCAGAATCTGTCACAAGTTCTTTGTGAAGACTCCCAAGAGTCAAACAGGAATGTTAATTGTGAAGTTAGTACTGTATCTATCTCCTGCTTTACTACCTATGGTATCTTAGGTGAGATGACATTACTCTTCAGTTACTCGTTTGCTGCAGATATTTGAACTCAAATCCTTTCAGTTCAATATGAGCTGGTTTGTAGAGATTAGCAGGGATGAGGTGAAAGCTCCCTGGCATTACCAGGCTGTAGGAAGACAGGGAGATCATTTAATTCAAGAGTCTGGGCTGGGCTCTGCCACTGGAAGAAAGAGCAATAAAGCAGTTTGCAGGGCTTCCTAAATCACATATTTATAGCTTTTATAATGTTATTAATACCTCTCAATGCTATTATTTTAAACTCTCTACAGAGAGAAAAGACAGTAGTTCTTTAATGTGGTGGTTGCAAGGATGTGCACTGGCTGTTTGCATCATGACTGGAACGTTTTCACATTAAATGTTAAAGCACAGTCATCCATCAGAGCAAACTGCTGCAGTGGTGATGGGGGAAACAGAGTTCCCACTTCATTGTTCCCAACTCATTACAATATAGAACATTTGTGGGGTTTAAAATGTCACGGTAACCCATTTTGTTCTTTCCAAAAGCTGCCATTGATAGCAGAGGTGGAAGGCCTTTAATCAGTTTATTGCCAAATGTGTCTGACTGGCCTGTAGCATCAACTGACTGGGACACTTCCTATGGTAAGACAACCTATGCTTATTTCCTTTTAGTTAAAATATCTGAATTACTGTGGTTTTTACTGCTTGCCAGAAATCAAGACTGAATACACCTTCCATTTGCTTAGGAGCTGCTTGGACACCTGAGGCAGCTATTGCACAGCTCAACTCCAGATTCGGGAAAAAGGTCCTTATTAATTTCTTTGTGGGCACAGACGATAAGAATTCCACAGCACACATCATCCATGTAAGTCTCCCTGGGGCCAGGGCCTTGCTGATCATAAAAGTGCAGCAGACACAAATGGTAACATCAGTGAATGCTGTAGATGAATTTGAGAATTGATGGAGTCTCACCTTCAATTCTCTGTTTCACAGTGCCCTGTGTGTTGCCCAAGCTGAATCCTTGTTCTGTGCACTCACACCCTGCTATTTGCAGTGAGATGGGAATAACAGATATGTGAAATATACACACAAGTTACAGCAGCAAAGGGCCAGTCTCTCCTGTCAGTGGGTAGATGGATCCATGAGCACTTCACATGTATGAATTCCAGAGGGGCAGGAACTGCCTGGCTTCTCTGGGGGCTGTTTTGTCACCTGGACTTCACCTGTGTTCACACTGGTTACCATTAGCTTGCAATGTAACAGAGAAAAAGACTGAAAAGAAAGGCACAAAGTATAGGGAGAGTGAAAAAAATTAAAGGTGAGGATGAGAGAGAGTGAAGCCCTAGCACCTGTAATTCACAAAAGAGAGTACAATGCTCTGTCACCTTGTCCTGAAGTCCTTTTCCACTTTTGGTTGCATTTTCAGATTGATCAGCCTGGGCTGGGCCTGCCTTCCCGGGACTACTACGAGTGCACCGGGGCGTACACAGAGGTAAGGTGGGGCTGCATCACTGGGCACATTTCAGAGGTTTTAGGATGCATTTGCAAGGCAAACACATCCTAGGAGTGGGCATGGGTGCAGGACAGAACAGTCTGTCCTCAAAGAGATCCCAGTGCTGCCCCTGGAAAACATCCCTGGGAGAACTGGGGAAAGTGGAAGGGAAGGTGACAATGATGAGCATTTAGCCAAGGTTACAGTAACGGGCTTGGAGAGAGAAACAGAACCAGTCCCAGCTAAAGACACTTTACTGCAGGAAAGATCTGAAAAGACCCCAGTCCTCCACATCAACTGCAGCTAAAGTATGCGATACCATCGGAATTCTCGATACCTGAAGCCTCCCATGGCCTCCTAATTGCTGTTTACTCACTACTGGTACATGCTCTCATTAACCTGTTAGCACTGACACTGTATCTCTGTTGCTAATCTTGGATGTGCTTTAAGTCCTTGGGAGCTGCAGTGTCTGTGTTTGCTGAAGTCATGGAGCTGAAACTGCTCCCACAGCCACCTTTAATTACTCACTTTTCTTCTGTGTAATTAAATGCAGAAGCAATGAGAAAGTGTACCAACCATTTTGGTGTTGTTTGTGTTTTGCTGACCTGCCACCAGTTACTAGTGATTACATTTAATTACAGCTCACATGGTCACAAAAGACAGTCACTGCCACCTGAACTGTTCAGCTCCATGATCATCACACATGTGATGGCCTTTGGGAGCTGGCTCACCGAGCACCATCTGCTCCTTCCTTGTGCTCCTTGCTTGTCCTGCGTCACCTGCAGCACTGGGAGACAATTCCACAGTTCCCCAGTTCCTGGTTAATCTCTGCCCTACCTGAGTCCCAGCTCTGCGGTGCTGCACAGCAGAGGAGGATCATGAAAGCCCAGCTTTCCCAGTGCCAGGCAGGTTCCCACACCCTGCCCGTTCCCGTGACTGCTCCAAGGGAGAGCCGGTCCCTGCCGTGCCCTGTTCCTGGCTCTGGTTCCTGCTGTGTCACTGCACTCTGGGACTGTTCACAGCAAACACCAGCTCTGCCTCCTGCTCTTTGACCTCTGCCTCCCTCAGGGCTTCCCCCCCAGACACACAAGAGGGACCTGTCCACAGGAATCCTCCACTCTTGTGAGATGCAGGACAGCTCAGCTCACACAGGGGTTACTGCCAGTGCCTCTGAAACACCTGCCAGGCTTTATTCAGGCCATCTGAAATCAGCTCACCGAGCTCTTTGCCACCTGACCTAAGAGCTGCACTTGAGGACAAAACCAAAGTCCACTGAGTGGTACCTGAAAGGCTCTGTTGATTTTCTGGTTTGGGGCAGTGTCTGCCTGGGTTTCAGGATGGTTTTTCCAGGCTTGCTGTGCACTGTGTGCCGTGCTTGGTGGAGCTCTGGGGTGTCATGGGCTTTTCTCTGGCATTACCAGGCCCTGAGAGCTCAGGCCTGGCTCTGGGCACCGTGCTGGCAGTGCCTTCGGAGCGGCTCAGTGCCCACCCCCAGCCAGGGACAGCCTGGCCCTGCTGCAGGGAGGGAGGGATGCCCAGGAGGGCAGTTATGGGATGGCTGCACCTGGGACATTCATCACAGGGTGTGTCCTGCTGCCCGAGGAGCACACTGTACCAAAATATTGCTGCCAATACAGCTGATGGCATGCACACCTCATTAATCCTGGCTCCAGTCACTGCTCTGTGGATCACACTGTATTGCATAAAGCATGTATTATTTCATAGCTAATCTAGTATTATGTATTTTTTTAAATCTACATTGAAAAAGAATATTGAAAACAGCATTTCTGTTGATAGGAAAGTGAATGTGGTTTATCAAGGAGGAATTAGAATAATACTGAGTTGTATAAAATGTAATGACACCTGTAGTGACCTGACAGTGGGACATTTCAGATAACTTACTGCCCTATTTACATTGTAATCCTTGGTGAATTCTTTGCTGTTAAATTCAATATGTACTATCCTGTCTATAGTGTACCTAACTTTGGATACAGCACCATGATTCTGACTGTTCCCAGAAGCACTAGAGGAGGCTCACTGCTCTGGGAGTGCTTTTCCCACAGTGCTAATTCCCTGGTTTTCTGTTCCTGGGAACACTGCTCTTTGGAAGTGGTATTTTTGGAAGTTGTAATTAAAGGGAGCTAGAAAAACATGGATGATGGTTTAAATATGGACATACAAATGTCTCAACTGAAATAATGAAAACACAGTGCAGCCATTGAGCATGTTTAGCTTTGAACAGTGCTCCAATTACACAACAGTTTTCCATGAGGGGATTTTCAAAGTTAATTCCTAGCTGTGCTCTAACAGTATTTCAGAATAAAATTATACTGTTTAAGTAAGGAATGAAGATCTGTAGGTCACAAAAATGAAGAAAAAATCTTAACTATAATCAAGGTATGCTCTGCTCTGCAGAGTTTTGTCTTTAAAATGTCCCTCTTTTGCCCTGCAGGCATGTTCTGCCTATGTGGATTTCATGATTTCTGTGGCCAAACTCATCCTACAGGAGAGAAATATTTCTGTCGATGAGGATGCGATTGCTCAGCAAATGAACAGAGTTATGGACCTGGAGAAAGAGATTGCCAACGTAAGAGAAACCTTTTTAATGGGATCTTTACATCACTGACTTTTTTGTAAGCTGTTGTTAAGGGACTTGCTGGTGTTATCCTGGGGACCAAGAATGAGTGTTACCCCTGAGAGGAGCACGTCACAGTGCAGACATGTCCTGCAAGGAGCAAGGAAAGGGTCTGAGTTAGCTGTTCTCCAAGGAGACAGCGTTTTACCCTGATCTGTTCACAGAAGCCCTGCAAGAGGAGAGAGAGAGACTTGGGCTCTGTTTCATGTGGTTTGGAATGTGAGTTCTGGGAGATGCTTTGGGGCCTCTCCTCCCTTTGTCCTGCTTCCCCGTGGGCTGTTTGGATCCCAGAGCAGCAGATTCCCAGCCCTTGGCCTGCCCTGAACACAAAGTCATGTTTGTGCTGCACAAGCTGCTCCACAATGCTGATTGTTCCAAGAGCATTTTTAATCAAACACTGTTCTCCATTAAAAGGAAAGGACAAAGGAAAAATAATATCAGGAATTTGACTTAGGAGAAATAGTGAGAATGTGAACTTGCATGGAGAAAACCAAGTGGAAATTCAGACATTCAGGGGCAAACCATAGCTTGTGATTATTAACTATTGCAGCAGGACCTGAAGCTGAGGATGACTGTGACACAAGTTAAATACATATTTTCTAGCTTCAGCTATTTTTCAAGTTACACTAATAGTAAGGGCAGGTGTTTGGGAAAACCATCTGTATAAACTAAAACCACCTGATTTTGACTTTCTTCACATTTTCCTGAGAAACACAGCCCTGGGCTCAGTCAGAGGTGGGACATTATTATCCAATAATGGACTTACTGGAGAAAGATTTTACAGAGCAGTATGAAAGGAACCCACACCTGCAACGTCTCTGCAGTGGCTGTTCTGACAGAGAGTCCAGCTGGTGGTGGGGAAGCTGCCTCTGCCTTGGGATTTAACCCTCCATCCAAAACTCAGCATCAGCCTGAGAGTGACTGAAGAGAGCTGGCATTGTGCTCTTGGGAATCTGTTAAAACACAGAACAACCCCATGAATGCACAATAGGAAAGGGGAAGTGGAAGAGAAGGATGGGGATAAAATGAGACTTGGCATGACCAATTTTTCAAAACACTTCAGTTGGTAAAATCTGCTGCTCTGGAGGCACATATTTAACTCCCTGGTGCACTCAGTAATTGTCTCATCATTAACTTTGATAGGCAACAACAAAACCTGAAGACAGAAATGATCCACTTTTGCTGTACAATAAAATGACGTTGGCACAACTCCAAAGCAACTTCTCATTGGAAATCGATAATAAGGTGAGTGATCAATAACCTGATATTTTAACCCCTAATTTATCACTGATGAGATTAAGCAGGAGAGCCTGACATTTTTTTGTGTTAAAGACATTTCTTTCCTAAGCTGAGATGTATTTGCAATTGAACAGGATCCCTGATGTGCACAGTCTTAATTTCTGATGTCATGAACTGGATGTACAAGGCTGTGCTTCTGTACTCACTGTCTCTGCTGACAGATCTTGCCCTCTGCCTCAACATAAAGTAGTGAAAAGGACAAAGGGAAAAAACGATCCAGTGGAAGGTGTCCCTGCTCTTCCAGGGGTTGGAACTAGATGACCTTCAAGGTCCCTTCCAAGCCAGACCCATCTGGGCTCTGTGAGTTCCCCTCATGGGTTCAGGATGGGCATTCCTGCCAAGTGGCACACACATAACCCTTGCTGCCCATCAGGATGCTCTTGCATCCTTTGCAGAGGACCAGGAAATCCCCTTGCCATAGTTCCCAGGACCACAGGCCAGCCTGCAGGAGCAGCTGGCTCAAGGATGCAGCAGTGGAACACCAGCCCCTCTCTGTTCAGCCAGAGCTGCAGAGGCAGAACAGGCAGTGCTGATTTTCCAACACTCCCTCTGTAATTCCCAAAGCAAGCACCAAGGAGCCCAGAAGTCAGGGCCAAGAAGCAGGACAGCCCTCTGGGATGTGCCAGCCCTGCCTCTGCTCTCACCCCCAGCCATGTGCTGTTTGTGCAGTGCAGCCTTTAGTTCATGGCACCAGGGTCTGGCCAAAAACCAGCTCAAGGTTTGCTAGCATAGTTGTGTTCTCCCCAGGAACATCCTGTCCTACTAGACGGGGTAGATTTGATCCTAAATGGCTTTCATTCAGGCTTCTGAGGCCAGGAAGGTGCTATGGAACACTGTTATTCCTGCCACACTTTCATAATCGCTGCGATTTTATTGACTTTGAATTCTTCACCTTTAATTCTCTGACAGTTCCCTCCTGCCTGGCTTAATTGGTTCCATAATTCACCTTCTCCCACAGGTGCAGTTGGTTACCATTACAGTCACCTTGTCAGAAACCAACTTTGTCACAGAATGGCATTGCCCTGGTTATTATTAGTTCCTGGGGAGTGCTGCAGAACAGCAGTAATTTAAATTTATTCCAAAATGCTCAAAAGACACGTGATGGGAGTTGGTAAGGTGGTTGTAATGGTCTAAGGATGCAACAGCAATAATTCCCAAGATTAGCTTGAAGTTTGCTGCTCCTCTCCCAGACCTGCAGTGACAGTTCCTGAAAGCTTTTCTGCTCTCCTCAGCTACATTTGTTTGCCTGAAGGAAGATGTTACCTCCTCCAATAAAACTTTCCAAAAATACAGACTGGGAAAAATCACCAACACTTTTCAAAGCAATAAGAAGAACAAAAACTTCAAAAAATAACAAAAAAAAATTTGTTAGTTTGGAATCAAAGCAATGTCTTGACCCTTTCTGCTGAATTCCACCCTTTTCTAACAGCACTTTAGAGCTATAAATGATCTCAGACCATTATTAGGATGATGACCCCATTCACAAGTAGTGCAGCTATTAGGGAAACTAAAGGCAGAGTATTTGTGTCATGCAAACATATTTAAACTGGAAAAGGCAGCTAAATGCTGCTTGTTTATGACTGAACCATGTAATAATGCATATTAATTTTCCAGCCATTCAACTGGTCCGAATTCATAAATGCTATCATGTCAACTGTGCAAATTAACGTGGCCAGCACCGAACACGTCATTGTTTACGACCCCGACTACCTTGTCAAGCTCAGGCCTATTCTCAGTAAATACTCCCCCAGGTAGGTGTCTGAGGTATTCCTGGCATCTGCATTTCCTTTCCAGTCAACTCTAAAAGCCTCAAAACATTACCAGCTTATTATTGGTGTCCTTTTGTTAAACAGAGACCTTCAAAATTACATGAGCTGGCGCTTTGTGATGGACCTCGTCAACAGCCTCAGCCGGGACTACAAGGACACGAGGAACGCTTTCCGCAAGGTGCAGAAATTCAGCTCTCTCTAAGTTGTAAAGATGACCTTGTGAACCACAAAAGATGGTTTTTTTCTGTAGGTGTAGTATATAAATATTTAATGTATTTTGGATTTCGCACACAAAAGCCAGATGTGTTTGCTGAGCCTCTGCTGGCGAGTATCCATAATTTATGTGATTTATGCCTGATAGCTGAGTGGATTTGAAAGCACTGCTCTGGTACTTGGGCTCTTGTTTGTCTGAATCTAAATGAACCCCATTTTGATACCAGAACAGTCCCCTTTCTTTGCCGGGGGTTACAGTTCTGACTGACTTGTTACAAACTCTCCAGCAAACGTTATGGGTCCCATCTTGTTTTTCAGTCATTAGATCCCACAGATGATTAGTGCTTCTGAGGAAATGCTGAGCAATTTCACGGATTGGCCATGGAAGTTCTTTGTACCATCCACTCAGCTTTATCACGTACCATGATAACGTGACATATTTACACTGTCATGACAAAGTCCTGGCACACCTTGTGACAACATCACACAGAGTAAAGGAGATTCTACTTCAGCAGCTCCCGAGGGGCGGGAGGCTCCGACAGAGGCTGCTGCTTGGGCGGAGAACACAATCTTAGTGCTGCAGAAATTAATCTGCTGCTTAATCACAGAGCTGGAACTGCAACACAGCTCCCTGTACCAGCGAAAGTGGTGTGTCAGGGTACTCCCCTTCAGCCTCTCCCATTTTAACTCAGAGTAGTTTTCTTCTACCTCTCCTGTTTCAAAAGGATAAAGAATTTTGCTTATGATCCTCCTCTGTCCCCAGCCCACCTAAGTGCCCTAAACACAAGTACGAGCTCAGTGTGTGCATTTGAGGTGCAGGAGGCTCCTCTGAAACACAGCCCTGCCTGTCAGGTGCTGGGGGCCTGAGGGCCCTGTGTGAGCCATGCTTGGTGTTCCTGTGTGAGCCGTGGTTGGTGTTCCTGTGTGAGCCATGCTTGGTGTTCCTGTGTGAGCCATGGTTGGTGTTCCCTGTGTGAGCCATGGTTGGTGTTCCCTGTGTGAGCTGCTGTTGGTGTTCCTGTGTGAGCCATGCTTGGTGTTCCCTGTGTGAGCCATGCTTGGTGTTCCCTGTGTGAGCCATGGTTGGTGTTCCTGTGTGAGCCATGCTTGGTGTTCCTGTGTGAGCTGCTGTTGGTGTTCCTGTGTGAGCCACGGTTGGTGTTCCTGTGTGAGCCATGGTTGGTGTTCCCTGTGTGAGCTGCTGTTGGTGTTCCTGTGTGAGCCACGGTTGGTGTTCCTGTGTGAGCCATGGTTGGTGTTCCTGTGTGAGCCGTGGTTGGTGTTCCTGTGTGAGCCATGGTTGGTGTTCCTGTGTGAGCCGTGGTTGATGTTCCTGTGTGAGCCATGCTTGGTGTTCCTGTGTGAGCCATGGTTGGTGTTCCTGTGTGAGCCGTGGTTGGTGTTCCTGTGTGAGCCATGCTTGGTGTTCCTGTGTGAGCCATGGTTGGTGTTCCTGTGTGAGCCGTGGTTGGTGTTCCTGTGTGAGCCATGGTTGGTGTTCCTGTGTGAGCCATGGTTGGTGTTCCTGTGTGAGCCGTGGTTGGTGTTCCTGTGTGAGCCATGGTTGGTGTTCCTGAATGAGCCATGGTTGGTGTTCCTGTGTGAGCTGCTATTGGTGTTCCCTGAGTGAGCCACGGTTGGTGTTCCTGTGTGAGCCATGCTTGGTGTTCCCCAGGCACTCTACGGCACCACCTCCGAGACAGCCGTTTGGCGCCGCTGTGCCAACTACGTCAACGGGAACATGGAGAGCGCTGTGGGACGGCTCTACGTGCAGGAGGCCTTCGCTGGAGACAGCAAACACGTGGTGAGGCTCTGGGCAGGCCGGGCCCGAGAGCACCCCGGTGCCATCCTCACTCACCGCGTGCCTCTTGACACTGCTTTGATTGCACTTTCTGTTCCAGTGTAATCAAAGTGGGTTTGATCTCTCAGTTTTTACTGAAGTGGGAATAACAGTTAGTACAAAGTTTTAAAAATTGAAGTTTCTGTTAGAGCTACATGTGCAATGTGAGGACTGCACATCCCCTGGAGGGAGAGAGAGCCTGCAGGTCCATCAGTGCACATCAGCAATGGCCCGTGCCCGTCCCAGGAGCAGCACTCACTGGCTCCAGCAGTCACTGCTGCTCTTGGAGACTGGCACCATTCACATCCTGCCATCGTGGGCCACAGGGACAACTGGCTACTTCTGGTTGCCTTCAGTCCCACAGGAAATTGCTGAAAATGAACCTGATGTGTAGGCTCTGATCACCCCTGGCATGGCAGTGTAAAGCAGCCCGTTTTGGGGGTTCTCACACACACCACAATGCCCCCAGATCCCAGTGTCAGTGGGGTGGGTGTCAGGTTTGGTGACCTGCAGGACTCATCTGCATTGCCTGAGCTCGTGCCCTCCCTGCCTCCCACGGGACAGGCTGGACGTGCTCCGTGACTGCAGCCGCAGGTTTTACCCCTGAGCCCACACAAAAAGGGGCTGCAAGAATCAAGACTATGGCTGGGCTAAAGTAACCTCACTTTCTGTGCTTTTGTAACCCTCTGGTGGTTTTTCCCAGGTTGAGGAAATGATTGCAGATATCCGGGATGTTTTTATAAAAACCTTGGATGAACTTTCCTGGATGGATGCAGAGACCAAAAAGAGAGCGGAACAAAAAGTAAGCTCTGTCTTAAATACTGGTAATGTGTACTTGTATAAAGATCAGTATGCCACTTGTCTGTCCTGACAAACACAAGCACTGACTTCCATCACATTCAAATGCACAGATATTCGTGTTTACACAGGCACAGCAGCCTACAGATTCCGTGCAGAGAGGCACACAAAATAGCAGAATCTGTAGGCAAGATTAAGACCTTTCAGGCCAATCAGTAATTATGGGGGAGGAAGATAATGAATATCTACAGGAAAGCAATACTGAAAATGGGAAGGAAAGATTTCTGGTGATTTGACCAGCTATCAGGAGCAGCCACAAACTGGTGCTTTCAGTGAATAAAAAATGTAAACAAAACCTATATATAATTAACATGCTGTGGTTTCTGCAGCAGCTTCCATACTGCCTTTATTATATAATTTATGAGTGATTCAAGTCATGGCTGAATTCGCTCTGGGTATCAAACTCTCTTGTCCCCAGGCAAGAGCAATTAGAGAGAGGATTGGTTACCCCGACGAGATCGTGACAGATGACAACAAGCTCAACAGCGAGTACCAGGAGGTGAGTGACAATGCACCCAGCTCTGCAGAGCCCAGCACTGCCTGCAGGGATGCACAAACACAACTCACTCTTGGGTTCCTGCCTGCTCCAGCTCACCAAACTGGGAGCTACTGGTCTCAGGCAGGCAGCTCCCACAGGTTCAGGTCAACACCAGCAGCTGCTGAACTCCCCTCCAAATACGAATATAAAGAGGGAAGAGAGAGCTCTGAAAAAATATTCAGCTGCTACCATATAACCAGCTACAGTATCGACTCTGTGGCAGAGCAGAGCACTGCGAACCCAGGGCTAACTGCAGATCAAAAAATACTCTTAGGATTGTGTTCCTTAGCTCATCATGCTCAGGGCTGCATTTCCCTGATCCATGTAGCTTTTATTCCAAATAGTAACATCACCCCTAACTCCTCCCCCTTTCTTTTTAGTTGAACTACAAAGAAGAAGAATACTTTGAAAACATTATTCAAAATTTAGTATTTACCCAGAAGAAAAGGTTGAAAAAGCTCAGAGAAAAGGTGGACAAAGAGGAGTGAGTATTTAATAACGCTGTGTCTAGTCTTTTATCCCCTTTGCCCAGGAGAAGGTACCTTCCACCCTCAGTTATTCTGCCATTCTGTTACATGGTTTCTAGGTTTATTCTAGTAATCATTAACTCTGCCATTAAGAACTGAAATTCTAACATTTGTTCTTCTGGGGTTACCAGGTGGATAAGTGGAGCTGCTGTTGTCAATGCTTTTTACTCAGCAAGCAGAAATCAGATAGGTAAGATTTACCAACATACCAGTGGGATACAGATTTAAATGGCCAAATTATTTTTATATGTATGTATATATGTGTTTGTGTGTCTTTAAGAAGTGAAGCAATCTTGATATTATAAATTTGAGTATAAAGATATCTAATGTCAGCCTGTCCAAAACCATCTATGGTTAAAAATAACTGAACATAGAAAAGAGCATTAAACTGCCTTTAAAGAAATAAAACAATATCCATGCTAGCTACAGATCAGAACCACGGGGAGGTGCTGGGGTTTCTCCTCTTGTGAACCCTCCCGGTTCACAAGCTGTGCAGTCCTGTAAGAGTCACAAACATCTCCCAGCATTAATTATCCCTCTCAATACTTCTGGCATCTCCATCCTGCAAAGTGTTGCCATGCCCGTCCCAGACTGCAGGGTCCTTTCTAAGCCATCCCCGAGGTACCAGGAGCCAGGTGTAGCTCCTGAAAACAAGGCTACAAAGATGCAAAAACCTTGGCCTGCAGGGCCCTGCGCAGAAAGGAAACAAGATTATTGTTTGATGTGAGCATTTAGCACAAAAACCTGCTCAGAAGGCTTCGCTTAAAGGAGGTTTGTTCAGTAATTCATAGCAATCAGGGAGACCGAAGCTGTGACTGGCAGTTAATGTGAGCCATAAATCCTGACCTCATCCTTTAACTATGGCATGCAGGGGATAATTAAAGCAGGCTGATCTTTAGAGTGATGTCTGAATTAGCCAGCGTTAGGCTGGAGAAACATCTCTGAGGAGCAGTGGTGTGCATGCTGTGCAGGAACCTTGAAGCCCTGTTGTGACATTTGAATAGGGTCTGATCTCCACAGCTCCATCCACTCCCACCCTCAGGAAGCCCCCGAGCTTGCAGAACCCCAGCCCAGGGGCTGCAGGTCAGCACCACCTGCTCTGAGCACGTCCCCGTGCCCTGGCAGTGCTTCCAGAGCCAGCAGCTCCCTGACCCTGTGCTCCAGAGATCCCTCCCTTCCAGCAGCCCAGCACTTACACTGCTGCTGTCAATGCTTTCTGATAACAACATCAAAACATTTGCATATCTACTTCCAATCAAACCAGCAGTGGAACAGAACTGCTGTGGCAGCAGTTTGTACAGCACAGCACAGTTGGGTTTTTTCTAACCTGTTTATTATTTACCAATTTTCTTGAAAGAGACCCCTAGAACTGAACTGGAATTATGGTGAAAGGCAAGAAGAATTCTTGCTGTGTGAGAACTGTCACCTAATTCTTCTTTTCAGGGTCTGTAGAGTTACATCCATCTCCTTCCCAGTGAGAGTTAACACTTTGTATTGCTGCAGTGGGCAGAGGTGCAGGGAAAAGGCACGAGATACAGACTGAACAGAATACTTTACAGTATTTTACTATTCTTCATTTAAAAAAAGATCAGAATTGCAACATGATTTCTTTTTTACTGAATTGCTTCTTACAAGCCTAGAAAAATGAGCGCAGAAGTGGGTGAGAAGAACTGCTTTGTTCCAGTTCTCTCATCGCCAGCTTGGCCTATTTTTATTGATTCTAGTGGGAGTTACTGGCATTTCCAGTGGAATAAATTCCTGTCTCTGAGACTGATCTGTGATGGAGGCAATGATCAAATAATTTATTCTTCTAGGGGAACACCCTCCCACTTCTCATGATGTTGTGAGGTGTATTTAATGATGAGACAGGAGTCTGAGAATGCCAAGTGATGTGAATTGGAACAAACTGCTCTTTTTGCAAAGTAAAACAGTAACAAAGCAAGAGCTGGTGGTGGTTGAAGTGTGTGAGGAGGGGAGCAGTCCTGCTGCTCCATTCCTGCTGTCCCACAGCCATCCCAGGTGCCAGTTCACTCACTGCTGCTGTTGGATCTGCGGGAACAGCGTGGAGTTGGCAGAAGCCAACAGTGGTGTGTCCCCAGTGACAGGCAGGCCCTGACCGTGGTGTGGGTTTTTTGCAGTCTTCCCAGCGGGCATTTTGCAGCCCCCTTTCTTCAGTGCCTCCCAGCCCAAGTCCCTGAACTACGGCGGGATAGGGATGGTCATCGGGCACGAGATCACCCACGGCTTCGACGACAACGGTAAGGGCTGAGCTACAGCCACTCAGAGCACAGGGGGTTCACGTGTCCAGTGCTTGACCCTTCCAGAGAGCACAGACACGATGAGTGTCCACATGTAACATCAGATCTGGATTTCTGAGGCATGACAGCACTGTTCTCCCAACCCACAGTCCAAAGGGTCTCACTGACTCGCTCCCTCCTTATTGCACCAAACCCTCTTTGCCCATATCCATAATTCTGTTTATTGTATTATTGCAGGCAGAAATTTTAATGAGAATGGAGACCTGGTGGACTGGTGGACCGAGGAGTCAGCACACAATTTCAAGGAGCTGTCCCAGTGCATGGTGTACCAGTATGGGAACTTCTCCTGGGACCTGGCCGGGGGACAGAATGTATGTCCTGTTTATGTGAAACTCCCGGTCTGCTTTAAGTGGGAAACACAAGCCACAAGAAGCAATTCTCTCAATTCTACTGCCTATTATTTTAGAGCCTGACAATATATTCCATCACCCAGAACAGGGAGAAGATCAGACTCCCAGCCCTGAGGTTTCCCTAACCCATATGTTCCAGTGTTGGCACTTGGAGAGAGGCCAGTAAAAGCAGAGCAGAAAAATTCAACATATTTTTCTGACATTTTTTCACATGTTAAGTTCAACCTAAGTATGATTCTAGATTTTGCAGCTTTGACTATCATAACCCAATATGGTGGGCTAAAGGTTGAAGATATGATTTTTAAAAAACAAAATCAGAGATTCCCCATTTCCAAAGCTTCATCATCTTTAGTGATATTTGGCTGACTTAGGAACACCAGCTAAATAGAGATTTGCTACGTATCTGGCTACCAAAAATCTACCTAACTTACTTAATACCCCGGAAAGTACCTTCCAGCAGGTTTGCTGATGTCCATTAGCAGATAATTTCAGCTATTTGGAGTTTTGGTTTTAATTTCTCCTGTAGACTGGACAGACTCTGTCCACTTCCTCTAACTGGAACTGTACTAGGAACTGAAGATTAAAGACAGGGAGAAAAGAGGAACAATAAGTGACCAATGAGCAAGCAGCAGAGAATCTGGGTAACAGAGACACAGAGCATACAAAGCTGCCTGCAGGGGAAGAGAGAGGATTAGGGGAAACAACAGTATCCACATGGATTTTGAGACAAGGGAGACAAAGCCTTTTCAGAGATGTTGAGATAATCTGCCAAACCTTCAGATATTAAGGGAATTCTTGCCTTTAGAAGGTGAAGAACGCACAGTTTGGTGCTAACAGGTCCTGACTGAGCTATTTTTTTCAGAAAACTGTACTTTTCCTTTCTATGTTACAGCTCAGTGGAATCAACACACTGGGAGAAAACATTGCAGATAATGGGGGTGTGAGACAAGCATACAAGGTAAGAAGTCCAGTTTTCCAGTTTTCTATTTCAGCTGAAACTGTCAGAGATTAAGAAAATTGGTTCAGAGCCTTTGAAGAAGAACCACAATTTCTGGGTGGGGGACACAACCAGAGCTACTGAGCCATCAAGGCAGGGATTGAAACTACTGGCTAGTTCTGGTATTTCTTTCATCCTGTTAATCCTGTCAGGCTACATAATACCTGCTCCTAGTGCACTCTTTTTCAGCTGACTTCCATCTTTCATTTTTTCCTTTGTGAATAAAGAATGTGTAGAATGAAAACATTCCCACTTGGACCATCACCTGACTGAAATGCTGATACCCAGCAACTGTCTGCCTCTGGCTTTTTCACCAGCTTTTTCATGCCAGGAAGGAGGGGCAGAATGGCTTTCTTCTGCCCCATAAACGTGAAACACTTTGCTGTTCAACTTGTACAGGCATCCAAAGGTGTCAGCGACATCTGGACTCCTTGTGCTCAGCCTTGCACAGGAGCTTGGGTGCTTTCTGGCCCTCCTTCTGTCCTCTTCCTGAAGCAGATGCTGGACTCTCCAGACTGGCCAGCTTTGAGACTGACAGCCACAGAGGTTCTGTTTGTGAGTGTGGTTTGGAAGAGAGCAGCTTCTCTTATCAACTTGTTACTCACAGAGGTGATGGTTGCAAACCTAACAACATGATCCTCCCTCTCCTTCCCTGAACACCGAGACAACTGAATGCTGTCACTGCTCAACAAAGAGCCCGCTGGATGCACAGTTCACACTCCAAGTTACCAGCACAGCTTCTGCAAGGAAAGCCCTCAGCAACCTCCTTCACTGGAAATGAACACGTCTGAGGACAAAGACAATATTAATGAGAGTTTAAAGAATGACCTGGAAGTCTAAAAGAGGCATCAGACTTATTAGATTAGTCTGATCTTCAGTTACTGGAACATTTGTGCAAAGTGCAAAGCCACGAAAGGGGATGCTCCTTCCGAAAGGAATGGGAGTAGCCAGAGTAAAATCAGGTCAGAAGTATTAAAAATTATCATGACCTCATATAAATAGCGAAAAAGGTCCAGAAGGAATGTGGAGAGTCCATGCCCTCTCCAGCAGGTAGAATGAACCCTTTCTGTGTCCTGCAGACACCCCACAGGAGCCGTCCCGCTGCCTCCTCGTGCCCTCCTGGTGCCATCCCGGCTTTGCTTCCCACAGTGCAGACAGAGCAATCCGCTCCTTTCTTTCCTGTGACCTTTTACATATTTGAAGACTTACATGCTTCAAGGCCCAGACTTCTCTTCTTTAGACTAAACAAACCCAATTCTTTCAATCTTTCCTCATAGGTCATGTTTGCTAGACCTCTGCTCGTTCTTGTTGCTTTCTTCTGGACTGTCTCCAGTTGGTCCACATCTTTCTTGAAGGGCAGTGCCCAAAACTGGACAGAGCGCTCCAGCTGAGCCCTACCCAGTGCCAAGTGGAGTAGAAGGATTACTTCATGGATCTCACATAAGCCCCTCCTGTTTATACATCCCTGTAGGACACTTGCCTTTTTTGCAGAGCTCTGGCGCTGTTGGCTCTCGCTCAGCTGTTATCCGCTGAAACTTCCAGAGCCTTTTCCATGGACCTGCTATCTGCTCACTCCTCAGCTGCACTTGGGCAGTTGACCGGCGTTCCTCGGGCGGTACCTTGGCCCTGACCTCAGGCAGAACATTTCTGCAGCATCTTTCAGCAGCAGTGGCACACGAACAGCACATTGCTTGCCACACGTCTCCACAAGAAACATGAAAGCAGCTGTTCCTACCGTGGAAAGGTTTTCAAGTCTTCTGTAACTCGCTTAGAAAACCCAACCCAACAAAACCACAATGGAAAAAAATCTCCTTTTCAAAATGCAGCATTAGATAATTGATATCACACTACTGAGAAATGGCCCTGTCATCCCGTGCTTCAAGATGGCATGTGGGGGATGGATGGCCAAGGAGTCCATGATTAATTATGTCAGAGAACCCATGTTCCTACTAGTCATCATCTCATTCTGATTGCCTGGGCTGGAAATTTTAACATTTCTATGCACTTCATTCTACAGGCCTATGAAAACTATGTGAGAAAGCATGGAAAAGAAAAACTTCTTCCTGGTCTGGACATGAACCATAAGCAGCTGTTCTTCCTGAACTTCGCACAGGTATCTCTTCCTTCCTTCCTGATGGCTTTGCAAATCACCTAAGCTTACCACTAAGTCAGGCAGGGCAGGCTGACTTCCATGGCCTTACTGAGAGCTGGCAGAGCTGAGCAGCGTTCACTGCAAAGCAGGGAAAAAGTCTCCTTAGGCGATTTTTATCTTCCCTCCTAAGTCTGGCAGAGAGCTCCTTGTGTCCAAGTGCCTTTGTCTGAGGACAACAATACACTTTTTTAAAACAAAATACACCTTTTTTCCTCTATGTTCTCACGTGACATTTATTCTCATGCCATGAAGTGCTTCACAGTTAAATGACAGCAGGTCTCTTGCTGTGCAGTCTTAGGGCTGACAATGCTTCTCCCTGTTCCCTGTGCAGGTGTGGTGTGGAACGTACAGACCAGAATATGCCGTCAACTCCATCAAGACAGACGTGCACAGCCCAGGCAAATTCAGGTGAGCACCCCCACCCTCAGTGCCACTGCCAGCACACCCCAGCTCTTTGCTGTGCACTGCAGGGACCCTGTCCAGAGGCTGGGCTGCACCTCCCAGGGCAGGTTTAACACACACAGCCACAGGCAGAGCACACTGAAGGTGGTTAAGACGAGACACCCAGACTGCCCCTCTCCCTGCAGGAAATGTGGCTGCTCAGGGTGGAAGCCTTTGGGCCAGACTAGCATCTTTTCTTTTATCTGAAGTCAGAGCAGCCTGTCCATCAGCAGAGTAACAGGGTTTGTGCTCTGACAAACCTGTCTGGTCAAATGCCATGGGCTCAGGAACAGGGCAGCCAGCACAGCATCTGCTGGCTCTGGAAGGCTGAGTCATCTCCAGGCTTCATGTCCACAATGGCCGAGTTCTCTCCCAATACAATCCACTACATTAATTCCAGTATCTTTCTTTCAACGGCTTTTCAGCAAAGAATTATCCTGTTTATCCCACATACTCAAACATTTAGTGAAAGCAGTGACGGTTCCCTCAGTGCTCCTTGCCTGGCTCTCGGTGTGCGTGGTTTGTGCTCTCTGGGATGTCTCCCAGAGGCAGTTTGTGCCCTCCAATCACTCCTGTCTGGTCCCTGTGCTAACCAGGGCGCTCTGCAGAGCCTCCCTGCAAATCTGACCTGGAACTGGACGAAGCCTTTGGAGCTCACCAGTTCAGCACCTCTGTGTAACTGTGTTTGTGTGTACCTTGGATATCACACTGTGCTGTGCTCTCTGTACCTTGGGAGGAAAGGCTGGAAACTCTATTTGGAGTGACACAAGTGTTAATGAGAAACCATAGACACTTTTAGAATGTGAAGTCATTTTCAGGATGAGGCCTCACAAGAGCTCTAAAACAAAAGTGTTTCAGTACACAAGACCTACCCACAAAATTAATGCCTAATGACACACTACTGAAGTGTCCCCAAGGCTCCCAGTCTACCTTTTTTAATTACTATGCAGGGTGGAATGGGTCTTTTAACACCTGCTAAACTGACTGCAGGCTGTTTCTCCTTCCAGGCAGGACAGGCAGCTCTTCATAAAACTTGCTAATTGCATAGTACAATTTTAGTTAATGGGTTCACAACTGGACAGGGAGAAGGTTTGTTCCAGTAGGAAAATCAGGAGTTAACAGAAAGATGCCTTTGATCAGGTAATCATCAAAAGCAGGTGGAAGATAATGTACTTGAGTGTTATTAAAACACAGCCCGCACAATCAGAGCCCCTGACCTATATCTGCTCAGGTACCAAATCCCTGTAGTTCTGGGGATATCAGTAAATGAAGCAGGACTCTTATCCCACTGCTGGTTTATGTAAGTAGAATTTTAGTGCACCCCAAATACTTTTTGCTCTGCTTTGGCACAATCCTGTTTTGGCAGCTGCAGCCCTTCCAGGCAGTGAAGCACAGCTTCACCAAAATGCATGACTTGTTTGATAACCCTGTTTCTGTGCCACCCCTGTTCACTGCTGGCTCCCAGGACCAGGGGCCAAGAGTCACTCTTGGCCCTGCAGAGACAAAGGGGTGCAGGTGTCACCTGCTGAACTTCACCTCAGCCTCTGTGGGCACTTCCTGCTTCTGTCCAATCTAATGGTTAAGATTATCCACAGACCAACCACAAATCACTCAAACAGTTCCTTAAAGAACTCCTGGTCCACAATCATTGTCCACCAGTATCCATATATGACACTGAAGCTGAAATTATTGTCCTCCGTGGGTATGTGCTGCCATATTCCCATTCCTGAAGGAATGAGCAGCTCTTAGCAGATCTATTCACACATGTTCACAATTACACATATCAAACAGCCTTAGCTGGAATGGCCTCATGTTCACTTGAAGGCCGTTGTTTGTACGAGTCTTTTTGCCAGGAAACTCATTCACTGGAACATCTGTGGACAGTGCCCAGAGAAGCAGGAGGATCTCAGCTAAATCTTGCTTGGTGTCAACATGTAAATGAACATTCACTGACACCACAGCCCTCGACCTCGGGGTCTTGTCTTCCCTTCACCGAGGAACTTTTCAGCAAAGCGTAGCTGGAAAAATCTTCAGTGAACACTCTGGACAAGCAAAAACCTCTTCCAGGTGGAAAAAATGGGCTGTGAGGAAGGGACAGGGCCTGTGTTTTGGGGGTTGCAATAAGGGCCATACAAACTGGAAAGAGAAAACACAGCCACTGCTTGAGGGGAAATGAAGCGCCAGAGCTCAGCAATAGTGGCGTTCCCCACCCGGGTGAGCTGACACAAACTGAGGCAAACAAACCGAATTACAAAATACGGGTCGTGTTGTTTGTTTCAAACAAAGGCAAGGAGCAATGACAAGCTGCTATTTTGTTCTATAGGGTCCTTGGATCACTGCAGAACTCTCCAGAGTTCTCTGAAGCCTTTTCCTGCACCACGAAAGACAACATGGATCCTCCTAATAAGTGCCGTGTTTGGTGACAGACTGCAAACCTCCCACCCCGAGGAGCTTGCCAGGAAAAGAGACACTGTCAGCTAATTTTGAGAAGGGGAGGAGGGAAGAAAACCGAGGGGAATATGCTAGAGTAGTCACTGTAATTGTTGGTAAACACGCAAACCCCAGATCATCACCCAGCAGAGCATCCCAGGAGGACTAAGGCAGCCCCAGGCTGCTGTAGCTGACTGGCTGCCTCTCCCCCACGGAACCCCACGGATCCAACTCACTGACCATGTACAGCAACATTCACTGCAGTTTAACCCTGCTCCCCACAGCCAGGGGCTTTGGGGATTCATTCTGAGATGTCAGAGGATAACAGGAGATCTCCCACCGGTCAGTGAGAGCACAGTTCTGACCAGGGAGGAGGGAAATGCTCAGAAACACACGGCTTTAGCCACCATAACATGACAGAGAAGCGACAGTTTATATCCCAGTGTCACACCTTGTCCCTCTGCCGTTATGGGAAATCTGCTCTACCAAATGTTTTCATCTTTACTTGAAACCATTTATGCAAGAGGAGTCCAAAGACCTGCTGTACTTAAATAACTTCTCACTAATTACTCCAGCGTGTATTACCTGATGGCACTATTTACAACAGTTTATTTACTGCTTTCTGGCCCAACTGAAATTGTAGGTAATTTAATTTTCAAACCTATAATCTGTAAGATTGTGATCAAAGACCCTTTCACAGTTTTCTAAGCTTTTTCTTGCTTTCTCTGAATTTGCTCTTTTTTAAAGTTTCTAGTAATGTATAAATCATAGTTTTTATATTTAAATCTGAGCTACACTTTTGACTTGAAGTATTGTAATATATTTTATCAGTGGCTGCATAGAACTGGGAAATTGGAGTAAAGCATGCTATTGGGCAATAAGACAAAGCCTACAGAACTGAGTTCTCCAGCGGAGTGCACTGATATTGGAGTTTTCAGGCAGATTTCTCAGTGCTTAGGGTCTGATCCTGTACATAACTTGTACATGTTCTGGTTGATGTCAATCCCCACACCAGGAAAGCTGCACAGCTGATTGCAAGAGTCAGGAGGAGCTTTAAGTAAGAAAGTAAAAGGCTTTAAATCTGCAATGATATGTATTAAACATCCTCATGCAGATTGCAAAGGAACTTAACTGCTTTGTGTATCAAAGCAAACACATTTCCAAACCGAGTATCAGATACCTCAGATGACTGCTACAATAGGTCTATTTAAAAACCTATGTCCTTTTAGCTTTCTGAGTTTGTCATCTGATCAAAACATTTTGATAATAAACTGAAATTATGAGCCAAATGCAGTGTGTGTTCTTTACAGGAAACAGCAATAAAACGAAATTCTCTGCAAATAAGTGTCTACACTGGCCCTCGAGCCCCACAGCTCAACAGACAGAGGGAGATTCCACTCCCAGGATCCAGCTCACGGCCACCCATCCTGCAATCAGTTCCGTGGCCACTCGGGCACACGCTGGGCTTGTTGGGGTGCCCCGAGCAGGGCCAGGAGCTGCACTGGATGGTCCCTGGGGGTCCCTTCCAGCTGGGATACTCCCTCACTCTGCGATCCTCTGACCTGAACAGGCCCCCAGGGACGTTCATGTTTTGTCAGTAAACAAAACCTACAACAAACAAACGCGAGCTCTCCACACAACTCCCGGGGCTGGCTCTGCACAGAACGAGCCTCTCAGGGAAAGGGCGAACCAGAGCTCTTCTGCCTCCACACAGGAACCAACATTGCCCACAGCTTTGTACAACACGGCGATCGTGAAAGGCAAACGTAGGGAATCCTGGGCCACCGGCCCTGCTGAGGGAACAGAGCCCGGAGCAGCTCTGAGGGGAGCCAGGAATGGGGCTGGAGACACACGGAGTGCCCGAGCCAGGCTGGGATCCATCCCAGGGGATCAGGGCAGGGATTGAGAACTAGGCTGGGATCCATCCCAGGGGATCAGGGCAGGGACTGCAGAACCAGGCTGGGATCCAGCCCATGGAATCAGGGCAGGGACCGCAGAGCCAGGCTGGTCCCTGCACACCTGAAGGAATTCCCTCACGTTACTGTGGGACCCGGGAGAGATCAGTTCCCTGCCCTGAGGGCTGATGTCCCATTACGGGGCAGGATTAAAGGATTCCAGACACACCCGCCAGTAACAAACACGACGCAGGGCTCGTACCTGAGGCGGCTCCGCGGCAGGTCCAGGCGAACAGGGCTCGGGTGAACCCATCCTCCGGGCAGCCCGAGCTGGAACACGGCCCGGGGGCGGCTCTGAGGGCTCCTGCCGGGCTCAGGGGCTGCGGGGCCTCGGGACAACGACCCCACCGCGACCCCGCCCTTCCAGAACATTCCCCGGCTGCCCTCAGTGCCCCACCCCTTCCAGAACATTCCCTGCCTGCCCTCAGCGCCCCACCCCTTCCAGAACATTCCCTGCCTGCCCTCAGCCCCCACCCCTTCCAGAACAATCTCTGGCCCTGCCCTTCCAGAACATTCCCTGCCCTCAGCCCCCCACCCCTTCTAGAACATTCTGTGGCCCTGCCCCTTCCAGAACATTCCCTGGCTGCCCTCAGTGCCCCACCCCTTCTAGAACATTCTGTGGCCCTGCCCCTTCCAGATCATTCTCACAGAGCTGTCAGGGGGAACAGGGAAATCCAGGCAGAGGTCGTGGGGCAAACCTGGCACCCAGCTCTGCAGCAGCATCAACTCCAACACTGCCGCTTGGCTTTTGGAGATAAAACAAGGAATAATAAATTAAAGACTAAAGATCATCTTAGATCACAGAAAACATCATCCTACCAGCAAGAAAGAAAATAGGTTTGGAAAAGGTGCCCACCCTAAAGGTGTACAGGGGTCTTTGCTCCTGGAGAACTGGACCTCAGGGATGGGATAGAGCTCATTAGGGACAGCTCGTTATTCCCCAAAGCCATCCCACTGTAACAATATTGTGAAGTCCTACAGCCCAACACGGTGACAAACACTGAAGCTGTGGCCTCACTTTAGTAGTGTAGCACCAGAGCAAGAAATCTGAATACACGTGGTTTTCTCCTCATCACTCACCAGCATCTGAGAGAAAAAACCCAGCACCCAAACACTCATTTTGTTTTTCAAGAATTAAAGCCCCCAAACCTTTTGCTGCTGCCCTGACAGCCCTGCACGTGTGGGGAGCTTCACTGACCAGCCACCCCAGTCCGAGGGTGGTTACAAAAGGTCACCTTGCAGAGCACTCTGTGGACTTCCAAGAGCGTGGGGGATGCATAATTTCTTGGAATAATCCTCTTTTTATTACTCTACAAAACTGGCAGGAACTTTCCCTTTGTACACAGCAAGTCAGCCTGACAATACTGAAGCCAGCCTAGAAAGTTATTTTGTTTTGCTCTGCCAAATCAGATCTTTCTGCTCTCAAAAATCAGGTAAAGCTAAACCAGATTGTAGTGTTTACATTTCAGCTCTGTAACACTTTAATTGGAAACATTTGATTTCCAGTGTTGTGAGACACCCAAAGAGCCACTGGGGCCAATGGGATCTTTCAGAACATTTCCCTGCAGGCCTGGTAAATGAACTGAGATGTGAAAACACAGACGTGGTTTCTATGGTGTCTCTGCTGGCCCTGTGTCAGTCAGAGCTGGGCTCAGTCTGGGTGGGCTCAGTCTTAGGAACGCAGGAATTGGTCCTGAAAAGGAGATATGAGGTGTCTGCTCACACAGCCCACCTGTACAGGGAGCTGGGAGGGATGTTCTCACCTGGCAGTGACTGACAGTGATGCTGGAGGTCCTCACCTGCTGCAGGGATTGGGAATCTCCAGCTCTTCAAGAGACTGCAGGGTTTACCCCCTCTTTCAGGACACCCGATGAAACAGGATCCCCCCTGTGCCCTCAGTTCATCCACAGGTGAAGCAGCTTGGTGTTGAGACAATTCCCAAAGGGAATGTCACACTTGAGTGCTGCTGCTGAGGCTGCTGGAGTGGCCAAGGAATGTTCAGGGCTGCACTACAGTCAAATATGTTTGTGTTTCCATTCCTAAAGGACAACAGACAGTGCCCACAGATGGAGACAGGATGTCTGACTGATGTGCCTTCCTCACATTCTCAAAATTATACAAATTGTGTAAGCAGGAGCCAAAAAAATAGTTTCTCTCTCTGTTTAACCCCATCAGGGGTCATGAAGGTTTTTTTCACATTAACTTAAACATATATCCTGCTGGGATCTCCCAGACATGCCTCTCACAGTCAGTTCTCTGCTTTAACTGGGGATTGAATTATTAATGATTTTTGTCTTCTGAGAGCTGCAACTCTTCAGTATAAAACCCTTCATGCTCAAAGCTCAGGGCTGTCTGTGAAAATGCAGCAGCTCAGATCATCTGACAATTATTTCTGATTTAAATGGTAAAGTGGCTGGAAGTTCTCAAGGCACATTATCCATCAGGGGAATATAATTATCTCCAACTGTAATTAAGAAAGACAAACCCACCAAGTACAAGACAGTCAGGGGGCCAGAGTGAGGCTGAGCCATGACAGGCTGTACAACAGCCCTCCCAACCCTAAAAAAGCCTGAGGTTTTCTGTTCGAAGGACATACATATTTGTTTCATAACAATAGATTCCAATAGATCTTCCCCATAATAAGGCTAAAAATACTTCCCCAGGCCCCATGAGAAATTAACCCTTGCCTGTTTCTAACAAGCTGGAAGCTCCTTAGCTATTTTAAAAGTTTGCTACTGAGCAGGCAGGCAGGTGTCCACCTATACAGGACTCCAAAACCACTCCACCCCATTACAAACCGTTTGGAAACTGGGAAATTGGGTTGGTGACTGTTGCTAGAGCTCTTATTAGCATTTGAAACGCTGTGGATAAGAAGCGTACACCATGTTTACAGTGTTGATATTAAAAATAACTCATTTTATACTTATTTTAGTCATTAGAAATCTCAATTGAACTTCCAGGTTCTTCTAATCAACATCACTGTAAATTCTTCTGTCCTGTAAGACAAAGCAAATTGCGTTGGAAAGGTGGCAGTGCCAAGCAAGGGAAGCAGAGGTGGTGTGTGGCACGTGCCAGTCACTTACTGCCATCAGGAGAAGACAATGTAAACCATGAGGGCACATCCCAGGATCCAGCCAACTGCCAGGAGCACAGGGACAACCAGGCGGGACAGCGGGGCTGGGGCTGCAAGGGAAGACAGGGACAAGCTGTGACAGAAAGGCAGGCAATTATCCCAACACATTGAACCAGGATTGTCCCAGTGAGCCTGGACCTGCAGGAAGGGGACACTGAATCCCCACGTTGCCAGTGGCTGCACTGAGGGGACACTGAATCCCATCTCCAAAGAATGGTGGCAGTGGCTGCACTGAGGGGACACTGAATCCCATCCCCAAAGGATGGTGGCAGTGGCTGCACTGAGGGGACACTGAATCCCATCTCCAAAGAATGGTGGCAGTGGCTGCACTGAGGGGACACTGAATCCCATCCCCAAAGCACGTGGCAGTGGCTGCACTGAGGGGACACTGAATCCCATCCCCAAAGCACGTGGCAGTGGCTGCACTGAGGGGACACTGAATCCCATCCCCAAAGGATGGTGGCAGTGGCTGCACTGAGGGGACACTGAATCCCATCCCCAAAGGATGGTGGCAGTGGCTGCACTGAGGGGACACTGAATCCCATCCCCAAAGCACGTGGCAGTGGCTGCACTGAGGGGACACTGAATCCCATCCCCAAAGGATGGTGGCAGTGGCTGCACTGAGGGGACACTGAATCCCATCCCCAAAGGACGGTGGCAGTGGCTGCACTGAGGGGACACTGAATCCCATCCCCAAAGCACGTGGCAGTGGCTGCACAGCAGGGATTCCCAGCTCGCCTCCCTGCCCACTGTATCCCTGTGCTGTCCTTCCCCACAGCCACACAGGGAGCTCAGGCTGAGGCAATCAACCTCTGCAAGGCTGTTTCCTCCTTTCCTGCAGGAAAATAACACAGGAGTGTCCAGTGTGGAAACTCTTGCAGCTGGGCCAGCACAAACACGGGATGAGTTGCCCGCTGGTCCTGGAACAAGGAGCCCAGTGCAGGCGATGGTTCTCCAGGGAGCACATGGAAAGCAGGACTGGCTGTGTACAAATACATTTCTGTACAACATCAGAATTTTAAAGACCCTTCTATCACTTTCCTACAAATAGCAGTCTCTTGCCAGAAAGCAGAATCCTATTACTTACCAGCATATTACAACCTCTTGGAGCACATCTCTCTGCAGTTAAGAGATTTCCAGGTTTTTGAAGGGATTAATAAATTATGTAAAACTATTCACAACACCTTGCACAGTTTAGATCAAGCAGGCAGACTTAGAGGGATCCTTAATAATTTAAGGATTGCCACATTGTTCTTTTAAAGCTGTGCACAACAAACCTCTCTCCATGACACTGCATGGTGTCTCTGACAGAGGGAGAGAGCACAGAGAGAAAATCTGCATATGCTGCCAGGAAAATATTAAACAGATAAACAACCACAATAGCAAAGATAAAATCCTGCTCTGAAACTGGGAGTCCTTTTGCCACAGGGGAGTCCCTTACCTGTTCAATTGACTGTTATTGCTTTGACACTGCAAGGTAAAGCTGCTTCTTTGGGAATCATTTCTCTTGCTTGCCGTTTTTTCAAGGTCTAATTACAGATCCAAGGCTGGATCCTGCTGGGAGCACAGAGGAGTTTGTCAGGGCTCTGCTCATGCTGCTGTGCCTACTGACTACAGGAGTGCCACTGGGACCCAGTTTAAACCAGAACTGGTGTAACGTCTGTGGATGCCCACAAAAACTGCAATAACAACACAGTGTTCACCATCCTGCTGAACCTCAGCAGAAATTCGCTCCCCTCCTCAGATACCGGAGTAAACAGTGCAGAACCCGGGAGACAAGTCTTTGGAAGCTGTATTAAAGATGTATTAAAAGATGCATTAAAGTTCCTTTAACCAGCGTTACCTGAGTACCTGTGCACAGCAAACACCACAGATACACTTACAGCTGTAAGTTTAAATGAAGTAAATTAAAAATGACAATAGATACAAAATACATTTTTATAAGCTGCCTTTTCTCCTTGGAGACAGTGAGTTGTGCTTACAGTGGAAAGCTCATTATTAAAATTTCATTTTGCTCTGTCACTCAAGCTTTGTGGGGTTAAAATCTGAATTATTCTACGTTCACCTAGAACTGCACTCAGAGCTCAGCTACACGCAGACATCAAAAATGCTGTCAAACATATCTCATTTTACACAGTTCTGTTCTATTGTGTTCACTAACCTGAAATTACAGCTACAAAACACTAAAGAAAAAACTGGTGGGATTCAGAAATACAGGAGGAAGACAAGCTACTTTTAACTGTTAACAGAATTAGCTTTTGAACTGGTAACTGTTACTGAAAAGTAAAATACATAGTGTTTCAACAAGAACACAAGTAGCTGAGTATTTTCACACTACATTGCTCAGATTTTTCATTTTAATACCTTGTTACATTCACATCTCCCGGTGCATCTTACCTGGTTCTGCCATTCCCCTCTGCTGGTTTAGTGGCAGGTTTGTCTCTGCAGTTGTTCTGGGAGCCTCGGGATGCTTTAAATAGAGTGGTGTTTGGAATGTGCTGCAGCTGCCTGGTCCCTGGTGCCAGGCTTGGGCCACACGCAGTCAATTGTCTAAAAAGGCAGCAATTCAGGGCATTTGGGCTCACCTCTGCCTGCTCCTCCAGCTGCACATCTGGCACAGGGCAAAGGGAATAAAGGGGGCTCAGTTTTTGAAGGGGGAGAGAAGCGAGGGTGACAGGTGCTTTGTGGACTCTTCACAGCCATGAAACACCCCGTGGTGGGTTCAGAGAATATTTATGACCATCCACATATTTAGAGCGTGACAGGGACCCGGTTTGTTCTTAATCCCCCACATCTCCAATCATCCCTCTCCTATCAAAACCCAAGCCAAGCCCTGCTCAGGATACTTCTGTAGTTATCAGTTCTTTCCTAAGCCCCACCAGGAATCTCATTCTGCACAAAGCACAGAGGCACATTTAGCTCTTGTCCCTGAACGAGTACAGGGTGCAACCACAGGTTTCCACCATTCCTGTGGGAAGTGAGCAACAAAACTTCAGGAAGGAATATTCCTAAAACAATCTGAGAATTAATTTATCCTAAACAGGATAAATAATTGCAAACTGTCCCTAATTCAAAGGAGAAAACCCGTGGATACAAGTGCCAGATGTGAGCCAGAAGCACAAACGGCACAGCAGGTCCCGTCACAGCAAAGGGGAGCTGCGTGGGAAGATCCCTCAGAGCGATCCTGGGTTTGACCAATTAGCAGGAACAAACACTCCAGGTGCTGTGGGGAAATGAACCCGTGTGCAGAACACTCAGAGGAACATCACACAAGCTCTGATCCAAAGGCTTTCCCTCAGGAATGGGAGGAGACCTTCTCTACCATTCCCCGAGTTTATGCAGAGTCCCATCTCAGAGCTGTGCCTGGAGATGAAATGAAACAGGGATTCTTCCCATGTTTCTGAACTGGAAAAGGACAGAACTGGCTGCTCCAAAGCCACTCCAGGTAACAGGTGCACAGGAAGATTTTGAGAGATCTAATCTGGATGTTCATATAGTTGAGAGGCATTTCTTGTGGGCTACAGAAGACAGGACAGTGCTCAGAAACACATTCAGCAGATCTAAAAGAGTTGATCGCTTTCTTATCTGCTTGTTGATTAAAAACTAAATACTTTACACTAAAAAAAAAAAATCAATCATCATCTTTATTCAGAATTGCTTCCCCTCATACAATGGCTGTGGGATCACATCTTCCTTGGAGCCTCTATAACTAGCCTGAAGAACAGCAATTAAGCCAAAGCCAGATTCTTCAGCAGCAGGTGGAAAAAATCCTGGTTTTTCATACCAACACAGTCTAACTTGTCCTAAAGCAAGTTTATAACTCAAGTATTTAATTTGAAAGGACTAGAGCTGGTTATAATGGAAATTCAATCCCAGTGCCTCCCAAGGAAGGGGCTCTTCCTGACACGGGAGCTGCTTTGCAGGGCTCCCTGGGCAGTCCCTGCCCACGCTGGGGCAGAGCAGGAGGGGCAGGAACCTGTCCAGGCTACACCTACAAAACAGGGAGGGGCAGCCTTCAAACATCCCCAGGGAATGCAATTCAATGGCTGGTTATTTTTACAGGAATAGTATTTTTGTCCAAGATACAGAATGGGAACTGTGGGCCCCAGGCTGCCATGATTTGTGTCCATCTGCAGAGTACTTTCATCTGCACTGTCCAAGAACAAAGAGTGGCAGTGGAATGATGAGAGTCTCAGGAACACCCTGACATCCACAGAGGGGGAGCAGCACTGAGCTCTGGCCACACTGTGCTGAGCAGTTGTTTCACATCAGAGACAAAGTCAGCCCTGTAGAGATGGTTTATTGCACACTATAAACAGTCCCTGGGCTTTGGAGCCTGGCGGGAATTCTAAGATGATGATTCCAGAACAAGAACTGAAGCCAAGTCATGTCACCTAAGGAAGTTTTCATCAATGGCACACAATCCCAGACTGCTTTGGGTTGGAAGGACTTTAAAGCCCATCCAGTCCCACCTCTGCCATGGGCAGGGACACCTCCCACTAGCCCAGAGTGCTCCAAGCCCCGTCCAACCTTGCCTTGATATACCTTGATGCCTCTGCTGCTGCTTTCTGCCACTTCTCTGCATTTTCGAGCAAGACAGTTCTCCTCCAAAACTGCTTGTCTTTTCCCACACACCATGTAGGGAAGGTGATTTCCTGACTGCTTACCCAAAATAAAACTCAGGGCTCTAAAGCACTTTGTTATGCCGTGCACAGTCCAGCCTATCACAACATGCTGAGACGCAAGAACAAACTGTGAGCTTTGCTGCCTTGGTCTGGCTTTGCTATAGAGCAAATCTTTCTGGATAAGATCCGATTTGTTGCAGAAAGAAATATGACTCTGTGCAACATATTTATTGGGAACACCATCTCTGATACAATGACTTCCTTGGCTGCACAGCTGTTCCCATAAGAATCCTATCTGGTTTGGTTCTGCTAATTATATATATCCATCTGATCTCATGGAAATAATTTCCACCAGGAACCCTGTATTCCTGACAAGGCCATCTGACCTTCAGGGGTTGGGATCTTTCCAGGCCCAGTTGCCACAAGCAAGGGCAGCGATTCGCTGCTGCTCCCCCCAGCTTTGGGCACTGCTCCCCAGTTCAGCTGCACACACAGCCAGTGCTGTCCTGCACGGCCAGAGCAGGGCCTGAAGGACAGAAAAGTTGTAACTGCAGCAAAGAGCAGAGTAACAATATGGACATTATTTTAAACAACACATCTTCTGATTACAACTGAGGAATGAACTGCAGACTTCAATCCTACAATAGAGCTCAGTCCAACAGCCCCCCCCAAAAAAAAAAAATAGCAAGGGGACAGTTTCAAAATATAAAAAAACAAGGAGAGGACACAAGGCTTAAGAAAAAACTCCGAATGATCCGTGGCAAAACACATCTACTGCTTTGCTGCTGAACAACAATACACAAGAAAAACAATTCCCTCATTTCTATTTGTGTTTCAAATTACGTGATGATTTCTGTATGTTCTTCCCTCTGAGTTTGTGCTGGGACACTGAGATACTCAGTGTCCAGAGTTAGATGGGCAGCTGGGGAGACTGAAACACCCTGGCTGAGCTGTTCAACCTGGGGAGACTGAACCACCCTGGCTGAGCTGTTCAACCTCCAGAGATTGAGCCACCCTGGCTGAGCTGTTCAACCTGGGGAGACTGAACCACCCTGGCTGAGCTGTTCAACCTGGGGAGACTGAACCACCCTGGCTGAGCTGTTCAACCTGGGGAGACTGAACCACCCTGGCTGAGCTGTTCAACCTGGGGAGATTGAACCACCCTGGCTGAGCTGTTCAACCTGGGGAGACTGAGCCACCCTGGCTGAGCTGTTCAACCTGGGGAGACTGAACCACCCTGGCTGAGCTGTTCAACCTGGGGAGACTGAACCACCCTGGCTGAGCTGTTCAACCTCCAGAGACTGAACCACCCTGGCTGAGCTGTTCAACCTGGGGAGACTGAACCACCCTGGCTGAGCTGTTCAACCTCCAGAGACTGAACCACCCTGGCTGAGCTGTTCAACCTCCAGAGACTGAACCACCCTGGCTGAGCTGTTCAACCTCCAGAGACTGCTGGGTCAGAGCCACCAGCAAAGCCCTCGGGGTTGGGAGCTCTGCACTCCCCTGCCCTCTCTCGTGGACCAGACTAAGGAAAGCTTTAGCTCTAAAGGATCCCCCAGCACCCCACTGAGAGGCAGAACTTCCCCTTCTGTACCACAGACAGGTTTCCATGTGGAGTGCTGGGAGCACAGCCGAGAGAACAGTATCAACTGCATGGGAACAACCCCATGGAGGCATTTCCTGGGCTCTTCCTGCTGGATCCCAGGGATTTAGTGTCTGATGTTTGGGAAGGAACTGTCAGAACCTCACTGACACACCACCCACTTTGCAAAGCCAGTTGGTAATTTTTAGTGTTAAAACAGCCAGTATGTTGAGAGCACACCCCCATCTTCTTCATTTCACCAGCACCCAGACATTAAATACTAGAAAGTTGTATTTCTGTCCTTGTTACTGTACCTGTAATCCTGGAAATCTGCACCCAATGCAGCAGGCTGGCAAAGGAAGGCTCTGTTTTACACATTCCATCCATATAAATAGCTGCAGGCTAAACTGCTGTAGAGGACACTAGGGGCACAGACCAACTCATCTTCACAAAGGGAATGCTCCAAGTAATAAAATCTTTACAGCTTTGTAATATTGGTATTAATTTTTAAATCACATTTCTTTCCTTCAGCTGAGCTTTTTCCTTACCCCTGATTTACTAGCAAATCAAAAGCCACATTTACATGCCTTGAATTGTTTTATGACGTTGCCATACTCTCCTGTGACATGCAGACTAATGTGAGACTATCAGATTTTTGCTTTCAAGAAATAGGTTTATGTGTGGAAAACTTGTCTAATGAAATGCATTTTATTAGTCCCCAGTCTTAGCATTTGAAAGCTCCCTTAGAAATTGCCAGGCATTACTTCTACTCACATTTACATCATGAAAATAAAGGCTGAGTTATTTGATAACTATGCAACTGAAGACCTGAAAAAATCCACATATTAAGCTACTAAATATTTAATTCCACAGGCTGTTTCCCAGGGCTTGGGGTCTGCATGTCATTTGTCTTGGCAGAGAGGAGTATCACTCACTGAATGCAGAGACACCTGCTAAAAAATAGCTGCAAATATGATGGAGAAACAGCTCTGCTGTGTCGACATTGACACGTGCCATGGAATTGCTGGACTAGTTCCCCACTGGTGTCTAAAAATAACGGTACCAACGTGGGTCTGCCTTTGCAGAGCCTCAGTCCACAGCAGCTGAGAGATGGCAAATCTTCCTGGCTGGCACAGGGGGAACTGTGGGGAGGCACCTGCCTGGCACACAACTGATGGGCAGCCCAGCATGGCACGAGCACAGGGAGCCAAAGCATCTGCAACTGCACATCTGTGGAGCCAGAGCAGCTCTGGAGCCACATCCAACCCAGCACCACTGCCCGTGCCCTGAGCTGGGCTGGCATTGAACTCCCAGAGCTGCCCAGCCCAGGCTCAGCCACAGGACAAGTTTGAGATTTCAAATAAAAACTTCACCCATTTGTTCCTCTCCAGTGATCATTATTCTGGAAGGACACCCAGCCCACCACACCCCATAAATCCCCAGGCACTCATGATTTGAGAACTGGCAGCTTTCTGGAGGATGTGTGGTATGATTTATACATCACTGCAAGCAGCTGGTGTGGCCTTTACTGTCACAGCTGAAGGAAAATCAGCATTTTCTTCAGAATTTACAGGCATTTAGAGTGCCACTTGGATTTGCACTGAATCCCAACTTCTGGACCAAGTGAAAAGTCAAGGCTTACCCTGCTGCACTTCTGCTGGGAGAGGACAAGCTTCCTCCAGAGGGTGGCTGAGCTGGGGAGGCCACAGAGCAGGAGCAACACGGGACACTCCAACAGGGATCTCACTGGGATGCCCCAGCCGGACCTGGGCACAGAGATGGGAACAGCTGGATATGGGATCACACTTTTGGTTGTTCCTTTGTTCTAGTTCCTGAAAAACAAGGGACTGAACTGCTCAGCTGGGATGTGTGCCCCAGTTCCTGGTCCAGCCCTAAATTTCCTGGTTGAAAACAACTCAGGCTGAAGATGCTGCATTCCCAAACAGCCCTCGGCCTGTGTGATTTCAGTTCATGGGCTGGACAAAGCCAGTCATGGGCAGAAAACATCTTTCTTTGATCTTCCTGTGTCCTCTGAAAGAATATCAGCTCGTGCCAGCAAGGAACACACTGGGAAAACACAAACTGGCTAGGGAAAAAAGCTGTTCATTACCATAAGTTGTGAAATACCCTGTTTATCTAAGACTGAGCTCGTTCCTTTCTTGACGGGCTCGTTCCACTTGACCACAAACACTGGATAAAACGGAGCAAGACGATTTCAAAGTCCTCTTACGAACAAAAGAAAGCATTTCTTAAAATCTTTCAGTCTACATTTTCATAAATTCATGGAATGGTTAAGGTTGGGAAAGACCTTTAAGATCATTAAGTCCAACCACCAGCCCAGCACCACCATGCATGAGAAAACTGCAGCTCAGCTGGGTGTGAGCCAGCCCTGCAATCTGTGCCCTCAGGTGTCCACTGCAAACTGCACCTTCCCCTGCAGAAATACCCACAGATACCCCACCCTCATCTGCCAGCACTCCCTGTTCCTAAAAACTGGGAGAAGCAAGGCTGGGACAAGCTCCAAGCACAGGAGGAACCAACCTGTGATAAACCAAAGCCACGCTCGGGTCAGCAGCTGCCCCAGAGTGTCCCAGAAGGACTCAGCTCTGTGCACACACACTGGAAGGGGCAGAGAGCTCTGCCCTCTCCAAACTCACCCCTCCAAGGGCCACTGGAGCCCTGTCAGCTCTGTGCCAGATGTGTCACTGTGCTCTGGGGATGCTCAGCCAGCCACTCCAGCCATCTCCTCCCTGCCCTCCCAGGTGACTCTGGCACCAGCTTCCCTGATCCTGCACCTCCATGGGGATGGTCCCTCCTTGTGCAGTCCAGATACCTGAGGGAGAACACGAGAGGGATCTTTGTTCCTCTCCTTTTCTAGGGCTTAAATATTCCTTTTTAGGATGAACCCTCTGAGCTGGGGGAAAAATGCATTTTAAAAATTCCCATGACAAATCACTTAATTCAAAACAGCTTTGCAAACCTTGAAAAGTCATTAAGATATCACCAAGTTTTATCTGACCAGAATTAAAGTTCTCAAAAGCATTAAAAATGGACATTTTCATGCACAGTTAAAAAAATTATCTTATTTGTAAGAATAGAGGCAGCTTTAGGAGCAAGATATGGCTGCAAAGGTGTGTGAGGGAGAGCAGCTCCTCCACTGGTGCTACAGTTCCCTCTGGTGACAGCAGAGCACACTCCTGTTTCCAGGGAACTGGGATGTTTCAGAGGATGCTCTGCTCTGAAGAGGCTTGTTTGTCACTCTGGGGTGTCTTTGTGAACCCCCCAGCAGTGGCAGGAGAGGGAGCAGCTGAACCCCCTGCCCTGAGCCCGGGGATCCTGCGGGCACTGCAGGACACCGAGGTGGCCCAGCCCGGGCAGTGTGGCTGCTGCTCAGCTCACACAGGGACAAGTTACAGGCATTTACTGCTTGTCTGACATTCACTCTCCCTGCCTTTCTCAATTCTGTAGGCTCCTCACTGCAATGTATTTTGCCACAAACCAAGCTCCCAGAAGTGACAGGTTTTTTTCTTTTGGAAGCTGGTCCATGGAATGGTTTGGGTTGGGAGGCTCTGTGTGCACAAGCCCATCCAGCCCCACCCCCTGCCACTGTCCCGGGTTGCTCCAAGCCCAGCCTGGCCTTGGACACTCGCAGGGAGTGCTGCTGACTCCAGAGGTGCTGAACCACAAACCAGCACACACACTCTAATTAGCTGGGGCCACACCACAGGCTGGGGCTGTTCCCTCAGCAGGAGCCACAAACCCAGCAGCACCCCCTCCCTGTGCCCAGGGCACACACAGCTCGTGGCATTTGTGACTGCTCAGCTTGCACTGAGCTTTGGGGTCCCAGCACATCACCCAACTCCTGCAGGAGGATCTCTCTGCAATCTCTCCTGCTCTGGCAGGGGTGGCTGCCAGCAGATGGCAATCCCTTCCCACAGTCCTGGGCAGCCAGGCCACAGTCTGTCTCACTGTTTAGAAAACAAGTCATCTGAATGATTAAAAAAATAAAAAATTACATATTTCTACAGTTAATTATATCCCATAATGTTTCCATAGGAGAAATCAGTTTGTTCTGGATTTCTGGATGTAAACCTCTCCCCTTGGGATACAGAGCCTACAGACAGAAAACAAAGAGCCAGCTCTCCCTTCCTCTCTCCCCCACCTCAGTGATGTATCACAGTCCCAGACACCAGAAAATAATTCATAATCACCACACTGTGAGAAAAGATCAAACTGGGAAAGGAGCTCTTTCTGCAACAGCTCTGCCCTGGAAAACATTTCCATGATCCCCATTTCTGTTACACCACTTCTCTTAACCCCTCCCTGGTTTTCAGGGAGCAAGGAATAAATGATTGAACTCACCTGCATTTCCTCACAGAATCAGCATGTTTTGCAACACACCCCAAAGCAGGTCACACGGGAAATTTCCCCAAAATTGGTGTCATTTTTGAAGGCAGATGGGTTTATAAAATCCTCATGCAAAATATAAAAGGCCAACAGTCATTTTTGTAAACCCTTCCTTGCCCACAGAAACTCAGCACTTTAATCACACCATCTTTAAGTTAATTGCTGCAAAGTGCAGAAATTATTGGATCAGTAAAAGGCTTTCCTCTGATTCAGTTTATTCTTGGTTCATTGAAATTAATCTGAAATAAGCCATCTTTAAACCCCATAAAGAGCATGTTATCTTTTGTAAGGGCTTAAGTGCTTGAAGATTGTGCTGCAGTAACAGGGCAGGCAGAAAAGCCTGAAGGCTGGGGAAAAAAGATACCTTTGATGATTTTTAGAGGGGTATAATCTCTAAAAGTAGTCTTTTAATAAGTTATCTTGAAGTTTGAATTTAAAGCAAAATCCATGGAGAGATGGCCCGTGGGCTGCATGGAGTGAGTGGAGGGAACCCTGCTGGGGTGTGACAGTCTGGATCCTGGCAGACCATCAGCAAGAGTTCCAGGTTTGCTGGGGCTGCTCAGAATTATTCATTTCTTTCCACCTGAGCATCAACCTTTGCCAGTTCAGCAGGTGTTCTGAACTGCCATCGAGTCTTCCAGGTTACAAAATCATCAAAAATACCGAAATCAGAGTGTTCCACGTGTTCCCTGAGCAGTTACAAACATCAGCAACCACCAGCAACGCTTTGGAACGTCCTAAAACCCCAAAGAAGCACAAAATCCCTTACTTTTCCTCTCCAGAGAAACTGGTGCTGCTGCTAACTGGTTTGAGTGTATTCTGTGAATGTTGCTATTATCATTATTCAATACATTCCTTCATGCAAAAGGAGAATTCTAAAATCCTGAGGCTTATTTTTGTATGAGCACTCACATGGGAAGGAAATGGAGAAAACAGTTAAATTTCTAAAGAGCTTTGAATTTTTCAGACACTCCCTAAGTGATTTTTCCCCCAGGAGTTATTTCTGAACAAGCAACGTGAAGTTTAAACGCTGTCAAATGCCAAAGGATGTTTTCTTCTAAATGAATGCTAATTAAATTAGTAGCAAAGGTAATTACAATGACTTTAAATTCTGGATGTATTACGTGACATTCAAATGGAGACAATTAATATGCAGTATCATGTCTTTCTATATTGATGTATTACCATACAATTCTTAATTGTGCAAAGTTATTAAATTAAGGTTCTGTAATGTTGTGATTGTCCCCTTGGTGTCTCTTCTGCAGCTCCTGTGCCTTGACCTGCTGCCTGTGAAGCTCCTGGTGGCACAGGCAGGTGTCCCCATCCCACAGGTGACATTCCATTGCACAACATCTCCCTGAGGGACATCGAGGGCAGCACCAGCCTTGACCTTCAGATTCAGCCATATCACGTCCCAGCCTCAAACGTGCCAGCACAGGTGGCAGTGCCAGCACACAAAGCCTACTTCAAAGAGAGTAAAACAGTCCTAAAAGCCTATTCTTCAGCCTTTGTCCTGTGCCTGACCACTGCCACCTGCCAGCTCGAGAGAGGGGGGCCCTTTGTGACCCCAGCTCATCCTGAAGCAGCCCCTCACATCATGTGGAAACAATTCCCAGCCTGTGGCTGGACTCATCTCGGGCAGCTGTGGATTCCTGCCCCTTACTGGCACCTGTGGCACGAGGCCTCTTCCCTGATTTGGGGCTGATGACTGACACTGTGCTGTGTTCCAGGCTCACACACGAGGCTTGGGGATGTACACTCTATTTTTGGGTGACTTATTTTTAATTTGGCTTCTGTGTTGCACTTATTGCTGCAAAACCCCTGGCCTGCACTTGCCATTGCCGTGCTGCCACCTGGCACCCCAGCACTCCAGGAGCATGAAGCTGTGTGTATGTTATGGATGTGTATACAGGAGTCTCTAAGATCACAGTCCTGGTTTTTCTTTTTGCTCTGCCCTGGACTCTGAAATGATGACATGAGAAAACCATCACAACTGAGACACCTAAAAATATTATCTCTATCTCCCCAAGGTAGTCAATATGCTTTAAAATGTCAATAAATGAATTTTCTCCTATTAAAGTAAGAGGGTTTGGATGGTTGTCTCCAGGCTGGTCTATAATACTGACAGCAGGAGCTGGTTTTGGAGCTCTTGACTGACTTTGATGAACTTTACAGGAGAGTCCGAGCCTTAAACCACAACTATGTCTATTCCTTCTGGCAAATCATTTCTTTCCTCCCTTTTCTGGCTGGAAGGAGGAGCTCCCCACACCCATCTGGGTGTATCCACTGAGCTTCTCACAACAGCACCTCACCACAATATCCAACCACAGGACAACAATCTATGGGCATCCAGACACAGGGAAGCAAGTGATCCCCTCACCTGTAAGTGCTGCACCTGTAAATACATTTTAAAATTTACCAAGGGATAATATTAACAAATTCCCAGTATTGCACTTATCCCTTATTTAAAAGGCTTAAGATATTATATCCTCTTCTCCTTGTATAAACCAATTGAAGTTATATAATGCATGTGGATTTACTTTGCCCCAGTTCCAGCTGGCAATGCATTGCTAAGCCAAGGCTGTACCACTGCAATTTGGCAGAAAACAGGTCAGGATTTCGTTACACGTCAAAACTCCCAAACTGTTCCGAATATTCCAAATTAAAAAGGCAAACAGAAAACAACCCCTGTGACAGAAGGATCTATCCCATTGCCTTGCTCAGGACTTCACAGTGGGGGCACATTTCGTGGGTTCTGTGCTGCTTTTGGACCCAGGCAAACACGGGGCTCTCCAGCCCAGAACAGCCAGCAGAGGAATCTCTGCAGCAGAGCAGGCTCCCTTCAGCCAGCTGAGGGACATCACTGCCCCTGCAGCCTCTGCCAGCATCTCCTTTGAACCAGAAAGCCTGTGGAACTGCTCATTGCCCTGCAGCTCAAGGGCAGCCCTGAGGTAACCACCAAATCCACGGATTTCCAGCCTTACCCTTCCCTGAACTCACAAGGCCAGTGTTGCCCCTGAACTCACAAGGCCAGTGTTGCCCCTGAACTGTGTTGGTGGTGCTGCTCTGGCCAGGTTTAGTTTGCCTTGTGCCTCTGCACTGCTCAGCCACTTCCTGGCCTGACTTAATCCTCTCAACAGCACTTTTTAGCATAATTAGGGCTCTTCACTAATTTGCTGCTACAGTTGACTCCAAGTTCATTGAAGGAGACACCAGAAACACAAAGAGCCTTTTTGACTCTCCACTGCCAATGTGAACAAATAGCAAGGGGTCTCTAATAAATCATGTTAGTATTTAAACCAATCAGCATATTGGGTCTTTTAGGAAAAATATCTTCATAATGACATAGATCTCAAACTAATTACAGATCTCAAATTCTGGGACTGCCTTTTACCAAACAGTGCACCCCAAAATGCCATACCCTGGCTGTGTTCTGGTTTGCACAGCCATTATTTCAGGGCTTTAGGAGCCTCTGTTAATGCTGTGCAGACAGGCAGAGGATCAGTCCCTGGGGTGGTTGTGCCAGGGGCACAGCACAGCCAGCTGTCACACGCCAGCTCTGGGACAAACCCAGAGCTGATGCACAGGCAGAACCACAAAGGTCACAGTCACAGATCACTGCAGAGAGAAGGGAAATCCAGCTGGACCATTCCCAAAGTGAAAGCCTTTTCTGTGTCTGATCCATCCTCCCTCACACACAGAGTATCTTAAATACAACCCAGAGCATGTGCCAGCACCAGCAGTGACGTGGAATATAAACTCCCAGTGTCCCTTAACTCCCCTCACTCTACTACTTGTAGGTACTGCCCTTGGCTCCTTGGCTTCACAGAAAAGCATTCCCAAACCCTCCCCTCTGCCAGGGAGGCGCTTGTAAGAGTAAGGGTGGCTCAAGTCTGTCTAAACACTTGTCATTTATTAACTTGCTTTATGGCACCAGCACTACTGCTACAAGGAATTAGTCATTTATTTAGTCCTGCCAGTTCCTCTCCTGTCATAAAATTCAGCCTCCTGTACAACACAGAGCAAATAGAACAATTCCCCTGTAGCTACTCAAACTGGATGTGGAACAATTCTCTGAACAAGACCATGGTTGTGTGGGCTGAAATCTTCCAGAACTGCAGCAGGACTGGGGATCATTTCCAGAAAACATCAGAAGTCCTACTGAAATCCATCCATATTCATCATATTTGTTATTTGTGTCTCCTGATACGTGACAACTCATTGCATCACAAATTAATGGATTTTCACTGCCAGAAATGCATTTCCCCAGCACTTCTTTGCACACATGGATTGATCCTTTCTCCCTGCCAGCTGGATCAGGATTGCTGCCACACACACAGGGCTGGAAACAGTCCTTGTATGGACAAGGCAGACCTGCACTCTCTCCAGGTTTATGATTCACTAAAGCACATTTGGCTACAGAATCACTCATTTCCTGGCTGGCACAGGGAGAGGGGCTGGACATTCCAGTGAAGCACAGTCTGAGGAGGGAGCCAGGACAGGTTAAGATAAGGAGCAGGGCTCTCCACGGTCTCTCCTTACAGGAGAGATTTTACTGCTGTTTCACAGAGTAATTTGCTCCACATGCAGGAAACATTCCCTCTTCAGTCTGCTCCCCTGCACCAAGGGATGCCCAGCACTGCTGGAGGCCAGGGCAGCTCAGCTCCCTCAGTGATTACCCTGGAATCACTGACTGCAAGATCCCAGCTCCTGAGAGGAATCCTCAGCCACTGCCTTCCCGTTTCACAGCCAGGACTCAAACTCAGCCCTTACTTTGAATTAAAGAAATAAACCCCAAATATTTTTCTCTGCTGCCATATCCAAACACACTGCAATGCCCTAAGCAAATGCTGAGGAGATAAATTCTCTCTGAACGTGAATGTAGGGAACCAAGGATGACAACAAACCTGTTGATCATCCAACAAAACTGAAGCAGGACTGTGGGGAGTACACTTAGCCCAATATTTAGCTCAAGATGAAGGAATCCTTAAGAAAGCCAGGGTTCACTGCATTTACCCAGCAGTCCTGCCTTCAAACAGGACCCAACACTGCACTCCTGCCACAGTGGGAGTCATCAGTCATGGGAAGTCAGATGACACAGACTTTTCTATCCCTATCCAGCAGTTCACAGATTCAAATACATATGCTGAGATATTTTTCCACCTCCTCAGTTTCTGACACTTCCAGGTACAGGTCCCCTTGCCTTTGTTCTACAAAGAAGAGAAGAGAGCTGCTGGACCTGCTGATTTTATTGGCACTTACCCTCCATGTTCAGAGCAGGGGCTGTGGGAGAGGGGCTTCTGAGAGCTAGCCTTTGTTTTCAAAGGCAGATCCATTCACGTTTATCCCACTGAGGTTTAATCTGAGTACAATATTCTGCATTTGCCACTCTGATTCTTTGTTCCAGTTTCCCCAAAGTAAAAAGATTTGACGAGGGGCCAAAAGAGGCAGAAATGTCTGAGCGAGTTCCAGCTGCACCTAGAGAGCTCCTGCCTGGCTTTGTGAGGCTCCTGGTCTCCATGGTTACAGCAGTGTTGGAAAACAACCACGGAGCGTCACCTCAAATGCTCCTGCCCCGAATGCAGAGCGGAGCTGCTCCCGTGCCCCGCTCTGACAGCCCAGTGGAGCGTGGAGTGTGGCTCCTTCCCTGCTCCCTCAGGGTGTGCTGGGCACTGCCCACGCTCTGGGCAGCCCAGGGTGCACATCAGCCCCAGCAGCAGGGTCAGCCCCCAGGGCACCCCAAACCAGGCCCGGCCTCCCCCCTGCTCGCTTGGGCAGAGAGAAAAGCCCAGGCAAGTCCCACCTCTCCCAGGGGCAAAAAGTGCCAGAGGCTGAGGGAGCGGCTGGAGAGCTCCAGCCAAGCCCTGTGCCAGATCCAGACCTGGGGGCTGAGAGCTGCTAATTAGGCCGAGCACACAGAAGGTACAACACATGCCTGGAAAGCTGAAGCCACTCCACAGCTCGCTCCAACACACAGCACATTTTGTTTGCATTTAAAAGGGCAAAGAACAAACTCTCTGATTCAAAGTAAAATAAAAAAAAAACCCAAAACCAAATAACCAAACCCAAAACCCCAAACCCAAATCCCCAACCATTTCAGAGGCCCCAGTTCTGCCCCACCCTGCTCACTGTCCCAGCTGTCCCGGGAGCAGCAGGAGCTGGGATGGATCCTGGGCAGGAAAGGACACCCACCATGGAAAGGACTGGCCCTGCACACCGGACACACAGCTCATCTCTGCCACCACATATTCAACCCCTCTGTGGCTCCTTCTGCCTGCACCCGGGGTGTGAATACGACCAAGAAACACGTGTCACCCAGGTGGAGGGGTGACACCAGACATCTCTGCCAGACCCTACCTGTGCCACCCAGCACAGCTCCCTCAGCCTTGGCCCCTGAAGATGCTGAATGCTCTGGCAGGGCAGTTGTGTGTTCCTACCAGCAACCCCCCTGCTGATCAAGGTGTAGTAAGTGCTGACAACATAATAAATTCACCAGTGCAGAGTGACACATGCCAGGGCTGCCACGTGGAGAGGCCACGTGGGCAGCCCAGGGCCAAAAAACTCCAAACCTTTTCACAGCTGGACGTGGCACTCAGTGCTCTGGGCTGGTGACAAGGTGGGGATCGGTCACAGGTTGGGCTGGATGGTCTTGGAGGTCTTTCCCAACCTATGGAGAGATGCACAGCTCGTGCCAACCCAAACTTTGCTGTGTGACTCTGGGGAGCTCAGGAGCTGCAGAGCCGCCTTTGTCAGGGGATCACATTCACATCAGACGGGCAGCCCTGGGCTCCCTCAGCTTCTGAGAGTCCCCATCACGTTCTGGATTGGTGCTGGCAAGGTCTCCAACGATCTGGGTTTCTTTGTTCTTCCTTATTTCTTTCAGGTTAAGAGAAAGCAGCTGCCAGTGCATTCAGTGCTGGCAGCAAAGCCCTGCCAGCCAGCCTGCCTTGCTGGGAAATATTGGTAAACACGTGCTTGTGGCAGCACGGCCAAGTTAACAGGATCTTCACTTATTATCCTGTCATTTCTGGGGGGAGAATATGGCATTGCTGTCAGATCCATCTGCTCAAGGCACAGCCATGCATAGAAATCACCTCGTCTCACACATGGGGAAAGGGTCTGGAGAAACCTGAGGCTGAGAGTGAAGGATGAAGAGAAGATCTGTTAATAACAACAGAGAACTCAGTTTAGATAAATGACTGTCTGAGAGCAGCCAGGGTTTGTTCTGGTGTGGAGGGGGTGAAAATCTTGTCTCTCTGGCCCAACACAAACAAGATTGATTGTGGTCTGCACAGATCAAAAGTTATCCCCAGCTGGGATCATCAGAGATCAGGGAGGAGGCAGAGGAGCACTGCTGGGAAATGCCCTGGAAGGAAAGCCTGTCAGAAGGGATCGATCTAAACATTTTTTTTAATCAAAAATTGACAAATTAACCTGATCACTTGCCATAAAAATCACTGCTAGTGTAGTTGGAATAACTTCCTTGGAAGGAGTGGTATGGAAAAATGAACAAATGCTAGAGAACCTTCGAGGGCTAAATATATACCCCTATTAATATTCCATTGTTGTTTACCCTGTTACATCTAAGAGGTTGAAGGAAATTTGCTGGGCAAGAGAACAGTTGACTGAGTGGTCTCCTCAACAAAAGCAAAAGGTTTACACTGTGTCCTGCTGGGGGGTGAAAACTGGGAGCTGGTAAAGGGGTTGTGTTCCTGTTCCTGCTGCAGAGCAGAGGCCTCTGCAAAATCCCAACTGGAGATCATATTTTGGCCCTTATTAATCAATCCATCAATCAATGGTTTGACTAAATCTAAAACCATTTCAATACAAAACGACCATAAACCCACCCAGCAGCTGCAGCCTCTGCACTCAGCGAGCCTGGCAAGGCTTCTGTGGCTCAGCCCCAGAGCTGCCACCACTGCCCACAATTCCAGTTCTTCCACTTGAAAACAAACAAAAATACATTTGATGTGTACGACCAACAACTCAGAATTTTGGCCTAATTTATCTTCTTACACAGCTCAAAGCAACTGCCCAGAGCTCCCCGTTTCTCCAGCCCCCATTCAGAGCACACTCCGCTGCTGCTGTGTGAGTTCCCCCTGCTGAGCTTTTGGCACCTCTAGCACGTGCAGCAGAAGCTGCTGCCAAACCCCTGGCAGAGAGGAGCCATTTCATCTGGCTCTGGACCCTGAATTACTGCTGAAAGAAACACATCTTTGAGTAAAAAAAAGGGCTTTTCAGCAAGGAAATCAAAGAGCCAATTTCTGGACATGTGTGGATCATCCCTTTTGCCTGGGCTCCTGCTGTCACATCCAGCAGCATTCCTGCTGCAGGGCTGGCTCAGTGCCTGGCATGGACACTGAGCCTGGAGACCAGAGCCAAAGGAGGCTGCTGAGGATTCATCTTTCCAATTAAAACCTATATTGATTAGTAAATCTTGGTTTATCTCATGAAAGCACACATTGGCTTCAGGGAGACACGGAAAGATGAAGTCTCACACTGTTTTTGTGGGGAAGGATCCCCCTGCAAGAACGGCCTCGTGGCTCCAGTGTTCCCACAACTCCAGCTTGAACTCCCAATTAACTTCAGAGAGCACCCAATTAGGAACAGGCCCCGTGCAGGAGCCAGAGCCTGGAGCCAACACACATCCAGGTGGGGTCAACCTCTGCCCACCCACAGATCAACCCAAAACTCCTAAGGATGATCTTCCAGGATTAGGAATCAGAATCATCACAGAACCTCACAATGGTTTGGGTTGGGAAGGACCTTAAGACCCCTCCCATTCCACCCCTGCCCTGGGCAGGGACAGCTTCCACCAGCCCAGGTCGCTCCAAGCCCTGTCCAACCTGGCCCTGGACACTCCCAGGGATGGGGCAGCCACAGCTGCTCTGGGAATTCCATCCCAGCCCCTCACCAACCCCACAGGGAAGAATTCCTTCCCAATATCCCATCTAACCCTGCTCTCTGGCAGTGGGAAGCCATTCCCTGTGTCCTGTCACTCCATCCCCTGTAAACAGTCTCTCTCCATCCTTCCTGTAGCCCCTTCAGGCCACAATTCAGTCACCCCAAAACTTCTCCAACAATCCCAGCTCTCCCAGCCTTTCCTCACAGAAGCACTTCAGCCCTGCAGTTGATTAATGCAAAAGCCTCGTTTTATGCAAATGATATGCAAATGAGGGGCTCACTCAAGCTAGAGGAGAAAAGTGGGGGTGCAGTTGAACACTACTGCTATTTATTTAAATTAATTCAGCAGCACCTTAAGAAAGCCAGGCATGTTGTAAATATTGAACAGCTTACTCCCAAGACAAAACTAATACAAAAACATTAATGACCATCTTCCTTACTTGGCATCACCTCTGTCTGGAAATCAGATATGGAAAAGTACAAGAAACCTGAAACACGTTTTAAATCAAACTTCCACCTCTGGTACCTTTGGAACAGCTTTAGATGGACCAACTCTGGGCAAGCAGACAAGAAGCAGACCCCAGCCCAGCACACATCTAAAGAAACTCCAGTTTTTACTGACTCACCAGTTACATCCCAAATCTGCACTAAGTTAACCCAAATTTGGCAGTCAGTTGTGTTCCCTCCTTCTGCTGAACTCTGCACTGCAACAGGATTCACTCAGATGAAACTAAATTTTCATCTTACTGAAAAAAAAACCTAATAGTGCTGGAAATAAGAAAGTCAAACTAACATGACTTGCAGCACTCTGCAACTCTTAGATTCTGTTCTCGCAGCAGTGTTCATTTGCAGAACTTCACTGAATTTAAAAGCATCACTTTAGACAAATACATCTTTAACTGAAATAGGATTTTGACTATAAATGTTTAAGATGTGAAGTACTAAATTAAAGAATCCACTTTAAAAAGCCTGTAAAGTTAAATGAGTGCTTGGAAACTAAGCATGAATTAATCATCTGCTTCCAGACATCTGTCTCCCTTAAAAATGTGCTTCCTTAAGACTATTACTCCTTAAAATGGGATCTACGGACAAATTCAAGTCTATACCCAGATGTACTTTAATTAACCATCCAACTGATGCCATCACAGAACATCACATGGGCTGGGAACAGCAGAGCTCCAGGGAAATCTCTGTCACACAAAGGCCGTGGAGTGGATCTAATTCCAGGCTCTGTCCCCAGGACGGGTCCTGACAGGGAAACAACAAACCCCAGGAATGTTTTATCTGAGCTGGGGGGTTCTCCCAACACCTTCTGCTCTCTTTTGTCAGTGGGACCAGCAAGGTGCCCTCGGTGGCACAGCCTCAAGGATGTCACACCCCTCTCCCATGGGTACAGAGGTGTCCCAGCCCCCTGTGCTGACCCAGAGCCAAAGTTTTGGGCTGTTGGACACCACAGTTCCCACCCCTGGTGTCTTTTTGTACATGGCTCGTTCCCTGCATGTTGGGATTAGAGCATGGAATCCCTCAGTTTGGAAAAGACCTCCCTGGTTTGAACATGAAGGAACTATTTCTACGTCACAGAGTTGAAATGGAAGCTCACATTGCTTTTAAATGCACACACCAGGAAAAATAGGATTTCTCTTTATTTGCAAGTGCTCAGCCATAGAGCCAGTGGAAATTCAGGCCATTCAGAGTCTCCAAGCCCCTTTTCACCCTTCCTTTCCCCCATCTTCACTGCACACCCACACACAGAACCACAGCACAGGGGCAGGCAGGGGATCTGTGTGACTCACCTGCAGGCTGCTCATGGTGCTCCTCAGGTGCAAGCCCTCCAGAGACTGAATTCACACACTGAAGACAACATTTCCACTGCCCTGGCTTTCTACACACACCAAGCCCCACCTCAACTAGGCCAGCCAGGCACTGCTCATTTTCATTTCTTTCTGTCTCAATCAGCACAGGACTTTAAAAGGTAATCTCTGCTGGCAATTCAATCTATTTCTCCCCTGCATGTCCCAGCAGAGCTGTGACCGGTGGAACCACTGTGCCTCTCTGTGCCGTGTGTGGGACTGAGGGTCCTGCACGTTGTTTCCCCTGTTGCCAACAGGAGCAGCACCAAAATCTTATCAAAGCAAATCCAAACGAGCATCAGTCCAAGAACAAAACCAACCCAACGTGCCTGGGGGGCTGCTCTTTCATGAAATGTTCCTTGCTTTTATAACCTCATCTTATCTAAGATGAGAATGGGAAGCTCACAAAGAAAGCCCTCTGAGCAAAGCACCAGAACCTGGGCTCCAGTGCCAGGAGAGAGGAATGTGGAATGGATCCCCAGCACCAGGAGCAGTTGGTCCCTCTGTTAAAAGCAGGGGCAGCAGGGTATTCCAGTCAGCAATCATAGAAAGGGATCAGAGACTCCTAGGGTTAAATTGCTCTTGAATTAAAAAATATGTCATTTCTTTAAAGTAATATTCCAAATCTCAATTTTGCTGCTATTACCTCTCCTCTATAGATTCTTGAACAGCCCAATTTATGCCTTTCATAAATTAGCAAAGCAATCTAGGCCTGCTAACCCAGGCTGTGAGCCACCAGCCTTTACTAGGCAAAAACAACTGCTTGTTCTGCTCTGGTGCAGACTCTGCACCAAACAGCCCCGTCTAGATGGATTTTCAACAAGCTGCTGTCTTGTTCATACACAGTTTAATTAATTTTGGGAAAGGACTAAGAAACAAATGGCCCTATAAATGTCTGAAGTGCAGACTGCTGCTCTGTTCCACCCCTGTGTCTGGAACTCCTGGCTCTGTGCAATCTCCTCATAATCTACGGCCCAGATGTTCATGGGGGCTCAAAGACTGAGTCCAGAAAGGGCTTTATTCTGACTCCAGTGTCCCCCAGCTTATGATCCAGGCTGGGGAAGGGGGCATTCCCAGCTTTCCCAAACTCTCCCATTCCTATGGCTGCCCAGCACTGTCCATGGAGCATCTGCCCTTGGGTGAGATCATCTGCCAGCACACTGATCCTGCAGCACACACACCCCCCCTCCACCACCTCCCCCCGCTCTGGGCTGGTGTCACCAGTACTCACCACTCACAGCACATCACCAGGGGGACAGGACGAGCAGCAGGGGCTTCAGGTATCCCAGGACTTCTTTACGGCAGGATCATCCCCACTGGAGCAGCTGGACTGGCAGCAGGTAAATTTGTTTATATCCCTTCCATTCCAGGAAAGAAAATGAAGCTTGTTCATTAAACTAAAAACTGAGAAAATATATTGATATCTATGATATAAACTATAATAGAAATGAAATCCGTTGGAACTGAGAATATAACCTGGTAGAGAATGCAGTAAATCTCCCTTAAATACTGGGTTTACACCAAGACTTCATTTGAGAGTGACATCTGCCCAGCTCCAATTCATCTCAACTTCCCCCTCAGCGCAGAGAAAAGTACAAGTTCACCAGATAAAGGGTGTCTTTACCTTCTCTTCCATCTTTTGTCCTTGCCCTACATTCCTACTATTTGTAAGTTCCAGGTTCAGAGCAACAAGGAGAGTTTTAAGCAAAGGATAAATTACTGTTCATACAGACTCTCACCTGGAAAAGAAACTGAAACGTTGAGGTTCCAAGCACCTCTGCCTGAACAGTTCCTGACTGAACCACACATTTAACAGTGGGCACAGGAACAGCCCCTCCAATCTTTACCTGCCTATCCTGCAAGGGCAGCACGGCCTCGGCTCCTCTGGGCTCAGTTCTTCCTGGCAGAGGGTCAGTGCTCTCCATTTCTAGCAAATGAAGAGGTAGATGGTCAAATGATTATCCTGTAGACACCTGGGGCACTTGCTTTAACAGAAAATACTAAATTTAATCCTATTAAAGGTAGAAAATTACACCACTGAGTTTTTAGTACTTGATGTTCACAACTAATCTTTGCTCTCTTATAACTGTGGATTTAGAAGCAAGAGACAATGTCTGACTTTGGCTGGGACCCCTCTCCAGTTCAAACATTTTATACTTCCAGCCTTCCAAACAGCCACCCCCTGCCCCAGCTGCCCCGTGCAGAAGGCTGCTCAGACAGGTATTTTCATGCTCCTGTCCACCACACCTGGGATTTCCTGCATTCCTCATGTGTAAAGACACATATTTAAGGCCCGAATCCATGACTAAATACCTACTGAAATTCAAGTTCTGCAGACTGAAAGCTTCTGTTACATCACCACCTTTGCAGATACAAAAAGAGTCCTCCTCATCAGCTCTCCATGTCCAGGCCCCAAAGTGCCCTCAGGAGATCCCTGGAGCTGCCACACACCCCCTCTGCCTTCTCACCTGGGAGGGGTCACCACAAGAGCTGTGAACACCCCGAATCCTCTGACTCGAGTTCCTGCAGGCTCAGAGCTCCCAGCAGTGAGAGGGGACGAGGTCTTGGCACATCCCAGTGCTCCACCACCAGAACAACTGTGTGCAAACCCAATGTAATCTGAATTTCAGTGAGACAGGGATAAAAAAACCCCCAAACACCAAGTCCAGTGAGGCAGGAAAAACCACTGAGTCTGACCTTTGGCTTGAGGCTGGACTACAGAAACCTGCCCTGTTTCATCAGCCAAATTCCACTGTCACACAAAGAACTGTCCCCATCTGGAGGAACTCCTGGAATTAAGGGGATATTATAAGAGATTAAGTGATGAAACACCACCACACTAATCTATTCTGACCTCCTGCAAGCACCCTACAATGTTTCTAAACTACTTCTAATTAAAACCAGTAACAACCTTCAAGATTTTTCATGCCCTGTGCTGGTAATCTCATCATTTGCTTATTTACAAGGCACTTCCTACAAGGCTTCATTCCCACCTTCCAAACTGCACCACGGGTACCGAGGTAGAAATGCAGGTCCAAAGCTTAGGGGCTTCAGCCAGCACCTGGTTCTGTTCCTCCATGGAAAAATGCTTGTTATTTAAGAAGATCCACTGTTCTCTCCCAGGTGATAAAACAGCCTGTGTGATAGCCTGAATGGAACAGTCAGACCTACTCACATGGGGCTTGTGACCCAGAAAAGAGACAAGAGTTCAGCTGCCAACCTCCAGCTAAGAACCATCATCTCGTGAAAACTGAATTCTTCCTTTCTGAAATCCTGCTGCAAGTTCCTGCCCAGACAGATGTCTGCAGTCACCAACCACTGCTAGTTAAAGCACAGATCTTCCTGCTACAGCTTCAGAGAACATGTAAACAAGTGCTTAAAAATCTATTTTAATGACGTTTTCAAGAATAATAATACTCTGCATTACAAAAGAAAGAGGTAAAAGGTACATCTTTTACATATCAGAAAAACTTACAGCAAAGGCAAAGAATATCTTAAAACCAAAATAAAGCTATGTTGTTCCCTACAGGGAAGCTTCAGGTGTCTGAGATTCCTTCACCTAATTAATTTTCAGCCTTCATAGAAAAAGGTGAACAGTCAAAACAGTTCCTCTCCCAAGTCAGCTTTAACCATCCCCCTGACCATCGGCAATTTAGCAATAAAATTACAAATATACAGGGAACGGATCTGCTACTGCACCAAAGCTACACACACATCCAACAGCAAAAATACACAAAATACACAGAAATTTAGTGTTTTCATTCATAAATGCAGAATTGCTCCCACATTCCACTCTGTCCCAAAGCCAGCATTCAACACGGTGAGCAAGAAGGAAGACAACAGTTGTCATACTCCACAGAGCAGGCAGAAGACAAATCTACACAGGACTCACAGATTCGGACTAAGCCTAGTTCTACAAATCCTTTGCTGTGGCCTGCCAGTCCGTACATGAAGCCATGTAAGATCAGTAACAGCAGGCAGGAAGCAGTGCTGCCAACCAAGGGCCTGCTGGGCACAACCAGCCCCGGTCCAGCCCCCAGCCCGAGGCCCTGCCCCGTTCCTGGCTCCTGACACCACAGTGCTCCGTGGAATCTGCACAGAAGGCCAAAGGGGATCACCAGAAGTGTTTTCCAGCCAGAGGGACAGGACATGAGGAACACGATGCCATTGCAGTCGCTGCAATGTCAGCTTTCAGCGTCACAGACACAGAACGCTACCAACACTCACTGCATGCACAGCCCCAGCCTCATCGCTCGGGGATCACAGCAACGCATCCCTAAGGGTGGAACGTGGCTCTATTTACATCAGCTCCGACAGGAAAGGGCACGTTAAATCCTGGCCGAATCAGCAGCATGAAATTGCATTTCTAAATAATTTAAACGCTCCAAACAGCGTTTCTCACTACAAATCCTTCATTTCAGTGAAGCAGTCTGTAAACTGGGGATGTACAGGGATGCAGCCTACAGCCTGAGCAGGAAGTAGATCTCGGGCTGGTCCTCGGGGCTGGGCTGCAGCTGCAGCACCGAGTCGTGCTGGTAGAAGCGGTCGGTGCAGCCGAGGTGCAGAGCGGAGCACGAGCCCTCGGGCACGCCCCGGCCCTCCACGGGCTCCCCGGGGAAGCTGCCCAGGTACCTGGCGATGTAGGAGCCCGTGGAGTGCCTGTTGGCCACGTGTGGGGACGCCGAGGGCCTGTTCCTCAGCACCACGCCGGTGGCGGTGCCGGTGGCGGGGGCTCTGTGCCTGCTGGCCTCCTGCCTCTCACGGGCACGGCTGGCGATGTTGCGCACGCGGCTCTGGCTGCGCGAGGACAGTTTCCTCACCAGGGCCCGGGGACAGTCGTCGTCCAGCTGGCCCGGGCCGTGCCGGGGCTCCTCCTGCTCCGGGGACAGCAGCTCCCGCAGCCGCTCCGTCAGCGCGTCCGCCGAGCGCGGCCGCAGGCTCCTCATGGCGGCCAGCTTCTTGTCCCTCATGCCCGAGGAGATGAAGCTCCTGCTGATGTACTGGTACTTACTCTCGAAGTTGCAGGAGATGTCCTCTGACGTCAGGTCTCCCAGGCTCTTGGACTTGCAGGGGCTGCTCTGCTGGATGGCCGGGTGAGAGGGGAAGGGCAGAGCACTCGGCAGCAGCGGGGGGGCTGCGCTGAGCTGGCACCTCTCGGGGGCACACGTGACATTTGGCTGCTTATCTGAGCGATGGGGACACAACACCCCGGCATCTGCACACGTGGCAAGGGGGAGCTGGCTCCCTGCAGTCCTGAAGGTGTCTGAGGAGGCCCGGGCAGCAGCACAGAGCCCAACAGCCGTGCTGTTCCCAGAGGTCCTCTCACCACCGTGCCCGGTGTCCTGCCTCTGCCTCAGTCTCAAAGGAGAAGCCAGCTGGCTCATGTCCTCCCTCCTGTACTCACAGGCAGTTACCAGGAGATCCTGGGAGTCCCCATCGACCTCCACGAGGCTGCTGCTGTCCGAGTTCTCACCAGGGACAGGGTCCACCAGCATCTCCTCAAAGACGAGGTCATTGGATGCAAAAGAACTGGCAGACTCAGGCCCTTCCCAGCTCGGCCCGGATTTTGTTCCACAATTTCTTTTGGGGTTTGCATTTAGCAAAGAGATGGGTGAAGAACATGGAGAGCCAGGCAAGTTACTTTCTAGACTATTGACTTTTTTCTTGGGAACTAATTCCCTGTGGGTCTTACATTCAGAAGCTGGAGCTGCCCCCTGGACAGTCGTGCACGTGGAATACCCTGCAGTCCCTGGGCTGGAGAATGTGGTTGTATCTGGAGTGGAGAATAACGGGGATTTGGTGGATTTTGTCGGAGTGAAGCTGTGCTTACAGGGGCTGCTCAGACCTACAGTAAAGCCCTGTGGGTGTGCAGCCACCACACTGAAGGGCTGGCTGCTGCTGTTGTGGTTTGAGACAGTGGTGAGGTGGGTTTGGTCCCCTGTGACATCCACCTGCCCGATGAGAGCAGACACAGCGCTGTCCAGCTCGCTCTCAGTAGCCAGAGAAACCTCATCTATGAGGCGAGAAATGTCACTGTCCTGCAGGGCCAGCGTGGAGCGCAAGTCAGGGCTGTCAGAGCCAGGGGGAGAAGGAATGTCAGGTAAAGAAGGAGGTGCTGCAGTGCTTTTCTTGAGGTCGTATTTGTGATTCTCCATATCTGCTTTTTCAGAAAGAGAAGTCCCCACCAGAGTGGCTTTGCCCTCCTCAGATCCCTTGGTGTCATCTTCCCTTTTACTGTCTGCACAGTTTTTGTCGTGTGGTTTTTCTGTGCAAGGTCCAGAGTCGGAGTCCTGCTCTGGTGGGACAGTTTCACCAGAAAGATTCTCTTCCTGACAGTCCAAGAGATGATTTGTTTCAGTTACACCTCTTGCAGAAACTAAGTGTTCAGGTTGCTCCTGAGGAGGTGGTAGCAAAGAGTCAGCTGTAGAATCCCTCTGGCCATTCTCCTTGAATCGAGATCCCAAATTTGAAGTATTTGCCGTTTGCTCCGAACACGGAAAAACAGATTCTTTCGAGTTTGTTTCCTTCTCATTTGTATTGTCATCACTGTCGGCTGAATTAAATAAGAAACATATTAGTTGCATACAAGACTCTGTTCTGTCTATCAACAACTCTTTTGTCCTCAGACAGACAAATGGAGCACGCAAAATTAGGTACAGTTGTGACAGAACTTAACCATGGAGTTGTGCAGGTTTAGTACAAATTATCTGAGTGATACGAACAAATGGCAAAATACAACTGCAGGCACTTCACTGAAACTTCCTGGAATGTCTATTACATCAGGCAGGTGATGTAATACTCATTGTAAGTAATGTTAATGAGGTACCATGTCATGGCTTGCACGTGGCATTACCTTCAGCTGTGTTCCTAGTCAGATTTGTACTACAAAGAAGCGTGGCAATAAAGACAGAACAAAACAGCTCTGTTAAAACACACAACACTTGGAAACAAGATGCATGCTTCAAGCTGAGTAAAAAGCATCAAGTAGATGGACTCCAGACATGTGGTTATTGCAAAGTGTCACAATTTAAAGGATTTCATTTTGATATTCCACCAGCATGCTGCATTCACAGGAGCAAGGAGTTGAATTCCTTGAAAAACACACATTACATGTTTTCTCCACCAAATCCTCTTACTTGTCTTTATGTGCCAAATCTGAGCTCCATGACTCCCTGCTTTGGAGTTTAATTAAGCAGGGACTGTAGGAGTAAGCTTGGTTTGATATATGCTGGGTTTCATGTTTGCTCAACATCAGGTACCCTGGGAAGCAGCAAGGGGAGCCCTGATCATACACCAACAGTGACTGAGCCCCCTCGATGGAGCAGGAACTGCTTCTAGTGAGCATGGCATTAAATGCCCAGCTCCAAAAATCTGAAAACTTCCCAAGCTTTCCAGTGCTCCCAGACTAGGATGGAAGAGATGCACATTTGTCTGTAGATTTACTTTTTCTATAAAGAATGTAGGAGAAAATGGACAGCACACTGCCCCCTTGGCATAATTCCAGTGGAGCAGCAGAGATGCTCAGCCTTTAGCAAGACAGGTGTCTGTGAGACAGCCTCTTCAACAGGGTTAAGGAGCCAGCCTTTTGGAGACTCTAAAGGACAGGATTCATCCCCTGTGACAGCTTTCTAGTGTTTCTTGTGTCTTTGTAGCACCTTTAGGAAGAGACACCTAAGAAATTATTGCATCTGTTGCAAGGAATGGCTGAACTGTATCATCTTCACAGGCTTATCTAGAGGACCTTTCAATTTAAACCACAGCATTTCAGAGTTATCTTCCTTTACTAGAGCATCCTTTTTCCTGCCTACAGTTTCTTCTCATGGTGCTGGAGAAAGCCCTGGGTTGACTTTGCTCCCTCAGGAGCTTCTTTTACAAGTGATGTGCAGATGAGCTGCTCCTTCAAAGCCACTGATGTGGGCCAGCAGCACAAAGGTGGCTGATCAGCATGTCCTATCAGTGCCAGTAGTTACATTTCAGTGGCTCCTGCAGTTGCTGGAAGTGGCTGCTCTGCAGCTGAAGTGATTTGGAGCAGAGCAGCCTTTCTGTCACCCCCTGGCCAAGGGAGGCTCTCAGGGTGCTCTCTGCCTCTCACCAGGGCAGAGATGGTGGTGCTGGCTGTGCTGCTCCACCAGTCCCTCAGGACTATTCCTCAAATCCGGGCTGCCAGAGACAGCTGAGGATCTGGGGACAGCCTCTGGAAGTTCCTCCCAAATAAACCAAAACCAGCCCCAAAAAGCAGTACTGACACCCCAGACTAGGGACTAGCTCAGGGTGGAGACAGCAGGTCTAATGAATCACAGCCATTGGACTCAAAGCTCCCTAGACTATCTACGTATTCCAGTAAATCAAATATTAGGCAGGTCCAACACAGTAACTTTGCTGCAGTCATGGGAATAACTGGATTTCAAAGCAGGGTCTATCCTGGATTTCAAACCAGGGCTATTACTGCTGAACACACTGAGAAAACTGGGTTTTACAGCTATTTTAGGGGTGAAATTGTACTGAGTATCAATTACCTAAGACCCAGACTTTATCTTAACACATGCTTTCCATATAAGTTGATCAAATTCAGTGACCTAGGGTAAGAGCCAAATATCAAGCCTGTTGGATACAAAGTTTGACCTACTTTTACCCCTTTTACATCTAATTGAAAGTCTTTAGGCACACTATCACCAAAAATATATGCTGCATGCAGTTCTTCCTCCTGGAAAACAGGGAGAGGAACCCCCCCTGCCAGCAGCTCTGTCTCCACAAGTGAATGGAGAGCAGGAAACCAGACACTGATGAAGTGCAATGGAAGGCTGGTTCTTAAATCACAGAGAAATTTGGCAAGTGTCCCTAAAAGAGCACTTCTAGGAATTATTGTAACTTGTCTGCCCAGCTTGCAGAGCAGACAGCTTTCCAGGGTGTCACTTATTTGAGGAGCTGATAAAACCCTACCAACTTCAGCCCCTGTAATTTTGTGCAGTAACTCTGGTCTGAGTTGAATGAAACTACTTGCCCAGGGGCTAATCCTTTCAACAGACTATTTCAGCTCACTGTATCAGCAGTACTCTTGGCAGCATCTTACCGGAGGTGTTTTCTTTCCCGCTGGCGTCCTGGGCGGTGTCCTGGGCGGGGCAGGGCAGTCCCACCAGCAGGAACTTGTCCACGGGCATGGAGGCGGGGCGCGCCTGCAGGCTGCGCTTGGGCCGCCGAACCACCCCCTCCTTGTCCTTCAGGTCTGCGGGCTCAGATGCGCTGTCCTTCATTTCAGCAGCCTCCAGGAAGCCCATCTTGCTCTTCTTCCTGCCCTTGGCGGGCGCGCTGGCCGTGCGCCGCAGCAGCCGCTCGCCCAGGGATCTCTTGCGCACGTAGCTCCCGCTGGGCTCGGCACAGCCCTGCTTGGGGCTCTTGTTGAACAAACCCCGCAGCCCCATCAGCTGCTTGCTCTGAAAGGACAAGGAGAGCCACGCTTTGGGCTGAGCTCACACTCAGTTAGAGGTGTACGAGGGAAAGAGCTGCTTCCAGAGCGTTTGTGAATGATGCAGACAAAGAGCAGAACTCAGCAAAGCAAAAACCCACACCAAGCCACTCACAACCACTCTGACCAGGGAGCTCTCAGCTCAGGTCTCCACGGATTCATGCATGTCTGTGCTTCCCCCCATCAGGATGGCAGCCTGCCACAGTTCCAGCAGAGGTTTGCTCCAAGCCCCCTGAGGGGGGCTGGCGAGGCTGTGAGCAGTGTCTGCAGTGACAGGCTGCACACTAACGGGGGGTTTACAGGCACGGCCTTCACCACAGCAATATCCAGATGTCTCAGAGCCTGGATGGACAATGATGCCAGTTTGGCAGCTGCAGATCATGCGACTGGGAAGCACTGAAAGGCCATGCCCAGCAAGTGCAAAGTGCATGCTCGTGAGCTCTACCTTGGTGGCTCCTAGAAAGTGCAATATTGTGTAACTGGGGTTGAGGATTAAAGGGCTCCACTGAAAGGCAAAAAAAATGCAAATCCATTTGGCTCATGTTCTCAAGACTGCCACACAAGCAAATTAGGTTAATACAGAGCAAAGCATTTAAAAAACTATTTGTTAGTCTAATATAAGTGTCTCCCAGAAGCTTGGCCAGATCTCACTCTGAGGATGCAAACATGCATTCAGCCTACCAGAAACAATAATATCACTGCCCATCACTCAGGCAAGCATCAGATGAGCAGACTAAGGGATAGAGATCAAATCCCAGCAGGCCTCCCCCTCCTTGTCCTGCCTTCCCTCTGCAGCTGCTCTCTACTGGTTTTATTGAACATATTTCCTCTCTGAAGAGCATGTCAGCCAAGAGCAGCAGCCAAACACTCCTGCAAACCATCACCAAGGCGGGATGTGATTTCACAGATGCCCCCAGATGTGCACACAGCTGGGTATCTGCTGCAGATGTATCCAAGCTGTGATTCCGTTCACTGATCTAATGGGATCAGGGAGGATTTCAGTGGATTTCAGTGGGGGTCTGGAATACACCAAGTCTCAGCCCTGGGTCTTTCTCCATGGTATTTTTTTTAATCTCTGTTCCTCTGAGCTTTCCTTGGGTGCCGCACAACACGTTTGTCATGACATTCTTTGCATCCTCTCTCAGAAGGGACAAAGACTGAGAGCCAATCTCTGCAACCTACACCCTTCATAAAGGTCAGGTTTTGGTTGTGCTTTTTTTCCTGTTTATGTTCGTTTTTTAAATCACTGGAAAGGTGCTATTTTACTTCAGCACCCTGCTGAACATAGTCATAGTTTCTTTGTGTTGTTTATCTCCAACCACCTCCTGTAAACAGCTCAGAAAGGCAGAGGAACCAAAATGCAGGGAAAAAGCACAGTGCTTTTACTTTCATTTTAAAAATGGTTCAAAATTAGCAGAAAACCAAAATGTATGCACTGAAACCTAAAATTAAATTAGGTTAATTTAAATTAATTAAATTGGCTGCTAGAAATAGCTTGTCAAAGACCATGTTCTGGTGCAATTACAATTCTCAAGATTTACTTCTAAAATAAAATCAGTTCAGCACACTGAAGAAATGCACTTCCTGTATGAGACATGCTGATTATTAGGTGCTGACAGTAAGAACATCTAAGTATGTGAGCACTAAGGGTAGAGCAATGGTATGTTGTGGGTTCCTTGCTGATCTCCTGATAGGAACCCCCCCAACTATGAGCCTCCTCCTTCTGCCTCCTGAGCACTCCAGCCCAAGAGATCCTGTGGTGTATTTAAAACCACTTTTATCAGAGGGAAGATGCACATTTCCAGCTATACTCACCTTTCCATAGGTCTCATTAATGATTATATGAACAAATATGGATGCTTCTGTCAGTCCTTCTAAATACACGTGGCGATAGCCTGGTGAAACAGAAACAGAAATATTTGCACACAGATAACCCCAAAGAACCAGCAGTTTGCATTTCATGCACACCTGGTGATGACTGTCCACAGAAGTGATGTATATACCATAAGCCACCTTCAGTGAACTCCTTATGCTCTCACAGGTTTCTCCAAAGCCCCAGTACAAATCACATCAACGTTATAAAGGACACCAGTAGTAATGTCCAAAAGCACAGACGACCAAACTCCTTCAAGTGTGGGTGAATAACCCACCCTGACACAACAGGAGAGTTGTCCAAGAGGTGCCAGAGATACAAGCATGTATCACCTCATGCTGGTACCCTCATCTGTAGGTACAGCTGTTTGTTCCTCGGCTGGATTTGCAGGTCAGGGAGAAGCAGTGGGACTCACCAGGCAGGAGGCTGCTGAAGGCCACAGTTCTCTGCCCCACAAAGTCCCTCCCGATGGGATCGTGGTCCCAGACCAGGAACCGCACCAAGGCTATTTCGGGCATGTGGATGGTGAAGGTGAGAGTTTCCTCCCACACAGGATTGAACCCTGAGAAACAACCAGCACACAAAGCTTGGGAAACAAGTCCAGAGCAAGTGCTATCCTCAATTTTCACGATGCACAGCAAGAGGAAAGGGACAGCAACACACGTGGAAACCCATTACTTGTTGCTCCTCTAGATCTGGGCACTCTCAACCTCCATCATGTCAGGCATTAAAGGTGAGATTTGTCTCTTAGACTGCTTTCTAAACAAAATGGTTCTGCCTGAGCAACTGGCAGGGATACCACAACAAGGTGTTGCTCTGCAGAACTGAGCTATATAGATAGATATTTGAACTTCTGCATGAAGGAGATTTAAGAACAACCCCAGAGAAAGACAATGTGGTGAACAGCCCTTCCCTTCACCTCTCGCTTGGCTGCCTCCCCACACCAGAAATTCTATCTAAAAAGCAGAATTCATTTGTTAAAACACAATCATTTGATTTCACCAGATAAGAAGCTTGCAATTTAGAAAGTAATAACAGACTCTGAATCATTTATAATTACTTTATGTTTTACTCTAAGAAGAAGAAGAAATCACTCAGATTATCTTACCATTGTCGTCCACCACCCTGGTCTGATCTTTACAGCAGTCAACAGGTAACCCAATGATTTCCACCTCAACAAAGGGATCTATTATCTATTTATTAAAAACAAAATATTTTAAAAGCAAGCCAAGGATACAGGTGAAGGTCAATTTTTAAGAAATTAATGCAGAGAGTTGATTTAAATTCATATGAGAATTCAAAACCCTTTGATTGACACAGATTTTCCAGCAGCACTATTGTGGGAAATGGTTTCATGAAGTCCAAGCTGATGTATGGTTTGCAGTCTCCAGAGCTATGGACAGCTATGACTGATTTGCAAACCAGTAAAGTCACCTTTAACACAAAGCAAATTGGTTCTTAAGCATCATGTGTAGGGTACAGACTGGGGGAAAATGTAGTATCAGTGACCAAAAGCTTGACAATATGTGAAGTTTACTGGTGGATTTAAATAAGGAGAAAGTTTTTTGAGCCACATGCTGCCCTGTCACTCCAGGAGCTCTCATGGAGCTGTTGGGATCAGTCTCTCACCTCTCCTCGGTCCCCTAACATTGAGTCAGGAGGCTTGGGGAGCTGCTGCCCACTGATGATTTTCAGAATAAGCTGCTTTTTAGGACTGGCAGGAAGTGGATCAGCAGAGTAGGGGTTGAATGTGCCTAAAAGATGGGAAGAATGAGAAGGGTAAGGAAGGAGATCCACAGAATAAGTATCATCCCCAAGATGCACACACATGGCCAAAGTTCAGTCAGAGGTAACAAACAGTATGGGGCAGCTGCCAGTAACTTTGAAACTCCCTTCTGTGAATGTATGGAAATATGAAAGATTCTATTTCTGTTTTTACTTTCCTTATGCCTTCCAAACATCACTGTGAAGACACTCTGTGAAAGGCCTGACAGCTACAGTCATAAATGTACAGCAGGACATTACCTTTGCACATCTGCTGAGGTTTGAGGACATAGCCACAGTTGCCATTTACCCTGAATTTTGCTTCATTTAACTGCATCACACGTCCCTCAGACTGGTAGTTCAGGGCCACTGAAGGAGAAAAGTCAGGTGTCACTGACAGGGGTAACATTCCTCAGCACACACACAAGGGAAGCGAGGTTTTCCTGGCACACGTACCCAGCTGGCACCCAACGTTCCAGTAGGGGACGGGGTTGAAGTTGCTGGAGTCGATCCGGTAGGCTGAGGGATAGACCCTGGTCAGCTGCTTCTGGTTGTAGAGCATGAACTGCTCCGCCTTCTGCTGCACGGCCTGGTGGGCTCTGGTCTCACTGAAGGACAGCACGTTCCCTGTCGAGCCTGTGTCATGGTCAGACAACGAGCAGGTGACACAGCAATCCCACGTGGGGCCTGAGCTCAGACCTCACCACACTGGCATTAATGCAGGGGAACATGAGCTTTACTCCAAAGTTCCACAGACAGATTGTCCTGTCTTACACAAATCATGCACCTTGTGTAACTGAAGGGCACCAGCTCCCCCCTCCAGGAGGGTCTTATGTTCTACCCTCAGGTTTTCACACCTGAAAGCCAAACCAGGCAAAAGCTCCAGCTGATTGCTGGGGCCTTTTCTCCTGTAGAACCCCAGACATGACCAAGTCTGGAGAATCTACAGAGAAATTTACTGCTGGCAGCATGACCAAAGGATTCACTGCTGTGGAGGGAGTGCCCAGCTGGGCTCTGGTTCTGCTCCAGTCCCCATGACCCACCAACAGCAGCACTCAGCCCATTCCCTCTCCCAGGTGACAAAGGCCTGAGCAGGCCCTGTGCCAGCCCCTGTACCATCATCCACGATGTCCTGGGCAGCCACAGAGTTGGTGTAAACCACGAGGTCAGACAGAGCCCGGCACAGCTTCACCGTCTTCCTCCGGCGGGCCAGTCTGAGGGGAGCACACACAGAAAAACAGCAGATTTCAGTATTTAAGGCATAATTCAATCCCCCTTTCTGTTCTTTTCATCAGTAAGGAAACAACCAAGTGTGAGCAGGGAACTGTGTGCAGCAAACCTCCACAGACAGGGCTCTGGGAGGATGCTCCCCTGCACCTCAACAGTCTCATTACACAGACAACATTTCATTTAAAACATAATGAAATAGCTGCACCACGGCTCTCCCAGACAAAACCAAGGAGCATTTCTGCGACAGCAAACACATTCTCAGTGGCACTGATTTGATTGCTTTCTCTTTACGCTCTCCCATGCAGTGAAGCTGCCCAGGAGGGGATGTACCTTACTGAACCTGCACGGTTTGCTCTGAGCACTGTTTACAGCAGGCAAAATGGGGATTGGCACCTTTCCACCAGCACAGTGTTGCTGTCACACTTGTCTCCAGTTTAAGGGTAATTGCTGTTTGCACCCTGTGACAGCCAATGCAATCAAAACACCCCCAGCAGTGTCAGAGGTGACACACGTGTCACACATGTGCTCTCGGGCACAGACTTCCCTGAGGCAGTGCCATGGAACTGCGGATGGCAGGGAACGAGCCTCTGGCTCCACCAGAGCTGCACACCCGTGGGGATTGCCAGCTCACCTGTGGGGATGCCCTGGGTCCCTCCCCGGGGGGTTCTGCTGGCTCTCGTCCTCATCCGACGCACTGGGGTGTTTGGCTGCTGCCCTGGCAGCTTTCTGTGGGGAAGAGTCAAGCAGGGCTGGGTCAGGCCTTGGGGTGGCTCCAGAAATCCACCCTGCTGTGGTTGAGCTCAGGGAGGTGTCAGGACCAGTGTCCTGCCCGGACCCCAAGTGACCCAGGGGCTGTGACAGCTGAAGCCCTGGTGGTTCCTCAAGGTTTCCATGAAGGACAGGCAGCACAAATCACCCGTGTCCTGATCTCCCTCCCACAGCCATGGAGCAGGTGTAGCTGCTGGTGAGCAGAGCCAGGCCTAAGGAAACTCTCTGTGCCAATGCTCAGTCCATCCCAGCCCACTGTGTGCCTGCAGCTCCCTCCCCTGCCCTCCTGGCACCAGCACAGCACCCTGGGCACTGGTCCTGCTGGAACCCTGATGGACTGGGCAGAACTTTCAAACACCATCTTTCTGCTCCCTTTTGAGCCACATACAAACACTGAAGTCATTCTATATTATTACAATTGTGCAGTAGAGAAAACAGCTTTGATAAAAAGATTAAAACCTAAAAACCACCATTTTTTCATAAGCTCCTATGATTTAATAGTTTCCAATTTCAACAATGTTATAGTTTTTGTAACAGTAACCACAGCTTCTTGTGAGAGTAATTTAATTCCCTTTTCATCATAAGGTAATTAACAATATAACTGAGAGCTCCTTATCCTTTTACTCATATGGTTCACTGAGCACAGATTTCTTTCCTCCTGTTGTGATACCCCAATATTGAACATCATTTAGTTTGCTGTGTTTAGTGCTGACATAAAGTTGATTATATTGGAAATCATTAGTATGGTTCAGTTTTGAATCTGAAGGCCTGCACTGAGGATGTTCCCTGCAGTTAACTGTCAAAAATTTCCAGCTTTAGTGCCTTTGTCCCTCCACTGGCAATTTAAAGAGTTTATCCATGGATACACTTGGCACAAGAGCTGCCTGAAAACATCACATGTCAATATTGCTGGGTGGATAATTCTGTATCTGCAAAAATATCAATAGGAATCTGCCTTCCCCTTCAGCTGGAAAGGCACTGGAGGTCCTTGTTGCCTCAGTCTACAATACAATCACTGCTTTAAAAAAAATCTATATCTATCCTTATTTTTTCAGCAGAGATGAAATGAATGGGCTTTCCAACCTGCTGTATCCATTAGGATAACTAGCTGAAGTAATTAAATTATTGACATGCTTTCCAGCCCCCAGCATAACCAGCAGATTTCAGTGGCTGGCTTTGGCCTGTGACATCTCATTCCACACATTGGTCTGGCCAGCAGGGAGCACAGGGTGTGATGTCAAGGGTCCACCATCAGGCCCAACAGGTACTTCCAGCTCTCCACACCCCCGGAGTGAGGAACGTGCACTGAGCCAAAGGTGCTGCAGGGCACCTTACACTGATGGCAGCTTGGAACTGCAGGGTAAATATGAGCCCTGACACTGCCTGCTCACGGAGTTTTTGAGGGCTCCTAGCTGGCTTCAGGGCAGATGGACTGGTGGTTGATTAAGTTCTATGAAACATTTCTTAATTGCTGTTTTTCCTAAACCACTGCTCAGATTCTCAGTCCCAGACCACGTTCCCTGCTTGGTGCAGCTCTCACCATGGATGGCATGGACCAGGAATAGCAGCATCTGGCAAGCTGGGGGCAGAGGGGGCTCTGGTGGTTCAAGGACTGGGCTGCAAACCTGCCACGTGCCCCTCTGCTCATTTACTGACTTTACATCTGCTGATTGACTCCAGGGGGCAGGAAGCTTTCAGTTGGATCAGCTCACATTGAGGATATAAATCCAAGCCTTGAGGCACCCTGGGAGCGTGGGAATAGGGGAGGTGGATGACAGGAGAACATTTGTCAGGAGATGGGAATGGGAGGACACATGGGAGCACTGTCCCTTTCGGTGGCTGCTCTGCCCAGCTGTAAAATGAGACCTCCCACTCATCTGGACTCCATCAGCTCTGGCCCCAGCGAAGGGCAGCGGAGCAGGGAGTGTGACCTGGCAGCTCCACAGACACAAACAGGATGAGCAAAACCAGGAGATCAGCACAGACGTGCTCGTGCAGAGCAGGAGCCCCTGACATTCGTCTGTGTTGCTCTTCTGCTGCTGCAAGCTCAATCAGAAAATCAGCAACTCCACCTCACTAGTAAAGGTGATCTTTCAGTCACACGAGATTCTTTTTGTTCCTTTTGAAGGTTCTCCCTCCTGCTGGCAGTTAATATTCAGAACAGCAGTGAAGACCCCAAGTGTAATCACACAGGCTTTCCTCACTGCCCCCAGACCCACCTTTCTCAAGCAGTGAAACATTCCCAGGGTCTCTGGAATGCTCCAGTCCCAGCACAGCACACAGAGCCTCTCACTTTACTCACCTTGTGTTTACCGAAGTTGCCCATTAATGATCGACCGTGAGACTTTTTTCCACCCTCTTTTGTGTCCAGGTTCTGTGCAGAGAAAGTGCAATAAAAAGTGTAACTAGATACCTTCAGAACCCTCTTTAAGGAGTCTGCTCCAGTCTCTAAAAGGCATCATTTCAATATGATACAAGTTCTTCTATGTCAGCCTCATTCACTGTCAGAGGAGTGCAGTGATTGCACGTGAGAGAATAAAAGTGAGTTAATGTCTGATCTGTGAACACAAATTGAAACCCAAAATCTTATTACAGGACATTTCTGATTTCTTTACATACTTCGTAGCTTAGACTCCTCTAATCAAAGAGAAAAATATTCATGTTAACACTCCAGACAAGAACCCAGGTAGAAAAAGCAGTCCAGCAGAACCAGGTGAGCAACAACAAACCACGTTTGAGTTGTGTTGAAAACAGCCACAAAGGAAAAGGGGGGGGAAATAATCTCCCAAAAGATAAAAATGGACTTTTCACAGGCAGCCTGGAGTCTGAGTTTCACATTCCCAGCCATGCCCTCAGACATCAGCTGGATAACTCCTGGCAGCATCTCGCTTCTTCTGTCAGAAAACACAGCCCTTCATCTTCTGAAGAGCAAAACAAAGCTGAAGAATATTCCCCCAGCATTTCACAAGTCCTGTGAACTCCAGCTACTCCCTGTTCAGTGCTGAGCTGGATTCACTTCTGGCTACCAGAGCAATCTGGGCACTCCAGGGTTCATTCGGTCCAGGAGAATCAATAACCCCTGTGGCTCCGTTCAAAACTTGTTCCAGCTCAGGCTGGAATTCTCTGGAAGATGTAGAAAGAAACTCTGGCAGAATTTTATTTTTAAAATAGCAAATCTTCGGGGAAATGAAGGGTAGATCAATAATGAAGTGAAGGAAAATGACCAGTAAAAGAGTAGGAAAATATCCCAAGTGATGCCTTTCTGGCTCATCAGTTACACAGTAACTGCTAGAAGGGAGCTGCACACCAGCAGGACAAAAGCCAGCTAAGGAGTTACACAATTCCCAAACCAGCAGGACGTTTAACCATTTAGATTTCTCTGTTCCAGGTCAACACTGCTGTAAATGAATCTTCCAATTGTTTTAGTGCATTACTCCTAATTGTTCAGCACTGTGTTGCTTCAAGACCCTTGGAAACAACAGTCACAAATCAATCTTCACAGGACTGTTACAACAGGGAAGAGATCTCTAAATATCCCTTCATAAATTAAAATAAGTCAATGAAAAAATTCTATCATTTAATCTTACCTGACAGATGCTTGAATAATGCACTCCCATTACTGGAGTATTTTAATATTCTGGTCACATCAGCGACATTAATGGGCAGTCTCAGGTATCATATCCAACACCTGATGGAAATTTGCATTCTTTAACCAGAACTCCCTCAAATGCTCTCTAGGGGACAAGCAGTTCCCAGATACCAGAGCATGTCAAATGTAATTATTTTAACACAAAATAATACTGAAATGGCTCATAACTGATCACATTCACTAATGTGAGGAGTCTGCTCTCCGAAATGCCACTTTTCTGACCTCTCAAGGCCAGAAGGAACCAGCAAACTGACTCGGTGTCACACTGCAGAGCCAGTCTGAAAACAACCTCCTGCCAGGTCAGATGCTTCGTCCTTTGCCTCTCACAGCTCCTTCCCACAACACAACCTCCCCAGCTGCCTCCAGCAGCACAAACCGGGGATGTTTTCTGTAGTCAAGCCTGGGAAGTCTTGACTTCAGGGAAGTCTCACAGGTCCAGCTTTGGAGAGAGATTGGCAGGAGATACTTAAGGCCCCAGAGTGGGAAGATGCAGAAAAAGCAGAGTTACGTGTACTCAACCTTTACAGTTCCACTGGTCAGAGCAGGCACAGCTCCCCAGAAAACTCTGCATTAACGTCACTGGGCTTTGCATCCAGTGATGGGTAAGGTGAAAGTGTGGTCACCACGGACTCAAGGTAGTAACTCTTGATATACTCAAAATTCTGACACATTTTGCTGTTTGTTTTACAAGAACAGTTGGATGTCAAAAGTGCAAAGAAATGTACCATTCTTATCTAGAGTACTCCGAAAAATCAGTTATAAAAACCCAGCACATTGCTCAGGGCAGGAAAAGCACAGTCCTGTGGTTTAGTGCTGTAGAAAACAGCTACCAGTGTTACAGGCAGCAGTGCCTGCAGTCAGTGTGGCCTGTCATGACAGGACTAAGGTGACAGAAAAAGGATCTTTCCCAATAACCCAGACACAAACCAAACTGCCTGACACACACCTGCAATATCAGTACTTACTGAATTGGTGTCTTCCAGGCTTTACAAGGGAATAAACCAGATTAGAATATACTGAACCAACATACTCTCCACATTGAACCATATACATTCTCTCCTTAGATATTTTCCTGAAATAGTTCCAAGTTTTCATTTTGGATAAGACCAGCCCTCAGAAATGGTTCCTAAGTTCCCATCTTTCTCATCTGCAATAGTGTGCAACACATTGCACTGCCTGGTGTTGAGCAGAACCCCACGTACCTGCTTCAGGTTAACATTGAAACTCTGGTGCGTTGCCTTCAGCAGGGCCCTCACAGTGAAGCTGTCAGGATCTTCCTTGTCTCTGATTTGGGATTCTTTTAACAGGGATTCCAGTTTTGTCCTTATAAAAGATTCCACCTGGTGTTCAGTTGCACCATTACTCTGAAAGGCATCCAAGGAACCCAGTTAAAGTGGATAATTCCTCCCCTCACCTGTAGGACAGCCCGAGGGAGCTCACATGCTGCTCCCAGCACTTCCTCTCTCTGAGCAAGAAAAGGCTTCCTGCATAATCCTGCCTTTTCTGCTGGTGGCTTTTAGTGCCATTTCCCTTTTCCTTTCCTCTCCAGTCCCCCTGACACAGCTCACACTGCCCCCCAAAGCACAGTCCCCCACCCAGCTCACCCCGGACCCAGCCCTGGGGCACTCTTTGTTTCACAGCTGTCACAAGCCCAACCTTCTCTTCCAGAAGAGCAGGAATTCTCAGCTGATGCACTTACACACTTCCTTCAAAATATCAGGCAACCTAATCATCAGGTTCCTGCTCCAAACAATAAGGTGAGGAAGGAATTGCTGTTAACAACACTCATATGGACTATACAGACTCAAACCAGTCTCTTATATAAGGCACTTAAAAATGGATCCCACAGAACATCATGCACCTGACTGAGGAATCAAACCCTTAGAAATCACAGACTCTGATCTGCTGAGGACTGTAAATAGGACAGGGACAGTGCATGAAGGAAATGCAGAGCTGGGCACCAATTGTGTGCACATACATAGCAGGTCTTTAACTTGCAGTCGTCCTCAATTTCATCAGCACTGTCCTCTTCCGAAACTTCTCCTTCCTCAGCATCTGCTCCCAGGCTGCAGGGCAACTTCTTCCCCTGAAATGAGGCAAACCCACGCACACCAAATGCACGTGTGCTCAGTGGAACCTGGGGCAAAGACCAAACTGCCCATTCCTCAGCTATGCCTTATGTACATTGAGACCAGCATTTAGAAATCATTCTGAGTCTCATGCAAACTGCTTCAAGGACCCAGATTATCACAGATGATATTTGGAGTATTTCTGGGCTCCCAGCTGCCCAAGGATTGCTTTGAGTGGACTCTTGGATGTATCAGGTTTACCTCTAGCAAGCAGATCGCTGTATATTTAAAACAGAACTCTAAAAATCAGAAGCTGAGATTCTGTTCCAGGTAGAGTAATTGCCCCCATGTGCCAAAGCAAATTAGACAATCTAATAAGCCACAAGTCTATTAATCATCCTCTCAAAAGTCTGCCTTGAGCTTCTTTCTTATTCTTCCCATCTTGGTCTTTGAAATTCCTTTGAGAGCAAATCCATTTATAGTGAGAGGCTCAAAGGACTGATCTTGCCCACAGCACCAACTCCAGTGCTCCAGGGCTGCTCCATCTCCTTCCAAAGGGCTCTTCTGCCACAAACACGGCTGAGGAACCCTGAAAACAGACTTATTTCATGAACTATTGCTCAGAGCAGGGCGAGGGTAAAGGCAAGACATTTGCACTTTTATATTAAACCCCAGAACAGTCTGTCCAAGGGAGGACTGTAGGATACTGTTCAGGTACTAAAGGCATAGGAACTGTTTCTGCAAAACCAAAATCTCCAATAAATAACACACTCTGACTCTTGTTGCATTCTGAACACACTGCCAGCAGCAAGTTACCTTCACCAGGATTTTCCCTTTCAGACTCTGAGGGCTGGGAAGCTGTCTGGGATCTCCAGTGCTCACAGATGACAGGTCCAGTTTGTCACCAAATATCTCCTTCAGGTACTGAGCGATCTTCTTTTGCTGCTGAATACTGCAGTGGTTCTCAATGGACAGGATCACTGGAAACCTGGAAACAAACCCCCAGGCACTGTCAGAGCTGTGTGTGGAGAGAGAACATCTGCACACTCACCACACCAGCTATGGATGCACCAGCCTGTTTCTCCCACAGATTTGCCCCTTTGTTTTCTAAACTCTGGGCAGCCCCTCAAACCTTGGCAAGGAACCCCATATGCCAACTCCACAACAAATGAAGAACCACCTCCTTCAGTTTTCAAATTACCCCCTCCTGTTTATCATCAGTAATGTCAAACTTTGGGGTATGTTTGGTTGGTTTGTTTTTCCCCCACACCCCCATTATTGGGTCACGTGTTTCCTTTCTCTGGTTTTAATAAAGAAAAAGAAGCATTTTCCCTTTGTTCTCTCTAAACTACTCAGAGTTCTCTACCCCCACTCATCATTTCAGACTGCTGTATATATATGGTTGAAGTCCATATTAAGTTGTAACACAGCACCATGGCAAATGAACCAGGCTCAGACCACTATCCCACATCTCAGTGTTTCCTCACACTATGCATGTGACAGCTTTTCAATTTTCCTGCTGAAATGAAGTACTTTCTGTAGGTACAGAACATCACAGTATTGATTCTGAAGGAGAATTTCCCTGTAGACCTGAGTGGGAAGTTCAGCTGAAAGATATTCAAGTGGCAGACTGTTCACAGTCTTACTGAGCTTATAGTGCACAGCAGGTCTAATCTGGGCAGAAGTTTCTCCCTCCATTGATGGGAAGAGCTTGTGCAGCTGAACAATGAACACGACACGGGCAAGACACGGGAGCAGAACCAGCCTTCCTGTGTTCAGAGAACACATGCCCTGCCTGGTGCTGACTGCTGATCTCAGCAAGGGATGAGCACAGGCACAGCTGCAGCTCCAGCCTGGCTCTGCACTTACTCGTTCTTGACAAAGGCGTATTTGTTGATGGTTTCGGCCACGTCCCGGAACAGGATTTTGGACGTCAGAGTGTATCCATGGTGCACCACTGGCTCCCCGTCAGGACCATCCCAGCAATCCACTAGCAACAAAAAGAGCCATGCAGTGAGAGATGCCCATGATCCTGTAGGTTCCTGCTGCTCCTGCTGCCAGCAGAACTCACACTGCTCCACCGTGCAGGGTCAACAAGGCTCCTTCCATCTCTCCTGACCTGCCAGTGGAGCCAAGACTAACAAGACAGTCCTTTCCTAAATCAAATGAGATTCTTGCAACCCAGAACTCTTTTCCTCTTATACTAAATTGAGGTGGTCTTTTTGTTTATATATAAAATTACAAAGGTGTAACAGGTCAAATAATGTTCACAGCTACCCTGGGAAAGCAGCTCCTGCTTCTGAAGGCAAGCTATTTAAGAACAATTTATCTGTTCCCACTCCTAATTTACCTTCCAGCTTTATCAATGATTATATGAAGAGCAGCATCAAATCCATCACAAGTAGAATGGACCAGCACAGGGTACTTTTCCTACTGATTTACTGTACCCTGCATTTACACCCAGCTCGTTACTGCTGTCACCTCTAGAGGAAGTTGTTCCCTAGGCTGTGAGGCAGCTACAATAGTTTTAAGGTCAAGCAAAATAACACACTATGTGTTCTAGTGAACTGTCCTGCAGAAGGGAGCACCCAATTTTCTCAGGTTCACATTTTCTAATGGATTTTTAAATATTTTTTTCCAGAGATGAGTTTTGCAATACTAATAGTAAGAAAAAAATTAATATCGAGCTTAAATTTGTCAAAAGACTGTATTCCACCCAGAATCTGGAAAAGTACTAATGTTTTATTATTATTTAAATCATGCAGAACTTAGGAATCCAATGTGATCTCCACATTCCCCCATAGCAGGGAGTTGGAACTGGATGATCTTTGAGGTCCCTTCCAATCCAAACCAGTCTGTGATTCTATGGTGTTTACAATAATTGTCTGAGATGGTCCTTCCCAATAAAAAATTCAGTTTAGGCTGCTCAAACACAAGAGTTTGCTGCTGAAGGGAATCAGACAGCCAAGCACTAATGCTTTGAGTTTGCCACTGACTCTGTGCTTCATGGAAATACCGGTCCCACCCTTCAGAACCAGCCAGGTCACTAAAGATGTCCCCATCAGCCCCCAGCCCCAGCCAGCGCCCTACAGAAACCCCATCACCCACCCTCGACGCAGCGGCAGCCGGCCTGCAGCACCCGCGCGTACATGTCCACGCGGGACTGGGACAGCAGCTGGTCCCCGCTCAGGTAGGTGTTGTGGGACGAGGCGATGAAGTAGTTGCAGAGGGGCTGCTCCATGTCCTGGTGCACGTGGCAGTGCAGGGGGTTGAACACGTCGCAGGCGGGGCTGCGCATGAAGTTGGTGAAGCCTGGAGGCAGAGAAGAGCCAACTGCAGGTGCCACGCGGCGAGCGGCACACGCGGCCGGGACACGGCCAGAACACGCTGCCCCACAGTCAGATATGGGGCCCAGGGCAGAAAGGGGAGCCCATCTGATGTCCCAGCTTGGAAGTAAATGCTTCTTTTCCTCCCTGAGTCTCTTGCTGATGCTCCTGTGCCGTGAACAAGCCCTGCCCTGAGTGAGGATGGAGTGGAGACAGGGCAGCAGCCACCCAAAGGAGAACTGTGGGGCTGCCACAGCCAGTTCACTAATCCAGCCATCCTCGCTCTAATTTATCTGAGAAGAGAGTACCTGGTTTATACTTGTAAATCAGAGCAGCATTAAACAGAAAAAGTTTTAAAAACATCTCCTTTAAGAATGAGAAATGTAAAATATTTCCAAAGGACTGTGCAAACAACATCAACCCCGAAAGCAACTCAGAGATAAAAGCAGCAGCAGCAAGGTTAAGAGGAACAGGAATGCTTGCAGAAATATTTTCTAGGTGTCACAGTTTACTTTCCTTATATCAGTTTAAGTGCAGTGCCCTGGGTCACAGCAGGAGCTTGTTGAAGGGAAGGGGGGCATACTCAGGATTTAAATACCATGGGAGGAAGATTCCTACTTCTCCCCACCCCAAATCACCACGCACATTATGCTGCTCCATGCAAGTTCCCTTCTGGGCAAAGGAACACACCATGGCATTTAACCTATTTCATCTCAACTCCGAGTTTGATTTGATACCAAGCTGGATTCTGAATAATACCCTGTACAATTGTTTTCACAAACCATGTAAGGCACTAAAACCCAATGGAAGTGCAATTTTCCATATTTTATTTCACATTAAGCATAAATCAGTGGATTGTGCAGGAGCACAGATTACAGAGACAGGGTAGAATGAACACGTGGCTTTCACTGGAGCAGCTGCAGATAAACTACATGGGATGGCTTGTGAGCAATAAACCCACCCAGCCTCAGGTACCCCCCCATTCCTGTAGGATGGCTGTGATGGATGGTTGGAGATGGAGCTGCTGCTTCAGCCCCCCTACTCACACCTCCCCCGTGGCTCCCAAAGCCCACCCCCACTCCCGACTGATGGATGGGACGTTCTGTGCCAGTCAAACAGTGGGAGCTGCACCAACACCCCACTAAAGCACTTCTAGTGCACTACAGTGTATCAAAGCAAACTCATTCTGAAATCAAAACTTTTACCTTCAATCCCGAGAACATTTTGCTTCTTGTTTTCTTCTGACACTTCAAACTTCTGTATGATGTCCAGGCAATATTCTGGTGTCACATTATTCATCTGCACAAAAACAACAGTGTTGGTGCATTTATTTTTAATACCATCTCACCAGCATGTGAAATTCTGGGTTTAGACTTCTGGGTCCAGTTGAAGAACCTCATGATCAAACACTGAGTTCAATGAGTAGGCCAGTCAATAGTACTACTAGAAAAGGACTTCAAGTTTTTATTTTTGTCATTCCTGCACAAGCCTCTTGCCTCTTAACTTGGAGGAGAAAAATAGGAATAGAAGTAAAAGTAAAACCTGTACCATTTTACTTTAAAGATGAAAATTAGCTGTTTAGCACCCTTAATAGTTGTACTGGCAATACTGCTGAAATGAGAACTATGAAGTTTTATTCTTTAATATAATCTTCTTAGACATGTAAAAAGATTTGGCAGGGTTTGATTACATTTTCATGCATTTTCTGCTCCTGTGATTTCATTACTTCCAAGAGAGTTCACTATAATACACAGGCTAGGAGAGAAATAATTAAATGCTGAAATGAAAAACAGCAGCTCTTCTGAAACACACACAAGTTTTGTCAACAGCTTCAACCAGCCCACAGCTGAAGTCCTACCTGACTTGTGGGGCAATTAGAGGTGACACTCATATTTCCTTTAAAATTCAAGGGAAGAAGCATCTTCTGTCACTCATCTCATCCCTTCTCATCCCCCCTGAGTGGGTGTATTTCAGTTCCTCCACTGCCAAATCCCAGGAAGACAACACTGGCACTCCAACCTTTGGCAGGGTATTTGTGCCACTGCTCTGTTTACTGTTTGTGCTCTGCCTCCTCTGCCAAATCAGCTGGGATCCCTGACCTGTGGAGCTGGCTGGAAGCACAGGAACAGGCAGTGCCCTCTGTTAACATCACTGCTCCAGGCAAGGGCAGCAGTGGGGTTAGTCACCATGAAAATTACCCACTATTTACTGTTTAAATCCAGAAAGAGTCCCTCTGTAAACTGTTCTCTTATTAATGGGCTTCTCTTTCAGATGGCCAAACCCATTCCATTTACTCTGCTCTGTAGCCTTGGATGAATCTGTGCTTTCCACTATTTCCTGGAGCTCAGTATTCCCAGCATTCAGCTGTCAGGAAATCTGGGAGTAGCTTGACTGGTCTTCTCCATGGGCCTGATCCTACCAGGTACTGAGTTCCTCCTAAGAAATGTGGGTGCCAGGACTGACCATATCTCATAACACCCCAAAGGCTACAGCCTAAGTATGAAAAATTACCAGAGGAGGGGAAAAACCAGACAGGTCACCATCAGAAGGACAGTGAGAGAGGACAAGTGAAGCAGTTCCACCCACGTGCTGACTCAGGCTGAAAATCTTGGAGATCTTTTCCAGCCTTTCTCCCCTCCACCCTCCCCTCTGTTATTTCTCTTGCAGAGGGACAGCAGGGCTCAGCATCATCCCTCACCCTCCCTGTACAAGTATGGAAAGAGGAGGAAATGACTGGTATTGTCTTCCTTGTCTGCTATTAGGGCCAGCTCCACAGGCTCTCCTCTTCCAAAGCCAGGTACCAACACTGAGAATGTGATACTATCCCTTTGGCTTATGGGCTGCTCAGTCCTGATAGCCTTTCAGCTCCCAGCCAAACACAGAAAACATTCCCTGCCACAGGGACCTGTCCCATTATACCCCTTTAAAACTTCTTCCAAGAGAGCAGGCAGAGTTGTTCCAAAACATTGTCTTCTTAATCTCCACTTCCTACCACTTGTTGTCCCATTTTCACTATTCCCTAGTCCCTGGTTGTTCCTGTGACACTGTACAAGCAGTGCAGGACTAAACTCGCTGTCTCAAGCAGGCTTAACTCAAAGGCACAGCTGAGTGTTCATGGTGAATAACTGAGCTTTGCATAATTACATGTGCATGTTCTGATTGTTTTAAAACCACTTCCTCTGCAGTTCAATTAAAAGGAGCAGGGGCATTAATTTTTGCCACCAGCCTCCTCTGAGATGCACAAAACAACAGCCTTTTGAACCACAGAGGAAAGTGGTTTGGTAGCAAGGTGCTGCTGTGGGACTGACATTTTCACATGGTCCCCGTCACTCAAGCACACCAGGGACATCACCCAACCTGCAGTCCTGCCCTGGAGCCCAGCCAGGGCTGCTGGGCCACAGCTCAGAGGGCTGTCCTTTGTCTCAGGCCAGATGAAAACTGGACTGCAAAGCCGCTCATCCGTGGCAGGGCAGCAGGTGGGAGAGGGCCCAGGGAGCCTCCCCCTCACACAACCAGAGCCAAACACGGCAGGTTTGGAACTCTGAAACAGCCTGTTACTGCCATAAACCTGTCAGCACGAGTCAGAGGTCCTGCTGTGACTGAAATAAAAGTTCTTGCTGTGGTCTGGCTGCAGCAGAGAGGAGGGAAGGACAGGCAGCAAGCAGACACAGGGCAGCTCCACTCAGGGTACCCAGGACTGGGGCACAATGGGGTCATTCCCTCACGAGGCAGGTCCAGGGGGGCAAGAAACTGCAAAGCTGCCCTTTGTCAGGGAAGAGGGTCTTTGTAAAGCCTATTTCACCTGAGCCCCCCTCCTCAAAGACAGCGAGGAGACAGGCTGTGTCATGAGCAGAGCCTGGAGATCCTGCTGTGGGAGCCACATCGTGGAGTAGGACAGCAGCTTGTGAGGAGCACCAGCTCTGACGAGGGCACTGGCTAATTAATGAAGGACAATCCCAAAGGGACAATGCTCAGGCACACAGATGTGACTGGACATCCAGGGATGTTCCTCCCTCACAGCCACTAAGGGAACTGCAGGAGCAGAGGTCACCCCAGGAAACCAGCCTGCTCTCTGCTCCTCTGACATTTGAAGCCATATAATTGCCATCTCAGTAGCAAGGAGCTGAATTTAACTGCACCTAAGTGGAAATAATCTGTTTCACAAGCCCTGGGGTGAAGGCAACAGGGAGTTCTCCTAAAAAAAGAAGCCAGTTTAACAAGCTAACAAAACACCCAACCCGCTTTTGTTCTATCCTCAGGCTGCAGAATATTTAAAAGTCTTGCCAAACGAGTGGCAGATGGAACAGGACAGACTGTCCACAGATTTCCAAGCAGGCAGACAGGAGCAAAACCAAAATGCTGTTTGGTTGAAGGCAGTGGGGAGCTCCATTATGATTGGAAGCATTTTCAGCTCGTGAAGGCAATGCTGCCCCACCCGAGGATGGGGTTGGCACGGGGACATCAAAGGCTGGGTCTCCCTCGTGCTGTTGGTGCTGGGCAGTGGCAGAGGCAAAGGCAGTGCAAGGTGCTTCTGAACTACACAGCCAGTTGGGGTTTGCAGCAATGCTGAGCAAAGCAGTTCCAGCAGACAGCCCTGCCCACCTGTGTTACTGAGGAGGGGCAGACAGAGGATGCAGAATGCCACACCTGAGTGCAGAGTATCACCCTGGCTTTGTTGCTGCATCAGGAGCTTCCTAATGTCCTTGTGCACCCCAAAGCCAGCTCCTCTGCCTCTCTCACATCTTCTTCCTGCTCCGGGTCCCTGAGTGCCCTCCATGCCACTATCCAGGGCACTGCAAAAATTGCCCAAAGAAGTTCAAACTCTTTCTACGAGGATTTTAAAAAACAATAAAGACTTCAGTTTGGGTTTTTTTCTGTTCCATCTGTGCTTTATGCTCTGCCTCAAGCTAAACTTTTCCGTAGTACCCTTTCCCTATACAATAAACGGATGTAAAGTATTCCCACACCTTTTGTTCCACCTTCAGGAACTGAGCCAGTTCCTCAGCAGTGAGATGATCCTTCTTGTCACTGTAGCTTAAGAGCAGCAAGTAGAGGTCCCGACGTAAGGACATCATCTTGTAAAACACCGAAAATTCTTCGAAGTTCAGGGTTCCTTGGTTCTCATCCGTGTCTGCTTCCTAAGGGGTACAGACACTCAGGTCAGCGTGCTGAACACAGGTGAATTTGGGGAATGAAACAGAACAGCACTTGTGTGCACCAACAGAACTGTAATAAATTCTAGTCTGCAAGGATCTGTTCGGACTCAGATCCTAACAGTAAAACAAGTGTAAAATTAAATCATCCTCTTTTGGATTTTTGGTGAAAACAGTTGTTACACTAAAGCCACAGATTCCCTATGAAACTCTAATTTCCCTCTTTAGTTTTGAATTCATTTTCTCTGTAAAGAGGCTCACCCTGGGCTTTACTCTGATCTGTTGCCCTCCTGTATGCCCTGCAGTTATCCTAGATTAAAACACAGCAAGGAGCATAATAATGTCACCCCGTGGCTTCCCCAACAACTGTCTGACATTTTAAAACATTCAGGACAATATCAGTTTTAAACACACTTCAATTTAATCTGCAGCACTTCAGCCCCTCACACTCTGCAGAGAGGACAAGTCTGCAGCAGCAACAAGACTCCACACCAAAATATACACCGAACATCTCCAGTCTTTTGGTTTTTGTCTCTCCTCAGAGGTAGGAAGAAAACAGTACTTAACACACACTAATACAAGCTTTTTCCTGTGAACATCTGCCTAAGAGGATTGCTTTGGATTTTCAAAACAAAGAATATATTCTAGGCAAGCACTAAGTAGGTCTCCATGAAAAAAGAACTTCAGGGAAGCTACAACTTGTGTAAGTTTTGTGCTGTGGCAGATAACGGAGGCAAACTGAGATATGAAATGTGCTGCTGTTGCTCTGAACCATGTCCTTTGTTCAGAGTTGTACACTGGGGGGTGTTTCTCTGTACTGTACCCCCCTTGCCATGCCCAAGTCAGGTACTGTTCACAGCGCCTTTCACTGCACCTCCTTAGTGCCACTGTCAGCCAAAGCACAAACTCCCACCACAGCAAGTCAGCTGAGAAGGAAATAATTCCCAGGTATCTGGTGTTGAATGGGGTTTCTAATAATTTTTATCTACTACATATCTTAAATGACATTTATAATTTGTGAAAACAAGTACCACCTGAATTCATCTCCACAACACAACCCCACCAGTTTCCATACTTCAACTCTTCGGGGAGTGATTCTGGCTAAGTATGACAAAGTCGTTAAAAGAAACCCTAATTACTTTCATAAAACCAGTGTATATGAAATAATTTTCCATAAAGGAAATGAAAAAAGATTTCGATAGCAACAGAGTAACTCCATCGTCCATCAATGCCAGCACAGAACAATTCAGTCCACAGAGAAGAAAACAAGAGTGCAGCTGAAAGACTAATATTGATGAATTGTCTTCTGTGTGGTTCATGTCACTTAAACAACGTTCTGATGCACCTTTGTCTACAAAAAGGTGAGACTTGGCAAAAGCCTGGGAGGTGCTGGAAAGGACAGAGTTTTAAGTCCCAACCTGCAGACCCTGCTCTGGATCTGCCCAGGAATGGACCAAGGGTGGCACAACCCTCCCACAGCCACCGACCTGGAACATCTGGCGGACCTTCCTGCGGGGCAGGTTGACGTTGAGCTTGTGCATGAGCTGGTGGATCTCCTCGATGTTCAGCAGCCCGTCCCCGTTCTTGTCGGCCTCCTCAAAGGTCTGCTTGACCCAGCTGCAGCCGCGTCAAGGACAGCTCCAAAGGTCATCTCCTCACAGAGAAGGGAGCCAGAGCACTGGGCAGGCAGGGCCAGGGCTCCAGCTCAGGACAGCAGGGTCCTGCCCAGCTCTGGGAAGGGCAATAACCATTCTCCCCCTCCCTGTCTTTGCTACATTTTCAGCCAAATGTTTAAAAGCAGAGCTGGTTTATGGCAATGACTTACATCTGGGTTCACAACAGCAGCCCCTTTGCACTCCTATTTCTGCTACTAGTTTCTCCTCTCAGAAGGTACTCTAAGGTTCTCAGATGTTGCTGGGCTTACTCTGATATCTTCTCCACCTCTCCCTTCATTCTACTTGAACTTCACTGCCTAACCAGCCCCTTTCACCCCCTCCTTGCACACAGATCCCTCAGCACCTCCTGCTAAGCCCTTACACTGGTTGGAACTGGTACAGGGTCATTTGTGAACAGTCTCCCAGCTGCCACATTTGATAAAGCAAACAAGACTGCAGTGATGTTTCACCAGGAGAGAAGATACAGCAGCTTGGGAAAGTGCTGGTTAAATATAGCAAGCTGAGGACATGTGCAACAGAGCGTGCAAAGTAACCCCAATGGATCTGTGCCTACTGTGGATCCGAATTAGCACTGAAAACATAAATTAAAAATACCCACAGTGTATATATCCTCCAGGAGGAGACAACAAGTGACCACTGGAGATTTCCATGGGGCAGAAGAACAGACAAGTTCCAATTTGAATTAAGACAGCTTGGTTTGGGGATTTTTGGTTATGGGGAAGTGTTCTTTGTGTATAACAGTAAACAGCACTGTTGTGAAAGAGAGCACATCAAGAAAATATTCAGTGAACGTGAAGTTCATTTTCATTACTGGGCTACAACAAATATTTAAGGTTCTTTCAAGATTTGTGCTCCTGACAGTCAGTGCAGGCTGAGAAGACCACAGATATCTGACTCACACCATGAGAAATGGAGATGGCCAGGAGTTACTGGTGAGTTTACTGAAAGAATCCCAGAATGTCAGGGTTTCACCTGTACTAGTTTTCAGTCAGTACTGTCCTCAAACCAGTGTCTTTTAAGGGACCTTGCAAGTTGCAGCAGAAGAATAAAAGCAGAGTTGGGCAAACAGAAGATGACAGAAATGCTGAAACCATCCTGGAGTCAGTATGTATTGTGGTAACTAGAAATAACCTTCTCCAAGAAGAATTTCATTAAGAATAGCAAGACTATCCCCTGACTTCAGCCCATGTTTTATCTCACGTACAAGTGTCCGTGTCAAACCCATTACTCGAGTTTCCACTGCCATCAATGGAAGGGTTTTGGTCACCTAATAGGAGGTGAAAGGACACTCTACACTGGAGTCACTAAGAACCATGCCAGGAATAGGGAATGAGGAGCTGGAGCCCCAGCTATCAAAGGATACTGGTCATGTGTCCTCTGGCGCTTGGCAAGAGAGTCCTCGTCGCTTATGCCAGCCATCAAATACTTGAGCCCCGTGATCCAGGTGCGAGCCTCCTCGGGGTTGGAGGTGATCAGGTCCAGGGACTCCAGGTGGTTGCCATGGTAAATGGTGAAGCAGCAGCTGGGGTCAAAGCTGCCCTCGGCGTGGCGGTGGAAGATTTCCGACTGCCGGCCCTCGGTGACTTTGTAAATGGAGTCGATGACAACTGTGGGGAGAAGAGGAAACAAAGATTGACGTGCTCAGAGAGCAGCCAACCTGCTTCTGATTTGAATAGTTGTGAATTATTCAGGCTAGGAGTCACTAAACTTTATTAATATTACATCTTCACATCCCAAAGCCCTCTCTGACTGGAAGGTTTTCCTTGCTTTGGCTGCGCCAAGTCCCAGCACAGCTCCGAGCGCTCCCTGCGACACCACAGGGCTGAGGCGACAGAAAGGGGAGCGTGGGGAGACAGCACCAAGTGCCTGCCATCCATCAGTGAACCCCTGCATGGCTCCAGAGGGACTGCTCCCATCACAGCCCTGCTCCTCTCAGCAGGAGTCTGGGATACCCAGGGCTGTGCTGGGGCACGGCAGCTCCTGACGCTGTCGGCACCCCACGGCTCCTCAGCAACACACACGGGCCCACGGGCACCAACTGCCACTGTCTGGAGCCTTCCCAACTGCTTGTTTTTAATCTCAAGGCTCCCTGACAGCTCTGATGAATTCTAGTCTTTATTGTATTCAATAAACCACTGATTTGCATTTCCAATTTAAGACAGTGCAGCAGGAATGGCTTCAATGAGAAATAATGCTACAACAGTCACTTCAAGATGTAATAATGCCTGAAGGAAAGGATCACAGTTAGGATTAACAAACCTCAATCTACACTCTTCTAGGTTCTGTATTTAAATTTGTGATGTGTACATTGAAAAGAATTCAGCATAGTTATGAAGGTTTGTTCAAAATTCATGTGAAGCTCTGGAAAATGCTCACATCTGACTGAACTACACTTCCTTAATCCTCAGCTTTCAGGTGGCCAAACTCTGCCCACACTCCTGAAGACTTCTATGTAACTATCACATCGCATTTAAAAGCAGCATCAAAAATAATTGATTTCATTATCCCTCTGTAACTCCCATTCTATTCTGAACTGCCCCAGAAATCAATAGAAATAAGAAGTTTACTTTTTGCCTTCTCGCTTTTCCTGGAGGGTCTCCATCGGATGCAGGTCCTGTGCTCGTCCAGGTAGAAGAGCCGGACCAGACCTTTGGTTCCACTCTTCAGCTTAACCATCTGAGTCCCAGACTGCATGACACTCATGCATCTTTCAACTGTGAAGCAGAGCACAACAAGTTCAGCTGAATGGCCATCGAATTCCACTAATAACATGACTTACTTCCAACATCTGCCAACACTGAACATTTTTGACTGGCACCATTAATGGCAAGCCGGTCAGTGCTGTGAAACATTCAATTCCTTCTCCACTACCTTCTCCACATAGGAAAATGGAATAACTCATCTGTCAGAACATCTTCACAACAAAGGAAGCAAGGAAAACTTTACCGTATGTTGAGGAAAATATTTTATAGTTGTTCCATGCTTATCTCACTTAGATTTTTTAATATCATCATACACAGCACATATTTTAAACCCCAGCACTCCATGAATTTAGACTGGTGAGATCATCACTCAAATTCCTCATTTCTTTGGGCTCTGTATCTTGTGGTGTTGATGTTGGCAGAGCTGCTCACAGAATTATACCCAGACAATCCCTCCTCCCCACACACATTCACACCCTCCCCATCCTGCTACCAGACTTCAAGCACAGGCTGTGATGACTCCCTTTTATCCACCCATCCCATCCGGAGGGTATGGCTTTGTTTCTCTGTTTTGACTAAAATAAACCCATCACTTCCATTTCACCTCACATCTTCCCTCCTACAGCCTTCCAAACACTAGGATCAAGATAACATTTCCTCTTATCTCAGTATATATCCATGCTCTTCAGTTACCTTCTCCTGGCTGTATCCATTCATAGCCTCTCCCCACTTGGTATCACTCCAAATTCACCTCCTGGGTGATTTGTTTACACTCTGGCTGACTCCCAAATATACTCTCTGGGTCTGTATTTCTTATCACCCTTTCTTATCACTCTTCCTCTCTCCACCACTTCTCTCTTCAGTGCTCCTCAGTATCACAACAAAGACTAACTCACCCTCCCACTCCTCTCTGCCACAGCTGGGATTTCTTTTCCCAGCTCCCAACACCTCTGCCACATGTCACAAGCAGCTGGAGCAGCACTTAAACATTGGTCAGGCAAGGCATGAGCAGACACTGTGGCTGCAGTGACCTCCCCTGGCTCCCTCTCACAGAGGGAGCTGGCACAGCCAAACTCCACATGGATTAACTCCACCAGAAGCAGTGTTTTCCCGAGTCGTCTTTCTGGGAGGAATGAGAGGATTCAGGCTGAGTTGAACAGAACCAAACTCTCCTGAAAGCATCACATGAGTGCAACAAACATGTCCTTTACAATGTCCATAAACACAGTGGCATGCCCTGAACCACCACACAAACCACAGGGGTGAGTTTGGAAGGGCTTACAGAGAAAAGGGACATAAGGCAGAAATAGATGCCAGACCATATCTGATACAGCCCCTCAGGATCTGAATAGGGGGTGAGTCAAACCTGTGGGCTGTGGCAGTTTTAACTTGTATCTATCTGAAGATGCACAAAGGACCAGGAAGACAAACCTTTACACCACGAGGGATGGACAACCTTAGAAAAGAAAGATGAACTGAGGCAAAAATAGTCTCTAAACTTCCTACTTCCATACATACAGGCACAGCTTTCCTTGGCAGATCCAGCCTTTCCCTTTGGAACTGAGTTTAGATCAAGTTTGCCTCGGATTCCTTCCCACCAAGCAAACAAGACTTGTCCCCAGCACAGGATGAAGGCTCCTGTATCCTGTGTGTGGACACAAACAGGACCTGCTCCACCAGCCCGGCACACCAACCACGTGCACCTTTTGATTTCACTGTGATCACTTGCAACACGGCTTCAGGTCAGTGAGAGGTTTAGCAACAAGCTACTCAACACAGAAAATCTGCTTCTTTGCACCTAAGGTTGACAGTTATTAGTAAAATCTTACAAACCCAACTGATTCTCAAACAAGTCTCTATTAGAATCAGTTCAGCTGGCAGAGAAAAAGAACCACCAAACTCTAATATGCTGTTTAGGACGGCCAGCAAAAGGCAGCAGGGAAAGACCAGATTTATTTACTGGAAGAAAGGCAGAAAATGTGCCACACTCAGACAGTTAGAGCCAACCCAACCATGGGGGAAATAAAAAAAAACATAAAAGGCAATCCAGTTCCTTCTTCACCACATCAATTGCCTAAACATTTCTACATCCCATTTGTAATTGTTAGAGGTGCATTTCACAGTCATGCTTTCAGACTGACTTCAGAATCAAAAAGTTATATGGAATAGATTTTAAAACACTTTCTTGCACAAATAGAGAAGAGCAGAAGGAACCCAGTTCCTGGCCAGGATCTCAACAGTCTCCACTTCTCAACCACCACCTCATGAAGTTAGTGTCCAAGGAAACACCACCTTTTCTGCTTGCATTCCACAGGAATACCATCAGAACTCCAACATTTAAAGAATAGTAAACGTGTAGGAGAGTTCACTGCATCACCCCTGCTGGGGGGGTGTTAATAACAAAGAACCCACGGTAAAGACTGAGGTAATGGAAATGCCACAGCAATCATAGGCCCACTGGATTTCAGCTCTGCAAACCATTTACAACACACCCCATCCTCCCCTCTAGGCTATTTATAAAATATAAGCACGCAAATAAAAAAGGTCTCTTTCCAATCTATTCTCAAAATGCTAATTCCAGTCTCGGCAGACACCGCACATTAGCATCTGAATGAGGGGAAGGCACTGAGCAGAGGCAGGGCAGAATAAAGCTCCAGAAGAGCAGCTCTGGGAGGCTTTCACTGAGAAATAGGGAGGCTAGTTCCAGAAAAACACCTACTCCTGTAGATAAACCAGGAATACAGAGTAAATGAAACAGCTCTTCGAAGGAGACGGGTGTCAAAATTTGTGGAAGCAAGACTGGCTCCCATTAGATGGTACTTTTCTAACACAAGGACTAGCTGTGCATTTTTTGCCTGGTTCCTTGAGAATTAAGTTAAATTAGAACACAATGTAGTTTATGTTACAAGATCAAAGAAAAGTAATCTGGAAGTTTAAATAAGAAAAATATCTTTATGCATTGTATATGGAAGGTGTCCCTGCCCATGGCAGGGGGTTGGAACTGAGTGGTCTTTAAGGTCCCTTCCAACCCAAACCATTCCATGATTCTGTGACGTTTAAAGCAGGGGGCAGTTTGTCCTGCCATATTTCGGGGGTTAGCTAGTCAAGAAAACATTATTACCTAAGCATTAGTAGCAAAACTCTATTGCCAAGAGCCTACAGCAAGGTCTGGATGGAACACAAATTTCTTAGAGCTGCCCACAAATGCAGTTTGGTTTTCATTCCTATTATACTACTGCATGTTAAGAAATTAATATTTCAAAGTGCAACCAAATGACAAAAGGTTTGGTCTCATGTCTTGCTCTTATGGACTTAATGTTACAGCCATCTGACAAAACAAAAAGATTAAATAAGGTATAAAGAGCATTACCAAACACTGAGAAGTGTAATTAGGAAAGAGGATAGACACTGGCTTTCTAAATGATATGCATCAACTGCATTAAGCTGACATTAAGCTTGAGGAGATAAAAGGAAGCCATAAAACACAGGAGTTACTTTTTCAAGTGCAACATCAGCTCTTCTCCTCTGCATTCAGTATTTTGGGGGTTACTGTGTACTTTGTAAAGGGCTGTGAAGCACTGGCACAGGCTGCCCAGGGCAGTGGTGGAGTCACCATCCTTGGAAGGGTTCAAAAAACATCTGGATATGGCACTTGAGGCCGTGGTTCAGTGGTGAACACGGTGGTGGTGCTGGGCTGATGGTTAGACCTGATGATCATCAAGGTCCTTCCCAAAAAAAGCCCCCACCTTACACAATTGAACTACCCCGAGCCAAGCAGTGAAACGCTCTGGATCCGATCAAACCCTGGAACGAACGCCAAGCCCCGACAGTCTCAGTTCTCTGTGCTCCCCTCAACACCCTGGCTTGGGCCATTCACTCACCCTGAGCAGCGAAGTTTGCCTTTCCACTAATGCCATTAAAAGCCATTTAGTCCCCACCTCCAGCCCCAGAGAGCTGGTTTTATCCAAATCCCCCAGAAGAGCACTAATATCCAGCACTAATGTCAGCACAGGGCTGATTGCTGTGTTATGCAACAGCCAGAGGGCCCAGGAGGGCACAGAGGGCACATGCAGGTCCAGGGAATCCACGGCCCCAGGCAGGACTGGCTTTAATAGCCACAGCTCATACTTTATGCCAGATTTTAATTTGCTCTGCAGCAACTCTTCCAGCCCTACGGAATTTTACAGTAAGCTGCTTACAGTGGTTTAATCCTGATCTCTGGGAAGTCCACGGCCATGAGATGGACAATCTCTTACACTTCTGCAAATCCCAAAAAACCTTCAAGGAAGTCACAGAGCACCAGCAGAGACACCAAAGGCTGGTGCCAGGCCCAGCTGAAAAGGGCACAGGCAACTCATTCATCTCAGCCCTGGAGATGCAGAGCAAACAAATGAGTAACCAAACCCAAACTGTGACTACCCAAACCAACCGAGAACGGTGTCCAGGCAATAAAAATCACCCAGGAAAACAACTTGTAAAGTCACTAGATAATATGCAGACAAAAAAGGGGTGAAGCTTAAAACAATGACATATCATACCCAGAAAGGGGAAACAACCCCAAACACAACCAAAATCTATCAACATAGTTTCCACTCTTCATAGATCTGAGAACTGTCTGGTGTTGCTTTTTTTATTTCCAAAAAACCAAAACAAAACCAAATATTTGGGGGTAGTAGCTCACAGAAGTCATGTTTGAGTAACACAATTCACAGTAACTGCTCTTCCAGCCTCCCCTCTTGACAATGCTGGCTCAGTGCTCCTGCCTATGATCAATAAGTCATCTTATTTTCACATTCCAGTGAACAGTCTTTGCTCTTTGTCTCCTCCACAGCTGATCCCTGACAATCCTTAGTTATTCCTGCCATGGGAGCACCCAGAGTCCCTTCCCAGACTGAGGTCCCCTCCTCTTTTGCACTTAGAGATCAGAAAGGAACCAGGAGCATCCAAAGCAAGCCCTGGCACTAGAGTATCACACCAGTAGAGTTGCAATGATCCTCAGGAGTTTTGTTCCCTCAGGGAGACCTCACAGAGTACTGTGCAATGCAGAGAATGTCTCACCAGGACAGTGCCTCACTCACAGGGGCTGTGATCAGCTTTTGGGAAGCAGCCCTTCAGTGCAGCAACTGAAGTCTGAGAACAGCCCCAGAGACCAGGAATAATGGATATTTTCCACCTCTGCCCAAGGATACCTTCCTTCTGCTAGCTCAGCAAACTGCCAAGTATTATCTCCACGCAATCAGCCCAGGTTTCATCCCTTGTTCACAAACAGCCCTCACCAGTGCCGGGCATTGTGAGAGCTCTGGTGCCACTGCAACACAGCAGGACTGAGGGCTGTAAGTTTCCCATTAAGACCATGGAATTAGTCCTTTATCCACACTGAAAAGCTCAATCATTTAAGCACAGACATGGCCAGCTGCCAAAGCACATTGTCACATCAATGGGGCGAACAAGGAGTGCAGATTTATTAAGCAAACACAGTTAAATTTGCACATCCTAATCCTCTTTATTTCGTGAGGATCCCTCAGCAGGGAGGGCACAGCAATTGATTATGACACTATAGAGCATGTGGGAAAAGCAGGAGATGGGAAGGAATGGAGGAGAAGAGTTTCCACTGCCCCTGGTAAGAGGAGGAAGCGCAGCCAGGTGTGCAGGTGCTGCTGTGCCAGGCTCAGGATGGGCAGCATCCTCACCCTGCTGGGACAGGCAGCATCCTCACCCTGCTGGGACAGGCAGCATCCTCACCCTGCTGGGACAGGTAGCATCCTCACCCTGCTGGGACAGGCAGCATCCTCACCCTGCTGGGACAGGCAGCATCCTCACCCTGCTGGGACAGGCAGCATCCTCACCCTGCTGGGACAGGCAGCATCCTCACCCTGCTGGGACAGGCTCAGGACAGGCAGCATCCTCACCCTGCTGGGACAGGCAGCATCCTCACCCTGCTGGGACAGGCTCGGGACAGGCAGCATCCTCACCCTGCTGGGACAGGCTCAGGACAGGCAGCATCCTCACCCTGCTGGGACAGGCTCAGGGAGAACAAGGCACTGTGACTGTGTCTGCAAAGGAAACCCCTCAGCCAGGCGAGTGCTCAGGCACCAGGCAGGAGCAATCCCTCACTCCCAGGAGCTCCCCTGAGCCACCTCTGCAGCTCTGAGACAGCAGCTCAGCTTTTCCTGCCTCACAGAGCTGACAGACACCAACGAGTCTGGAAGGCAGACCAGGAGCTGTGCCTCTGGAAGCACAGGTGCAACACAGTAAGCCACGAGCTCTCTGTCTTCCAGAATCCCAGATCTGCCCTCTAAACAAATCAATAAGTCCATAAATAAGGATCATACACCGTGAAACAAACCTGTCCTGTTCTCAGCCTGCCTTTGTTGTACGTTTACTACCCAGGGAAACAGAACTCCCACCACAGCATACTGAGCTGGGTCAGATCCCCTCAGCCACCACATCCTCTCCAAATACACCATTCCTTTGTATCTCTCACCCCCTGCTTAACTTCTCTAGCTTAACAAAAAATAGGAAAAAAAAACACATAAGGACCCTTCCTAAAGCTCATTCCTGTCCCCACACAGGAGCTTGGCTGGAGGGAGCACTGTTTCCCCTTGGGCTGCCAAATAAACCTATATCGGGGGCTCCATTAGACAGCAGAAGGAGGGAAATAGAACTGAAGGTGGAGCTAATAAACCTTTAAAAGTAATGAAAGGAGAGGACGTTGCAACAGATGATATGGACTAATTTATTCACACTCCTCAGAAACAGTCATTTTGCTAAAGAAACATGTTTATCTATTCTATTCTAAATTACCTCGGAGCAAGTCACCGACAGTGAGTCATCTGTGGGCAAACAATGAACTGACAGTCTCAAACACCAAAGTGATTTTATGACTGAAAATGATGATGTTTTGTGCAGCTGAGTTTCATGTTGATCAATGTTTCTGTTGGTAACATGCAAACTCCTCCAAACCCGTTATCTGTTGTGGTGCTGGGGTATCAATAACCTGCCCCAGCCCAGGCTCCAGCTCCTGTCCTACTGCCTGCCTTCCTGTCCTTCACACAGAAACCCTCTCGTGGCGCCCCAGAACTCTCATTTCAGCCATCCCAAAAGCACAGGGAGCAGCCCATGCTGCCAGGCTGTCCTGCAAGGCATGAGCTTCTGCTGGAAAAGAGGGAAAGCAAGCACACACTCTGCTGCAGCAAGCTCAGCGCTGCCAGGAGCTGTGAACACTTCTTTCAGCCAGGTTTGTTCTCCAGCCCCTGGTTTCCCACCGCAGGGCCACCAGCCCAGCCCAGCACTCAGACTTCATTAAGTGCTGTGAGAGGTACTTGAACACTTTGACATCTATGCCACATGGTTTCAGAAAGGCAACGGTTCTTCAGCAAACTGCACCAAGCTTTCCAGTTTCACACCACAGCCTTCTGCAGATCTACTGAACCAAGAGCAGAGTTAATTAACAAGCACATAACCAAGTTGGTAACTGGTCCACTGTGCCCTTGGCTCTGCAGAACAGACTGGATGTCTCTCATGGAGCCCTCAGCATCCAGCTCCAGCATCCTCCGAACCCTCCCAGGGCCATGGGAGGACACTCCGGTCAGGCTGGCAGGTGAGACAGTTCACTTCACACAGGGAACATCCCCAGGACACACCAACCACCCTCCAGGCTTCACACCTCTCACAGCTACCACATGCACGTGCTAATTAATTGTCAGTGCATGTAATGCTGTGATAGACTTAAGATATTGCTGGAATTAAACCTGTGCGAGGCCAAGATCTTCCCAGGAGGAGACTGATGCCTTCGATATCCATTCAGACCATAATTCCTTTATATAACACTATTCCCGAATCTATACTTAATTCTTGTTTTCCAGGTGCTTGGACAGCTGCAGATACAGGAGCCCAAAGCAACAGTAATAACAGTGTTGAACAGGCTGCTGTGATGGTCTCTGGCAATGAGACCCGATGGTGTGGGGGCTGTTTCTCAGCTCAGCTGTGCCAGCTGCATCCCCAGGGTTCTGATAAAACACCAGAGAACTACAAAGCAGACCCACAACCAAGGCAGGTCTGTGTGCGCCCGCTGTGTCCCAGTGCCAATCCCTCCCTGAGCTCCAGCACTGCCCACTCTCAGGGTCAGCAGCCACCCAGGAATTCATGGCCAAGCTGCTGGAGCTGCTGCTTCCAGGAGAGCTCATCTGGAGCCGAGGCAGTGCCCGCCTGTTCAGGTAGCCATTTATCCAGGTGTTATCCTACAGCAGCCTCAGGTGCATTAACTGTGCTCAGGCTGTGCTCCTGCCAGGCTCAGTGTGGGTGCCAAAGGTGCCAAACCCCAGCCTGCTAACGGGGACCAGGCACTCTGCCTGCTGCCCCATCCCACGGGGACATGTCATGCCCACAGGACACCAGGCCAGGTCTGTGCTCGCGCCGTGCAGACCCGACACCACTGCGGTGGCACCAGCACAGCCACACCTGGGCACCCGGGACACCCAGGGGAACTCCTGTCCCTGCAGCCCCCACTGCCCAGACAGAGATGGCAGTGCCACTGACCGACAAAATCTACAGGAGTGGGCACTGTTGGTGTCAGACCTGGGGAAGGAAAGGGACTGCAATGACCTCCAGCAGAATTCCACCTTCAGAGTGCTCCAGCATGGAATGTTGGTATCCACACACACACTGGCACCAGATTCAAACTGATTAAACTGATGCTTTCCTTCCAGGCCTGTTCCACACCCCCTCCAGGCAAGCTGGCTGCTGTGAATTATTCAAGCAGGGCCATATCCATTACCTCCTGCGCCTCGGGAAGCAGATGGAGTAACACCTTAACCTGAGCATGGGCATCAAACCTTAATGCAGAGCTTGGGGTAACCAAAACCCAGCATAAACCCAGGGTCTGGCACTGCCCCACACCGACTCCAACACAGGAGGCTCTTTGCTCAGGCTCTACAAATAACTCACTTTTTTCTCAAACAGGTTCTTGTCATAAAAATGCCTTCTGAGCTACTCAATATTGGCAACCCAGCACTCTGCCAAATGTTTTTTCTTTAAAAGCACAAAACCCAACATGCTTAAGGATGAGCAAAATACAAAAATTAATTCTATCTACCATGATTTCTCCTCTCCACAGCATTTACCCTCTATCCACTTAGAGCCTTAAGCTAATTGCCACTTTCCATCAAGCACTGACTTGAACTGAACAAAATCAGACATTATAAACTACAAGTTACCAAAGAAAGTTATTCAAGATGTCTTCCTTTCCTGTACCATCTCCTGCAATTCTTGAAAAGACCCATTTTCATCCAGTGCTGTTTCGTTCAGATTTTACACATCATTTGGCATGTGTGCTCTGCTATTTATAAGCACTACCAGGAAAAGCTACAGAAACTCTTCTCCAGAGAAAGCCACAGCAAAATGCCCAACAGATGAAAAGGTCAAGAATGTTTTTGTTCAAGGCAAATGCATTTGTAATAATTTAAGCTAACACAGAAGTGCAGTTTGTCCTTATCATAGGAGCAGTATCTCATAGAAAAACTACGTGTTTTCATGGAGAAATGTTCTTTCAAGTCAATACAAAAATACTGAGTTTTCTTGTTAAACAATGAGGAATACACACAGACTTTTCATTCCAGCAGTGTCCACAGAAATACTGTATGTAACTCAACAAGCAGAAGGATTCAGTTACCTGATTTTTCTACAAGCATTTCCAGAAACGTTACAAGCTTGTCCTTTGGCAATTCCAAACTCAAACATCCTCAAACATCCTTACCTTTTTCTGGACTTAGATTTTTATATACTTCAAGGTCTGCCATTAAATTTGTAACTCATGCATTATCGGCAAGCAGAATGGAAATTCTCCCTGCAGGAAAGCCTCAGTTCAATCTTCCTGTCTTCAGAGCTAACACATGTGGGAAGCAATCCTTGGAAGTACGGCAGAGCCCCGCCAGCACCGCTCCGTAGGATGAACGACGAGATCTGCGTGAGCCATCCACAAATCCAGACAACTTTGCTCACAGGCGGGAAGCAGAGCCTGGGAGGGGAGCTGGGAGCATCTGCTCCGTGCTGCACTCAGGGGATGAGGAGCAGCGGCTGCTCCGGGTCTGACACACGCACAGCCCACGGAGATGCTCCGGCAGGAACCGTGCCCGGAGCCTGGGAAGAGCAGCTCCACTTGGGAGCACAAGAAAAACCTGTGGGCAGGGTCGGGAAGGGATTACCACACTTCAGGGAGAGAACGGGAGAGTGACGCAGGCTGGATGCAGGAGAGAAAATCCACCCTCACTCCAGAGTCACTCCCGGCATTGCCACCGCGGATCCTGCCAGGCGGGAGCAGAGAACCTGCACGGACCACGCTCCTGTTCCCCGGATTTTGTGCCTCCTCTGCTGTGTGTGTGCCTGGCTGGAGGGGAACAGCTGTTGTGCAGAATCAGGCCGGTGAGAGCACAAATGCAAATGGCTGGGGCTGTGCATCACTGAGCAGAGCATCACCGAGCAGGGCACCGCAGAAGAGCCCGAGTCCCCTGTGAGACGCTGAGCACCGACACTCCCAGGGGCTACACAAACCTCCGTGCTACCCCAGAACTCCTGAGCTGCTGTAAGCCAGCTCCCTGCTCCTGAAATCAGGGCTTTATAGGCAGTGTGGAACAATGGGCAGAAACATTCGGACTTGCATAAATTGCACTTACTTACAATGGAGCCCAAGGGAACACAGGGCTGGAAAGCACGGAAAGAATAAAGTCAGCTCACAACACATCTTTCATTTACTGCATTTTCTAATTGTTTCACTCTTCAGCTGGCTCTTCCACAGTGACATTTACATCAGCACACCAAAGGAATTCCCAGTTGTATTCTCAAACACTGTGACAGGAATAAAGGAGGACAGAATTTGCCTAGTGCGTGTTGGGAAAAAGTTACAGGATAGACAGTGTGCTTGAGAGCAGGAAACAAAACAATAAAATGCAACCCAAAAGCCCACCCCTCATAGTTCTACATGCCTGCAGAACTTCATGGGAGACAAGATCTAAGGGGAGTTGATGTTTCACTTACTGAGAAATCATTATTTCTTAGCTGTTTTTAACCCACACACACACACAACCAGACTTCCCACAGCCCCCAGGTCACGATGCATCACAGGAACCATGCGGTACCTGTGGACTACGTCCAGCAACCTGTAAAATAAAACAAAACCCCAAACCCGCTGTAGGATGGTTCTTGGCCGCCCTCAGTTTGTGGTTCCAATGGCACTGCCAGGTTTGGATGGCAGGACATGGCAGAAGTCCCGCTCTGAGGAGGGAAGTGTCACCCATTCCTGGTCAGAACAAGGGAAATGGGGCAGCCCATCCTTACCCCACCTCTGGTTCTCAGCTCACCACATTACCGGATCAAACCGTCCCTCTGAAGCCTCTAGACAGTTACCAACACATTTGCATTCAAATGAATTGATGTGCTAGGGTTGCAATCCAACAACAAAAAATAAACTGTCACCACTGCATAGTTTAACACCAGACTGCACTTGGTAACGTGCTAAGTGCGAGTTCACACACACTCCTACCGTTCTATCCATTATGTGACCAGCTATGTACAAGCATCTTTAACAGCACAGCTGCTCTGTCAGAAACCTGGCACACCCATTAATACATCCCTCATTATTTTGTCTTCAAGGGAAGCTTCATTTTAAGACCAGAAGTGCTTAAACGCTTTGGAAATTCGAGCCCGTTGTGTGGGTTAGAAGAAAGGTACAGCAAACAAATGAAGAGCATGGAACTCAGTAGACATGCCCAACGGTGGGACAAGAGCTGCAGGTTTAGTCATCTCCAAAAAAAAATAAAATGAAAAAAGAAATCAATCCCTATGACAACTCTTCAGTGCCAAGCCAGGTTTTGCATCTCATCCCAAGGCCTGCCCGAGTCAAATTTGAGCTGATGTGACACAGTATGTCACAGTCTGTCTGTCTGCAAAGGGAAAAGGCAACAAGTTCATTTTACACCACCTGACACTGCACCTACAGCTGATTTAAGCAGGGGCATCTCACGTGGTTCCAGTGGCCCCATTCCCTCCCTGTTCTCGGGGCAGTCACAGCTCCTGCTGGGAATGCTCTGTGCTGCCACAGTCAAGTTCTAACAAAGTCTCAGAGTTGATGGTGACAAACAATATTTCTAAACAAAAAATTGGTTTTCCATCCCCTGTCATTGATGGACAGCAATGACCATAAGGTAACAGGATGTATTTCCAACCATCACTGCTGTTCCACAGGTGTCACACAATCCCAATACTTTAATTCCCCTTCACAGGACAGGGAACAGCCTCACCTCTGCCTGTTTTTCCTGCTTACATTTGCTGCCCATACCTAACAGGGCTCAGATTACTGGACAGAGACACAACACTACAAGTTCTACTGCAAAATATTCATTTTCCAATAAATGAGAATACGATTCAACTAACAGTTTTGAAATTACAGCATCAGAAGAAAATTCATTTTCTAGTTCGTTGATTTTTCCTTTTTCACTGTCAAAATAGCTGGAAACCAGTACAGAGTCTGATTCTGCTAAAGAGCAAGAAAAGCTGATTAGAGAACTAACACCTCTCACAGTGAATTGATAATGAAATAAGGAGACAACAACATCTTCATATTCATCACCCAAATTTAATCTTAGACCTAAACTGTAATACAAACTCCTCATTGAAACTCAGCTAGCAATTAATAAAACTTTGTATTAGCTGCACAGAAAACTTGTCATTTTTATCAGATTAAAGCTTTTATCAACTCATTTGTCATTAATGAAGACACTGTTCTATGGAAAGCTGAGAAACACACCAAGATGGAAGGGGAAAAACACTTGGCACTAGACCTCAAGCACCAAAACACCGTCTGGAGACAGATCCCACATGAGACTCCTCCTTTCAACAAAGGGTGGATCCAGCGACAGACAGTTCTTCAGCAAAGCACCAGAACAGTTTCTTCAGGCATTTTAATCCCTTTTTTAGTGAACCTCCACACATAACTTCTTTAGTGCCCTTCTTGCGTATACATTTTCACTTGCATCCGTTTGTCTCGAGGAATGCATTGTGACTATTTCACTACATAAGTCAGAATATGATCCAATATACAAATTCCTGCACTCCTAACTTGTCCTGCTTTCCAAGCACCATTACAAAACTCCAACTGAAGCCGATTATGAAGATGTGAGGCTGAATCCTGCACTCCACATCTGGCATCTGCAGGCCTGTGCCTCGAACCGCGGCTCGCACGGGGCTTAGCATTGTTCCCCCAAATCTTTGGGCTCCAACAACCAAACCAGGCCACTTTACAGCACAGAAAGTGAAACACAACGCATTTTATGTTCTTATTCACTGGGCACGAAAGTTCAGTATCACTGAAGCAAAGAAACGTTCTCCACCTGTTCACTCAGCTCACGCTGGGAAGGAGACATTCAGAGCCCCTCAGATGCTGACACTGAGGACCTGGGTCACTGCTCAGCTCAGCCCAGCTCAGAACAGCCAGGCAATGTTCCCTCACAGGGGAAGCAATCGAGCAACCCAACCTGCCAGAGCCACTGCAGCCCCAACGTGGCATGGAAGCCCTGTTTCCCCTCGAGCAGATGGTTTACACCAGCCACTGTAACTTTTGCAGTTAATTAACTGGTCACAGGCATGACTGAATTAAAAAAAAAAAAGGAATTAAAACCAAACACCTTAAGGAAAAAGCAAAATTATCAGCTGTAAAGATAATAAGTGTGATTACCTAGATCTTCTGTCTTGGGACATACTTGCATTGCTGATGGGAGCCACAGGAAGGGCTATTCCATACACACAGGGTTTTTTCCCATTATACTTTCAGCCCCAAACATGCACTAGTGAGTAGATGGATGTTTGCTTTGACAACACAGTCATTCCCACATTGTTATTGCCAGCAAACAAACAAAATATGATCCACATTTACAGCTTAAAAACCCTGTGAAAATAAAAAACCCCTCTTTTTCCAAGCCTAGAGGGATGCTGTACTTTGTATCTTGGCACTGCTTGCAACAGGAAGGAAAAGAAAGTGGGTTCATCAAATCCTCAAGGCTATTCCAAACATTGTAATTGCTTGTCTGCTCTGTTCTACAGGAACTGCTAAAATAGCTGAGGCCCAGATCTGCCCCCAGCCTGTTATTCTCTGTGTGCACACAGGCTGCTGGATCTCACTGCTGCTGCTGCAGAAAACTGACACTTTTGCTCCTGGGCAGATAAGACTCCCCAGAGTACAAGGCACAGCAGCAACCTCCACTTCTGTAACCAAAAATTCAGACATAAACAGATAAGAATTTCAATATCCTGCAAACGCAGCCATTAGCAGCTCCTCCTAATGAAACTATAAAACCCTGAGAAAGCCTTAGGCAATGCCATGCCCACAGTACTTCACTGCACACACCAGTGTCAGTCACCACTTAACGACATCCCGTGAAAGCCCCGTGGAAACACCCCCAGTTGTGTATCAATACTTTCTCTTGTCTAACAACATGCAAGTGTCTCTAAACATCATTATAATGTGCCAGAGCAGCCTGGTCCATGTTGTACAGCAGCATTTTCCTGAATGGAATGGGAGCTCTGCTGTTTGTATTTGCTGTTCACTGTACACAGGAACTGAATTGGGACCATACAAATGGTTTTCCGGCCTTATATTCCCACTAGTCAATACACTGCTTGCTAATTCCATTTACAACTCCAGAACAAGGGCACAAATAGGATGCTTTAACAATTTTTCCAAAATTGCCAATCACCAGCTCAAGGTACCCATGCTTTTCTCGTGTCTATTTTATATATTTGTGGACAATTTCCAGTGTGCTCCTGTGCCAACTTTCCCCATCAGTTCAAATAAGCCTTTTCCTCCCTGAGATTTCCCTTTGCAAAGCAGTCAGAGCCAGCAGTCACATCCCCTCTCAATCTTTGATTTTCCAAGCTAAACAAACTTGACTCATCTCCACTTCTGCAGCCCTTTTCTCAGCCTGTTCCCCAGCTCCCCTTGCTCCAACATCCCTGACTAGAACTGCTTTAGGCTGGGCCTCGTGGCACCAGCTCACCCTGCTCCTGAACACTCACAATTGCACCTTCACTAATCCCAGAAGCCCAGACTGCTTTGGCTTGGAAGGGGCCTTAAAGCCCATTTCATCCCATCCCCTGCCATGGGCAGGGACACCTTCCACTCTCCCAGGTTGCTCCAAGCCCTGTCCAGCCTGGCCTTGGACACTCCCAGGGATGGGACATCCTGCACTAAAGCATCCCAGGAGCTGCTGTTGCAGAGCACTGTGCACTCCAGCAGGGCTGCAGGTTCATGTGGGTGCTTCTGCTCCAAGTGGATCTTTTTTCCCCTTTGTTTCTTTGGGAGTCTTAGTTTTGTTTGGGTTTTGGTGTTTGTTTTTTTTTTGGTTGGTTGGTTTGGTTTTTTCTTTTTTTAAACAAAACAAGCCATTTAAACTACTCCCAATAAACACAGAGCTCCAACATTCTTATTTATGCAGTCCACAAGTTGTTGCACTTGAACCCCTCAGCTGGAGGTGAACAAATGGAACAACATCTGCTCAGGTGCTTAAAGCAATGCAGGTGCCACAGGCGGATGGAGGAAGCACCAGAGATGAGCAGCTGAGCAGCTCATTTCCTGCTGTGCACCCCTGGGGAGGCTTCCAGTCCCGAGGTCTCTGAAATGGTGCTGTGCTTTTTAAGAACACCCACTGATCCTGTGAGATATTTTTACCTGGCTGCCCCACACCTGAGGTGCAACAGTTCTGCCAGCCCACAGGTTGTTACTGTGACCTTCCAGACAGCCCTGATGCAACCGGATCATCCCCCTGCTCCAAATCAAAGGGGGCACTTGGGGTAATAAGAGCAGAATTAATGTCGTACCAATTGTGGTCAGTCCCTGCTGGCACAGGTCTGGAAAGTGGTGGAGAGCTCTGCCAGAAGATAAAGTTAGAAACTGAGGGAATTAATTACAATTATGGAAATGGAGTTTTTAAAAAAGTGTTGTGTTTCTGAAAGTAGTTAAGAAGATCATTAGCATAAGTAATATAAGTGGGAACAGCTACTTTCAGAACTGCTGAGACAAAAACCAGCCATTTGCTAAACATGTCACAGCTTCTCTCTGTTTAACAATTACGGAATGTTAGCATTCAGAAACGTAGGAAAATAAGCTTATCAATGACCCTGTGTGCTTGCTCCCTGAAGAGCCATGCTCTCAGTATCAGAATATGACACTCTCATAGCAATAACTACCAAAAAATCATGAAAACACCGTGTAAATCGGGATTAATAGACACTAAGCTGGACACACACAGCCCAGCACTGGAACACCCACTGACAAGGAGCAAATCCCCAAAAAGCTCCATCAAGCCTTTCATCTGTATCAGCACAGCCCCAAAGGACCAAACCAGCTTGTCTCCAGCACCAGGAGCCCCGGGGTAACTCCTGGGACATGCACACACCCTGCCATCAGGCTGGGGGAACTGCCACCTCTGTCACTGTCCAGCTCCCTCCACACACTCAGAGAGAAGGAACTGCTGCTGCAAGGTCTTGCTTAGGTTAAAAGAGACAAATGGGAAGCCCTGAAAGGTTCTGTCAGGGAAAAATAATTAATCCTGTCTGGTCATGAACGAAAGACAAATAAATTAAGCCACGGAATCTTTCTGGTCTAGGATCCCTGCTAATTATGCCTTCAACTTTAGAGAATTATCACTTTGCAGACTCATCCCTCAATAGCTGTTCACAGATTACTGGACCTTGTGCTGATGGATCATTATCCAGCCTTTGCACCATTAGCAGGATAAAGACATTGTGCTGCTCTGTGATAAAATACCACCTCAGTCACAGAGCAGGGACCAGACCTTTCCTTCATGAGTTCTGGAGTAGCAGAACTGCAAATACACATCCAAAATGTAACAGCTCCAGTTAATCCACTGATGCCAGGGAGCTGCCTGGAGAGGAGGGTGATCAACAGGCATTCACCAAAACACTGCCAGAGTGCCCAGACCCAGGGAAGGGGGCCCGGGGTGAAGACATCTGGGGGACAACTCAGAAGGAACATGATCCCACCAAAACCAGAGGGACTGCACGACTGGCCTGAGAAATCCCAGGAATGAATCCATTTCATCCGAGCAGCAGAATGGCTGCTCCTGGAGATGACAGGCTCACCAAGCACTCTGCTGTAACACGAGTCCCAGATGCAGCACACACATGAATTAATGTGACAACACCACTGTCAGACCCACTTAGAAAGTTATTAACATCCTTCTGGTGTCCCAAATAAACTAGCAGTGCCCATGGGCAAGAAAAAAGCAGTACAGGGGAAAATGGAACTGCCTTTCATTAGGAAGATCCACAAACTGACAGATGATTAATTCTCCCACTAAGCCATTAACTTCATCCATGGTGACATAACCACGGTGACAAAAATGCAGATACAGCCTGGTTTACAGTGGGCTGCAAACCTCCCAGTCCTGACAAACACACTGAAAATGGAGATATGTTCTCTAGGAAAAAATACCTTTGCTTTGAAAGTGACAAGTATTTCTATCTTTAATTCATAGGCACTCCATGCTGCTGTTATTAATAGTGCCATCAATCTGCCCTGAAGTGGCAGCTCCTGAATCCTGCTGACCCACCACAGGAGCACGGGCTGGGCTCAGCACTGCTCCTGACCCTGTGCCCAAGGGTGAGGCAAAGGGAGAGAAATCCTGAGGGGGGAACACATGTGCTCTCTAGCTGACACATCAAGTTTTAAGCATATAAAAAGAAATCCTGAGAAGGAAGTATTTTACATCAAAATGACTTCAGAGTATCTAGTGATTTTGCTGTGGTAGGATCCTCCAACAACTGAAGGATCACAGCACACCACCTGCAAGGGACTAAGAGGTGCGGGGTTGATGGGGACTGATTAGGGATCCCTGGGGGCATCACAAGTGTCTGATCAGTACCTGCAGTCAGGCCCTTCCGGACACTTTCAGGTCAGACCCTGCAGGTCCAGCACCAGCAGTACTGGGAGGCAGCAGGCAGGCCGGGGTGGGGGCAGGTCGGACCATCAGAGCCCGGCGGTACCAGGGGTCTGTCTGTCTGTCGGTGGGTCTGTCTGTCAGAGCCCAGCGATGCCGAGGGTCAGTCTGTCTGTCCCGAGGGTCAGTCTGTCTGTCTGTCAGTCAATCTGTCAGTCGGTCCCGGTGGGTCCGGCACGCGCAGCCCCGGGGGCGGCAGTCCCGCAGCGCCCCCTGGCGGCCCCGCGCGGCGCCGCCGGCAGCCCCGGTCCGCGTCCGTCCCCCCGGTCCGTGCCCGTCCCGCACTGACGGGGTCGCGGCGCCCCCCCAGCCCAGCCCCGCACGGTGAAGGCTCGTCCCGGCAGGCCCGCTGGCTCACGGGCCCGGGGGGAGCAATACCGATGAGATACAGTGTGGATAGGGAAGGTCGGGGCCAGCTGACAGCAGGGAGCACGGAAACAGTAAATAACTTTGTGACTCACCGTGGAACACGCCGTTGTCCGCTAGGAAGTGCCTGCAGTACTGCAGACAGCTCTTCTTATCCAGACTCCAGTAACTCATGGTGGGGCCACCTCCTGCTCACCATCCAAGGCACCGACCCTGCAAGGGAGACCAGAACAGGGAACCGCCAGTTAATTCACAAGAAATGCCCAACTGCTGCAAGCCATGCAGGTATTTGTGCCCTTTATGCAAAATAGTTCATTGGCTTCACACAAACACACTTTTCCACTCCCCAAACTTGCACTCCACAGACATGCAAGGCAAGGGCCATGGCAGGTCACCTGGATGGAGCTGGAGCCAGGCTGCAGTGATGCCACCAGCCAGCAAGTCCCAGCTGCTGCAGGGAGCCCAACCCACCACAGTCACTGCTGTCACAGCCACCCCAGGCCACGGTGGGGCCTGGAGACACGATCAATGCAATCCATTTAATGATGCTGGCCCACAGTCAACAAGCTACAGACGCATCCAACAGCACCAAGTGAAGGTTATACACACAAAAAAAGGGAGTTGAAGGGAATCACCTCCTGGGTTTGAGACCAGAGTAGAGTTATGTGGACACAGAACCCTTGCACCAGCACCCTTGCCCTTGGCAGCCACTGCCCTGTGTCAGCTGAAGCAGCCCCTCTGGGACTCTGCCTTCGTCCCTGATGTGCAGAAATCCCTCCCACAGCTTGTTATGCACAGTTCTGTTGCAGGCAGACACACCAGCACTTCATACTTCTCTGAAGCCACGGACTCCTTGATCTCCTGTCCTGACACCAAACCCTTTCACTGGATCCTCCTTCTCCCTTTGCTATTTTATGAAGTTCAAGATCTGGTTTCAGCAATCCAGACACCCCTTCCTGTTACAAGCCCACTCTGGTCTCTCATTTTATCTCCCTCCCACCTTCACTCTGGTCAACCCAGCTGCTTGCTCGCCCACACTTGGCAAACTCCAACTGTCTTCAACCAAGCACATTCTCCAGGATGTAAGGACACTGCCACTCAAGTCTCCTCAGAAAACTACTACCCCCTCCTCCCCAGGTGAGACACCACTCACTGCAAGTGCCTGGGCTGCAGCTCTGCTGAGGGACACAGATCCACTTCACTAAAAAAGGACAAGAAATCTGAAATCACAGCCAACAGGACTCCTGTGATCCTTAATCACCAACTGAGCCACAATCATTTCCTGGGGCACAGCCACTGCTCTCAGCTATATGGGAACAGAGGAACCTGGAGAACTTTATCCCTTCTCCACGCATCCATGCCATGAATCCAGCAGTGCTGGAGGTGAAGGGGCTGATTGTGAGGAGCCCAGAAACACCTGCAGAGCTCCTCTCCCCCAGCACTCGTGTCAGTCCCCAGGCACTTCTCAGCTGGTTCACCTCACAAAGCCAGGGAGAAAGCGGCTGTCCCTGCAGGGCTGGGAAGCTGGATGAGCTCTAGGAAGGCTCTGAGAACAGCACTGGCACTCAGAAGGGGCAGCAGCACCCTGTGAGCTGGAGGCAGGCAGAGGGAAGCCAGCTTCCCCCTCTCCTTCCAGAGAGCTGCTGGGTTCACAGACACCCTGCCAGGGCTGCTCCACTCTGCAGGGCGCTGAGCTTTCTCCTGCAGGAGCAGCACCAGGCATGGGGCTGAGGCCAGTAACTTGGTGACGAAGTGTAAATGTTTACATTTATTGCACTGCTGGTCGGTGCAGGTACTAGAGACCAACAGGCCAACACTAATCTGATATCCATGGCACTTCTGTCCCAGGATTGCTGCAGAGGTGGGATTTGCCTCTCCACCATCGCCTCTGCAGGGGGAAGAGATGGTCTGAAGATCCACCACAGGCACAAGCCAAAACCACCTGTTTCTGCTTTGCTCCATCTTAAAACTTCCAGTCTCAACTACAGTGTTTTGTTTACACCAAAGGCATATTTTGCCAAAATCTGGAAGGCTAAGCAGTACTACCCACAACCTCTGCCAGGCTTCAGCTCTACACTCCTTGGGCTTCTGCCCTGGCCAGCCATGAGCTTTGTTACAGCCTGCACTAAGCAGGGCCGCTCTTCCAGCCGTAATTAGGAAGGCACAAGCTGTTAGTTACTTTCACAGTGTAGGAACAATTCTACCACCGCGGTCCAGCCCACTGCCAGGCTCTTTGCTTTAGGCTATAAAAATACAAGAGGCACCGTGTTTTAATGAAGAAAACCATATCAAATATTCATTGCTAAGAATTTACACACAATAAGGAGATCTTATCTCCCACTCAGCCCCCACACAGAACTCCTGTCAAGGGGGATATTTACAGGGAAATGTTGCTATCAATATATCCCCGCAGTGCCTCTGAAAGAGCCCCTCGGCCCCCTCCCCTGCCTTTCACGGCTCATGCCGATACAATCCTCCTTTGTTCCTGCACAAAGGGTTCTCCCACACCCCGGCGGCCCCTTGAACAAAGGTTCTCCCTGGCACGTCAGGGACCAAGGCAGAATCCCAGGGGGGCTGCATCAGCTGACACTGCCATCCCGGAAGAAAACCTTCCTAAGAAACACCAGCAGTTTTTTGGATGGCCTTGGAAGTTATTTCCAGCTTCCCCCTCCGGGGGGAAGCTTCCCTCTCCAGCTCCGGGAGAGCCCAGCCAAGATCATGCCTTACCCCACAGGACACAGAAAGGGAAACAGAGACTCAACCAACCCCACACCTGAACCAAATACCATCATTTCAAATGAACATGCACTTGGGAACTTAACTGTACACCAATTTGCACCACTTCAACAGCAGCAGCACAGTAGAGAAGGACCATCCTGTCTATGCCATAAACCAGAACCTTCCACAGGCTATGCCTATACAATTTATTTTATACATGTAGAAGAAGCTATATGAGCAAAAAGTGTTAGTAAGCAGGTTTAAATAGGAAAGGACTATACCATCAAAACTATTTAGGGGAAAAAAAAAGTTACCAAAATCCTGACCAGATAGAAATCTGAGTTCAAAATCAGCTTGTGTAGTTACTTGATGAAGCAGCCAATTCAGAGCAAGCTGAAAACACTCATTTTTCACTCTGCAGGTTTCTCAGCCTGGGGGTATCACTTTCACAACAAGCAGAATTCCTGCAGGTTCAGCCCTGGGCCTGGCACATTCATCCCAAGTGATCACTGTTGATCAGTGCTCAGAGATGTTACCCCAGTCTGTCAACAGTCCATTCCCTTTATATCTGGATAAAGTGCATACACGTGGAAGTCGAGCAAGGGAGTCCATTGTGGGGGGTGCAGAAACACAGCAACTGGAAGGAACTGTATCTTCTATTTTAGCTGATTAATTTCCATTAAACCTCTCAGAGGCCTCATTTGAGTGCTTTGAGCACTGTGTTCCACAAGAGACACCTTTCCAAAGAGCTGTGACAATTCTACTGAGCTGGACCTCACCACAGAGTTATTCATGGAAGTAAACCAGTACTGCTCAGGTTATTAACGGAAGCAAACTGCTATTGCTCATTATTAATAGAAGTAAGCTCATATTGCTCAAAGAAGTTTGATGCAAAAAATAATTAAACTTACATATCTGTGAGTGCATGTGTAAACAGTGTAGATACAGATGGATGAGATGAACAAATATGATTGTTTTTGTTATCAGAAAGTGGGTAAATTCCCCTCAAGGAAGGTTTCCTTAGATGCATGCTTTATGAAGTTCTTTGGTTAGAAAAGTTGTGGACATGAATATGTCAGATGCTTCTGAATTTAGCAGAGGATGCACATGTTCTGCTTAGGTTGTGAAGAATTCTCATGGCAAAAGGCTCAGCACCAGAACAACACCTGCCCCCAGGTCTCACTGCATTCTGCAGTTTCCCCTCACACAGAAAACCCCGTGCCTGAGCGAGCTGTGCAGGGAAGCAGGGAATTCCCTCATTCCAGGGAATCACAATGCACAACACCAGGGAAACAGCCCCAGCTCAGGCTGTAACACACTGAACCGGTCTGGAAAGCAGCAGCATAATCCAAGTATTTCTCTGCAATATTTAAGCTGGACACTGCAGGTCCACCCACTCCCTGGGTGGAGAGGGTACTAAGCACACACCCACTTAGCACTGGACAGGAAGGTCTGAGTCCTGTGACAGCTCTCAGAACAGGTTAGCAGGTCACTCACGGAGCACTTCCCAGGCTGGGGACTGTTCACTGCCCCTTCTCACCTGCCCTGTCCCTGATTGCTCCTGGAGCTCTTGGGCAGACAGCAATGTTGAGTCCACCAGACTCCACGGATCATTCCCAGTGGCAGGAGAGACGCTGCAGGTCAGCAGCACTTCCCTCTCCCAAAAACAGAGCTCCAGTCTCAGAGCTCACTGCTCCAGCACCTACCCAGTGCACACATGTTCAAAGTGTGATTTATGAAAACTGATTCCCTTCCTTAGCCCCAAATGGTTATAAAGTGCTTGTGCCCAGCAATTCTGTCTTCTACAGAAACCAGAGTCCAGAAAACACTGAACATATTGAGAGGGCTACAGAGTTTGGAAACTTACGCCCATTTCAGATACCCGTCAATGATAAATATTACCACGGAAAATAGTTCAGAGATGCTGGACCTTACAATTGACATAAAGGAAAATAATAATAACCATTTTAAAAAGTTAGAAATGAGAAGAGCAATCTGGAGTCTCACAAAGGGGACCCTAAGCGTGTGATGGCAATAAGGTTGTGTTAGCTGCAGCTCTGGCCAGAGCACTCGTGTAGCATTAGGGATCTCTGGATGGGAGGAGGACAGACCATCTGGCTGGCACTAAGCAGCAGGAATATAGTCCAGAGGGAAAGGCTGGGCTTTAATCTGGCAGCTGTGACTGTGTGGGGGCACCCAGCATCTCTGCTGATCACCATATGTGGGCAGTTACCTTCCAGCCACTGCAAACAGCAAATAAACACCAAAGCACAGAACAAATACTACTTTGGACTTCCCTGGGAGAATCCTGAGGTGGCAGTGAAAAGATAAGCAATTTAGCTTCATAGCAGATCTACAGTATCCTTAGAAGGGAGGGAGGTGATTTACCTTAAGCTGGAGAGCAAGCAGAAGATTCACTTGCACTGCCCAGGACCAGAAGGAGGGCTGCCCAGGGGGGATGGCTGATTTGTCACTACACTCTCTTGGCTCAGTGTCCCAGATCAAGCTCTCCATCGTTTCCAAAGGTGCCAGGAGCACTCAGCAGGCTGGCAAACACATTGCAGTGGCAATCAAAGATGAGACACTTCTCTTAGGACTTGCTCTCCAGAGTCCCAGGGCTCAGCCCTTTGCTGTACTGGTACAGCAGTACTGACAGGCACTGACCGGAGGGAGCCAAGCCATTTGCAAGTCTGTTTACACCACAACATGCAACCAGGAAAATTCATGCTCTCACCAACTTCCCTTCCCTGGACTGTACTAAAATGTGCTGCAGGTTCTCTCCTAGGTTAATTTATTAGTAGCCATCAACAGGGAATTTCTAGTCCATGTTTTTAGAAAGTGACATCTCCTCCAGTGGTACAACCCTCAAGCCTCTGCACAACAAGGGCTGTATTTTTGAAAACAGTATCCAACAAAACCAAAGTACCTATTGGATGAAAAGCTTAGCAGTAGTTAGACCTAGAAACCAAATCTGAAGAGATTATAAAACCCTAATATGACCATATTTCATGGAGCACCCACCCATCTGCAGTCTTGGGCTTCTTATTCCACTAAGCCACTCAGAGTCACCCAAATATTGCTAAGCATTTAAGCTGGTCTAAATTCATGCAGATTTAGATTTAACTGTCACACAAGCCCAGGCTCTAAGGGTTCCACACATCATCTGTGCAAATCTCCTCTTTAATCAGCATCAAATATCAACATTCACTCAAAATAACTTGCACAATGTTGCTGAAGGTACACATATGGGAGCCAGGCAGAGTAGGCAAGGCACGTTGGCTGCATCAGATGGAAGGTCCATACTGCTGACACAAAAAGACATTTTTCCCCACAAATTGATGTCATTTTCATAACTTCTGAAACAAACTATCACCTACCTATGGTATAAACCATTTCATAAATGTACCATTACTTTCCAGAAGTTAAAGCATCTTGTATGAACAAAAAGCTTAAAAATGCCCCCAAAGTTACACTCCCTTCTGAACACCAAATATTTATCCATAAATATCACCAGCATGAAAATATATTACTGACAATATTTGGCAACAGAAAACAAAAACACCCAGTATCTGGTCCTTTTCTCATTTCTCTAGGAACGGGTCTGGAGGAATAAAAGAGGAGATTTTTGGTTGGTTTATTTTTCTGACAGATGAGTTCCCTCATCAAACGTGCCATGAGGCCAAGAGAACATCTGTGCTGGCACCACACTGGCAGGAGGTGTCAGAGGGGGCAGGACAGCACAGGAGCAAAGAAAAACGTCCTGTGGACTTCACTGGGAGCAACTGGAGACTCTTAGAGTTGTCTAAAGGGAAAAGGTCACAGAAGTGCGGAGTTGGAATACAGATATTGCACTTGCATGGTCTTTAGACAGATGAGGCCTCATGAAAATGCAGATTTTTTAAATTTTTACTGGTTTTAATGTGATGTCTTGTCTATTCCCCCACTAGAGCACTTGCATTGCTCACCAGATGAAGACAGACTCTGATGCCATGTTGTTTGATTGTTTGAAAAAGCTGCTTTGAAATCTTTGTTCATTTTACAGCAATTAAGGGGCTCCACCAGAGAGCCAGAAAGAGCATTTCATCAGTGCCACATCCAGCCACAGGCCCCTTCACTGTCCCCTGCACTGGGGACGCTCAGGACACTGCACCCAGCTCCACCTGGGCCCTGCAAGGTGAGAAAGGCTGCACACCTCCCTCCCTCCCTCCCAAGGGCACCAGGGGTTTGGCCTCACCCTGATTCATTCAGCTGGGGCCATGCCAGAGGACTGGTGCCCAGGACTTGCTCTCTAAACCACCTTTGCCCTTCCCAGGGAGGAGCAGGTGGGATTCAGTGCCCAGCACCGTCCCTGGGCTCTGGCAGGAGTTCCCTGGTGCCCACTGCCCCTGTGCTGGCAGGAGCCAAGCTGTGCCCACCTGTGCCAAGGACAACTCCACCTGTCCCACCCGGCCAAACAGCAGCGCCTGCTCCCCCCGGGGCTCTGAGCAATCGGGGAGCTTTTGTTCCAAGTCACTTCTCTGCTTTCTGGGAAGCCATGAAAAGCATGTGTCAGCACAACTTGCTGCTGAGGAAGGCATTAGAAAGGATTTGAACTGACTCCCCATGGCAACAGACCCTGAAAGGGAATTAGCATTTGCTCCCCATTCCTCGAGAGGCCTAAATGGAATTTGTTTTTCTCCTCCCTAAGGACTTATTTCCAGGAGGGTGGTGTGCTTTTGTCACCCAGCAGGCACAGCTTCAGGAGACACCTGCCCTGCACACCCTTTTCAGTTAACACTCATGCCACCAGACATGGAATGGTGTCCATGAATGTTTTCCTTGCACAGCTTTCCAGGGCTATGCACAGCTCCTGCTGCCTTTGCCAGCTCTGTGTACACCAATTCACTAATCCAAATCAGTTCCTGGGTTTGCTGCATAAAGCCTTTCAAACTCCAGACGTTGAGCTCAAGAGCCTTTCTACACCAAAGATTTTAATCTACAGAGACACAACTCACTTCACCACACTGGCAATGCTATTTTTTATGCATCAAAAACACATCTTCAGATTCTATTATACTCTTTGATAATCTTTCATATTTTCTCCAAATTCTTCTACAAACATGACCATGCACTTCAAGGTAGGCAGAGGAAGGCACAGCAAGCCCAGAACTATCAGCTCCAAGAGCCCTCCACTCCAGTATCAGTGCTCCCTACATCAGGGGAACTGATTAATCTCAGAGGCAGTTCATGAATTCACAGAGATTCTCAGCTCATGCCTCAATTCTCCAGGTAAAATCTGGAAGGGGTGGGCATGGAATCCAACTTTACCTCCCATGCTGGAGCTGACAAATTTCCATGGCCTCCAAAGAACTACACTACTGCACATGGTCAAGAAAACAATCCCCATTCACACCACTCAGTCTGGTGGTTCTGATGTTGTGAGGGTGAACACTTGAGTGTCAGCACCTATTGCTGAACTCACAGCTCCTGCTCTGACCTGGGAAAGCCTGGATGCTGCTCTGCTGCAGCACAGAGTCATTCAAACAAGAAGATATGAAGATAAAAATTAGATGCCTGGAAAGGACCTGTGCCAACATAGCCAGCCATGCCCATGGATGATCTGCACCTTGTGTATTTGGCTACTTATCAGTGGGCAAGTGGTTCCCCAAGGAGTGGGCATTTCATACTGCGAGACCCTCTGTGTTGGACACAAATTGACACTGGAAATTGCCAATATTCTTTCATTTTTTTCACCTGTGGGCAGAACAAAGGCTGGGCAAAGAATGAGAAACACGTTGATAAGAGGCTCAGCACTGCCTGATTTGGACCAACTCATCCCATTCCCCACCTCAGGACACGCTCGGTCATGCTCAGTGTGCAGAGGTACCTGCACTCTGTGTCATGTCCAATAAATCCAGTCTGGAAGGGAGCATGGACTGCTTCACACCACAGCTTGTCTCCACCTGAAGTTTCTTCCAAGTAACCTTGAGTTACTTCAGGTTGAAGAGACTCACGTGGACGTGCCTTGCCAAGAGCTGGAATGCACACAGCCAAGCACCCTTGGAGCACATCTGCATCGTTCAGGGGCTGACTGAGCCTCCCCAGGGGCACTGGCATCCCCAGCATCCTGTCCCTGGCTTTTTCCAGCTCTGCCACAGGTGCCTGCTCCCAGACTGTTGTCAGCAGCTCTGCCCAGCTCTCCTCTTCCACTGCCCCTGTGGGAACCTAGGCAAGTGCCCATCTGCAGTGCAGGTGTTTCCTCACCTTGTGGATCCCCCAACCTGCCTTTCCATCTCTCATATCCGTGCTCCACATCACCCTCAGCCACCCAGGCATAACTCGATAGTCCTGTAATGCCAGATGAGCAGCAAAGGCTCCCTGAGTCAGGAGAGCAGAGGGCACGCTCAGATCTCGGGAGTAACAATAGTGCCCTCAGTGTCCATGGAGACTGGAGCAAGAAGGCCACCTTTGATACAGACAACAGTTCCAGCTTCCTAAAATAAACAAGAAAGGAGGAAAACAAACCAAAAGGAGTACACAAGAACACACACCTCCCTCCTGGCCATTAGATCAGGCCACACTAACACCAGCCAACCTCAGCAGGACTCCAGTGGAAGCACCTTCTGCCTGTGCACTGGGAGGCAAAGGCAGATTTATCCCTGGCACAGGGCAGGCCCAGAGGTTCAAACCAATTAATCCCCCGCCCAGGGAACCACGCTTTGTTGGTCAACGGTTTAACACCCTCGCACAACACGCTCCACACCCCACCGCCAAGAGGGAAACACTGTAATAGCTGTGTTTCTACAGCACCTTCACTTCACAGTCAAGTACATTTGAAGCACTATTAACAGGAGTTTCTGCAAGACCCTGCAAGGCAATCGTGTGTGGCAGTGTTACTGCTCTGAGGACACAGGCAGAAAACTGTCCTGCTGAAGAGAGCACTGCAGGTCACTATCAGACCTGGAGAGACTTCTGCTTTCTCACTTGGGAGTGTTTGTGACTTTTTTTTAACATTCAGACGTCTTTAAACTTATTAAAAAGCCCAGAGCAAACAAACAAACACATCTCCACCACCACCCCATGTGGCTGTGGCCCTGAATTTGCCATCTAGGTTATCAGTTTAAACTGAACTGGATCCTGGGTGACACCTCAGAAGAAACCCACCTTATTCAGATTTCATTAAAGGAAAACCATTCCATTTATAAAAAGACTCCTTTGTAAAGCCAACAGAAACACAGAGTGTCAGTACAGAAGGCTTTCCCAGAAATAAAGGGAAGCTCAGTATCGAACAGAGGACTGATTTTCATCCTGTGTTTTGATGCTCATAAAAGTGTTTTACTGCCACGGGTATTTCTTGACCGTGTTTTAAATTACAGACCAGCTCATGCAAAACCAGGAGCCGTTAGTAGCGGGTGGCCTCTCCTCTGCTTTTATGGAGCGAAAATTTTATTCTCCCTCCCGAACGCCGGTGATTTTGATCAAAGTCCTGGCGGGACACCCGCCTCGGCGGTTGAAAGGACAGCAGCATTAAATCAATTCCCTAGGCAACCTCCCAGGCTGGGCTGGGATTGTTAAAATAATGAGTTGTGCACCACTTGATCCCAACCCACCAGCTGATCCCCGTTTTTACAGACAATAGGTAGCACAGAACCAGAAAGCGCCTGCGACTGCTCAGAACGTTTCTCACAAATAGCGCATCTTCAGCTGAAAAAACTTGACTTTTTTTTCTGTCACAGCCTACTGGCATTTTTAAATCTAGGAAAGCATCCTTCAGAGTTAAAAACAAATTTAAAAAAAAAAAAAGAAGTGTTCTCAACCTTATTCCATGGAGCTGCTGTTTGAAGAACCAGAAAGGTTTTTAACAGCGAGCATTGCACTCTGTAGCCTCTCACCTCCCAAAAACTCTATTTTCTTTCCACAGCCCACATCATCTTTAACTCAGGTGTTTCATTGCAGGATTGAATCCTGCCTTTCTTTTCAGTATCTTTACCTGCAGTTGTTCTTTCCCATTTCAGAATGAGCACCTGAAATTTTCTTTAAGTTTTGCAACATACAGGCCAGAAGTCCCAAGGACAAGTAAATCAGGAGAGCCCCCTGGAAACAGGCAAACATTGTGCTTTATAACTCAGGAGTTAAAGCACACTTTAAACAAAGAGCCTATGACTGGTCCATCAGATAAGGCTTATATCTTTCTCGCTGGAATTTAATAACACTTCTCCTAGAAACACTTTTTAGTCAGCTGGAGTTGAAGTTCCCAGAAATACAGAGTTGCTTAATTACAACAAAACGTGCATGGAGTTTAATTCCTAGCTCATTGTACTTCCTTTAAAAAAATAATTAAAAATTAAAAAAATTGGTTTGTGGAGTAGGTTATTAGCCCCCAAAGAAGGTATTTTTAGGAAGGACTCAATCCAGCGAGAGGTTTAACTCCTCTCAACCCCCACCTACTCCAGCACCTTTCAGGTGGGGACCAAGCGTGTTCCCAGAGCAGTTCCGCAGCCCTGCTGGCTGATGTCCTCTGCTCCCCAGGGCTGTAGGCTAAGCCTCATTTAACACGGTCTGGCCCCGGTCAGGGCGCACCGAGCGGCTGCAGCCGGCTCCGGTTTCAGCTCATCCCCGGCCCAGGTGCGCTCCGGCACAGCCCCGGAGCACATGGCAAGCGCCGGGCTGACCCGGGGAGGGGGTACAGAGCCCGGGGAGCGGCCGGGAGTTCCTCCCGCCTGATCCGCGATCCCACGGCCCCACACGGGCTGGGGCAGCGGCCCCGGGAGCTCCTCGGGGAGAGCCCCGGGCGGCTCCTGAGGAGCGAGCGGACCGGGGCACGCGGGGCCGCCCGGGCCGGGACGGCGCGTCACAAATAAAGAAAGAGACGAAAACTTACACCTTGCAAACCCTCACCTCAACTTTCGGTCGCAAACACCGGGAAAAAACCAGCACCGACAGCAAGGCAAAGCCCAGCGGAGGCTCGCAGGGCACAGTCCCGTCTCGCCGCGGGAGCCCCCCGGGGTCGCACCGGCGGACGGGGCTCGGGGGGTCCCGTCCCGCGCTCACTCACCGCGGGCCGCCGGGCTGGGCTGGCTCCGGTCCCCGCCGCCACCACAACCTGTCCCGCTCCGAGCACAACTCGCCCCGGTCCGAACACAACCTGCTCCGCCGTTCAAACCCCCGGCGCTGCCGCCGCCCCGCCCGCCCGGCCCGCCCCCGGCCCGGAGCGCCGCGAAACCCGGCGCGGGGCTGTGCCCGGAGCGGAGCGGCCCGGCCCGGCCCTGCCGCGGGCGGAGCGGCTGGAGCCGCGATCCACCCCCGGTGTTACCGCGGCCCCGCGCCCGCTCCATTCAACCTGTTCCATTGTGTGTCCGCGCCGAGCGGCGGGGCCGGACCCCTCAGCGCCGCTACCCCCTCAGCTCCCTCAGGTGCGCCCGGGCCGGGCCCCTCAGCCCCGCCGTCCCCTCAGCTCCCGCTGCCCCCTCAGCCCGGCGCGGTCCGAACCTCTGCCCCTCACGTCGGAGTCTCCTCCCGGCGGGACTCACCGAGCTCCGGGTCCAGCCGTGCGGAGCGGTGCCGGTGGGAACCGAGGAGGCTGAGGGAGAGCTGAGGGAGCGGCGCGGCCCCTGAGGGCGGCCCCTCGCGCGCCGGCGGCGGGTGCCATGGCGACCCCGGGCCGTGCCGTCCCACCCTGCCGGGGCACGGACACCTCCCACCCGCACAGGTCGCTCCAAGCCCCGTCCAGCCCGGCCTTGGGCACTCCCAGGGATGGGGCAGCCACAGCTTCTCCGGGCATCCCGTGCCAGGGCCTGCCCACTGTCATTGTAAAAAAAATCTTCCGTGAATCTGATCTAAACCGACCCTCCTCCAGTTAAACCCATCCTCCCCTGTTTGTTCCCAAAGGATGCAAACAGCCCCTCGCTGCAGGGTGGGAAGGCCGGTGCTGTTTATGGCCATTTGCCTGACATCCCACACCGGCAATAAACAGCGTGTGCAGCGCCGAAGGCATTGCTCTTGGGCCATTTGGAGGCCAGGTCTGTCCTTTCCCTCCCTGGGATCTTTTGAAGATGTCGTGTCGCTCACAGCTGCAGGGGCAAAGCACACGAGCTGAACGCTTTAATCCCTGTCCTTATTCCTGATCACAGAACTGCATCCCCTGATGGAAATACTCTGCTGGGCTGAGGGAAGGGAAGGAGCTCCTCAGAGGCAGCGTGGGGGTTTTATGTAATGGAGAAAGTGCTGCTTCTCCCGCAGGCTCAGTCGGTCCAGCCGGGCTCTGCAGGGCTGTTTGTCTGCTCCTGTGACTGCTTCTCCAATAGCCAGGCCTCCCACAGAGACGGGATCTGCAACCCCTCAGCCCTGCACAGATGGAAAGCACAGCTTTGAACTGAACTGGGCCTTTTCCGAAGGGGGGAGGGTGTGCTGGTGGTTTTATTCGTTAACAGATAAGCCCTGGATGATAAGGAAAACGGCATTAACAAACAATTACAGGGCCTGACCCTCATGAAATCATTTGTCACTGCAATCCCAAATCCCTGTGAGGGAACAACATGCTTGGTTCACATTCGCCCACCCCTCACCTCTGCTTGCTAGAAATGCAGCATGTGGTTTCCTGTGAGTTTTCTCTCAGCTTTACAGTGGGTTTTGTGATAAATCCTCCTCTGACTCATCTACAGAAACAGAAGTGCAAAGTCCAGAATTATATTTAATTATTACAGAAAATAAATGGTAACTGTACGATCGTGCCCACCTTGGAAAAGCTCTACTTCCCAGACGTAGGAACACCCACGAACCCCCACGAGAAATGGATTATTGTTGAGCCTCCATTTGTAGTTTGGGGTTAAAACTCACTTCGGGGTTTGCTTCAGGGGATGCCACGTGCGCTCCCAAACCCCTGTCTGGGTGACTTTCACAGCCAAGGGGCACAGCAGGGGTTGGCCCAGCCCTGAGCTGTACAATGCATAAAAACTCATCTCAGATTTTCCCCTGACACGGGCACAGCCCCTGGTTTGCAGCCTCCCCTCTCCCCACACTGCAGGTACTTCATGGCTCGCTGCTCACCAGCCTCACCCCCGGCAGGACCAGCAACAAAAGCACTAAAGAAGCACCAACATCTACTCTTATTTTAGAATCTCAGGAGTCACAGTTTTGCCCTGAAATCAGCAGAGAAAATGCTGACACAGCAACTAATTGTCAGACAAGCAGGGCTCAGCTGTTAAGGGTTTTTTGCACCACACTCTTCTCCCCAGAGTGTTTCACTGGAAAGGAATCACACAGAAAGAAGAAAAATCTGTAAAACACTTCACTTAAAATAAATACTGGGACTGTGGGAGGTTAAACACAGGTCAAGTGCTTGGTATATAAAACATGTAACAATGCACTTAAGAAATTCAAGCTTTATTCTGAGAATATTTACAACATAAATAGTAATACACTCAGATACTAAACATGTCTGCCAAAAATAAAAAAAGAATTTAAGTTCTCATCACCTTCTGGTCCTCCTTTTCAAATTTCTTGTTAAAGTTTTATTTTCATCTAATTTTCAATATTTATAGAACCATCAGAAAAAAAAATCCATAGGATTTCCCTCTTCAAGTGAAAGCTGTCTTCTAAAAATCTGGATTCCTGACACTAATTTATATTCTTTGATATAACAAGTGATTTTTTTCCCCCAAGGAACTTTGTAACAACCTTAACAGCCATAACAGATTACCATTTATATCAGCAACAATGCAGCCCATTATTCAAGATGAATGTTTTCTAAAACAAAAACTACACACAAAAAACAGTGTAAGAAAAGAATTCAAACAAAAAGCTCACGTGTAAACACTTCCCACGAGCTTTGTAAAGGCCTGGAGTTTCTAGCCCTGCAGGAAGGACACACCACAGAGGTGTGAATTGACACTGCACCTCCCAAACCTGCTCTGATGGCTGCTTTTCCTGCTGGGAACACAGGTCCCAGGGATTCAGAAGGTGGAAAACTGGACGACTGATTTAGGACATTATTGTGGAAGAGTTTGGCACCAGAACCTTTCCACTGGTGGCCTGCACACTGCTACTGAACTTCACTCCCACCTGGGTTATGATATGGGATATATTCCACATAACCCACTAACTGTGGGGCTTCTGTTCGAGACAGGGACCCTCCACATCACGGCACTGTGTGTGATCACAAACATGCCCTGTACACAAACCACACAAGCCAGGGAACTGCTGTTCCTCCACCTTTTTACCTCTCAGCGGAGCCTCTGAACCAGCTCACCAGCTGTTTCAGCCTCTGCACAAATTTATTGCTGCTGATGTGATCTGGGATCCTTTCAGATTTCTTTTCCTCTTTCCATATGCCTTTATTTTTCTTCAAGGCCTTGAGCTCTGCCCGAAGGAGCCTCTTGTGGAGTTTCCAGTACAGGCGGGACTCGTGGGGCAGCCCCTCAATCCGCGCTGCTCTGCCCAGCCCTTGGCTCAGGAGCTCTTCATTCAAGCACATGCTGAGAAATCGACCCTGTAAAATGCACAATAAAGATGATATTCACCGTTAAAACAGATTTATTTGGGGGGTTGTGGGAACTCCCCCAGAGGTACAAGCTTTAATCACAGCTGCTAATCTGTGCTCTGGCAGAAGAAGTTCAAAGTGAAGAGGAATCCAGCAGACCTAAAACCCAGCTCTGATGTGAGGCCCTGGCACAGGCTGCCCAGAGAAGCTGTGGCTGCCCCAGCCCTGGGAGTGTCCAAAGCCAGGTTGGACAGGGCTTGGAGCAACCTGGGCTGGTGGAAGATGTCCCTGTCAGCATCAGACAGAGAGACACACTCCTGTCATGAGTCAGTCTGCGAAAATACTGGTCTTGAAATCAGACTTGCAAATGCCACATTTAGAATTCATATCCAAAGAGATGAATCATAAATAATAACACTCCTTCAATGAATGGAGATAACGAATTGCCTACAATCCAACTCGAAACCGCGGATAAAAGCCAGTTCTGGAGGCTCTATTTACCTTATTCACTAAAACGAGGCACTCCAGGGCCGAGCCCTCCCTTCCCAGGAGCTGGAACCACATGGGCTGCTGGGGGCTCAGCTCTCTCTGAAGCCAGGCCGTGCCACTGGGAGCCACCTCCACACCCGCCAGCCGGATCAGCAGGAGACCCTCCGACTGCCCTGGCAACAGAGGGACAAGTTTGGTGCTGGAGGGAAGCTCATGCTTTGCACAGACCCCCTCAGCTCTTGGTAATGAATTTATTCCCGTGGACTCAAAGAATCCCTTTTAGTTCCCCAAAGGACTTATTCGCAAACAGGAATTCGGTCTCATCTCTACTTCAGTAAAAAAGAATAAAATTCAAGATTGCACAAGTGGTTTGAGCTGGTTTGGGTTATTTTGCATGCAGAGAGAAAGACCTGCTCCCACCATCAGTTACTGTCTCCTCCTGTCTTTTATTCCCCAGTTTCCCACCTGGAAAGCACAGATAGACCAAAAGGCAGAGCCGGAAATGTTTCAGCCCTTCCTCCCAACCTTGCAGCCACTCTGAGAGCAGCACATTTCATCCCTACCCTTGTTCTTCACATTCCTTATTACTTACATTTTCTCTGGATGGCTGTGATGAAAGGAATGCTGATGGGAATGTGCTCAACTTCCAGGCCCTGCTCTGTGACACGATGTAACTTCCCTCTCAGTTTCACATTCTTTTCTACAAACTCCACAGGTATATCCAAAGCACTTGTAAACTTTGCTGTCTATTGATGGAAGGAAGAGCAAGACAAAGTTTTATGAAAAAAAGTAGAGTGATTACAGTCACATTAAATCAAACTACTTCTTAGCATAGTTTGGGAAATTACAGATCTATTATTAGAGAGCATGGACAAGTAAATACAGACATATACTTAATAGTGATCAGCTGCAGAGGCTGTGCCAGCCTTTCCACACTCACCACCTTCCCTGGCTTACAGGGCCTGCAGCATCGGGGTGGACATAAAAGCCAGGTTCAGAGACAGAACAGAAACTGCCATTTTTTGAGCAATGCCTATTGAAGTTCACTTGATTCACCGTGAAAGGAGCGTTTCAGAAGTGGCCTGAATGCTGCTGGGACGAGATGGAAGGAAGCCAAAGGACAGACACGCTGAGCACAAAGGCAGAGCAGGGTGGGCAGAGACAGCCCCGCCTTCCATACAGGAGGAAACCAGGAGAGGGACAAAGGCAGGTGAACAGCTTTGGGAAGATCACAAGGAGATTAAATTTGATACCACAGCCCGGGAGGATCCCGAGGGGGTGTTATGTGATCACACAGGGAAACCAAGCAAAGACTTGGGCTGTGGCACAGGAATGGAGCAAACACTGGTTTGGGGTGGAGGGAGAGGGACAGGTGAGACCCCCAGGACTGAAGGGGGTCTCACTGTAAGAGGCCTTTGCAGAGCACTGACCTAATTCTACTGGGATTTTAAAGCAGAAACTCTACACAAAAGTTCTCTCGTAGCCTTTGGAATTGTGCAGAGGGAAGAGGAGGGTACCTGTTACTTCTAAGCAGCTGGAACCCTGTGGGAGTGGGGTCACTCCCTGCCCACGGAGGCTCAGCTTCTCCAGGCACCGGTGGTGTGGTGTTAGCGCAGCCTGACCTGACCACTCCAGGGAGCAGAGGAAGATTTGGGTGATGTTTAACAGCGTTCAAAGGCAGTTCTGTGCGTGGAAGGACCGTGAGAACAGGCGAGGAAGGTGCTGTGTTTGGACATGTGAGGGTGCTCGAGCTGCACTGAGGGAGAGGGGAAGGGCCTTTACCCATCCCAGGGGCTTTGGGAAGAGGCTCTGGGTGGGAGCAAAAGGGGGGGCGAGGGGGCGGCTCAGTGTTGGTGCCCCCCGAGATCTGAATCCCCTGACGGGGAACTGCTGTCAGCTGTCACCACCGGGTGCCGTTAAACGAGCAAACCGAGGAGAGGGAGCCCTCCGAGGGAACACCCGGCTCCTGCTGCCGTGGAATGGAATAAAACACAGCAGTCCCCCAGCTCGGTGCGGGAACCAGCGCTTCCACCGGGAACGGGCGGGACAGCAACGGGACCGCGCCTGGGCTCGGCCGGCCAGGCCGGGGTCCCCACCCCGGGGTCCCCACCCCAGGGTCCCACTGCAGGGTCCCCACAGCAGGGTCCCCACAGCAGAGTCCCCACAGCAGGGTCCCCACAGCAGGGTCCCCACGCCGGGGTCCCACAGCAGAGTCCCCCAGCAGGGTCCCCACCCCGGGGTCCCACAGCAGAGCCCGCCCGGCCCCCCATTCCCGCACTCACCAGGCGGACGCTCCGCGCCAGCAGCAGCACCGCGGCCAGGGCCGCGCCGGCGCTCAGGCCCTGCGGGCAGAGAGAGGGGGTCAGGGGGGCCGGGGGCTCGGGGGGCTCGGCGGGACCCCCCGGCCGCCCCCGTTACCCGCAGCAGCCCCAGGTGCGCGTCCGCCCACTCGGAGAGCCGGGCCAGGCCCTGCCCCAGCCGGCCGGAGCCGCCGGGCCGCTCCGCCATGGCCGCCCCCGGGCGGGCGGGGACGGCGGGACACGGGAGGGAGCGCGGCGGGCGGGGACACGACAAACACCGGCCAGAGCCATCCTCTCCGGGCGGGGACTCCAACACCGGCCAGAGCCGCCCTACCCCGGACGGGGGCACCTTCCGCAGGCCCGGCTGCTCCCTCCATCCAGCCTGGCCTTGGGCACTCCCAGGGATGGGGCAGCCACAGCCTCTCTGGGCAGCCTGAGCCAGGGCCTGCCCACCCTCACAGCCAGGAATTCCTTCCCAATATCCCATCTAGCCCTGCCCTCTGGCAGTCTGAAGCCATTCCCCGTGTCCTGTCCCTCCATCCCTTGTCCCAAACCCCTCTCCAGCTCTCCTGGAGCCCCTTTAGGCTCTGGGAGGGGCTCTCAGGTCTCCCTGGAGCCTTCTCTTCCCTGCTTTGAACTCTCCCAACCAGTGACACACCTCCTCTGACCTGCCGGATGCTCCTTTCTTCTTGTCTTTTTAAGGCCTTTTTTGGTTTGTGTTTGTTAAAGGTGTTTAAGTCCTCAGTCATTCTAACGTGTTTTTGTTTTTTTAATCACTTCAAAAGAGGATTGGTAGAAAAAAGCAGCAACATCAAAATTTTACTGCTTCCCTTCAGCAACCTGCTAATGGGCTGGCACAGCACTAACATTTCTGACTTACAAAATAGCTACTTAGATTAAAAGCACTAATCCATCACTTGTTTCAGCAGTTTGGAAGAATAAACAGTTACTTAATTCAGGTCACATTTCATACATATTCTGACCAATTTAGAGTGTATGTGTAACTTTGACATTGTTAAGATCATCTAATAATTGATAAGCAATCCTCAACCCATCTTTATTAGTAATAAGTTTCACTGTCACTTTCAGAAAGAGTGAAACAAAATCACACAGTAAAAGGCAATGCTAAAAAACCTGGGAATTTAATTCCCCATCTTCTGCACTCAAGACGGTTTTCCTTGAAGTCAGAAAAGTTAAAAATCTCTAGGTATGGACAAGCTGTGATTAAATCAGTGGCCTGTGGTTCCAGTGGGGACAGAACTGAAGTGTGGTCAGTGCACTGGAGATGAGGGGGCTGGGACTGAAAGGTGCAGCCACAAATCTCTGGTGTATTTTTATGTTGTCTTTGTGCTTTCGCAGAGGGGAAATGGGAAGATTTTCAGCTTGGAGAATAAAAGCCATCTAATTTCATTCAGCTTGGCTGATTGTGTTGTACTTCAAACAAACTCAGGAGAGGGGAAGGGACAGGAATCAGTGCCAGGGAAAAATGTGAGCACACTGTCCTCTTCCAGACCCCTCCTTGCTCCTGATGCCACCGAGACCCTTGGTACACACCCACCCGACCCCTCCAGTCACTCCAAAGCTGGGGTTGATTGACTTTCCCCCCCAAACATGCAGTAACAGAAGATCCCCAACCTCCTCCAAGCCCAATACTTCAACTACTGCCAAGGCAAGAAACACAGACAGAGACTCACGTGCCCCTCCAAGGGCTGTTTAATAGCGATGCACCATTTACACCCACCGAGGTCCCAGTGCCCTCTCAGCGCGGGCTGTGGGTCACTAAGGCACTCAGGAGGGAGGGCAGGGGGGATAATGCACCGGGAATGTTTCCACCACATGGCATCAGCAGCTGCTGCTGCAGCAGCTCCACCACAGGACTGTGCTCCTTGGATTTATGGGAGGGCGAGGCGTGTACCTGCTCTCTGGGAATTTGGCAGCTTTGTCATCACCAACAGCTTTTCTTACCCCGGGCTGGGATCAGTCACGGGTTTCCCACTGATTTCGAGAAGGAATGTTCAAATTTTAGTGATGCAGGGGAAACCCAACACTATCAGTTCATTCCCTCAGACTCACCCTGCTCCAAAGGCCCTGCCCTGGGAGGCCCAGCTGCTGCACCTTCCAGTTACAGCTGCAGGACCCGAGGCTCAGAGGATTGTGCGTTACTCCAGTCCTACCTTAGAGCATTTTGTCCTCAAGACAGTACCTTGAATGTAAGTCAAAATGCTTTGAAACAGCGGAAATAAATTAAACAAATGTAATTTGTTTATAAAAATATTTTCTTATAAATCTTTAAAGCTTATAAAAGCCAGAAAATACATTTAAAAGAATCTCCAGAACGTTTCATCCTTTGAGGCGTGGCTCCAGTTCAGAAAGTGAGAAGCAACGCCCACAGACACCTCACACTGATCTTCCCACAAGGAATTCCGCAGTACAACACTTAACCTACACTGAGAATGCCTTTGGCATCCCTCCCTGGCCAGCTGGCCTGTCAGGTCGCTTGTGTGTGACAGTGAAGCCGGCACTCAGCTGGCAACGCTGCCCCTGGACAGCCACGGCCCCAGGAGCCGTTCCAGGGGTGCCGTGTGGGATCAGCGGTGGTTGTGCCAGCAGCCACGGCTCTGGAGCTCAGGGAAATGCAGGATATGCAGGGAGGACAGAGGTTGGAACCTTTACTTTGTGAACTGACACGGGGAGGGCAGCGGTGTCACACGCACGGCCACCACCTCGGCCACACCACCTCACTGCTGTGGCACTCAATACCGACATTCCTGGGCGTGGGTTGGGGGAGATGTCTGTGCAATAAAACCAAAACAACCTTGCTGGTCCATCCAACATTTACGTGCATCAATTGCTCCTCTTGCACTTCCAGGAGGACTGTCCTTCGTCCTGCAGCTTTTTAAACCTTGGTCCAAGGAAGAACCACCAGCCAAAGCCCAGGATGAGGCAGATGACGGACTCCACGTAGTAACCATCCAGGGTGGTCACGCAGGAGCCACCGGCCTTTGTGCAGAGCTGAAACAGGAGCACAACCTGATGCATTAAGAACCTCCGGGAGACACAAACACAACTTCAGAAAGATTAGAGAGCAACTGGTGTCTGCTTGCTCTTACTTATGACCAAGTATAGTTGTTGGCTCTTCCCTGTTTCTTACAGAGGCAGTCAGAGAGGCTTTGGAGCTTTATCAGCACCATGAAAAGTTACAAATCTGTTCTAAAATAATTTGGGAAATGGAGCACACTGGCCCATGGGGCAAACTCCAGGAAACAGAAACTGCCCCACTGCCTCGGACTGGCTTGGAGGTGCAACCACTGATCCCAATCCTAAGGAGAAAGATGGTGATTTAACAGCCATCCATGCTATGCTCTCCCCATCCCTGGAAGTGTTCGAGGCCAGGCTGGACAAGGCTTGGAGCAACCTGGTCTAATGGAAGGTGTCCCTGCACAGGGCAGGGGAGGAACAGAATGAGATTTAAGGTCCCTTCCAACCCAGACCACTCTGGGATTCTCTGTCTGGGAGAAACACACCCAGGATGGTTTTTAACCCCCAGCATTCAAAGGGTGAGTGTACAGCATGGGACTGTCTCTGCTATTGTTTGCCTTTCAACACTGCTCTAATCCCAGGATAAATCAATCCCCTGAGCTGAGGCTCTGCCAGAGCTTTCTGAGACGTGTCAAGATCAGATTAGGAATAAGAAGGGAGTGGTGGTGCAATGTTACCAACTGGGAGGATGAGAGAAAAGATCAGAGGAGTGAGGTGACGGAGGAAGGACTAAGTTCAGTAGAGGCCCAGGCCCAGGGAACCTAATTAGTGACTAAAGCTAATGAGGGAGCCTGAGAAAGCATCTGCTGGGGAAGCAGTTTCCCCTCTGCAAGAAGTAAAAACTGCAAGTCCAGCTCAGACAAGTCATGTTGGATTTCCAGAACACTTTGTTTAGAGAATCTCCACATCCTAAAGAGTCCTGGCACTCAGGAGTGAAATAAATCTCACTCATGAGCACACAAAAAACCCCCCAAACATTTCCACTCTTCAGCCACATTAAGTGTCTCATTTGCCATGAGGAGGTGAATTTGAAACCTCGCTTTCCCAGCAGTTCTGTGTCCTGTTGTTTGATGTGTGTACAGGGCACAGCAAGTTCTTTGTTCTCTTCCAGAGGGCTCCCAGGACTGGGAATGCAGCCAGTCCCACTGCTCGATTTCAGGGGGAAAGTGAACACCAAGGTCAGGGAGCAGAGAAGCATCGTGGAGAAGGGATCAAGGCAGGCAGAGAGGAAACCTCCAGGAAGACAGGAGGAAGAAAAACCTGTCACAAGAATGGAGGGACTTGGAGGACAGACAGCCCTGCCCAGGACAGAGCCCCTAATGACACAAACATACCTACAGCCTCCTCACACCAGAGCACATGGCACCAACAGAGCACACTCCTGAGCAAGGCCCTCCAGGGCCCCCAGACTCACCTCTGCAGCTGCAGCAGTGCCACAGGAGTGGCCCTGGGCCCCGGCACACTCCTTCACCGTGAGGGGATCCACCAGCCACAGCGCCACGGTGGAGGGCCAGTTGCCCCCCAGGTTGGACACCGTGTTCAGCAGGGTCATGTAGGTGCCCCCGATGAGCGGGTCGCTCACCTTGGCGTTGAAGGCCATGATTGCCACGTACATGCTGTACAGGGTGATCTGGGGGGACAAACACACACACAGGGGTCTCCACGGGCACCACAGCTCAAATCCCCGAAGGGAAAACTCTCCTGAAGTTAGCAACATTCACTGGAAAACGATCCCAACAGCTTAAAATCGCCCAAGGGAGCAATTCCTGCTGCAGCTTGTCCCTCTGCCAACACGAGCAGTGGCCCTGCCACTTGCCTCAAGCATGACTGGAGTCATGCCCCACATGCACTGGCATGACTCAGGTTATCAAACCAAAACACAACAAGGCCAGCTAAAATAGCATCTAAGCCCAACACTGTTGTATGTAAAAGCAACTCTCACAGCATCATACACCTCAGTTCTGATCCAAAGCTGGGTTTTCCAGGCCTCTTGGATCAGATCCATTATGATGTTCCCCCAGCAAGCTAGCATTTTTTCTAGGAGCAGGATCATATAACTTGATGGATCTGCAGAAGCAGCACAATCATCAGTGTGCCTGTCAAACTCTGCCAGAGTGCTGGGATTTCTCCAGCTCCACTGTGCTTCTGAGCCTCTGGCTCTGGGGAAAAAATAACCTGGGAAACAAAACCAGATCTGGACAACTCACAGCAGCTCCACAGATGCTGTCTGGTGGAGCCAAGGGAGTAGGGAGAACTAACACTGGTGAGAGTATCAGAAGTCAATACAGCCACACTGACCAGGCTTGGAGGGCTTCCAGTGAGAGCCAGGACAAAGCAGGTGACAGCATTTACATCCTGGAGGTGATGGATGTGACTCCCCCTCCCGCCTCCCCTTCCCAGGGCGCGTTACCTGATGGAGAGCGTAGCTCAGCACTACCACAGCGTAGTAGTACATGGGAAAGCCTCCCTCGTGCTTCACTTTAGGGGCCCACCACACCAGGAAAGCAAACTCCAGGCCAAGCAGCAACCTGGAGGGGTAAGAATCTGTAATTCAAATAATTCTTCCCACTTGTTCCCTCAACACGAAGCACCCAATGAACATTTGTAGAGAGTACACTGAAACAGTTTAGATCGAAACAGTTACAACTCTTTCTATCTTAGAAATTAAATATTTGACAAGCAGTGAAATTGTTAAATAAGAGCAGGAGAGCTTTGCTCTAATGGTGCTGTACATGCACCTTTAAAACACCTTGTGCTCTTCTTTCCCACAGGTGATGCTGCATGAATTATCTTCAAGGCCCAGGACAGATTCAGCTCCCTGTGAGAATCCTGACACACTTTCTTGTAGCTGGAAGTTAAGAGAGTTACACAAGAAACCCTGCACTTGATCTAAATACACAAACTGAACACACAAATTACTGTGTTTCCATAAAATAAGGTTTTACCTGAAAGGCATTGCTTTGTAGAAGGTGTTCAGGGGCTGGGGGCCTGCTGTGTATTTGCTGATAACCAGGGGCAAGATGATCTGTAAAGGAACCATTGGAACTGCCAGCAGAGCCAGGTGCTCTTTGGGGACCCCCTCCTCCACCAGTTTGAGTCCTGTTACAGCATCTGCTGCTGAAAACCCAACCTGCAAGAGAAATCAGACAAGACAGACTGAGGAAAGCAGTGGGAGCTTGGCTAGAAATTCAATTTACTATTAAGTAAATTGAGAAATGAGATAGAAGACAAGTCACTTCTGCCTCTGATTTGACTTCCAAATTAGTTCTACAAGTTCTACAGTAGCACACTCTTATTGTCATCAGTGCCAAAAGCATGCCAAGAACACTGCCATTCGTGCCTCTGCCCTCACTGCTGTTGGCATCCACAGTGTCCAACAGGAAGCCATGGAAACCCAGTCTGGACACAGCTGCAGATTCTGAGAACAGCACTGGAGTCAAAAGAAACATTTTCTGCCCTTTTAGCTGCAGGCTGCACAGTCTGTTTGAAAATGTTTAAAAATGTTTAAAAAACAAATTACTGATATACCAGACTGCAATCAAGCTCCTCTGTAATAGCTGTGTAAACACAAAAGCTCAAACAAACGTTTTCTGCTGTCCAGCCCTGCTCAGCACGATGGTACAAACAGTTCTGCTTCAAACTCCGTGTGAAAATCCACAACTCTGATGAGAAGCAATAGCAAAACTAAGAAGTAAGTTCCATCCCAGGGACTCAGCAGCCTTCCAGACTCTGACACCAGCATTTAACAATTCAGACATGTGTTTACTTACTTTGGACGTGAGGATCAAGAGACAGAAGGTAAGAACTGCTGGCATCTTGATTATTGAGAACAGCAGCCTGTATGTATCTGTGATGCCTTTTGTTTCTTCTTTTGCTGGTATTAGCTCCTTATTCTCCTTTTTCAAAAAGGCAACCAGTGTAGTGGTAACTAAGAAGACAGCTCCCCAGAAAAACAGGAAATCTGGAGGGGAAAATAAAGTAAGATTAAAAAACCCTTGTAGCAGCCTTCACTGACAATTCACCCAGTATCTAAAATGCGGTTATTTCGCTAAATGTAAACCTGATCACCAAAACTGGAATCAAACCAAGCAGCAAAAGCAAACCACAAGCACAGAGGTGCACACAGTGAGTGGCTCAGCTCTTCCCCCCGCAGGATGGAGGTGTTTGCTGGAGCAGCAGCAGCAAACCGGGTCACTTCCCTGCTGCTGGCTGGGTCAGTACCACAGCGAGCACGGTGGAGGGGAAACAGGAACACAAATGGAAGGGCTGATGGTTTACACAGGCAACCACTAAAGGCTGATAAAGGATGTGTAACAGTCACAAGACAGCGAAAAACCTGCAGAGGAAGAATTCCTTCCCAGCTCTGCAGTGATTTACCGGGTACTCATGGAGTTCTGTGCTCACTTCTACACTCCCTATCCAGCATCTGTCTCCCATCTGGAGGAAACAAAGACCTGTGAGCGTGGAGATGGCCCGAGGAAAGTTCTTACAGTCATAAGGAGCCCTCAAATACGTCTGGCTGACGGGGATCCCTGCCAAGGTGCAGGTGTTTTAAACACAGCTCATATCTGCTGAGCTGTGGGTGTGAAGGCAGCAACAGCAAAACACAGCAAGCAGTACTTTCTGAGTTAGTGAATGGTTAATCTAAGATAATCCTAACCTATCCTCTCCCTCCAGGAGAGAGGCAAGAAAGAACTCAGTAAGGAGCAGGGGGCAGGACAGAAGCAGCCTTTAATCTTCCTGGTCACGAGTAACTTCAGAAACCTCCGGGAGACTTGAAAGGAAGCAGCGAGGGCTGGTGAAAGGGCAGAGGTTTAGTCAATTATTACCTGCTCCTTATGCCCAGGAAGAGAACAAGAAAATGGGGAAGGACTGCTTTAGGTGCATCCACCATTCTCAGGCTAAAAGATAAAAGGCTTTTCGAACCATTTTTTTGCTGTTTCCGCACCAGCTACTTTTCCCTTTCCTAAAGATCTCATAACCAGTGCCATCAGATTCCTCTCTGTTGAAGAATAGGTGCCCTTAACACAAACTTTGAAGCCAAGATGCATTTTCAGAGCATCTTCCTAATCACAGTGGCTAGCTACAAAGAACAGAGGAGCAGTTCTCTAATAATAACCCTGGCCATTATCACTGCAGTGAGAGATGCTCCGTGTGAGGATGGGGATAGAAATAGCTCTGAACATCATCACATGAGCACTCTTGATCAGGTCAGCCCTGTCAGCTGCAGCACAGCACTGCAAGGGCTGCATCAGCAACAAAGCAAGGCAGGAGAAAAAGAAAAAAAAACCCATATATAATAGTCCACATTAAAAGAATGGGGTTTCTTTGAGGTTGTAGGCAGTGTACACAAAAGTAAGGTTAATTTCCTTTCAAACACAGTAAGCTTCACTAACAGGCTCAAAGCAAAAGAACTTTGAAATTACAGTTTACACAAGGGATTTCAAGCACGAAATTTTCTGGTCCCACCACTGCTGCCTCCCCACCCCAATTTTGTCTCTGCCCCTACACTGTGGCTAACAAAATAAACCACTGTGATGGGGCAAAAAGAGGTTTTGAACTAGATCAGGGGTGGATCAGGCTGGGGAACAACCACCCAGAAGGTGCCCGGGCGTCCAGGTCACAGCTGCACTGCACTGCACAGCCCTGGCCCAGCTCACTGGGCTGCCCTCAAGGGCAGCTGCCTTCAAGGGGCACCTCTGTCCTGTCCCACACTTCCCTCTGCTCCCTCGTGCTGCCACAGGCTCTCATGACCGCACAGCAAAGCGGGCAGGAACCACCAAACCCAGCCAAGCTGCCCCTACCCTTAAAAATCCAAGTCACCCGATCTGCAGCTGCTGAATAAACTCCTGGATGTGCCAGCACAAACCACCACCCCACAGAAAGGCATCTCCCATCTTCTTCTCTAGACCTTTATCCTGAAACAGCCTAACACAGCACTTGGTTTGATGGATGGTTTTCCACTGTCCACATTATTTCCTGAGGTTAATCACAAATGCTGTTGCTTCTCAACAACTCAAAGCTGACTTGAGATCACAGAATCACAGAATGTCCTGAGCTGGGAGGGACCCACAAGGATCATCAGTCCAATCCTGTCCCTGCACAGACACCCCAACAATCCCACCCTGTCCCTCAGAGCGTTGTCCAAGCCCTCCTGGAGCTCTGGCAGCCTTGGGGCCGTGCCCACTGCCCTGGGGGAAGAATCTTTCCCTGAGATCCAACCTGAGCCTGCCCTGGCACAGCTCCAGCCATTCCCTCCTGTCTTGTCCCTGGCCACCAGCGAGAAGGGATCAGTGCCTGCCCCTCCAGACCATGGAGTGTTGACTTGTTCTTTCTCAGCCTATGACAAAAGTGCTCAGAGACCTGAACTGGCACAAAACTATTCACTTTTTCCAGCTGTGAAGTTTTCTGCTGCTTTACCTGCCTGAACTTGCTCATCCCAACCCCTGTTCCAAGCAGAGCAAGGACCAGAGAGCCCCCCTGCTCCTCAGTGAGCTGGTTTTGTCCTGCTGCTCCTCAGCTGCTCCAGGGAAGCATGGACACACCAGACTGTGCCACAGGCACAAAAACCAGGGAATGGGAGTTTCTCACAGTCAGTTTTACCACCTAGAAAAACATATCCTGCAACTCTAGTGTCAGTTACTTGCCTTTCTTACTCCACCCACGTCAGCACTCCAGGACAGGTTAAGCAGGTTGCATTGGTGCTTTTTGGGTTTGGGATTATATTTTCTAAAAACAGCACTTTTGTAATAGTAACAAACCCATTTATACAAACAGTGCTGAGAAAAAAAAAACCCAAACAACAAAACCCCTGGGCAGTGAGGGAAGTACAGCCAAGCCAAGCTCTCTGAACACCAGTGACTGCAAGTTGCATCAGCAGTGAAGACGTCAGTGTGCACTGCAGAGAGAGGGAAGAGGCAGGCCAGCACTGAGGAGATGCACAGCAGGAGCACAGGGAAAGCCAGGGACTAGCTGGGATGGCAAGGACTGCTCTGTGCCCGCTGACAGAGCCCACCCAGGAGGCTGGCAGCAGGGAGGGAAGGAGAACACTCGTTAGCAGTGGTGATGCTGCATACACAGGGCAAGCACAGCAGTCTTGGAAACTGCTGTCCTGGGTTATCCAGCAGACAGGCACAGGACAGAAAGCAAAAACTACCCTTTACACGACAGTTCCAGCCCCTTTTGGCATACCTGTTCCCTGGGATGACACGGGCAAGGCCATCAGTGTGAGAGAGGGAAAAGAGACTAAAACCATGAGAATCTGCCCTTCAGTGCTGCTCACGGCCACCCTGAGACTGCAGCCAGAGGCACCCCAGCATCTCCTGTCCTCCCCCAGGCTGAGCTGGCTAAACTCGACCTTCCAACCAAACCAGGTGCCTTTCAAGCATCTTTTAGGTAACAACCCGAACATCAACCACCACACAGAACCCTTCTGGGAAAATACCCCAAACAACCCAAACGCCAGCAAACAGAAGCATACCTACACTAACAGCTAGTTATGGATGGACTACCAGGCTTCATTTAATTCATTGAGTACAAAATTCCTCTAATTTAATTTACTAAAACAAGGCCTTCCTTCAGAAAATGGCTATTTTTCAGAATATGCTCAACCCCAAGCACTTCTCATTTCTACCTCTGTGCACAATACCATGTTGGAAGAATCAAAATATTTTTAGTTGCCCTTTCCTTTCTCCCAGAAGGAGGTGATCATAAAAGAGGTCCCTAAAAAGAGGTAAAGCTTTTGGCTTGTTGGTTTGTGGGTTTTTTTAGAGTAATCTTGTCCATGGCCATTAAACTAGGAAGGGGAAAAAACACTCCCTCCAAAGTGCTTAGGTCAGCCAAGATAATGACAAGGCAGGTTTCCCACAGCCTTCAGCCCAGAGAAATCTGGAAGTTCAGTGCATGTAGCAGTGGGCTCTGCCAGGCTCCAGGCAGGCTCTGCTTTCCCACAGGCAGGGGACAAACCAAGCCTGTTCCAAACCACCACTCGCTCTGAACAGAGCGGTCCAGGCTCAGGGAAGAAGCATCCTGAGGAAGATATAACTACTGTTATAAGGAAGGAATTCCTGGCTGTGAGGGTGGGGAGGCCCTGGTACAGGGTGCCCAGAGAAGCTGTGGCTGCCCCAGCCCTGGAAGTGTCCAAGGCCAGGTTGGACGGGGCTTGGAGCAACCTGGGCTGGTGGAAGGTGTCCCTGCCCGTGGCAGGGTTTGACGGATGGGCTTTGAGGTCTCTTCCAACCCAACCCTTTCTATAATTCTGTGGTCTAGTGGAAGGTGTTCCTGCCCATGGAATGTTTAAGGTCCCTTCCAGCCCACCCCATTCCACGGTTCTACCCCCATCCCACCCCATCCCATCCCACCGCAGCACACTCAGGCCGGCAGTGCCCGGGCAGTACCTGAGAGGGTCACAATGCCCCGGGGCTGCGGCTGCACCCGCAGGTATTTGTTGCAGAAGGAGGCGGACTCGAGGGCGAGGAAGAGGACGTTTCCCAGGAAGAAGCCGGCCGTCTGCCCCACGGAGTTGCAGGTGGAGGCGTATCCCACGTTCTCCCTGGACAGCATGGTGAGCGCCCAGCCGTCCACCGCGATGTCCTGCGTGGCCGCCAGGAACTCGAAGAGGAAGAAGGTGACGGTGAGGGCCCGCACGTCGGGGCCGCGGCCCTGCCCGTCGCCCAGCAGCGCGTCCACCTGCGTGGACATGTAGATCATGAAGAGCCCCAGCACGTACTGCGTGGGCACCAGCCACGACTTGCGGCGGCCGAAGCCGCGCAGGTACACGGCGTCCACCAAGGGCGCCCACAGCAGCTTGAGGCTGAAGGGCCAGAACACGAAGCTGAAGAAGGCCTGGTCGGTGTAGCTGGCGCTCTTGCTCTGCAGGATGAGCGGCACGCTGCCCGCCAGCCCCAGCGGGATGCCCTGCAGCACGTACAGCACCAGCAGCAGCAGGATGCTGCCCAGCTCCGCGCGGAACCCCCGCGCCGCGCCCGACAGCGCCTCGGCGTCCGCGCCCAGCGGCTCGCCCGCCGCGGCCAGGCAGTGCTGCCGGGAGCCGGCGCGGCGCTGCCGCCCGCCCTCCTCGGCGGCGATGGCGGGCGCCATGGCCGGGACTGACCCGGGAGCGGGATCGGGATCGGCGGCGGGATCGGGATCGGGCGGGAGCGGCCCCGGTGCCGCCGCGCTGAGGGGAAGGCCCCGCCCCGCGGGCCCGCGCCAGGCGTGGCCGCTCCTCATTGGTGCGTCGAGAGTGACGTCACACGGCAACGCCCCCCCCTTACAGTCAGCGCCGGGAATGGGGTCGGGATGGCGTCGGGATCTAACCGGGAATGGGGTCGGGATGGTGGTGAGGTCGAGATCCCACCCCACTCCCCCCGGCCGAGCCCGGCAGCCCGCGGGGGGACACCGAGCTGTCCCTGCCCAGCAGGGAACCCCGGGGGGGAGGGGGGGGGTCAAGGGAATCCTGGGGGGCATCGGGAAGAGCACCGGCAGCAGGGCAGGGAGAGGGGATCCATCCTGCCCCTCTGCTCAGCCCTGGGGAGGCACATCTGCAGGGCTGGGTCCAGCTCTGACAGGGAGCTCCCGGAGCGGGTGCAGCAAAGCCGGCAAAAAGACATTTGAGGGACCGGAGCATCTCTGTGATGATGGAAGGGCTGAGGGAGCTGGGGGCTGTTCTCCCGTCATACACACGGAAGGCTCCAACCGCAGCACGACGCTTTTAACCACATCGCGGCCTTTCAGGAATTTCAGTTAAAAAGAAAAAAAATACTAATTCCGTGGGCCGGGGAGCGGGGGCGCGGGCGGGGGCAGAGGCGGGATGGGGCCGGACGGCCCCATCCCGCCTCTGCCCGCCGCGCCCCGCTCCACCGTGTCCCCTCTCCCCTCCCGCCCCTGACCCCGCCGCTCCTCCCCTTCCGCCGGCGAGGCCGTGGCGGGGCGGCTCCTCCTCCTTCTCCTCCTCCTCCTCCTCCATCCCTCCCTGCCTCCCTCCCTGCCTCCCGCGGGCGGCATTAGCTCATCGCGGCGCGGCGGCCGCGGCTCCGAGCGGCCCTTTTCCTTCTCGGCCCCCATGGCCCTGTGCAACGGGGACACCAAGGTCAGCGTGAGGGGAAGGTGGGGAGGGAGGGGAGGAGGAAGAAAGAAAGAAAGGGTGTTTGTCCTCGGTGCGGCCCGAGCCCGCGGGCCACATGGCGCTGGAGGGGGCCCCCCCCGGGGGTGGCGCGGCCGGGTGGGGTTGGGTTGAGGCAGAGGGATGCTCTGTGTGTGTCCTTCCTCCCCCCACTCCCCCTGTTTAATTAATGAATTCCCCCTCGTCAGCGCTCTCTTGCCCGGTCTGTGACACCCACCCCAGGTTGCCAGCTTGGTTAATCCGGCAGGATTTTGGCTTCCCCCCGCCCTCGCCCCGTGTGTCCCCGCCGCCCTCCCCGGTGTCTCCTCCGTCGCAGGGCGGCTCATGCTCCTCGGGAAACCGAAGCTTTTGTTGGCAATTCAACTTCTGAGCCGAGCCCTGCTTCTGGTGGCAGCGTTAAAAAAAAAACACAAACCCTCCCCGTTCTGGGCTGTTTATCCGCTCTGCGCGAAAACACGACCCTGAGAGGGGGTTTTGGGGCGCTCGGTGGGTGCCTGGGTGAGTTTTGTGACACAGATTTCCCTGGCCGTGCACACAGCCTCCTCTCCTGGACGGGGCTGCTCCTGGGGGCTCCTCTTCTCCCCTGTTCTGGGCCCTTTACCAAGTTTGCAAGACGACGTGGTTCTGGAGGGGTTTTGGGTGCTCAGTCGGTCTTGGCTCAACTTTGCCAAGGCGCTTCTCCCCGGCCAAGGGCACAACCTGCTCTGCTAGCTGGGGCTGCTCTTGGGGGCTCCCGTTCTCCCTCCCAGCGCTGGTGATGGGATGTGGAGCTCATGGCTCATCCTCTGTGCCCTGTGCTCTTACAGGAAACACAGATGATGGAGAAAATGACAGTGGTTTCCACGAGGGTCGGGTCTCAGCAGCCCATGGACACGTGCATGACTAAAGCTTCCCTCATATAAGGGGTTGGGGGCTCTTGTCTCGGTCTATGGGATGACCGGAGTTGGAGGGAGTTACTGTCCTGTTATACTTTGAAATATGAGTGAGTGTTCTTAGACCTGCTTAATTTTAATACCACAGGGAAGCAATTAAACTCTTGTAAAACCTGTGCTGGCTTGAAAGTGCGAGATCAAGGCTCCTGGTTTAGGCCTGTCCTGAGTTATTGGTGTGGGTAGAAGGCTCAGGGCTGAGGGCTCGGGCAGAGGAGCCTCTGCTGCACACTGGGCTCTGCTGCTCCTTGGTACCCCGGAATGCGACTGTTCTGTATGGTAATGTGGTTTATAAATTGCATTAATGAGCATCCTGCGAGCGTGTGGGTGTGTGAAATGCCAGAAAACTCCCTGACTCCGCACAAGTGGGCCGTTAGGAACCTGCAAACTCGGTTTAAAGTGCTGAAAAGGTGGGGTAAGATGTGTGGTGTCCTCAGTAGGTAGTGCAAGCCTGGTGGCAGGTCTCCTGCCACAGCTCATTACAGAACCCAGAATTACTTGGTTTTGACACAAAAAAACCCCAGCAATGTTGGAAGATTTTTGTCTTCCAACAGTCACGGGGGGGTAGAGCTGAGATGAGGGAAGAAGGACCTCGGTGCCACGTTTCGGGTCTGTGAGACAGAGGACTGTGGTTTTCAGAGTGCCTTGAGATTTGAATTAGCTCAGTATAGACTTTCCTTTTTCTCTTGGTGCACCAGTTGCCTCCTGTTTTCAGTCCCACTCTCAGGACATCAGCACGGTGCCCCTGCCCTTGGACAGCGGTCAGAGCAGCTTCCATGGAAGGTCCCAAAAATAGCGAGTTTTCCAGATTTTTGTGAGAACAGACCAGAAGACAAGGAACTCTAGTTATTCCTCTAGTGAGGGGAAAAAGAGCTTTTATTAGGGACTGGCCAGTCCCCAGTAGGAAGAGGTGCTGGCTCCGTAAGCCCCGTCCCTGCAGGAGCTGTGCTGTCTGGTGTCCTGTTAATCTCTGTCCTGGCAGACGTGTGGTGTGCAAGGCTCAACTGCCATGTTGGCTGCACGTTGGCAGCATCTGTTCCCTTTTGGATTTTATTAAATGAAGTTTCCCTTGTTAAATTTGGGTTCAAAATCCCCAGCACTGGAACTGTGCCTCTAAATAAGTGAAGCCAGATCCTGTGCTGACTTTCCACCTTCCTCTTCTTCCCTGTGATTTATGCTAGAGTTGCTTTCGGGCTCTCTGCAGACCTGAACCTCCTTACAGTTCTGCTTGTTTGAACCTACTGCTCTGAAACAATTAAAGACTTCAAATAAAAACTGCAGGGAATGGTGTTTGCCCCAAGGAGGTCTCGGGAAAGAAGGAGGGTGTTGGTCATTTTTGCAAACCTCTGATTTAGAAATTGCGAGGTGAAAAGGCCCGGAATCACTGTAAAAGTGATCTCCTCCCATCCACTGGAAGGGAGGACAGCTCTGGTGACCTCTCTCCATCTGAGTGGGGGTTTGAAGGGGCCATGCTGCTGAAGGCTGTTCTGTGCCCTTTTTGGTGTGTAACCCAAGACTAAAAGTCATCAAGAGCTCCCTGTCAGGCACACTCAGCTACGAGCTGAAGGACAGAAACTGAGGCTCTGATTGGAGCCTGGACTTGGGCTTTTGAGGGATTGAGCATTATTTTTTTCCTGTTCGTGTCCTTTAATTGAGATAAAACTCTTCCAGTGACTGTAAACTTTGGAAGTTTCGAGCCTGCTTGCCTTCCTGGACCGCTCTGAAGAGAGTTCCATGAGGTGTGTTGTGGTGGCTGAGCAGTGAAGTTCGGAGCAACCTGTGTGTGTGGGGAGATGTGTCCCAGCTGGTGCTCTCCTGGGTCACCTGTGGGTGATGTGGGGGTGATTGCCTGACCCAGGGAGAAATGCCTGAGCAGCTGTGGGAAAACTGGTGAGTCCTGGGTTGGAGGTTCTGTTGCATGGTAGAAGCATGCAGAACAACTCAACGTGCCATCATCAAAACTTGAAATGAAGCTCCAAGCTGTGCTTGGAGGCAGTTTTTCCCAGGTAAAACCCTTCCCAGTTTTTCCTTCATCAAACTGTGTTGGCCAGGGAACAGTGTAAGCTTTAAGTCAAGAGAAAAACACCCCAAAGTAATTTATTCAAGCATCAGATTTTCTTCTGCATGAATTTCTTGGTGTCTTAGAGCAGTGGTTGTGTTCATTCTTCCTTGAAGATCCCCCAGGAAGGACACTTGCATGGAGTAGTGGCCTCTTTTCACATTTTTTTTTTTTTATTTTATTTTGAAAAATAAACTTTTCCTTGTGGTTTTTAGCCCTCCTTCAGATTTGGGGTTGGCCAGCCAGTTCAGACGTGATGGGCTCAGAGAGAACCAGTGCTTTGTTCTGGTGTGCAATCTGCTCGAATGCAGACTCTTTTAAAAATGATTTAGCAGTGACATTTGTTCTCAATTTCTCCTTTCTTATTCTCCCCAGGAGGTAATGTCGGGTGAAAGTTCAGCCCATGAGGCGGCGTGATGGGGAAAAACATTTTCCTTCTGGCTTTGAGCTGGTTTGCTTGGGAAAAAGGCACATGCTCTTACTTACCATGGGCTGTGCTGGGGTTTGTGGGGAACTGGAAACAGAAAAAGCCACGGTGGCTGCAGATGGTGAACAGAGCATATGAGCTCTTATTTATGGAAAGCTCTGCCTTCATTAGCTTATTAGCATTTTTCTTCCCCAATTTGTGCCCTGTTTGGTTTGGGGGATGGGGAACGTCGTGTTTGTGTGGCTGCTTGGGAGGGACGTGCTGTGCTGGTGCATCTCATGGTCCCCATAAACTTGAGGATTTTTTTCATTTAGAAGTTTCTTGGCTAGTCTTTATCATTTTAATCATAAATTAGCATAAGCTAATTAGCAAAGCTTTGCAGATGCTGGTTGTTGAAGGGATCTGGCTTAGTCTGCGGTCTGCAGCGTGTCGCTGTAAAGCCGGGGGAGGTTTAGATTGGATATTAGGAGGAATTTCTTTGTGGAAGGGGTTGTAAAGCGCTGGCACAGACTGCCCAGGGCGGTGGTGGAGTCGCCATCCCTGGAAGCGTTCGAGAGACGTGTGGATGTGGCATGGGATGGGGTTAAGGTGGACGTGGTGGTGGTGTTGGGCTGATGGTCGGACCCGATGGGCATCGAGGCCTTTTCCAACCTTTCTGGGTCGGAAGGCTGGTGGGAGCTGACATGGGTGCCGTTCACAGCCCGAGAACGCCGGGGGAGAGCTCAAGGATGGGCAGCACCACTACGAGGGGGCCGTGGTGATCCTGGACGCGGGGGCGCAGTACGGGAAGGTCATCGACCGGCGCGTCCGAGAGCTCTTCGTCCAGTCCGAGATCTTCCCGCTGGAGACGCCCGCCTTTGCCATCCGGGAGCAGGGATTCCGGTACGGCCTGCCCCGAGCCCCTGCTCCTTCCCCCCAGCCCCTGTTGCCTCCCTCCTGCCCTGAGCCCCTATCCCTCCCTCCTGCCCTGCCTGCTCACTGCCTGGGTGTTCCCCTGCAACAGCTTTAACTGAGTGTTGTTGATGATTCCACCTGGGCTTGTGATGTCCACCCGAGGTTTGCTGGGGGACACTCGTGCAGCCATAGAAATTTTGTGTGTTTGCTTCTCATTGCCTTAATGCCGTTTTACTGATTTCAGGCTTTTAAGTGTAATTTAAGAGGTCGTGTTTTAAACCTGCATCTGCGAAAATCGAGGTGGTCTTGCTGTTTTGCCTGTTAAAATGTGGTAGCTGTTAATCAAGAATACAAGTCTTGTGTGTTTCTAAAAATTATTTTCTTATTTAATTTATTTTTTTAAAAATTAGACTAACTTACTTGGATACTGAAGACATTGTTGGTAAATCATGCCAGACTGTTTCTGGGAAGCAACTAAAAAAAATCCTAACTGAAACTGCCCCTTGTTGTTTGCAGCAAAAAATAAAAGGCCTCACAGTTAATTAGTATTCTGTACATTTATTTTTCGTGTCTTATGAGGCTTTCTAGGATGTGCATCTCTTCTGTGTGGGGAGAATAAATACCCTGAAGTCCACAAACCACCAAGGACCTTCCTTGTCAGCTTGGTACAGTCCAGGAATCTGGTGCACATGTGCTTTTTGGTTGTGCCTGACAACAGATGAGACAGTGCTTTGCTGCAGAACTGCACTTTCCCAATCAATGATAATTAGGGAACCAGTAAACAGTGTATTTTAGTAAGTCAAGTAGGAACTTATTGATCTCTCTTGAAAACACAGAGAACAGAAAACCCAGGACCTGCTGGATCTGTCAGGCAGCTTTTGTGCCAGGGATTTCTTTCAGAAATGTTCTGAAAAACGGCTTTTCTTTTCAGATCTTGTTTATAATTCTCCAACAGTCAAGGCTTTAAAAGATGGAAGTATTTAATAACTGGTTTAGAGAATTGCTGCACCTCCTGTGTGCTGGATTTGAGGAGTGGGTCCCAGCACTAGTGGTGTTTCGGCTCAGCCCTGTGCTGTGCTGACGCAGCTTTGTGCTGGGAGGAGCTTCTCCCTCTTTCCTTTAGCAGTTGAAGGTTCTTCAGGTTCCATGGTTAGACCTGAGGGACTTGCCATTCCAAAGATCCATAATTTCTTTCTTTAATACTTGGATATATTGCGTAGCCTTTCTGTATCCTGGGAGATTTTAATTGGTATGGGAAAAACCAGATTTTTAAGACTACACTTTTTGAGTATAACAGTGTATAACTATATTGACTTCTCATAAGAATGTTCAGATTTTAGGTGTGGCTGTATTCCTTTAATTCCTTCCTAGAGCCCCAGGGAACAGCTGGAGCTGTGTCAGGGGGGGTTTGGGTTGGATGTTAGGCCAAGGCTCTTCCCCCAGAGGGTGGTTGGGCACTGGAAGAGGCCAGCTCAGGATATTCTCTGGGTCAAGTTAATATTAAATAGTGTCCTGTTCATCGAGCACTGAAGCAAATGCTTCTGAACATGGAGTTATGGAAGCAGCAATCCCACCAGGCATGGGGAGCGTTCAGGCCTGTGCCAGGGGAGCAGGGCCTGTGTGGCTGCAGGGACGTGCTTGGGTCCCTGGGCTGTTCCTGCAGGCCTGTGCCTGTTGGTGGTACAGGGGCTGTGAGCTCGGTGCCTGCTCCTGCTGCTCAAAACCAGAGATGTGTTTTGGCAGTGCTTGCATGACAGACTCCAAACTAATGCTGCAAGGAAGCTCTGTTAGATACATTTGGTCCCATTTATGCAGCCTCTCTCTCACTTGGTTTTGCATTTCTGGCTCTGAATGACAAGTTTGATGTTCTCTTGAAATAAACAGGACGGGAGTCCAAGGTCTGGTCGATCCCAGGCTGAGGCCAAAAGTGTTGCCCAACTGGTGCTTCTGCAGTTCAGGATCTTGCAAATCATTATGTTTGTGAAAACTCTCTCTTCCCCTTTGAAATGATTTGATTGTCTTTTTCAGTGTGAAGTATTAACTTCAGACTGTACATGCTGGCATGTGTTGGACTTGTAATGCACAACCTGCTGCCAATGCCACCTCTGCATAGTCAGAAAGGAGTAAGGGACGTTTTCTCAGTGGATTTAGAAATTTGGGAATGTGTTTTTTGACTGCAGCTCCCCTCCAGATGTCACAGACTTCATTAACTATTTATATTTATATATATATATATCTTAATGCTAATACTCTGCTTTGTCCCAGCCATCTTGCTGATGCTTGGCTATGAGGAATTTAAAATACAGGCACTTTTTAAGGTGGTTTATATTTGACTTTGTTTAAACTGAGGAAAATTTCCCTGGTAAGCTGGTGGGTGTGACAGCTATAGCAAACAACATATTTGAGTTAATGTTTTCTTTGTGTTCTCTGCAGGGCTATCATCATATCTGGAGGACCAAACTCTGTGTATGCAGAAGATGCCCCATGGTTTGACCCAGCCATATTCACAATAGGAAAACCAGTGCTCGGAATCTGCTATGGAATGCAGGTTGGGATAATCATAGAGCCCTTAAGGCTGGAAAAGATCTCTGAGATCGAGTCCAACCATTATGTCTGTTTGTCCAGAACCATCTTCTAGGCCTCATTTCTGTTATGAACTGAAGGTGAAGTGCTAAAGAACCTGCTTTTCTAACAGGGGCAGTGCTGCATGGGCAGGATGCTTTTAAAGTCCTCACTGAGATGCTTTTAAAGTCCTAATTGTTAAACTGAGGGAGTGTGTTCATCTCTTGGCTCTGCCTTCTCATATAATGGCTTTAAGATGAAGGAGGGCAGGTTTGGATTAGAGATTGGGATGAAATCCTTCCCTGGGAGGGTGGGCAGGCCCTGGCACAGGGTGCCCAGAGAAGCTGTGGCTGCCCCATCCCTGGGAGTGTCCAAGGCCAGGTTGGAGCAACCTGGGCTAGTGGAAGGTGTCCCTGCCCAGGGCAAGGAATGAGATGAGCCTGAAGTCCATTCCAGACCAAACCATTCTGTGATCAGTAGCATAAATGGTTTTGTTTTGAGTTCCACACTACCTTGTTTAAGTTATAATAAATATAACCTGTCAGTCACTGATCAATTCTGTCCAGTTGGTATTGAAAAGCAAACCCTCATGGACACAAGGGAATTAGTGTTTCAAGCATGGAGTGTTTTAGCATTGTTCTCAAGAGTGTTTAACACTCCTCCACCCCCAAAAAACCAGGCCTCCTTCTTTACCTTTGGAGCCACTGGTGGTCCTGCAGTGGTCTGGCAGATCCAAGCTGAGCAGTGGAACAAACTCCCAAGGAGAAAAGGGCTGGATGAGATGCAGGCTGGGTATAAAGTGATACCAGCTTGTGTGGTGCTTTCTCATGGAGTGTTTCTGTTTTCCAGATGATGAATAAGGTGTTTGGAGGCACAGTGCACAAGAAGAGTGTGAGAGAAGATGGGGTGTTCAGCATCACTCTGGATAACACGTGTTCACTCTTCAGGTGCAGACACATTCTCAGTTACCAGAGCACTATTGGATATACCAGTCTGGGAAGGGGTGTGTGGGTGAAAGGAACGTTATTTTAAAGAAAACAGTGAGATTGCATCAATGTTTAGTTGATACTTTCTAATAAAACTTTCACAGGTGTGGTCACAAGTAGGCAGGTTACTCATTGAAACAAATACTTAGGCAAAAGCTCTGAAGAAATACAGAGGGGAATTTTGTGTAACCCCCTTATTTCAAAGTAGAAAGTCTTCACTGAGACCCTGTAAAATGTGCCATGACCTGGGAATATTTGTGTTAAGCTCTTGTCTCCTGCTGTGCAGTGCTCTTTTATTGGTTGGCACCCATCCAGTTCTGGAAAGGTCATAGAAAATCCAAAACCATTCACTTTCCACCTTCCTTTGAAATTGCTTTGTGATGTTTTTATAAAGCCAGAATTGGATTTCTTGGTAGTTTGTCGGTGCCTCTCAAGTTCCTTGTAAAAGTCTGACAGTTCACTTACACCTGGTATGCCAGTTTTATTAACTTTCCTCTACTGGGCTCCTGCAGAACTTCATACTCTGCCTAAGGGTGCCCAAATTGTCCTGAAAACACGTAGTTTTGAAGAAGAAAAGTTCACTTTGTTGAAATAAAAAGCAGGAGTCCCGGGATCCTGATTGACTCCAGATGGCTCCACCTGTCCAAGAGGGGGTGCTTCAATATTGGGATGTTTATAAGGAAAAAAAAAAACCCTAACCCTTCAGAATTAAGACGAATTCCCTCTTGCATGGTGGGTGTATTGTACAAGAGCTTCTGCAGGTTCCAAGGGAGACACCTTGGAGCTGGAGGTGGCTGTTCCTGGGGGGAACATCCTGCACATGCTTCAGATGTCCTGGTCAAAGGAGATGAGCTTTTCTTGTGATCCTCAGGACTCCTCTTGGAAAGGCAGGGAGTTACTTCTTTGTTCTTTCTTGAGTTGACTGTAGTTTTTAATCTTTGTTTAGGGGCCTTCAGAAGGAAGAGCTCGTGCTCCTCACTCACGGAGACAGTGTGGATAAAGTAGCTGATGGATTCAAGGTGGTGGCACAGTCTGGGAACATTATAGCAGGTATTTATTTTCTGCTGAAATTGTCTTTGGGTAATGCTGGTTAAAGGAAACAGTAATGGCAGACAGAACCAAATGGGAACAGAGTGGTGTCCTTTGTTATTTAACTGCCAAACAAAGGAGTTGTTTTTAACAATTCCATGTGTGTGTTTGCACGTTGTGCTGTCATGATAATAAAGAAATAGACTTTAAAAGGAGTGGTCCTGATTTAAATGTGGTTTAAGTAAGATTTAACATTATTTATAGGGTTCATGTTATTTTAAAGTATGCATGTGTTGTTTCTCTCTGGAATAAAATACCCTGTGCCCTTAGGGCAGGGGGGATGGAGATGTGTACTGTGTGTGCAGCATGAGTGGGGTTTGGGTTCTGCACTCTAATAGTACAAGTCAAACACTGCTTAATTAATTATTAAAGCTTGATTAACTTCTTATTTAATATTGCATGAATGTTCAAGTGAGCAAGAGTAATGTGGGTACTGAAAGCAGGGTTTTAACACTGCACACAGATTGTCACAGAAAAACCTTAGAACTTGGGGTTTGAAAGCCCCTGGAATTACTGAGTCCCAAACTCCCCCTGGAGTCTCTTTCCTTGGAGATGGGAGTCCTGGAGAGATCTTAAATGTGCTGAGCATCCAGTGAGATCTCCGAGAGCATTCATCTGGTTTATTTGAAGTCTTTCATTGAAAAGATAAAAAGGCTGAAGATTAAGCTACTAAATCAAACAGGGACACTTGGATGCAGCTGGGTCAGTGTGGCTTGGCTGCAGGGTTGGGTGGGGTATCATGTGAGGGAAAAAGTAATGTAATTTATTTCTGTTTTCAGAGTGATTTTTCCTGGGATGTCTCAGTGTTTTCCTTGGTTTCTGAGGGATTGTGTTCTAGATATATAAGAGTGCCTTTGCTCCTAATCTGAATGAGAATGTTTAGTTCGGTGATTTGTGCCAAAAGGTGGCAGAATAAATCACTGCATGCACTGTATCTGTGTGTGCTTGACTTGGGTGTGCATTCCCTGCCAGTTCACTGATTCATCTCTGTTTTGTCACACTCCTTGCACCGATGCAGGCATAGCAAATGAATCTAAAAAACTCTATGGAGCACAGTTCCACCCCGAGGTGAGCCTCACAGTGAACGGCAAGCTGATCCTGAAGAATTTCCTGTATGACATCGCGGGGTGCAGCGGCACCTTCACGGTGGAGAACAGGGAACGTCAGTGCATCCAGGACATCAAGGACAGAGTGGGCTCTTCCAAGGTCCTGGTGAGTGCCTTGGCTTGGAGCTGAGAGGTTTATTTGCAGAAGCACCGGTGGTTGTTCAGCTTAATTTGGAAAACGCAGAATTGTCGTGGTTTGGGTCGTACATTAACCAGGTTTTAGAAGAATTGCGCGGCTGGGCCAGGGTGTTGTTTGATGTCTCGTTTCCTTGCAGGTCACTGACTGTCGGTCAGTGCTCTGTTCTCCCCCTCCTGGCTGTGTCTGAGTTGTGTGCTAGCACGTTCCCCACAGACAGCTGCCCCAACTGGGGTGTTCTCCCGTGTCCCCTCCCGCCCAGGTGCTGCTCAGCGGCGGGGTGGACTCCACCGTGTGCACGGCCCTGCTGAACCGCGCCCTGAACCGCGAGCAGGTCATCGCCGTGCACATCGACAACGGCTTCATGCGCAAGAGGGAGAGCCAGTCCGTGGAGGAGGCGCTCAGGAAGCTGGGCATCCACGTCAAAGGTACCACAGGGATGACCTGGCTGGTCTCCCAAAGGCCTGCACTCAGTGCTCTGTTCTGCTCATCTGCCCTTCTCACACTGACCTGCCGAAGCAGCTCGGTCATTTGGAGCCACCTGGACCCATTACCAAAATTCACACCCAGAATGCTAAGCCTTAGTTCATTTGACTGGAGCAGACCCTGAGCTGCCCCATCTCTTGAGGAGTTCATATCTGGTATCTGCAGTTGGGGCACAGCAGAACAGTGGGTTTGTGCCTCAGTCACTCCTCTGCTGATGGCTGAGGGATCCTGTTCAGCTGCTGCAAAACTCCCTGGATTTCCATTTTCTCCAGTGTCCTGGTTAACACTTGGGGCTTTATTTCTTGTCCTGGATCTCTTCCTGTGTAAACTGGGAGCTCATTTGGGTGATTGAGTGCTATTACAGCCAAAATTACTTTTTTCAAGGCATTTTTCCTCGCTTTTAAATAGGTGCAGATTGGTTGGTTTTGGAGAAGCTTGTTGAGAACAAGGTGGTGATTGGTCACAGGTTGGACTCAGTGGTCTTGGAGGTCTTTTCCAACCACAATGACTCTGTGATTCTGTGAAGCAGCTCATTATGAGTGAGCAGAAAGTGCCTTGACGTGGCCAGTGAGAAGGTTCAGAGGGTTTTTCACCTCAAGTGTGAGGAGGTCAGAGAAGGCAAATTTTGTGCAAACAGCCAGAGCTGCTTTACACTGCCTGGCTGAGTAATTTAATAATGAGTAATAGCTGCCTGTTCTGGGGCTGTGCGTGTTGTCAAGGGATCCTCCTGTGTTTTGGCCAGGAATTGTGGCACTGGGTGAGCAATGCTTCCCACTGCCTGGCCCTCAAACAGTGCAGCAAAGTCTGAGCTTTATTCTGTACCCACATCTTATTTAATTATTTTTTTTAGAGGAAAATCCATGTCTTGTTCTTGCATTCTGTGGAGCAATAAACCTGGGCTCTGGCAGGCAGCCAGGGGAACAAATTGAGGGAATCCCTTTGCTGCAAGTGCTCCTTCTGTAGGTCAGGGAGTTCAGTGCTGGTAAAAGATGCCAGAGAGCCTCCCAGCTGATCTCTGGGTTGAGAGCCTCTCTAAATTAAGAGGCATAATGTAGCATGAATAAATAGTGCATCATTTAATTTTGGTTGCAGAGAGGCCTTGGGGAAACGCTGTCCTGTAAACTATTTAAAGCCAGTAAATTATAATCTAGGAAGGAAAGCAACAACTGAGCTTTCATATGCTTGTCACAATATGAAAAAATAGCAGGTTAATAAGAGAAATAAAAGGCTTTTGTTACAAATAATTCTTGAGGTATTGAGCAGCCCTGTTTAATGCAGTTAATGGTCAAAGGACTGGTATGATTTTTATTTTCCTTTTTTTAAAGCAACAAAATTGAAACATTTTTTTTTTTTTTTTTTTTTTTGCAACCCTGCCTACAAATCTTTACTGACTCTTGTCAAAACCCCCCTGTGATTTCCTGCAGTGGTGAATGCAGCTCATTCATTCTATAATGGTACCACAACCCTGCCCATCTCGGATGAGGACAGGACTCCACGGAAGAGAATCAGCAAGACCTTAAACATGACCACAAGTCCTGAAGAAAAGAGAAAAATCATCGGTGACACCTTTGTTAAGGTAATGTTTGTCTGTTGTTTGGCTGACTTTTTTAAATAAGGTGATTTCTGGGTCCACTTGTCCTGTCAGACTGCTGGGTCGGTGGCAGCAGTGCCCGTGCAGTTTGTGGGTGACCTGAGGAGCCACTGGTGGGTCGCAGGGGGAATGTTGAGCAGGCACTGATGTTCCTGGAGTCTGGAGGTGTTTTTTCCATTTTCAGTGCAACAAAATCAGGGGTTGTAGCAGTATTTCAGCCATGGCAGGGTGTCATAATTACTCCTCCTGACTGTTTGTGCTGTTGTCAGCTCGGTATCACCGGTCAGGCAATCTGTTACCTTCTTTAGCCCGTGGACAGCCGAAAGGAGACTGCAGCTCTTTTCTCCTCATCCCACAGATCGCCAACGAGGTTATTGGAGAAATGAACCTGAAACCTGAGGAGGTTTTCCTGGCTCAGGGGACCCTCAGGCCTGATCTCATCGAAAGCGCTTCCCTCGTGGCCAGTGGCAAGGCTGAGGTGATCAAAACCCACCACAACGACACGGAGCTGATCCGGAAGCTGCGCGAGGAGGTACCTGGGCATGGGCTGCTGGTGCCCACGGGGGCTGAGTGCCACCCAGCACAGCCTTCTCTGTCCTGCACTCATGGGAGCCTGTTCTGACGAGGCCCTGGAGATTCTACTGTAGTGTATTGCAATTTATTACACTTTTTTTCCTGGTTGCTGCATTCCCCAGAGTAGTCACAGTTTTTGGGTGTTGTCCAGCACTGGATACCCAGAAGGATGTCAGTGGGTTGAAGTTCATGCAGTGTGAACAGTGGTGTTCACAAACCCAAAAGCTGTTTCCTCACTCACCTCTCAAACAAAGCCATGCTTGGTGAGGAAGCAGAGCAGCACCTGTGCCTTTAGCAGCAGAGCAGTTTAGGCTTCTCAGGAACTGATTTAACTGGAATTCATGGTGTAATGGGTCACTTCTTCCTTCTCTTGTCTCTCATTCTGGACACAAGTCAACGAGTAATCTTTAGGTGCTGGTGTTCCAGACCTGGCACATGATGGATTCAGGCAAGAGCAACGACAGTGCTTTTAAAAAAGGGCTTAGAAAAAAGATAATCAGCTCCTGCTGAGAGAGAGCAACAAAATTCTCCTTATCTTGAACCTCTTGTAACATTCAGCCCTTCGAGCAAAGTATTTGAGAGAGAGAGAGAATGAGAAAAACGTGTTTAAATGGGCTGAAATGTAGGGATGGTTCCTGCAGGTACCTCCAGGGTGGGTTCTTTTTGTTCTTATGCAGCTGCTGCCTCACATTTGTAGTAACCTGTTCAGGGATCTGCCAGCAGCGTGCTGGTGGCACACACTGCCTTTCCATTAGCAATTTAAGAACCCTAAAATCTTTCTGAAATGGCCCAAAGTGGGCATCCATGGCTGACAACCAGGAGCTTGGAGAGGATGGGAGCACAGGAGGTTGAGCTGTCTGAAGGCAGGCAGCCCAAGTCCTGTCCCCTTGGTGCTATTCCCAGTTGGTCTGTTTAGTGTGAAGTTCAGAAGAGCTTTTTAAACACCTTTCCTGTGCACAGCTCCAAAGTATCAGCATGTGAAGCAAATGTGGGAGCCTGCCCTAATTTGCTTTTTCTGGCATCAGTTCTCTAACTGTGTTACAAAATAGTCTAAGAAAGAGCCAGCACATCACAGCACAGCCCTGGTGGAAGGTGCTCACTTATCAGTGAGTCTCACCCACAGGAGAGAACTGCTAATGATCCACACTGCTGACGTTCATCACTGCACAATGAATTTTCAAGGCTTTTGGGTTGGTTTGAACATTCAGCAAAGACAGGGGAGGTTTGAATTTGTGCAGACAGAGCCAGTTTGGCCTCTCAGCTGTGTCTGCACTGCTGGAGCCGGGGATGCTTCTGGCACAAGCTGAAACTTCCGTGTCTCCCCCTCTGTCCTGCAGCTCTTTCACAAAGCCCACATTCACATGGGGTTTGTTTGCAGTGTTTATGGAATCCTTGGCACTGGTGCTGCGAGGAGCAGGCCAGTTTGACTGCCATAACCTAAACACTTGAGGCTTTTTGTTTGAACTTGAGAGCTGGAGCGTAAATTGCCTTTTTCTTCTTTAAGGGTAAAGTAATAGAACCACTGAAAGACTTTCACAAAGATGAAGTGCGAGTGCTGGGAAGAGAGCTTGGCCTTCCTGAGGAGCTGGTTTCCAGGCATCCCTTCCCAGGTATGGGAGCTGCTCTGTGCTGTTAGTGCAGGGCTGAGGATCACACCAGTGCTGTTCAGCAGATGCTTAACTGCAGCGTGGTGGAGTATAAAACTGATCTCTAAACACGGCAAAAATCAGTTTAGCTTTTTATTTTAGCAGCGTCTTCTTTCAGGAAAAGATTTGAGAGTGGCTTAATAAATGTGCTTAATAAAAGCAGGAGCGTTGTAGCTGAATTTGCCCTGAGCTGCATTTGTTCCCTTTCAGCTGCAGCAGCCAAAGGGGGACTCTCAGAAAGTGCAGTGAGCGCTGCCTGAGCTGCCACGTGCCCACCTTACCTGGGGTGATGGCCTGGCTCTGCCTCGACAAGGGGCATTTGCAGCTTTGGAAATGAAAGCCTGGATAGTTCCACGAGCTGTCCACCAGCAGACATGCCAGTGGGTGACACAGCCAAGCCCATCCAGTTCAGGGGGGCTGTCCCTGTGCCCTGTGTTTGAGGGCTGGCAGAGCACAGAGCCTGTGCCAATGCAGCAGCATCCCAGGCAGGGCAGGGGCCTGCCTCTTCCAGCACGTTTACATTAAGTAGCTAAAAGGTCAAACAGCCCTCAGGGGTCTTTAAAAACAGTGGAGACCCCTCTGTGTGTTGTACCCAGAGTACTCAGTTGCCTGGCAAAGGAGGGGAGGAGGTTCCTGTTCATTTTGGATTTTCATCCACCACTTCATCACCACAAACTGCGCCCTTGCACCACCAGCACGTGTGAGGTGCAGGCAAGCAGTGCTTAAATGTGAATTAATGCTTAGATGTACTGAACAGAAATGTGCTTCTGGAATAAACTGCATGTGGGTCGGGGTTGTCTTGCAGGGTGTTGAGACAATTGGGGTGCAGGTACAATGGCAAAATACACTGTACTCAGGGACTGGCTCACTGCTTCTGGGTGAAAATCAGCTTCCTGTCATGCAGTCTGATGTTTTTCAACGCTGCTTTGCAGGTCCTGGTCTGGCAATCAGAGTGATCTGTGCTGAGGAGCCTTATGTGTGCAAAGACTTCCCAGAAACAAACAACATCCTGAAAATAGTTGCGGATTTTTCTGCCAGTGTGAAGAAGGTAAGAGAGCTGTCAGCTTGAATGTGCACAGAAAGTGGTGGGATTGTTCTGTAGTGGCCTGCAGCGAGGTTTAAACTGCTAGAAGGTCCAAATGACTACTTTGTGCTCTGTAAGGAATGATGAGTCCCAGTACAACTCACTTGAAGTGGTTCAGTGCGGTGGAATTTTGCTGCCATGACTGGTGCAGGTGTTGAACAATTTCTGGAAAGGGGAAGCTTATTCACCCTTCAGATAGTGAATAAGTTTTGTTGTAGTTAAACTTTGTGCAGAAGAGGTTTCTGGAGATTCTTCAAATGACAGTGTTAGGGGAAGGTTCTTCCCTGCCTGAAATAATTGTAACTTTCTAGGCTTGCACCCCCAAACAGGCAGTGACAGTGTAGGTGACAGTGCAGGAGTGAGGAACTGGTGCTTGCTGGGTGTCCTGGACCAAAACCTGGAGTTTATAATTGGTGATGTTTAAATTCTGCATCTCTTAACTGTGATGACCTTTGTGATTGCTCTAAGCTCGCTCAGAGGTGAAAAGTCCTTAGCAGGGACCTGCTCTAAGGTGTAAGTTCAAAACAACTTCCCAAAGCTTTTTGGCAAATCCTGAAGAGCTAATATTTACATCTGCTTTTCCTTTAAAACATAGGGAATAGTAGTGCCACAGAAATGAAAAGTGCAGCTTTGTGAAAGGGAGAGTGAGCACAGGAAAAGAGCTTCCCCTGTGGCCTTGCAGAGCCTCAGCCTAGAGTACAGACTAATCAAAGAAAAGGGCTTTTGCTAATATTTAATTGTCAAATGAAAGGTATTTTTTAAACATTTCCAGGGGTTAAATGTAGACTAAATTTAAGCAAACAGCTACTTCAATAACACTTTTATTTGCACTGTGCAGGTTCTGTTTGAGGGCCTGGGAGCTTTATTTAACCAAAATGTGTTTTTCTGCATCCTTGCACAGCCACACACTTTGCTGCAAAGGGTCAAGGCGTGTACAAGTGAAGAAGACCAGGAGAAGCTGATGCAGATCACAAGCCTACATTCACTGAATGCCTTCTTGCTACCAATCAAAACTGTGGGAGTGCAGGTAAAGGGAGGCTTCCCAGGGGGGTTCTGGGAGCTCCTTCCTGCTGGGGTGGCAGGCTGGGGAGAGACATCGTGGTTGCTGCTTAAGGTGTGGGAATAAGGAGCTTGAGTCGAGGAGATAAACTCCAAATGGCTGTGAGAGCTCTGTCAGTGCTGGTGCAGTGCAGGAGTGTCAGGATACCTGAAGGGACACTCAGGCAAGTGCCAGGGCTTGGATTTGAGGGCATTATCCAGGGTCAGTGATGCTGGTCACTCCCAGGCAGTTTCTTCACAGCACTCCCAGTCCCACTGACCTCTGCTGTCGTCTGTTGTCCCCAATAAGACTCGGGAGTCTCAGACTAAGTTGGTTAAAAATCCCTCCTTCCTACATTTGCCCCTTCCTGTACTTTTTTGACTTGCACTAATCCTGGCAAGGAGCTGGAGCAGTGCAGGGAGCACTGGGGTCTGTGCAGCACCAATGTTACCTTCCTCTTCCCTCCTCTGGGGACTGAAACACAAGGCAAGTGCTGAGCTGGCATTCCCATGGAGTTGTGTGCAATAACTTGGAGCATTTCTTTACTGAGCTGTACAGAACCTTTCTCTGCACTATCAGTATTGAATTACATATATTTTATTATCACTGCCCAGTGCTGTGTGTGGCTTCTGTGGCTCAGTGCAGTCAGCTTTGGTTAGTGTTTGAAGCTGCAGTGTCATCAGACTTCTGTACTTTGTCACAAAAATACCAGCACACAATCAGTCCCTCTTCTCTGGTCGTTGTAAATGAATCTTCCCAGTCTGAATCTTTCCTTTTATACATGTGTATCTTTATATACATGCTTCCCAAGTCTGAATTTTCCCTTTTCTACACTGTTAGCTCTGTTATCTTGCTCTGTGTCTCCTCGTCCCCTCAGTATCTCCCACCACGCTGATTTCACCAACTCGGTGTCTGCAAAAAGTTGGCCCAAAGTATGGGGGCCAACTGCCAGCTGATGGAGAGGGTGAGGGGGCAGGTGAGTAACCTGTGCAGGCAGGACAGCCTGTGCAGGGAAGGGGAGGTTGTGAGTAGCTAGCCTTGCGGGGTGAGGCGAGGTTGGTTTGTGCCTTGCAGGGTGAGGGGGGAAGGTCTGTGAGTAACCCTGGCAGGTTGGTTTGTGCCTTGCAGGGTGAGGGGGGAGGTTTGTGAGTAACCCTGGCAGGTTGGTTTGTGCCTTGCAGGGTGAGGGGAGGTTTGTGAGTAACCCTGGCAGGTTTGTTTGTGCCTTGCAGGGTGAGGGGAAGGTTTGTGAGTAACCCTGGCAGGTTTGTTTGTGCCTTGCAGGGTGACTGCCGCTCGTACAGCTACGTCTGCGGCATCTCCAGCAAAGATGCTCCGCACTGGGAGTCCCTCATGTTCCTGGCCAGGCTCATTCCACGCATGTGCCACAACATAAACAGGTGACTGTTCAATTATCTTTGTTCCTAATGAGCTAATTAACATATGGAAGCTTAGCATGCACAAACATTTTCCTCTTGGGGTCTAATTTTTTATACGTTGGGCCAGTGTATCGTGCAGAGGTTACAAACAACAGATCAAAATACAGGTTTATTTCTAGCTTGAGAAGAAACTGATAGCCTGCCTCCTCGTCTCTTAGAGCACCTGATTAAACAACATCCAGTATAACTTATTCAGATCTCCTCTGCAGGACTCCAGCCTGCTGATGAGCTGTGCTGTCCTGCACTTTGGTTTTGCTGTGTGTCAGAAAGGGATTTACATGGGGGTGTCAGTTCTAATGGCACAAGGAGAGCTCCAAAGCTGGGCAGTTTGATCTTAATTGAGCTCTCTGTGAGGATACATTTCCTACCTACTTGATTCCATAACTTTTCCCAGCGGCTGACGTTGCTTAGACATTAAATCAGCTCTGGAGAATCACATCCTCCTTGCCTGGCTGGGGGATTTCTGATGAAACTGCTTCTAATTGCTTATAGCAAACCTTAATTTTCTCACAGAAGTGACACCTACTGACAGAGCTATTATCCTGAAAGGTGAGACCTGGAATTGCGAGATAATCGGTTAAATTAAGTGCAGAGGGGACAAAAGAAGGTATTAATCAGGATTGCCTGTGCAGTTTTGGTGGGTGCTGGCATTGCTGACTTCTTCAGGCTCCTCTGAAGCTTTAATGGGGGTTTTGCTGGGTTCCTGCTAGAAACTGTCATGCAAAATAAAAAACGTGCTGGTTCTGTTTTCTCCCTGTGGCAGCAAGGATGCAGTCTGCAGGCTCTTTGTCACTGTGACCCTGTGGCAGCAAGGATGCAGTCTGCAGGCAGTTTGCTCTGTTCTGTGAATGTAAGATGTGTGGTTTTCCCCCACCCTGTTTGTTGCAGAGTTGTGTATGTGTTTGGCCCCCCGGTCAAGGAGCCCCCCACAGATGTCACCCCCACTTTCCTGACCACGGGAGTCCTCAGCACTTTACGTCAAGCTGACTTTGAGGCTCACAACATTCTCAGGGAGTCTGGTAGGTGCTCCACCTTACCCTGGGGGTTGGGTCCCTGCAAACCCTGGGGGGATGGTTACAGTGGCACTGTCAGAATCTGTAACCTTCCCAAATACCTGCAGAAGGTGCTCAACTAACGGGAGACAGACTCTTGTGAAGGTTGTAGAAGCTGATAGCTAAAGGCCAGGAATTCATTTTAAGGGATTTTGAGGAACTGAGGCTTTCCCCTGCCATGCCACGTGGTGCTGTGGTGCTTCAGTGCACTGCAGACTTGTGCAAGAGGTACTGTCAGCCAGCTGGAACTCAGCACAACTCCTGCTCTCCACTGATCTCAGGCCTCAGGATTTACCTAAAGAAACTTGGCAGAGTTTTTAAACAGAGGTTTTTTTGTGGTAAGAAGGGAGCCCAAATATCAAGTTTCCAGTGGTGCTTTCCTGTTCCTTAACTTGAAGTAAAAGCTGGATTTGTCAACCCAAACCCTGCACTCCCAGGGAGTGCTCAGTTCCCTGGATATGGTACACAGCCAGTCTGGGAATGAAGGGTCCTGAGGTTCAGTTTTCTGTTTTCACTGACTTACCTTTGGAGATGTGATCTGTGTGGGGAGCACTGCCTCGAGGTGCCTGTATTTTGTATAAATCAAGTTACAACAGATACCTCTTTCTGAGAATCCATGTTCAGTTTGCAGAGCTGTCTGAACAGAATTTGTACAAAATTAACCTCAGAAGGCTGTGGATAACACTGCTGGCTGTGTTGGTAAAACTGTGGCTGTGTCTTGCTAACTTTTGGTGACACTTGGCTTTGTGTGAATGAATCGCTCCTAAAAATAGGACTGGGGTTATGATTTAGTGAAAAAAACCTCCTTGTGCCAGCAGCTGAGGCCAGGGCTGGCAGAGGGGGGGAGCCTGAGCACTGAGAGCTGCCACACACCTCCATCTCAGAGTCCTAGATCACTGAAGCAGGGAAGTTGAGGATCTGGACTGGCTTTCAGAAGGAGATAATTGGGTGCCTGCACCCCAATTAACGCCCTCTGCATGGCTGTTCCCTGCAGGTTACGCCGGAAAGATCAGCCAGATGCCAATAATCCTGACCCCGCTGCACTTCGACCGGGACCCCCTCCAGAAGCAGCCCTCCTGCCAGAGGTCTGTGGTCATCAGGCCCTTCATCACCAGTGACTTCATGACTGGCATCGCAGCCACCCCGGGCAGCGAGGTCCCCGAGGAGGTAACGTGGCCCTCAGGGCCCTCTCCAGCAGGAGCTTGTGTTGCAGGGGCTCACTGTCACCTTCCTCTCTCTCCCTGGGTCACCTTGACTTTGATTTTCTTGCCATTTTTTCTCTTTCACAATACTCATCAGCAAGAACATCGTGGTGGTTTGGGAAAACTAACACAGTGAGGAGCTGGCAGATGGGTGTGACAAACCTAAAGGCTTTCCAGCAGAGCTGAGCCAAAATACCACCAAGAAAAGCAGAGAAAATCCCAGCCATTCCTGGGATTTTGGAACTAATTTTTACGTTAGTAACTGGAAATAATTACATAATGAATTGCCCTCGATTGGCAATTCTGGTTTTAACATCTCAGTGTCCTGTTGGCTCTTCAGGTCACTAAAAGGATTTAGGAGTCAGGTTCAGGCTCTCTTTTCCTGGGAAACTATCCCTGTGCAGTTTCAGGTACTTTGGTGACACAGCAGAGCGTGTTCCTGTTCCTGCTGAACTCCAATAAACGGCTCTGAAGCTGAGGAGCTGCTGCCTTGAGGGGCATGTTTTGTGACCCACAGCCTGGTTTGGTCTGTGCCAAAAGTCAGCAAGTCCCAAATGTAGCTGCAGATCCCACAAGCCAGCGGTTTTGGTTCAGTTGTTTGTTAATTGGTGGCCACGTGCCACTGGCTCTTCCTCCTGTGTGTCTGACAGAATCAGCGGGAGCAGTTTTCCTTTAAGCTTTTCTCAGATCATTTTCTGAGGTTTTGTTTCGCACACTTTTCCCTGATATTCTTTTTCCCCTCCACGGCAGGTTGTGTTGAAAATGGTGGCAGAGATCAAGAAGATTCCTGGCATTTCCCGGGTGATGTATGACTTGACATCAAAGCCTCCAGGAACGACGGAGTGGGAGTAATTAACTCTTTTTGTATCCAAGTACTGTGTGCAGTCTAAACCATATCAGAAACCATTCCCAGTGTTGACATGCAGTACTGTGAAAGAGTGACTGGAGCTGCTACATCGCATCAGATTCCTCTCCTGGAGCATAATCCTGCAGTTCAGAGCTGTGCTGGGGATGATCCCGACGCGGGGCTGAGGATTGTACGGGTAAATAACCACGGCAGCGCTGCCGGGCACAGACAGGTCCCTCTTGCTTCTGCCTTTGTCTCGCCGGTTCTTCCTGTTCTCATGTGTTTCCCTGTCATTTCGGTGTCTCTTTGGTTTTGTACACTGTGTAAAAAGAGACAGTTTATTTACTTCTACCAAAAGCATCGTTCCAGCCTGAACATGTAAAAGGAATTCTTTGTGACCAACTGCTTTCGGACGGATTTATTATAAATAAATATTTTGCCAAATGGAGTAGCGGGCACTGTCGAGTCGTGCAGTTACTGTGTATGTTGCGTGCTGTTAACTTGTTCTGTGTTGTTGGACTCCTGGCCCGTGGCAATAATGCTGAGCAAGGCTAAAATCTCCTGCCATCAGCCATGTCCGTGTGTCTGTGCTGGCCCGGCCGGTGAGCGTGTGGTGACACTGCCCGTGTGTGTGCCCTGGCAGACTCCAGGCAGGGCAGTATCCCTGTGTGCTCTGGGCATGGACAGAAGTGCAGAACTGGGAGTGGAGCTGTTGCTCCAGAGCTGCTGGATCTGTGAGCCCTGTTTGCTCCCCGGCCACGCAGCGTTCCCTCCGCTCCTGCTGCCCCCGTGCTTCCCCTGGGCTTGGTGACAGTTTACTTTCTACACATCTGCTTTTGCGGGAGTTCTTTGGGGTCTGTGTTGTGCTTAGCTTGATCTGTGAGGTCATTCTAGTCGTTAGTGTGGAGCCCTGGGATCGGGGTGACTTCCCAGCCCGTGTAGATCCTCCTGTCACTCGTGTTCTGCTGTTTGTAGTGAAGCAATAATTGGAGAGATGGATGCTTTGGACATGGAGCTGTTCTGATGTGTTGAGGCAAAGCCATTTCCATCCACCTGAGAATCCTGAGCCTGTCCTGTGCCAGGAACAGTTGGGTTCTGACCTGAGCAGGTTGCTGGGTGCGTGCTGGTACTTTCCCGGGAGAACTGGAATGTTTATCCAGGCTCATCCCTCTTGTCCCTGGTTTTCTGGTTTAAGCAGTTGTTCTGTTCAGCTGCAAGTTCACCATAGTGTCATGGGGTAAAGTACTTGGTTTAAACTGTTCAGTGACATGGAGTATTTCATGGCTGTGGTTACTTCTCTCTCCCCTTGCCTGGATTTGTGAACTGGAATAATGTTGGAAGTGTTTGTTCTATATTTTTGGTCGCACACGTTTTCCTGTTCTTACGTTCACTGCCTACACATTATGGAAATTGGGTTTAATTTCTGCTCATAGGAAATGGCCAACTGGTGTAAATGTATTCTTTTGCCTGTGTCAGGGGTGGTTTTTCACGAGGGGGAGGAGAGGGTGTGTTCCAGCCCTCTGCTCCAGGGGCTGCTGGGGACACGGGGGTGCAGGAGGGCAGCACAGCAGTGGCTGGTGTAATGTGGAGTGGGGACCTGCCTCCCCCTCCAGCCCTGCTCCTGGAGGGCTTTGCAGCTTGGGCAAATTGAGCTCTGTCTGCCTCAGCTGTCTGCTTTGGAAAGGGCAGTGGTGACCTGCACCAGTCACAATCCCCTGGAGCCCTCTGGGTGAGCTGCTTGTGGTGTCAGGGGTTACCAATCCAAGCGTTCCTTCGCTGCAGGAGGGTGATCCGTGGGAGCTCTTGGTTAAACCCCACACGTGGAGCTTGCTGGGGCAGAGCCTGGCCCGGCAGGGTCCTGGGGAGACGAGCTGACCTCAGGAGAGCTCCCGAAGGGAGGTGTGGCCTCAGCCTGCACTTCAGTTCTGGTAGGGAAGGGAGGGCTTGAGACAGCTGCTGTCATTGCTGGGTGGTATCTCAGCTCCAAGAACTGAAGGTTTTGGAGTGGTGCAGGAATGCCAGAGCCTGCCCTGCTCTCCCAGCTCTCCTGTGCGCAGGCTCGTCCCCCACTCTGCCACGGCTCGTGTTGCCTTGACAGCAACAGGCAGAGCTGGAGGAGTCACTAAAAATAATGCAAACAGTGCAGAGCCCCTCTGGAAAACACCCACCCTGGGGTTTGGCCAGGACCCCTGGTCTCTGTGTAGCTGGACCCGCAGTCTGTAGTGCCACAGTTGTGATGTAGCTCGGGATCAAACACTGGTGGTGATGGCTGGGGGGTCACAGGAGTGGCTGTGCTCTGAGCACAGCCCTGCAGCACAGCTGGACAGGAATCCCTGACTCCCTCCCTGCCTGCTGCACACCGGGAAAAGCCCTCCTTGGAGCTGCATCTTTACTGCAGGCAGATGTCTCCCTGTGTCCTGAGGTCTGCCGTGCACTCACCCCCTCCTCCAGTCCCCGGGGCTGCATCCCTGCAGCTGAACAGCAGTCCTGCCTTCTTCTTTTCAAGCCAGAAAGCTGACTGTTGAAAATGTTAGGCGTAAACTATTGCACTATAAATCCAAATGTCTTATGGAAGTGGGGTTCGTGCCCCTGGGCTCTCCCCCCCGATCTGTGCCATGCTGTGCTGGGTTGTTCTTGGGAAGGTTGGTGGGATCGTCCCGGTGGTTCCTGGGTGTTTCTGTGGAATCCATGAGTGCTGGACAGCCACAAGTGGAAAGAAACATCGTACTCTGTTCACCTTCCTTAAAAACAAAAATATATTTAGCACCTAGTTTACAAACTAATACCTGTAGCTGCCCTGTACAATTGTTCACCTCAAGTCTTCAGTAAAACATGTCAGCAGTTAGAGGAATTTGTACTGGGGGCATTCCCCATCAGTCTCAATTTTTAACATTTTTCTGCTTGTGAAATGATAAAAGTACTGTGAGCCTTAATTTTTATCCACAAATAAAAATATTATGTTTGAACCTTGGTGTCACTTTTTTTTTTTAAGGTCTTACAGGTACAAACTATATTTATAATATAGTTTGTACATGTACATTTTAAATGGGAGTGTATTTTGGGTTGAAAAAGCTGGATTTTTAGATGTAATTGATTTAAATGCGTGATCAAGAGCCCTGTTAGAACTGGGATGTTTTTCTTGTGGATCCTTCCCCAGAGGGGGTTGAGGTACAAAGGTCAATAGAAAGATGCTTTGCAGGATTTCTTCCTGTTTTTTAAGGTTTTTTAGGGTGAAAAAACCATGGAAAACTTCTCTGGGGTAAGTGTGGGCTTTGTGGACAGCCGAGTTTGAGTTGTGTGTTAATTAAGAGAAGTGTTAATTAGAGAGGAGAGTTTCTGCTCCTTGCAGGGCAGGAGGCAGGTGCTGGAGCTGAGGGGCTGTGCTGGGGTGGGTGGATTGGGGACCATCCGTGTCCTGCTGCTCCAGGGTGCCAGGCTCACCCCCTCACAAGGAGTGTCTGCCCAGCTCTCTGGGCCCACTCTTCCCTTAATGAAGCAGCAGGAATAATTGAGGGCTGCCATCCATAATTGATGGCTCTGACACCTGACCGTGGGCTCATGGGGGCCGTGACCCGGCCACTGACCCCGGAGTGCTCGTGCTGTGTCTGCTGTGGAAACATGGGATGCCTTTGGAAAAGGGAAGCTCAGCGCCCTGGGCTCCTGGTGCCACAGCTCTGCCCTGGGTGCTGGGGGGTTTATGGCCAGGACTGGTGTTCCTGAGCAGCTTTTATCCCTCAGCATCACTTGCAGGTGCACCCTGAGCACTTTGCTCCCTGGGCTCCTTTTGTCCTGGGCAGGGTGTGACCTGGGACAAGGTGCCCAGCTTCTCCTGTCGTGCCTGGAGCTCGCCCAGCCCTCCAGGTTTCTTGATGTGAAGGTGAGGTGCTGCTCAGGACATGGGGAATGCAGTGGGGATCAGTTGGATTTTGGAGTTTTTAGAGGAAAAAGGAGGTTTCCTGGCTGGCCACAGCTCCCAGAGGCTCTGGAGCAATGCCCACCTCTCCTGTGCAGCCCTGGGCACTCTCGGTGGCACAGGGGCCTGGAGCTGAGGGAAATGCTGTACCTGTGCAGGGGGACCTGCATTTTGGAGGGGATGGGTGGGAATGTCCCACTGTGCACAGTGGGGGAGCGGGGACCCAGCACCAAAACCCCCCTGGGTTTGGAGGTGGCTGAGTCAGGGCTGGGATTTGGGCTGATCCTTGTGCTGTGCAGAGCTGGGGTTTATTTTTAGTCCCTTCTGTGGTGCTGATTGCCATGGCAATGCCACGGCAGGCGCTCCCAGGGGTGGGCTGCTGGTGCTGCTCCAGGACCAGGGCACAGGGACAGGGCTCCTGGCCGTGGTTTTGGGGAGAGTGGCAGCTCGGTGTCCCTGTCTGGTCCATGACTTAGATTCAGCTCCCAGCCAGAGCTGGGGCTCACTGCCTGCCCCAGCTGGGCTCCCCACCTCTGGAAAACACAACACTCCAGGCACAGGAGCCTGTCCAGGAGCATTCCGGGAGCAGAAACTGCTCAGGAACCAACTGCTCAGCACCTGCTCAGCTCAGGCAGCTCAGCCTTCCTGTCTGAAACTCGTGCAGAGAAGTGAGCAGGGTGGGTGGTTCTGCACTTCTGGTGCTGTTTGACAGTGCTCAGGGCCCAGCAGGCTCAAGGGCTGGGGCCGTGTCCCAGGGCAGAGCTGGGCACAGCCTCCCTCAGCCCCTGCCCAGCACAGCACGTGCCTCCAGAGAGGTCTGAGTGACTGGATTCCCCTTGACCTTGGAAAACGTTCCCCTTTCTAATCACGGGGCGCTTGGTCACCCGTTGGTGCACCCGGAGCAAAGGCAGCAGAGCAGCTCGGCAGTGACCTCACTGAACTCGGCACAGAGGAAAAAAAGAGTTAATTAACGTACCCAGGAATTTTTCTCTTCACTTGGGTGTGCTGGGACTGGCCTTTGGCCCCACAGTCACATCTAGAAATTATTGGAGGCGATCAAAGGCTGGAGAGAGCCACTTCCACTCAGTTCTAATTTCAGCAGATGGACTCGCTGGAGCTGCCTGTGACCCAGCAACCCCCCAGCTCCCACATCCCTCACACCCTGCAGGGAGGCAGCTGGGAGCTCTCTGCTGCTGGGATTGGGGTTAACAGGTGAGCTCAGTGATCTTGAAGGTCTTTTCCAACCTGGACCATTCCATGATTCCATGCTGTGGGATGAAATCATGGGATCAGGGTTGCTGGGCTCACCCAGGCACAAAGCCAGTGCTGCTGCTGAGCAGAAGTTCATAAGTCACTGCATTTAAGTGCTGTCAGAGCAGGGTGAACCACTTAGGCCCAATTAAGTGCCTTAATGAAGCTTTCCCTGATGGGGTTTCAATTACCTGGAGCAGCAGAGCTGTGAGCCTCACGGCTAATTGGATGGGGATTTGGGAATGATGGTGCTCCTGTGGCTGTCCCTGGATCCCTGGAAGTGTCCCAGTCCAGGCTGGACAGGGCTTGGAGCAACCTGGGCTAGGGGAAGGTGTCCCTGCCCGTGGCAGGGGTTGGCACTGGATGGGCTTTAAGGTCCCTCCCAACCCAAACCATTCTATCAAACTAAATTCGTGGTGAAGATAATCAGGACAGACTTTCCATGTGTGACACCGTGGGGTTCTGTTGGCCAGCATGGAGATGTCCCTGGAATGGCACACAACGATGGAAAACTGCTCATGAGATTTTAAAACCAGGTTAAACACGAGCCCTGTGTGCAGTGCATTAACTCCCCGAGGGGACCTCCTGCTTTCCTGAGCAGAAAACATCTGCTGCAGGGTTTTCAGGAGCACTCCTCTTATTTACATCTGAAAAACAGGAGGTTGGACTGAAAGGGTGCCTGAGCCAGAGTACTAATCCCCTGCTCTCATCCTGGGGGCTCGGGCTGGGCATTGCTGGAATGTTCTGCTCTAAAACCAGTGGCACAAACAGTGTTGGGGGGGGTAAGGCTGTCCTGCCCCTCTGCACCCCTGGGTGTGGCTGTGCCCTGCCTTGGCTCCCACAGCTCAGGGTTTCAGGCTGGGCAGAGGGACATCAACCCACCAGGAGGGGCTGGGGACCCCCGGGACCTGCCAGGCTGGGGGGTGGCCCAGGGAGACTCCCTGGCAGGAGATGGATTCCATATCGCCTGCCCAGCTCTAGGGACCACGGCTGCAATAAAAATCAGATCTTAGGAAGCGCTTTAAGAAGAGCCAGAGAAATTTTTCAAAGCCTGGGATAGTTTGTTAAAAAATAGAAGGTACACAGCTCCTAAACCTGTTTCTGTACATTTTTACAGCATATAGATAAGTTAGAAATATATAATGACAATGTTCCATATTACTTCAACCAGTGATTGCCTGGAAAAAGGAATACAAAAGGCAGGAGGTGCCCCAGCCCTGAGCAGGATCAGTTTGAAGTGTCGTACCCTGGAGCACCGTGCCCTGATCCTTCTCCACAGCCCCACAAACACCAGCTCCACGCTGGGTGCAGGTGAGGTTTCCCACTGGGCCCTCCTCCCTCTCTCGCTGCTCTGGAGGGGTGTGGAGCTCATGGGAAGCTGCTCCGTGCCAGACCACCCAGATCCTGCCGGGCTCGCTGGCACTGCCCCGTTCCCAGGGGGATGTTGGGCAGTGGGGTCCGAAGCGGGAGGGGGCTTGGGCAGGGGATGTTCTCGAGGGGCAGAGGGTTTGTCCCCCCAGGAGATGCCCCCCAGCCCCTCGGGTGCCCAGGCACGGGGGCTCTGATGGCAGCACAGCCGCTATCAATATTTCAGGGCGGCTTTGCTTTCAGGAAAGCAATCGCTCTGCAGTTTTTATGAGGTGTCCTTACCTGCCGGCAGATACAATCACCGCGCAGGCGAGATCCGATGGCGTTACCTGCCTAAGTGACACATTAGGGAACATCCACGCGCACAATGGCCCCTGAGACGCCCAACAATGGCCCATTGAGACAGGGACAAATCGCCAGCAGCTGCTTTAGTTTAATTTACCTTTCAGGTGACTGATACCTTTTAAAGTCTTCGGGAACAACAGGATGTTCCTGTGGTTAAGAGAGTGATAAACACGGGATGCTGAGGAAGCACAATGTGCCTTTTGTACAGCTCTTTAAGAACTTCATTTCACTTCTGATAACCAACTTCCACGTGGAAGGACCTGAAGAATCTTCAGCTTGTGTACCCGTAAAATGAGTATGTACTGCTTCTCTGCTCAGGGCTGATTTAAAGGCTTCTGGAGTTGCTGGAAACCTTTTCCTTTTTGGGAAAGGCTGTGAAAGTTTAAGGACAAATGAGGAAACACACTGGGAAAGGGCACAGAACTAGGAAGTTTTTGCAGCTCTAAGTTTGACTCATTTTCCTAGAGTTTTGCAAAACTTCCAGTGAGTGTTTCAGTGCCATCTCTGCTGAACAGTTCGGATACCACCAGCTCCTGCTGGAAGCCACAGACCCGCAGAGCTCCCTTTTCCCCGATTCCGTGAATCCTTCCTCCAGCCCCCATCCCAGGAGACACGTGCAGGGCACAGGTGGGTGATTGCTCTGCTTGGGGTGATTACAAAGCTTTTGAGTGCAATGACTTTAAAATCCTGCCTGTCTAAGAGGGGTTTTTCCTCTTTGCGGGCTCTCTCCCAAAGTGGCTGCTGTGATTAGAGCTGTAATCTCTGTATCAGCTTTTACATTTCAGACCGGGGAGGGGAATTAATGCAACTCCAGTGTCTGCCTCTTCATACATTTTCCCCAACGCTGTTTGCTCAGGATCAGCCGTAACTTCGTTCTCATCCTAAGGGTGACCAAGTCGCCAAATTTCTACAAATCCCTTGAAGACTGGAAGTTCCTGCTGGACGTGGCGACCGAGGAGGTGGAGGAGGAGGAGCAGGAGGGCTGGAGCGGCCGGCCCAGGGCTGGGGACGCAGACAGGGATGCTCCAAGGCCGCGGCCGGCAGGGACGGCGCTGCAATTTGCTGGGGTGAGCCCACGTGGCCGCGGGTTTGCCCTCAAGGTGACACGTGTGGCTTCCCCTCCGATGTTTAGGGAGCGGGACGGGCGTTCCGGTGCCCTCCACCCAGAGCCCTGGTGTGCCCAGGCCCGGCTGGGGCGATGTTTTTAAGGAGCGTCCTCCTCCCTGGCTGCGGAGCCGCTGGCACGCGGGAGCTGCTGCAGATGTTTCCATGAGAAGGTCGCAGCTCTTCTTTCTGGTTAAGCCCCGCAGACACGTCTCTAATTACAGCTTTGTGGCCGGCGTGAGGTTATAGGGGGAGGAAAGTGCGCGCTGGAATCAGTTTAAATGATTTGAGGGCAGCGACTCTGCGCCTTCGCACCGAGCAGGAGGCGAAATGCTGGCGGCACGCACCGGGACCGTGGGGGGCAAGAGCGCCGACGAGTCCCTGAAGCTGAGGAAGCAGTCGGTGCTCTCCGTGAGCAGCAGGGACAGAGCCCTGAAGAGCTCCTCGGACAGCGGCAAGGAGGGCCGGGCGCGGCCCGGGCAGCCCCAGCAGCGAGCCCGGCGCCTGGCGCTGCTGCGGGAGCTGGAGATGAACTGGTACCTGCGAGTGTGCGAGCTGTCCCACGAGTACACCATCGCCTACACCACCGGCATGCCGCACAGGTATGTACCCACGGCTCTGCCACGGGAATGGGGCTGCGGGCACGGGAATAATAGTAACAATAACAGTAACAACGATGATGACAACAGTGACCATAAAAATAACAACAGTAGAAAGGTCTTTGGCTTTGCGAGCCTCATTTTTCTGGTTATTGATGGTTTTTTTCCCCTGCACCTCGGTGGGTGTGTGTTACAGAGCTGAGAATCCTGCAAACTTGTTTCTTGGCTTCCTAACTTCTTCGGCACGAGCTGCCGGTGGTTGCTCAGCCCCGTTTCTCACGAGCTGTTTTGCCCGAGTGGTTGTAGTTCTGTTGGAAGAGAGTTGAAAAGTTGCTGCTGTAGAGCAGGGACCGTGCGGGTGACAGGAGGGTCCTGCTTTCCCCTGTCCCTGCCGGGCAGCGGGGATGGCTCAGCCTGGGAACGAGGCGCCCAGGAGGGGGAACCTGCAGCTGCTGGATCTCTCATCCCATCCGTCTTAAATGTCGCAGCCTCCAGAATCTGATCTTGCTCCTTTAAAAAAATATAAGGGGATCTTGGTATTAGTGGAAATTAGACGTGCGACTCCCTAATCTCCCGTGCAGGGTCAGCCCCTCGGTGAAATCGGAGCGCAGGCAGAGCTGCCCGGGGGTGCTGCTGCCCCAGGCCCGGGAGCGGCATCGCTCCCTCAGGGCACCTCGGGGGACTGGCAGAGGGAGGGTGGGGGTTTCAGTCACCCCAGGGGACAGGGCCCCTACCCAGGGGGTTCAGCCTTTTGCCCAAACACAAATACATCGGTACAGCCGGCTTTCCACTGAGAACCGGTTGAGAGCTTCCCTAATCCCAGGCAGGATGGGGATGCCTGAAGTGCCCGGCACAAACCGAGCTCTTGCAGATGCGCTTGGATTAGAAATTATTTAGAATGTCATTAGAATAAAAATTAGGAGGGGGGCAACTGAAAGGAAAACAAAGTGAAACCGAGGTGGAGCAGGTGGTTAAGTGCAGAAATGTCCGGAGAACCTGGAGAGAACCCGAGGGGTCTGTGGGCTGGGAGGGACCAGACTCTGGGGTCCAGTGCCCATCTGCCCCACCAGCCCTGGGCAGGCACCCGGGGGCTAGAATAGCACCAGAAAAGCAAACTGCTGGTTGAGTAACTTCTGGGAGAACTGAGTTTCTAAAGATGCTGACCCCCACAAACCCTGAAACTCCAAACCAGCAAAACTCCTATGTCCAAAAAAATTCCGAGGAGCTTGCTGAACTATTTCTTTGCACTGGTTCACCTTGCATTACAGATGAGCAGAGTGAGGGCTGGCAGGAGGTAGAAGCGAAGGCAGCTGCAGCAGAGATCAGAGGGACAGCCTTGAGGAGGGAAACATGGTCCCTGTGAGGTAGGAACAGCCTCGGCACACGCTGCCCTCCCTGCAGCACCCTTGGGTTGCAAAGAGCAGGGTTTGAGAGCCCTCCCTGCACCCCAGCTTTGGGTCAGCACCATGAGAACAGCACCCCCATCTTCAGCAGTGTCAGGATCCCCTGGGGCTGGGGGGCCCTGGGGCAGCAGGGCAGGGGACACCCAGGTCCATCAGTGCCCTGATCGACAGCTGCAGAGGAAGAGGAGCAGGGTAATCCCAGTGTCCCCACCAAACTCCCCTCTGTGACATTGAATTATAAGCTTTTAAAGTATATTCTGGGTTTGGGATCAGTCTTTCTTTATCTGCTTTGAAAGATTTAAGGATTAGTTGAGTTCATGATACATCCATCACTTGATTATTTAACTTATTTTTTCACTGTATTTGGGGATGAAATGCCAGCCTGAAAATGGGTTGTTTTTAAAATAGAAGAGCTCAGAGATCTCCCTCAGTGGTGTGTATCAGACCTTGGCAGGATTGTTTGCTGTGGCCAGAAAAGGTCAGTGTGGTCCTTCTGGGTGTTGCCTTGCCCAGCAGGGATGAACACCCTGAAAACCATCCCTGGAAGTGTCCAAGGCCAGGTTGGACGGGGCTTGGAGCAACCTGGGCTAGTGGGTGCCATTCCTGCCCATGGCAGGGAGTTTGGAATAAGATGGTCTTTAAGGTTCCTTCCAACTCAAACCATTCTATGATTCCATCAACCAGAAACTTTTTTTTGCTATTTATCAGCGGTGAAGTAACTGATAAAATTATAATTTTATTTGTGTTAATTATCAAAGCCCTGGGAGGCTACAGAGGTTCCCAGACGAGGTAACTCCAGCAGTGCACTATGAGAAAACAAAATGTTCTAATGACTGGCAGAAGAGATGCCTGCGGTGTTCATCTGGCCAGCCCAGGGCCTGAAATACACCCTGTGAGAGTATTGGTTTATGTTTATTGGCCTTGGATTGAATCCCGAGCAAATATTTCTCATTATCTAAATATAAGACCTGGGAAACGGGGTCAGTGCTGTATTCCCACTGGCAGCCCTTATCCCTTGGAGTACCGGGCCGCGAGAGGTTCTCAGCAGATGAACAAGATTGCTGATCTTGGCCATAATCCACGCTGGGGCATCCACTAAAATGGGCCAGTTTGCAATAATATAAACAATGTCCGGCAGGCAGAGAGGCTGCCCCGAGCCGTGAGCCCCTGCGGGCGCACAGCCCCTGCGGACACACACACGGACACACACACGGACACACAGACACACGGACACACGGACACACGGACAGACAGACACACGGACACACACACGGACAGACAGACACACGGACACACAGACACACGGACACACGGACACACACACGGACAGACAGACGCACAGACACACACACGGACAGACAGACACACAGATACACGGACACCCAGCCCCGTCCCCAGGTGCCCGCACGATGCACCTGTACAAGCCGGCCTGCCCCGAGGTGCCCCCTCCCCGGCCGGGCGCGGCCAAGGCGGCCGAGGTCGTGCCCAGGGCCCGGGCGGCCAGAGGGGCTCCTCGCCCACAGAGCCCGGCCGCGGGCTGGCCCCGCAGCCCCGGCAGCGAGAGGAAGGAGCTGGAAGCGGTTCCTGCAGCGGCACGGGCTGTCCCTGCAGGACACCACGCGGGCCCGGACCGGCATGAAGTACAGGTACCTGTGCGGGGCGGGGATGGGGGACCCGCCCGCCCCCGGCCACTCCTCCCGTCGGGAACGGGGCTTTTCAGGCTTTCTGAGCGCCGCCAGAACCGGGGGGACCGGGAGCGAAGATAAATGCGCGTGAATCTGATCTTTTTCTTCTAAAGTTAGTCGCAGAATCCCGGGCTGGTTTGGGTCGGAAGGGGCCTTAAAGTCCATCTCATTCCGACCCCCTGCATAGGCAGGGACACCTTCCAACAGCCCACGTTGCTCCAGGCCCGTCCAACCTGGCCTTGGACGCTCCCAGGGATGGGGAAAATCCCACTGAGTTTTCCAGCTCGGGGTCTGAACCCTGAGACCCTCTGCCCTCCCTATGGAGCAAATGGACTGGAAGCCCAAGAAGTGGCGTCTGGCTGAGTTCAGGATGTGAAACACGTGGCTTTTGTGTTAGAAGTGTCCAAGGGAGAAGGTCTTACCCAGGCAGGGAGCTGGAACAGCCCGGGGAAAGAGGGTGTAGGCTGGGGATGGCAGGTGAAGAAGACACAGGTGCGCTCAGTCCATCAGCTGTCGTTGTGTTTTGTTTCTAAAGAGGTTCATTTTAAAGGGGTGATGTTCCATGTGGAAAGTCTACATGTTCTCAGGAGCACAAGTGATGCTGTGGGCACAGGGTGCTCCCGTGAAGTGGCTGTGATCTGGAATGTCCTCCACGGGAGATTATCCTGCCAAAGCCCCGGTGTGCAGACACCTCCTGACATGGGGCTGCCACACCAAAAACGTGCCCAGCCTGGGGCAGAAACCCTGCCAAGAGGTTGGGTAGAAAACTTCTGTAGGGTTGGATCCAAAACCTGCTGGAGACAGAGTCTGAAGCCGTAGGAAAATGTAATTAATGAGGGATTCTGGGACTGCTGAGCTGCAGGGGTGGCCTTGGGTGCTGAGGGCGGGGGCTGCAGGCTCGGCTCGAGCAGGGCTCTGTTCACACACCTTCATCCACCTCTGCTTCCTGGCTTAATGAATGGAGTATTCCTCGTTCACCAGAGCCATTACTCATGGGGAAATAAAGCATGTGCTTAATTTCTGCTGAAGCTGATGGATTGGAGCACATGCTTCATTTGAGGTGTGGACATTTTTCACAGCTGACAGAAGCAGCCGTAACATATTGAGCTTCCCATGGATCCAGGGGATGTATCCTGGGGAGAGGGGGCTCTGAGGAGGGCTCTGCTCCAGGCAGAGGGGATGCTCCAGCAGCCACCATGTGCTGTCTCCATAGGTTATTTGCTCTTTTAGAAGTACAGGGGCTCTTCTGGTCTGATTGTGAGCTTGAGGATTTTCTTTTCTCTTTCTTGTTTTGCCTTCCAGATGTTTCCTCAGCTCTCCTTAGGTCCAGCCTACAGACAGCACAATAAATCCCTTTTTTTGTTAAGATCTATTTAATTACGTGTGGAAAGTAATGAACTGTGAACAAGAAACACTTGCTAAATACTTGTAAGCTGGTTCATTTATAGGATGATTGCTTCCTTTTCCTTTCTTTGCCTTAGCTTAGTGCAGCCTATTACAGAGGAACCCAAAGTGCAGCAATGGATGAGCTTGGCTCGTTTCTGATGACAATAGCACTTCTCTGAGATGAAACACCATTTACAAAGCAGATTTGGTGTCCTGCTGTCCCACGGGGTGCTCATTGCACGGCTTCCTTCCACGCACCCTTGGCTGGGGCTGGAGGTCTGTCCTCGCTCTGGGAAGCCGTGGCTGTAAAACCTCTCAGTATTCTGCTCCTTCATGGTTAAACAGTGTGTGTGAGCTGGGGCAGCTGCTCTGGAGAGCCTGGAGGTGAAATGTTATATGTGTATATATGTCTGCAGAAGCATCCAGGCAGCTTTTGCAAAACAGGCTGTTGGCAAATGTTGGGGTGGAAAGTATTTATGGAGGTCATGGAGTCCCGAGGCACTGCTGGGTTAACCCACAGTGCAGCCTCCCAGCTGGGCTGGAGTTTGCTCTTTGTGTTTCATCTGGTTTGGATTTCACTGAGGTTCTGCTCCAGGGGGGTGAGTTCTTCCCATGGCACACAAGCCCCTGGCAAACCCACTTCACTTGGCATGAGCCCCCTGGGGTGTCCTGCAGGAACCCCCCCAGAGTTCCTGCATCCTGAGAGAGCACTGGGATGCTCTGACCTGTTTCTGTTGCTTTGGTTGGTTAAGCCAATTAAAACTTGGGAATTTAGGACTGTGATGCTGAAGCTTTTTTACGGCTGGCCAGCAGGTAGCCCCTCACAGGATGTTCCTTTCTCTCTTTTTTCCCTTTTTTTCCTCTTTCCCTTTTCCCCTTTCCTGGCTGGAGTGGGAAATGTGAGGAACTGACATCCAGTCCTGGCCACCCCTTTTCAAAGGGATCCAGCAAACTGGGCTGTGGAAAGCAGAGGGGTCTGAGGGATGGGATTGTCCCTGCACTGAGTGATTAAACAGGGGTTTAGCTTAGGGAAAAGATGATTGACAGGGATTACAGATGTGTTTAAATCAGGAACAGCTTGCAGCAAGTCACTCACCGTCCCCCATAATGCAGGAACCAGGGCAGGGGGAGCAAATAAAATTTGTGGACAACAGGTTTAAACACAGAAAACCCTTTCCCAGCATCTTTTAATGAAATTGGGGAATTCCCTGTCATGGGATGCTGGAAGTGCCAGCACGTTGAAGGTGTTATCAGGTGTCAGCCAAGGTATTAAATACCAAGGCAGGGTTTAACCTGGAGCAGCAGAGCCCATTTATCAACCCTTATCCCTTTCTCTGCTGTCATGTTTATACCCCCACAGAGCTGCCCCAGAAGAGGGGAATTTGGGAGCGATCCCTATGCCATAGCTGCTTTTCCAGGCTCCCTTAGTGAGGCTCATTTTATGTATTGAAGCTTTAAAATATCTAATCTTTAGATGGCAAAATATATGAGAGCTCTTGATGGGGTCCTGTAATCCTGCACTGTAATCCCATCCTGATCTGCTCCATCCGGAGCCCCCCTGCATTATATTTATTTTATGGGATATAGCTTACAGCCTTAATGTTGTCCCTATTTCCTGTCCAGGTTGATCCACAGAGCCACGTCCAGCTGTGTCCTTGTTTTAACAGTCAGAGTCACATGCCAGAGGTGGTTTTCCAGTCTTTTTTTTGCAGGGTCCTCACCCAACCCATGCACTGGTGGGGAGGATGGGATGGAAATGGGGCTCTGTGGGCTGGGATGGGAACATGGGTAAGCTTTGGTGTGGATGGTGTTGGCAGAGTGGGGTTTGCTCCTCGCAGGGAGAAATCCCATTTTACTCCTCCAAGGAATGGTGCCTGGGGCTGTGTGAGGTGTCAGCCCCCCCTGCCCCAGCCGGCTTTCAGCAGGAGGAGCTCCTGCTGCACACACAGGGCTGGCTCCTGATCCTGCTGCTTCCAGCGTGATCCTCCCACAGCCTAAAGGGGGAGAGCTGGAGAGGGACTTTGGACAAGGGTCTGGTGGGACAGAACACAGGGAATGGCTTCCCACTGCCAGAGGACAAGGTTGGGTGGGATATTGGGAAGGAATTCCTGACTGTGAGGGTGGGGAGGCCCTGGCACAGGGCACCTGGTCTAGTGGAAGGCAGCTTTTCCATGGATAAACCGCCTGTGCAGACCTGCCTCTGCCTGATAAGCTTTTTCTTCCTTGTTTTCAGCGTGTTTTCATAGTTGCTTGGCTCTATCCCTGCACCAGAAAGACTCCAGAAGCCAACAGAGTGTTCCCATAATTCCAGTAGCACGATTGCTATTTTTTCCTGGGGTGTTCTTGAAGTACACGGGGGTCCTTGGAGAGCCTGAAGGATGAGGCTGTTGTGGGCAGCTGCTCCCTGTGGCTCAGTCACCAGCAGGGTGAGGGTTCCTCCCACCCCTTGGTTGCCCCCCCAGCTGGGAGGTTGAAAGGCACGTTTTTCACTGCAGAAAAAGACACAATCTGTAGATTGCAGGAGTAATTATTCATTTCCCCTGAGGGCCTAATGAGCGGTTATGCATTTGGCAGTAAGTAATGATCCTCTTGCAAATCTTTTTGTTAATTAAATGGGCACCATTCCAGTATGAAAGTGGTTGTTCGATTTGTTTGGGATGTGCTTGGAGATCAGGGGCTACTTGCCCAGCCAGCACCGACCTGGGGAGTACAGAGAATCCTTGGCTCCCAAGTGCTTGGCAGTGCCTGGAGGTCACCTGAACACTGGGCAGTGCCTTGCACTTAATTTACTAAAAGGACATTGCCCCAGCCCTGGAGTGCCCAAGGCCAGGCTGGACGAGGCTTGGAGCAACCCAGGCTGGTGGAAGGTGTCCCTGACCCTGGCAGGGAGTGGCACTGGATGGGCTTTGAGGTCCCTCCCAACCCAAGCCCTTCCATGACACTGTGCTGCTCTGAGGTGCATCTTGCTCTTGCCCTGGGTGCCAAAAAACCCCAAAGTTAAAAGCCTTTGCAGAGAGTTCTGGAAGAGAAGAGAGCAAAGGGAAATTGGGATGCTGAGGAGTCACCACAGACCCCGGCTCTTGCCTGGCAACAGAGTGCTCTGCCTGCACCTGCTCAGGTGAAATGCAGGCTCCAGGAGTCCTGAAAGGCTGATTTCTCAGCAGCAGTGTGGGCTGGTAACTGAGTGGCGGAGGAAGTGCTGATGCAGCAGGTTTTTTTCCACATCCCTTCCCCAAAGAGGAGCCTGGCAGTGTGAACAGGCAACGATAAAATTAATTGGGCTGAAGATCATTCCTCAGTAATCTGCTGGGTTTCAGCAGCTTGTCCTGGGTGACGTGCTAATTCTCCTCAGTGACTAATTCCAGCACATGCCTCATTCTTCAGGGGTGCTGGGCACTGTGGAGAGCTTTGTCTCTGGTGCAGGACTGAGGTCTTGTGCCAGTTTTGCTGGATGCAGCTGATGGGATTCGTACCCTGTGTCACTCACTTCAATAATTAGAAATGCTGCTGCAGCTGAAAGAGAGACTCTCAGGAGAAGAATTAAAATTCTTCTTTGAAAAATGCTATTTGGGAAGGTGATATTTTAATAGTGCTTATTATTCAGTGGTGACTTATGTAAGATAATGACTGATGGAGGCACTTGGCTTTCATGGAGTTGCTCACAGGCCCTGCACTGGCTGGAGGAGGGTGAGCTCAGCTGAAAACTGAGGGTTCTTGACAGAGGGGTACGTTTGATGATGGGGTATCCATTGGAAAAGGGTTTTCCAAACAACCCAGTCTGCTGTAGCTCGTCTTCATGCTGACCCTCTGCCAGCTCATCTCAAAGAATCAGAAGTTATTGCATGATAATTACCCACCCATCTGCTCCAGTGCGTCCCAGAACAGGGCAGCACGGAGCTGTGTGTTACCCAGCATCCAAAATCAACACCTCAGCAACAAATTTCTTCATAGGAGTTAATTTAGAGCTTTAAGCTGTTACAAGGAATGCTTGGGTGAGGTTTGCCATGTGTGGATAACAGAGCACTGTACATAATTGCCTAAAATCTGCTATTCACCAAGCTGAGCTGGAGGAACATACTGAGAATACATTTATCCACCAGGTGATGCAAAGCACCTGGGGAAAACCTGCATTTTCTGTATGCACAGCCTGGAACGTGAGTGTGGCAAAGGGGCAAAGCATTTCCTTGCCAAGAACTGGCACAAGGACCCTGAATGCCTGAGGGTCCTGCTGCTGCTGCCAGGGATGCTTCTCTCCTCTGGGTCTGGGGGGCATGCCCAGTTACTGGGATACCTGAATCTGAATTAGGGGCTCCAGCCTCACCTGGAGGGGGGGGAAACACCCCAGTAAAACCTCTTGTACTGTGCAGTGGAGCTTCATGCAGCTCTAAGTGTTTTAATCATATTTAATCAAGAATCACAGAATGGTTTGGGCTGGAAGGGACCTCACAGACCATCAAGTGCTCAGTGTAGCACAATACATTAATATAATGGTGATTTCTGGAGCCCTTCGTGTGAGCCACTGGCTTTCAGTCAGCTGAGAAATGGAATAGATAGCACGGAAAAATTGAATTACCTGGTGTGGAGCAGGGATACAGCAGCTAATGGGCAGTAGGCACCATTAGGGGGGTGTTCTACCCGAGGGAAGAGTGACCTGTTAATTGAATTGGGAGCCCGGTGATTCCATCCTCCTTGTCAGACACGGAGGGCTCTGGGTCTCGGTCCCACTATTGATCCTTTCCTGGTGTATTAAGCCATGATTTACTGACTCTTGCTCAGAGCTGGCTGGTGCAGAGCTCTCTGGTGGCAGGACCCCCTTGGTGCTGGGGCTGTTCCGGGGTGCTGTCGGCTCTTGGGGGGACTGGAGAGTGGGTGCTGGGATTGCAGATCAGATGGGACTTTGAACTTGGATTCATAAAATCACAGAATCCTCCACTGCTTTGGGTTGGTAGGGACCTTGAAGCCCATCCAGTGCCACCCCCTGCCACGGGCAGGGACGCCTTCCACCAGCCCAGGTTGCTCCAAGCCCCATCCAACCTGGCCTGGGACACTTCCAGGGCTGGGGCAGCCACAGCTGCTCTGGTGCTGTGTTTGTCACACCCCAGCCCTAACACGTGGCCCTTGGTGGCAGAGCAGCCTGGCTCTGTGCTCCCACATCCCAGTTTGGGTCTCTCCTGGGTGGGCAGGGCCCTGGGAGCTGCCGTGGGTCCTGGGGCTGTGACAGATCTCCTGTGCCATCAGAGGCAGCCCGGGCTGGGCGCTGCCCCCAGCCTGGCTCAAAACCTGCCAGAACAACGCCTTTTAACTCAAAACCGTTTAATAGGAATTTTGATCAATTTTCCTCAAGTGCAATTACGAATGCAAATGGAGTTTTTGATGTGAAACCAGCGGAAATGTGGTGACTGCTGGCTCGATAAGCGCGGGGCTTTTGTTCCGCAGCTCATTTCCTCGCCCAGCTTCCAGCAGTGCTATCAAAGGGAACCGTTCCTGGTGGGTTCAGATACATCCCAAAGAGCCACAGATCGCTGCAGGGTTTGTCGCTGCTGCTTCCGACTGGACCCCTCCTCAGACGAGCAGGGAGAAGCTTGTCCTGGCTCTTAATTGGGATTAATCCCAGGGAAGCCCTGTCGGGAGCTGCCTCCTCGTGCCAGCACTCCTTATCTCTCCAGTGTCCATATCAGCCCAATTTAGGGAGATGGAACGGAACTGCTGCAATCCTCAGTAATTATCCCAGCAGGAAACCTGTTCCCAAACAGCCTTGGAGAGGGAGGGAGCCAGCCCAGCAATGAGCACTGGCTGTGACTGTCATCAGAGCTCTTACAGCCCAATAAAACTTTTATTGGGACATAAGGTGGGACTGCCCTGGGCGTGTCCTGCTGCGCTGCAGCAGAACTGCGGGAGCACAGCTGAAAATCCCAGCACACTGGGAGAATTCTGGGGAAGGCCAGTCCTGGAGACTGCTGCCTGAAACGTCTGTGAGGGGTTTTGGAAGCTGGCTGTGGTGGCTGTAGCCAGATCTGGGCTGTTGGATAAAATAAAGAAGGACATCTTTGTATGGAAAAGCTCCAAGGGCACTGCTTCTGGAGCAGGATCCTGCCCTCACGGTGCTGCCAGCTGCGCTCTCAGTGCTTCCATGCCATTTCCTGAGCTCTGGTCCACCCAAGGACATCGCACACAAAGTCTAACTGAGCATCTGTCAAAACGTCCAGTGTGGTTAGAACTCTCTCATGAAGGCTGAAACCATATTTTTGATGTGTCTCTAGCCTGGGAGCACTGACGTTTCTGTCCTGCTGCATCTCCCCAGTCCTGGGGCTGCTCCATGGGCACGGATGGCAGGACCCTTGGGCAGCGAGGGCAGAGGGAACACTGTCAGGGCAGAGGGAACACTGTCAGGGTGATGCAGCTGCTGGGCTGGGCTGGGTTTTGCACCCCAACCCCACGTTAGGTGCTGGCTCTGCCGGGGTGCTGGGGGGTCTCCTCTGCAGACCCCTGGCTGAGGAGGGGCAGGGAATCAGAGAATCATGGAATGGTTTGGGTTGCAAAGGGCCTTTAAAAGCAATGACCCTTGCCATGGGCAGGGACACCTTCCACTAGCCCAGGTTGCTCCCAGCCCTGTCCAGCGTGGCCTTGGACACCTCCAGGGTGGGGCAGCCACAGCTTCTCCATCACTGTCGCTATGTTTGCTGCTGGGTTTAGTTGTTGCCTTCTCCCCACGTGGAAGAATTTCAAAGAGCTTACAGGGGCTGGGATGACATTGATCCTGCTGACCTGCACTGCTGGCTGGAATGCAGGGATGGGGGTTTATGTAACTGGCTGTGTGTCCAGCTCTCCTCTGCATCACAACCTGCAGGCACACAACACGGCATCTCTGCCACAGGGCAGAAACCTCACACCGAAATGAGGTGAAAAAGTACCTTAATGATGCTGTGATTCACTGAGGACATCCCGGGGTCACTGCCAGGCTCATGGCTCCCTGAGTGTCATGGAATCAGAGAACGGTTTGGGATGGAAGGGATCTTAAGGACCACCTAGTCCCAACCCCCTGCCACGGACAGGGATGAGTCAACAACCTGTGCCTGCAGCCTTGAAGAAACAAAATCTCCAGCCAGCCTTGGCATCATATTTCAAAGTAGCTTCACCACCAGGTGAAATTGAAAATAAAAAGGAAGCAGCAGGCAGCATGCTCTGCCTGAGCTGTGCTGGGGCAGGGGCTGCAGCAGCCCTCAGTGTTTCACCCAGCCCAGACCTTGGTTCATGTTCATATTTTGGGCTGCAGAAGCATCTTTCCTCCTCTGGCTGCAACCAGAGCCGTGCTGACCCTGGAGCAGAGTCCCTGCAGGAGCACTGGGAAGGGCTTCTCCCTCACCATCCTGTGCTGTGCCAGGCCCCAGCACCCTTCTGTGCCTCTGCAGGGACCCGGCCTGGGCTGGGTCAAGCATTTTTTTTGAGTTTTGCAGGTTTCCATCCCGTTCATTGCAGCGGTGTGTGCCATCCTGCCCCTGCCAGGGCCTGGGCACAGCGACAGACCATGCTGGGCAGTGAAATGTGTGTGTGTGCAGGAGCCACAGCACAGCTCCTGGGCTGGGGCTGCCCCAGAGCACCCTGCTTGCTGTGGGGCTGTTTGGCTCTTTGTTTGGCCCCTGGGGTGGAAGCAGCAGCTCCAGGGATGGGGCTGGGGCGGGGGGGTCACAAGTGTGTGTGTTACACCAGATTTGCTTGATGAAGCATTTTGAGCAAGTTATTTAATGAGCAATTGTTGTCTTCCTCAGGGAAAGGCACAGGGGCATCTTGGCACAGCAGTTTGGTGGCACTGAGGCGTCACAGGAGCCTGGTGACAGGCTCGGGGCCCTGTCCCTGTCCTGTGCCAGGGCTGTCACGTACCTCCTCCGCTATAAGCTCCGGATTTTTGTGATACAAAACTATATTACTCCGTCGTTTTAGTCTAGAAGTGATTATCTTGCTCAGGGAAATGAAATAAATCCCATATTTAAATACATATTTCTTTGGCAGAGACTGTAACCCCTCCAAAGTTAAGCAGCTTGAGTTAATATGTTCTGGGGGATGTGCCAGCACGGATCGTGACTGTCCCTTTCTGTCCTGTCCCCGACCCTCCCCTGGCACCCTTGGCATGGGCAGCTGTGGGGACAATGAGCAGGGCCTGGGTGACAGTGACCTGGGCACCTCCCCAGGGCCAGCTCCCAGCACGTGCAGAGCTGGCTGCAGTGGGAACTCTCCAGACACATACAGAATGGGAGGGAAAAATATATCTTCAAATATCTGTGACATATTTCCAGCAGGAGTAGGTGAGACATCAGACAGCGAAATATTCCCGGGTTTGTCAGCCCTGCTTTGGGCTCTGGAATGCAGAGCTGGGCTCCAAAAGCCAAGTGGATGAAGAGCCCCGTGGGTGTCACCAGCAATGCTCCAACTGCATCCCCCAGTCCCAGGGAGACCTGGGGGAGGTCCTGGACGTGGGGGGCACCTTTCTATCAGTGACCCCATGGCCTGTGCCCCCCATGCCTGTGTATTTAACAGTGTTGGTGGATCTGTAACACTGGCACACTGATGAGATGTCTGCAGACTCTCCAAGGGGTCCTGCTCCCCCAAAACCCCTGCCTGAGGGTGATTCCAAGGAGACCACTCCCAGCTGGGCGTTTGTGGGCCTGCTGCGTGATTAACTGTTAATCATCTTTCGGAAAATACGATAAAGTAACTTTCCTTGTCCTGATTTAATGCTTTCCTTCCTCAAAGGAGTGCGCTGGGTACCCGTTAATGAGCCATCAGATAAAGGAGCTGCTCACCCTGTCACGGGGTGGTGGGTGGCCTTGGCTGGCTGCCAGCTGCCCACCAGCCTCTCTCACCCTCCTCAGCAGGAGTGGGGGGGCAGAGGGGGGAGGGAACCATGGTGTGCTCATGCTGTAGGACAGGGAATCAAAGACTTGTCACCCTGAGCCCAAATCAGGTCGTTGTCACCCCGGGAGCACCCCCAGCTTCTCTCTGCCACTGCCACTGCTCCACCTTTGGGTGCCTGGGGTAGGAGAAGCCTGGCAGGTTATCGGGGTGGGAGGCTGCTCACAGCCCGAGGGAAGGGGCTCTGGGGGCTGGCAGTGAGGGGGAGGTGGGCATGAGATGCTCCGAAGCTGCCCCCTTAGCCCATCCCACAGCAGTCTAGGGCAGATTTGGGGATAGGTGTCCATTTGTGGACCATTTCCCAGGGCCGGTGCACGGTGGGGAAGGGACCACGGGTGACCCTGCCCTGCCCAGATACCTGCCCACTCGGGGCTGCCACCCACACTCACCCCACGGGCACCCTCTCCTGTGGGGCTGCACCCACCGCCTGTCTCCCCCACTCCCCTCTCGCCCCCAGGGCTGCTCTGCGGGTGGCAGTGACAGACGAGGGTCCCCAGCCCTGGTCCCCGTCCCTGGGGAGCAGCTCCGCAGCCCGGGGGTCCGCAGCTGCCCTCGGTGCCCAAACCAGCGCCCCAGGAGAGGTGCCACAGTGGGCACTGCTGGCACACCGGGCTCCGACCGCAGCCCGGCCGCAGCGAGGGATGGGGATGCTTTGCTGAGGGATAGGGATCGTTTCCTGATGGATGGGGATGGTTTTGCTTCATAGCCTTTGCGCTGCGGCTTATTCCACTGGCGGTGCTGGGGGAGCAGGGATTAACCCCGGCCCTGCTGCGAGCCGGGGGCTGCAGGCGGCGGCTCCGGGTGCCAGGAGCGCGGGATTAACGTGTTAACTCCCTCACACACTGGAGCAGAGCGATCTTTCTCCCCCTCCCCCTCATTTTTTGCCTTTCCCCCATAATTAACCCGTTCTGCGCCCCTGCTACAGAAGTGCTCTCCTCGCTCGGCGATGCCGGCAGCGATTTTTCCGGGCGGATCTGCCTGACTCGCCTGCCTTCCCTCTGACACAAAGGAGGCCCGTCGCTGCCATCCTTCCATCCTTCCCGCAGGCTGCCAGCGCGGGCTCCATGGGCGGGAGGTAGCGGGGAAGGAAGGACGCCGATGGACGCTGCCGGTCCCTAGGGACGGCCGGCGGTGCCTGCTCAGCACTCGGCGGGCCGGCGGCCGGGCCGGCGCTTGCGGAATGCCCGCAGTGATTTAAAAGCGGCGGCCGGGAGCCTGCAGCGAGACACAGCGGCTGCGGAGCGCTCGGCATGAGGGAGCAGCGCTCCGGGAGCACCTGACTGCATGGATGCTTCTGGCTGAGCGGCGGCCAGCATCGCCAGGGAGAGAGAGAGCCCAGAGCCAGCCCAGCCCTGCCCGTGCGGCTGCTCTGCCAACTTCGGGGCTTCTCCGCGGCCGGCGCCGAGGGGACGCAGCCCGGCTCTCCCGGACAGAGGGTCCCGCTGCCCCGGCGCTTCGGGGAGCCCAAGGCCGGGGGTCCCTCGGTGGCGCTCGGACCCCCCCGCGCCGGAGGGGCATCCTCAGCCCGCGACCCGGCCCGGGACTGACGGGGCACCGCGGGCGCGATGCAAGTGTCCATCGCCTGCACGGACCACAACTTGAAGAGTCGAAATGGTGAAGACAGACTCATCAGCAAGCAGAACACCACGACCCCGAACGTAGTGAATGCAGCCCGGGCAAAATTTCGGACGGTGGCAATTATCGCTCGCAGTTTGGGGACATTTACCCCGCAGCACCACATTTCATTAAAAGAATCCACCGCAAAGCAAACGGGCATGAAATATAGGTATGGGCACGGTCTCGGTCTTTGTTCCCTTGCAGTGTAATAATAGCTCTTTACTTTGACTGCCTGGGTGCACCTGGCTTTGCAGAGGAGATTTCTCCTCAGGTTATTAATAGATTTTTAAACTTGGGCTTAACTGAATAGCTTTTGGGTATTGATGCTTTTGCAGGCATATGTATTTGTGATTTTATACAAAAAAAACCCCAAACACTTGCCTGGGCAGATTCCATACAACGCTGTGAATTAGTGACAGTGGTGGTAAGATGGTTTCTGTTAAGTGCTCAATATAACTACTATCGGTGCTAATGAGCAGAAAAATCAATTAGCAGAGCTTGTTTGGTGCTGGACAGGGAAAGTTGGTTTGCAGTACGTTGTGTGGAGCAGAGGCGTCTGCCTTGGGTACCATTCCATCGTGGGGGTGGCTCACTGACTTCTCACCTGGTTCACTCGGGGAAGATGAGATCAAAGCCAATTTTAGGCGACTGCAGAAAACAAAACCTCGGGCACTTTTATGGAATGCCTCCTGCATCTCACAGGTTTTTATTCCTCCTAACCTAGGCAGGAAAAATAAGGAATGGCTGAGTTCAGTCTGAAGTGCTCGGTGTGGGCAGCCTTGGTCTGGAAATGGGAAGGATTTGTGTGCCTTTGGTGCTGCCTTTTGCCTGTTCAGGGTGTCCCTTTTGGCCACGAATGGGTGACTGTGAGGGGGACACAGCCTGGGATGCTCTGCACCCCGTGCCCGAGGGGGAACCGCTGCTGCTGGAGGCAGCTGGCACGAGAGGGGCTCCATGGGCATGGTGAGGGGCACAGGGCTCCAGGCAGCTCCAGCCGTGCTGCTTCCCAGCCCCTTGGATACCATCCAGGGCTCCTGTGCCACCAGAGCTGCTCCAGGGGAGCAGCAGGGAGCGTGGGTGCAGCTTTGTGTCAATGCTGGTTTTAGGGTCCTGGGACGGATGCAAAGCCACTCTGGCTTCAGCACCCACACACGGATCCAGGTGTGGAGCAGCCAGCACGAGGCTTGGCTTGGGAAGCATTTTCCTGCAGCCTGGGAAATGTCAATATTAACTCTCCAGGAACGGCACAGATTGGAGGGAGGGCGAATGGGATGCTCAGATGTGATTTTCTGTGAGTTGCTAGAATGGTTGATAAATGGCAGGGAGGCTTTGCCCGAGTGGAAGCCCAGCCTTTCCAGCTGCTCGCTCTGTCCTTCGGCCATGACCAACTTTCAGCAGGAGCGTTGCACGCTCCCGGCACCGTGTCGGCAGCACGAGTCTGTGGTGAGCCTGCAGCGAGGGCAGAAATGATGGTTAATAAATGTCTCCTGCAGCCAGGTCCCAGCTGGGGGTGGCATGGCAGGGGCAGTGCCCAGGGGGATCCTGGGTGCTGTGGTCTGGCCTGTAGGGAGGGCAGTGTCTGGGGGATGGCAGCGGGTCTTGCCTGAAAACAGGCAACTCTCAAAATCGATGTAACTCGTCCTTCAATCAGCCTCCCGAGGCAGCAGTGGATCCAGGGGCTCCTGGGACCCCTCACCCCTCCTGCAGCCCTGTCCCTGCCTCAGTTCCCCCATCAGCTCATCTGTGGGATGTGTGTCTTTGATGGTGTCATTCAGAGGCACGATCTGTTACCAAGTCATGCCTTCAGCTCCCTGGGACCACGGACCCCGTGTGCTAATTGCCAGCAGTTTTCCTGCTGATTTCCCCTGGGCTCCCAGTGCCATCAGTGCACCACCATGCCGGGTAATCACAATTCCTTGCTCCTGCAGCCTCCAAAGTTGGGCCTCTGTGAGTCCTTTCTGCCTAATTCCTAGACGAGGTTTGGATAGTGAGGGTGAATTGTCCCACTGGAGTTAGCACAGCCCTGGCACTCCCCTGGCTCCGGCTGCCCCAGACCTGGGAACTGCACCAGGAATAGCAGCTCGTTGGTGGCAAGGCTGAGGTTTTATCTTTATGACTAATCCCTGTTTCTGCACCCAATTCCCTGCATATCCAGAGCCGGTTTCTCCCCCACGGGAAGCAGCACAGGGGAATTTGGAGGAAGAGCTGAGTAACCCTCAGGCTCAGCTGCGACGCTGCTGAGTCGCGACAGCCTTTGGTGGGGGAAGACACCTTCACTGGGGGATGGAGCTGGCATTCCATGTTCATCTCGGGGCTGCTTCCTCAGTCCCAGGGAAAGCCAAAGCCAAAGGCTCTTCCCAACGGCTGCGACAATAATCCCGCAAAGTCCTCATCTCCCTCACATGGGAAGCTGAAGTCCTTCCCAATTCATTTTCTGCTTGAATTATGCCCTTGATGCTGAGCTCTGCAGCGTGAGCTGCTCCAACTGCCAGGGCAGCTCTGCCGCCCCTCGGTCCACGCTAAAAATACGCCCTGCGGCCCCGGGCGGTGCTGCCGCCCCCGTGGCAGGGCTGCCCCGCAGCTCCCGGGGTGCCTCCCCCGGCTGCCAGGCGCTCCCGGTGCCAGGGGATTATGTAAAGGGAGAGACAGCGACTACGCCTGTGACACGGCTGGGGGCGGGAGAGGAGCCAGCTCGGGGGCTCTTCTCCGAGTGACATGTTTCTGGCCCAGCTCCAGCTCAGGGAGCGAACTGGAATAGGAAAGGCAGAACTTTGCGGGAATCGATCCCTCGGCGGGGGAGCATCTGCAAACACGAGGACTCAGGTGCGTCCCCGCGGCGCTCACCTGAGCAAACCTCGGCTTTGCCCTGCCAAAAGGAGCTTTACGTTCTGCATCTTCCCTGCCGGGCTGTGGCATCAGCCGGGCAGGAGCTCCCAGACATCCCCTCTGCTGTCCCTGCCGGGCACAGCCTCAGCTGCCTCCTCCTGCCCAGGGCGAGCGTGGAGGGGGCTGCTCTCTTTTATCCTTTTTAATGCTCCACTTCAGCCCCACTGGGGAGCCTGCCCAGATGCTCGGGGAGAATATCTGGGATCACTTCAAGCCTTTCTTTGAAAACGATGTAGTTGCAGCGCTTGGCTTGGAAAATTGCAATCTGCTGCACCACTGCTGGAAACAAAGGATGTGGCTTGGCCTCCCTGCCCTGCACAGCAGCGAGGAGGGACGGCAGGCTGGGCCTCCACCTGCTTTGGACCATGGAGAGGTTACAGCCTGGCTTCTTCTCACTCCTAACTTGCCATATTTTCTTCAAAATTGTTTTCAGTAAAGTGCATCCAGCCCAGATCCTGGTGTTGGGGACAGTTTGGGATGTGCTGCGGCTGCCACAGGGAATCTCTCGGCCCAGGACTGGCACCAGCCTTGCTGTCCTTAGATTGGATGTTGGGAAGAAGTTTCTTACAGTGACAGTGGGCAGGCCCTGGCACAGGGTGCCCAGAGCAGCTGTGGCTGCCTCATCCCTGGGAATGTCCCAGGCCAGGTTGGACAGGGCTTGGAGCAACCTGGACTAGTGGAAGGTGTCCCTGCCCAGGGTAGGAGCAGAATGGAACTGAGTGGTCCTTTAAGGTCCTTTCCAACCCAAACCAGTCTAGAATTCCATGATTCCATGATTCCAGCCCCTTCCCATCACGCCTGCAGCAGGGCAGAGCCTTGCCCAGAGCACCCCAGGAGCCTGCTCCGTGTGCTGGGAGCTCGGCCGTGCCGGGCTCTGCCCCTGCAGTGCCGGTTTGGGGCTGTCAGCAGTTCAGAAATAGCCCTTTAGTGAGCCCTGCCCGCGCATGGGCACGAGGGACCCAATTTACTGAGCACAACTATCTATTTGTGTTCATACATAATTGATGGAGCAGCTTTGACCATTAACTCCAGTGAGCCTAAACAAAAAATTTTTATCTGCAAAGGCAAATGGTGCAGTGAACAGTCAGTGGAGCCTGGACAGGGAGTGGAGAGGCCAGGAACTGTCCCTGGAGGGGAAACCCATCCCTCCCATCCCATGGGGCCAGGATCTTCCCTCATTTAAGGAACAGGACTGTTGTTGGTAATATAAAATCTGAAAAACTGGTGAACAAGGAGGGAAGGGAGGGCAGAAAACAGTTAATTCCCTTTCCCAGCATTGTTTTCAAACTGGGGGGGGGGGGATGAGCATTGGAGGATGGTGAAGGAACAAGAAGGAATCTACAGAACCAAAGCTATTGACATTGAAATTACGTAAAGGTGACCTGGGAAGACAAACCTTGAGAAGAAAAGTTTGCTTTCTTCCTCATCCCCTGGGAAAGTGGGCAGGTTTAGACTAGTGTTTAGGAGGAAATTCTTCCCTGTGAGGTGGGGAGGCCCTGGCACAGGTTGTCCCATGGAAGCTGTGGCTGCCCCAGCCCTGGAAGGTTCCAAGGGCAGGAGCAGTGTCCGTCTCGGATCATGGGGGCTGCACTTAGAGAGAGCCCAGCCCAGGGTATCCCGAGCCCAGCCCAGCGCATCCCGCTCCATCCTTTCCTCACTGGGGATTTTTCTGGCTCCCTGCCTGGGTGCAGCTGCTTGGCAGGACCTTGCACATCCCGGGTGGCACCGAGGTGGTGCCAGGGCCACATTCCAGAGGGGGTCGTTTCATCCCGCTGGCTGAAATCCCATCAGCTGTTCGAGGCGTTTCTCTCTTCGTGCTGAGATTGTGGGTTATTGTCAAAGCACATTAACAGGGAGCTGTTCATGCATCACAGCACAGTGGTGGGCGTGCTGCTCCCAGGGATCTGCTGGGATGGCTCTCCCCTCCCTCCCGGAATGGCAGCCGTGGACTTGACCGCCCAGGGTCAGAGCAGTGCTCTGCTGGCTCTGTGCACCACTTACCGAGGTTAAAATGCACTGTGAAAACACCACAGCACAAAGAATGCCTCCTGCCAGCGTTCTGCCTAAATGCAAACAGAATTGCAGTGTGTAACAATTACAGAACTCTCAACCCTCAGGTGAACTCAAACCTTCCAGGGCTGGTGGAAGGTGTCCCTGCCCATGGCAGGAGTGGAACGAGATGGTCCTTAAAGTCCCTTCCAAACCTGTGATGATTCCATGATTCCATGGAACATCCCTCAGCTATTGCCCCTCCCTGGAGAGGTCCCTGGCGTAGCTGCCAAGTGGTCACAGAGGAGGAGGAGGAATCACATTTTTCACCTCCTCCATTGCCCGTGGCTCCTTCTGCTCCTTTGAACATCCCGGGTCACCCAGGGGCTGGCAGCAAAAACTGCTTTTATTAAAATGCAAATTCCCTCGGTGGAATTGGGGTGTTGTTGGTGCTGGCTCGGCCCTGCAGAGCACGTGGTGTCCCTGACCCTGTGCCACGGACGTGGGCTTGGAGGAGGGAAAACCACCTCCCAACCTGCTGGGAAATGCACACAGGTCACTTTGGGCTGCAAAATCCCTCTGGGAATAGAAGATAAATCTCTTGTGCTTTCCAAGGGCTATAAGTGGAAGGTATTTTCTAGCAGCACTCCAGGATTTGTGTCTTCTCTTCCCTCGCTTTCCTTTTTCCAAGCATTAACCACAGTAACTACCTCACATATTTAGGAATCTGTGGTTCATTTAAGCCTTGCCGCAATTATGAGCAGTTTTAAACTCTCACATGCAAATGGCACAATTATTTTGGTATCAAAGTTCCGTATTATTTCAGTAGCTCTCCACATCAGGTTGACTTTTATGGCTCATCGTCTGATCTTCATTTTCCTGCTGCAAATTAAGATTAATCCAGTGAACAGAATGGATTTACGCTGACTTCACAATGCTTTTCCCCCCAGGAACCGTAGCTGATAATGGCTACAAAGGAGGCAGGAATAACTCAGAGGGGGAGGAAAAGGAGCCTCTTGAGTAAACAGAAGCTGCTGCTTTGTGCTGTTCCAGACTCCCGCTGGCTCCCCAGGAGTTTGGAGCTGGGAGGTGAGGCCGGGCCTCGGTGGGGTCGGAGTTTGTCTCGTCCTACCACACTGATGCAAAAGCCGTGTTTGACAATGCAGTGCTAAACCAGCTTTAGGTTGGAATACACATTTATTTACCACCTAAACCCTAAAGTGGGGCAGTGCAAGGGGCTTGGCAGGGGTGCACCCCTCCCTGGCTGTCACCTCTTCGGCACGAGGCAGTGCTGGGTTAGCAGCTGCACTCAGTCATCTTCCAGGTCTTTCCAGCTGAAACGATTCCATGATTCTGTGATAAATGAGGACCCTGCAGGTGTGTGGGCCAGTGTAAGCACTGAAGATGGATCTCCTCTCCTGGGTGTCAGATAAAGCAAAGTTGCCTTTGCTTTGCAGTACCTGCCCAGCTGCTCCCGGCTCTCCCCCGGGCTTTGCCACCGGAGCAGTGATGCCCAGAGCTGTGCTGCTGCAGGCAAAGGGATCTCTACTGCCCAGCCTCCGTGCCACACTGGGACAGCACTGTCCTGCAGTGCTGGTGGCACTGGGAGCACTGGGCTCAGTGTTAACCCAGGGCTTGCTCTGCCATCGATTCCCGCCCCCCTGTTTTAATCCCGAGGGAGAGCGATGAGCTCAGGAGAACAGCATTGAATTCAAGGACAAACGGTGTTCCAGGAGCACGATTCCCATGGTGGTTTGCTTAAGTGGCAGCAAAACGACGATATTTTAAGGAAGCCTTTAAATAATGCAGTGGTGCTGTGTGTGGGGGGTGGCAGAGCTGCCCACTGCCCGCCCGTGGGCGAGGCGAGGGGCACGGGGAAGGGGTGCGAGGGCACGGAGCAGCCTGGGTGCCTGGCCCCGTCACACGGGGGTGAACATCCCCACCACCCCTGGGGAGATGTCCCTGTCACCCATGAGCGGCTGTCACAGCAATTCTGTGCCCCCTAGGCCTGTGCCACTGTCTGGGCAGTGGCAATGAGTGGCTGTCCCGTGTGGGGCATCTCCCTGGCTCGCAGCAGTGGCTGGAGCAGGTCCCTGACCCACCAGCTGCTAAAACTCACCCAGCTCCGCTCTCCTCCTCCCAAGCCCTTCCCTGCAGCGTGGTATTTTCCATCTGAAGGCTGCCTGACAACTTTAATCTAATGCTTAAATGGATGGAAGGAGAGTCGTGGCGCAGGAACGCTGCTAATTTAATTACTTGTGAAGTGCACAGTTTAAGACATTTAAAATGTATTATTTTAGCCTGGCTGCTTTGGCAAAATCCAATTGGAATTTTGAGCACACTTATTTTTATTTTAGACTAACATTACAAAACGCCTTCTGTGGAACGTGTTTGTTAAGAAGTTAATTGTCTTTGAGGAGAAGAAAACTCTCTGCACGTGACTCAGTGTGAGCCCAGAGGGCAAAGCCAGCATGACACGTCCTTGCTATGAGTCTGGGGACATCTCCCCTCTGCCCAGGGCTCAGTGGGTGCCAAACCGTGGCAGGGAGGGACAGCTCCGTGCAGATGCTACCACAGCTCCTGCTCCAGCAAAACCTCCCTGTGTTTTAGTGTTTGGAAAGGATCCAACGCCAGGGTCTGGTGGCTCACGGTGGTGGGTTGATCGTGGTGTGAAGTCAGTGGACGTTTTGGGTGGATCTCCCCAAGGCACAGAGGGATTTGGCTGCTGTGTCCTGTCCCTTGTCCCAGCCCTGTTCTGGTCCTGAGGCTCCAGAGGCTCCCAGTGAGGTCCTGGTGCCTCGTCCCTGGCGGCTCCCAAAGAGGGAAGTGGGTGCAGGTTTGATCCGTGGTTTTCCTCACAAAATGCATGAGTGGTGTGACAGTCTATGCAGGGCCTGCAGCAGCTTAAATCCAGCTGGAGGCAACACTTCTGGAGGACCCTGGATCCAAGAGATGGGATGGTGTCTGTGCATGGAAAGGGCAGGAGGGAGGAGAGCAGGGCTGGGGCTGGTTGGATTCGCTGCTCCTGAAAGTCATCCAAAAAAAACGTGCCCTTTATGTAAACAAGCTGCTTTGGAGATATTTTGAGGATGAAGTCATAAAAATTTTATGGCATACCTATATTTTCCTGTTGGCATTGAATTTGCCATAAAAACCGACACAGAAAAACAGCTTCAGCTGTGCTGGCTGTGAAAGTGCTGCAGCTGCTTTCAGAGAGCCATAAAATCATCATCCCAGAGTGGGTTGGGTTGGAAGGGACCTTAAACATCACCCAGTCCCACTGCCCTGGGCAGGGACACCTCCCACCAGCCCAGGGTGCTCCAAGCCCTGTCCAACCTGGCCTTGGACACTTCCAGGGATGGAGCAGCCGCAGTTTCTCTGGGCAGCCTGTGCCAGGGCCTGCCCACCCTCCCAGGGAGGAATTCCTTCCCAGTACCCCATCTATCCCTGCTCTCTGGCAGTGGGAAGCCATTCCCTGTGTCCTGTCACTCTGGGCAGTTCAGCAGCACAGAAAATCTGTCAAAAATGTCTTTCCTCTCTCAAAAGGCAAAAGTCCCACACAGTAATTAAAACACAAATTCCACTATTTTTCCCGGTGGTTTCCCTACCTCAGCCTGCTTATTATTATAATATTTCCTGCAAATATCTTTCACCTAAATATTGGTGCAGGAATAAATTGCCCCTGCAAAGCGAAGGTCTCCCCTTTCTGAGCTGGCCCTGCTGAGGATGCTCCTGGCTGCTGATGGGGTGGAACTGCTTAGGGCTGCACTGCTCACCCAGTGTTAGTCCAGGGCTGCTCAGATTCTTTCTCCTCCCTTAGTCTTTGGGTTGTGTTGGAATTGACCTCTCCTTCCTATGGAGAAAATACCTGTTTTCCAGTTCCAGATACTCAGCCACTTCAGGTTAACAACTAATACTTTCCAAGGTGGGCCAAGGGATTGGAAAGGGAAAGCCATTGACAGGCTTTTCCATTTTTTATTTTGCCTCTTTCAGTGGGAAGTAGCACCGAAATGAGAGAAAATGGCATTTATTATTTACAGCCCCGTGGGGCGTGTGGGCTGTGACAGCACAGCCAGCACCCTTCACGGGGTGTGACTGGGATGCTGATTTCCCAGTGTGGAGTGGGATGGATGTGGTCAGTGGAACAGGGTCAGGGTGTGTCCCAGGGCCCATCCCTCCCTCCCTGTGTCCTCCCCAGCCGTGGGGCTGGCTGTCATTGCTGGGGGCTGTGGATTTACCCCCCCCAGGAGGGATGGAGAGCCCCACACCCTCTTATTTCTGCCAACAGCTCGATTCCATCAGGTTTTTTCACGAGGATAACGCCATTCCCTCAGACACTGGGAATCCTGCACTTTGAAAGCCTCGCTGCAGAATGACAAATAATTTTTTGTTTCCTCCCTTTCATGCCGGGTCCAGCGATGATGAAACACGGCGGGGGCAGCAGAGCCGTGGGCTGTGGTGCTGGAATGGGGCTCTCCAGGAGGAGTTGTTCCCCTGGGAACGCCGGTGCCAGAGGTGCCCCCGCCCTGCCATCCCCCCTGTGCCCCACACCAGCCGTTCCTGGGGTGGGGTGATGGGTGGGGGTGGGCAAGAGCCCAGCCCGTGGCACAGGCAGGCCCTGGCAGAGCCCTGTGCTCGGCCACAGCCCATCTCCTCTGCCTTATCTACATTTTAATGCGTCATCTGCAACTTTTCTGAGGATGCAGCCAGGAAAAACGCTGGGGAATTTCAGCTGAGCCGACCACCTACACAGCAGGTGGCCTCCGGGTACGGGAGGGGAGCTGGAAAGTGAGAAGGGAGCCAAGGAGCGGGGGCTGGATGCCCTGCAGGCACCTGCTTGTCCCCTCGTGCCATCCACGCCATCCTGGCTGCCCCTCCTGCACCTGAGCCGGCTCCCCCTGCCCAGGACCCACCCCTGGCTGCCCTCCTGCCTTTCCTCAGCCCATCAACACTGCCCTGTTTCGCCTCTGCAGTTTTTCCACTGGCAGCAGGATTTTTTCCCGTTCTCTGCCATTGATCTCATCCTTAACATCACTGCTCGGTGCTCAGAAGCTGGATGGGAAGGAAGATGCTCAGAGGAGCACCTGGGATTGTGTCCTGGACTGGAAGTGTCCCAGGACAGGTTGGAGGGGGCTCTGAGCAAGCTGGGATAGTGGAAGGTGTCCCTGCCCACGGAAGGGGGTTGGAACAAGATGATCCCTAAAGTGCCTTTTGACCCAAACCATTCTGTGACTGCAGGATCCTGTGGTCCATCTCCTCCCACCCTCAGACAGCCTGGGAAAGCAGTGTTGCTCTGGGAGCACCTTCCCTGTGCCCCTGCAGACACACACGAGCCAGATGCAGGGCTGTTTTATCTCAGCAACGCGCAGGAGATCACAAAGCAGTTTGCAAAGCAGCCGACACGAGCACAGTCACACAGTGCAGGTGTCAGATTGAATGTGAAAGCAAAGTTAAGGCTGCACGTGCTCAGGCAAGGGAATAAATCTGTGTTTTCAGCTTGCTCGAGTATCTGCTGGGACACCCACGCTGGCCCTGCTCCTGCAGCTTCTCCTGTTCATCTCTGCTTCCCATCACTGGAAAACAGAGTTCAAATTTCCTGAGATCTGGTGCTTTGCACAAATATCAGAACTTCAGCAGGGCCAGGAGCGTTTGAACAACACTCCCAGGCACATGGGGGGTTCTGTGGGTTGTCCTGTGCAGGGCCAGGACTTGGACTCGAGGACTCCTGTGAGTCCCTTCCAGCTCAGGTTATTCCATGTTTTTGGGACTCTCTGTCTTTGCTGCAGCCTTAAGGCACGGAGCTGTCCTGACTCCTGTCCTCACAAGGAGCCTTTGCTGGGATGAGCTGCCTTGGGCTCAGCATCTGAAGGTCCCACAGCCGTGGGTTGTTGGACATGGGGACATCCTGCCCTGTGGGATCACCCTGCCCCTGTGGGGTCACCCTGTCCCTGTGGGCACAGCCAGGCACTGAGGGTCCCTCTCAGCTGGGGTTGTCTCTGGTGGATATTATGGAGCAATTAGGGCGGTCTTTCAGCTCGTACGAGGGTGAAACAATTTCCATTTAGGAATAGGGAATATTTCTGGGGAACAAGCAGGAAGCTGGTTTGTGTTAGAGCGAGGAAAGCTGCTCGGTGGGGCTTTGGTTAAACCCACCATTTCTGTTTGCCAGTGTCGAAGGTTTTAACCCCAATCCTGCACTAAACCATTTCCCCCCAGCAGTGCCCAAGCTCTGGCATTACCCAAAATGGGTGATGTGCCGTATCCAGAGCCTTCCTGGGAGGTGCAGTGTCCCAGGGCACTCAGACCACCCTCACCTCCCCATCCCTGCACGTGGGAAGGGGTTTGAAGCACAGAAAGCAGCGAGAGCTGCGGCTCTGCATCGCTGCAATTACCGCTAATCCGGGCGCTAATTTAGTGCGAACTGCTGGGAGTGTTGTGGAGTGTTTTGTTCCCAGAATGAGAGACAGAAAGCATTATTTGTCTCTCTTCCCACCCACACCACTCAGAGACAACCTCCTGCCACCAGAGCCTGGCGGAGGGACAGCTCCTGATCGCCTGAGATCTGCGGGGCTTTTGGAGCTGTGGAGGCAAAACCAAACCCAGCCCGAAGAGCAGGAAAGCACCCAAGTTAATTAAAGGAGAGAATTAACACCTCCATGGTGCCTCACCCTGGGCTCCCAGCAAGGCTGAGCCCGGTGAATCGTGACAAATGGCTTGTGCAGGAGATGTTAGGATGAGCTGAGCGTCTTCCAGAACTTGCAGGGGGGTTGTAAAAAAGAGGGAAAGCGACTTTTTTACACGGGCAGGTAGTGATAGGACACAGGGGAAGGGTTTTAAACTAGAAGAGGAGAGATTTAGGTTAGATGTTGGGAAGAAATTCTTTACTCAGAGGGTGGGCAGGCCCTGGCACAGGTTTCCCAGAGAAGCTGTGGCTGCCCCATCCCTGGGAGTGCCCAAGGCCAGGTTGGAGCAACCCGGGCTGGTGGAAGGTGCCCCTGCCCATGGCAGAAGGTTGGAAGAAGATGGGCTTTAAGGTCCCTTCCAACCTAAACCATTCTGGGATTCCAGGATCTTCCCCTGCAGGTGCCAGGGATGGGGTTGGGATCAAGGCCAGTGTCACTGTCCCCACTCCACAGGTGACAGGGAAGGATGTTGGATGTGCTGCAGTGGGAGAGGGCAGTGGGAAGGGTCTCTGCTCTCATGAGGATTTTGGTGTCACTTGAAACAGTCTCTTTTTTTTTCTTTCCCAGGGAATAAATTACATATTTTATTCATTTTCTGCACAGAGAGGAGCAGTTCTGGAGCCCTGATGGGGATGTTTCTAAGCAACGTTGTTTTCCCACCACCAGCGTCAGGAACAGTGACTTTTTTACTTTTTTTCTCCACATTTTTGTAGTGCTAAAACAACTCTGCAGTTTATGTCCTGGAAAACCACGGCACCATTTCCCCAGTTTTGCTTGATTGGGTGGGTGGGGGCCTTGAGGGTGTGTGTGAGGGGGCTGTGCCATGTGAGGGGTGCCCCAGCCCCTCCTTTCTGCAGCAGGGCTGGGGGATGCCCATGGAGATACTCTGTGTGATGCCTCTCCCAGGGGCTGGCTGTGTGCCCTTCCCCATCCCCTCTGCTCCATTCCAAGCCCCTCTCTCCCCTCCCACCTCCTTCCCCCCATTTGCACTCCCTGCATGTTTTCCCCAGGCTGGAACACTCGGAAATGCCGGGATTTGCCTCCCCCTCTGATTTCTCACCCGATGCCACTGGCGAGGCCGTGGGCACCAGGGGCTGCTGGTGCCCCACACAGGGGGCAGAGAAATGCCCCCTCAACCCAAGACCACCACCCACATCCCTCCCTGGCAGCCCCTGGGCTTGTGAAATGGTGCCCTGGGGGTCACCTGCCATGGGGGCTGCTGTGGTGGCACCGACACACGCAGGGTCTGTCCCCTTGGCTCTGCTTTTCTGGTGGAGGTTGGTTTCTGTGGGCACAGCCACGGGCACAGGGCAGTGAAACCGGGCTTGGAATGAGCCAAAAGCAGCTTCATCTGATTTCTGTAGAGCTCTCCCCAGCCTGATGATTCTTCTGTGGGTGTAGAGTCGAAAATGTTTTAGTCATTGTATGTGTTATTGCAGAGATTTTATTTAAAACTTATGTTTTTTACCTAGAAAAAAACCTCTCACTCCTTCTCTCTGCTGTTTCTGATAGACAGATAAATGGATGGGTGGATAGATGAATAGATGGGTAGATTGATGGAGGGAAAGATGGATAGATGGAATGATTGACAAATGGATAGGTAGACAGATGGACAGACAGGCAGACAGACAGGATGGTTACCCTGATCCCTTTGTACAGCTGGCAATACTGCAAGGGAGGGTTTGGGCTGGTTTGGGGGGCTTAGCAGAACTGAGCAAACCCAAACTCTTCCTGCTCTGAACAATGAAGGGCAGCAGGGAAACGAATCCCCACCTGGATAAATGGGATGTATTTCCTTGTAATTGCTTTGTCTCTGAACAACAGGAGGAACCACTCGTAGGTTAATGACGTGATTAAGCAGTGCAGGTGTCTCAGGCCATAAATCTCTGCTGAGAGGGGTAGGGGGTTTTTGGGTGTGTCCTTGTGGGAGGGTTTGTGCTGCTCTTCCAGCTCTGTGTGCTCCAAAGGTACCCGCTTGGTACTGCAGATGAGGGGCTGTGGAGGGGCTGGAGTTAATGGGGAAGGTAAGAAGAAGTGAAGTGCCTTCTTTTCCCCACTGCTTGCTGGAGGGGAAGGGGTTTGCTCTGTGCCAGGGCTGGGTGCTGGGGTAGGTGCTCTGTCCTGCTGGGGAGCTGGGTCAGTGTGGTTTTGGGGGGGTGGATGTGGCTCTGGAGGGATGGGGACAGCACCAGTCAGGGGTCACTGTGGGGTGCTCAGCCTGGGCTGGGGCCGAGCCTGGGGTTGCTCCTGGGTCCCTGCAGCCCCCTGGGGCTGCAGCTCCCACTGCCATTGCCCGGCTCTTACTGATTCCCCTGCTCCAGAGTTAATTAAAAGGGAATAATTACCCTTCCTGTCTGCCCTGTGCCTGGGGTGCCACCAGGGGTACAGGGCTGTGCTGTACCTGTTGCCTCAGCAGTGAGTGCTCATAGAAATGTCCCCAGATTGGCTTTTTTCCCTCTCCCTCTCCTGCCAGAGCTGAGCCTTGTCCTCCCCATGGCCCCGCTACTCCCCAGCTTTGCTCTGGTTCCTCTGGCTCCCCAGGGTCCCTGTGCCCATTCCCATGGGAGCTCTGCCCCAGGCTCTTCTCACATCCATCTGTACAGAGGTATCAATTAGAGATTCTCCTTGCTCTCCTTCAGCTCTGACTGCACAGTCAGCACTTCCCTCCTGAAGAAATCCTTCCCTCCCAGTTCCCAGGGAAGGAGGCAGGGGGTGAGTGCAGAGGGGAATGTTCTGTGTGCCCGCAGTCCTGGGCACTGGGCTGGGCAGTGCTGGTTTGAGGCAGGATCGAGTGCTGCTCACCCACGTGCAGCATCCGCTTCTCGTCAGCAAAGGAGAGCGAAATCCAATCCCAGGGGATTTCTTTTCCCTGTAATGTGGCCACGTAGGAAGATTAGATTGTGTGCAATGTCAATTTTAGTTAAAAAAACAAGAGCCCGAGGTTTAAAATGGAGGTGAATATTTGGCAATGGAAAGTGAGAAGAATTTGACTGTGCAGCAACCCTAAATCCATTTAAGTCCTTCCCAGGAAGGGCATTTGAGGGGAACAAATCACCCCATTTGGCATCCACTTGGAAAGGTTTTCCTGGGTGTGGTGAGATGAGCCCTGAACAACCAAAGGGTTATAATTGGCTGCCCCCAGTGTACCTGGTGAGTTAACTGGGGCAGCAGCATCCCAGGGAAGGGCTGTTTTATCAGCAAGAAAGGGTTCAGTGTTATTTAAACTGGCTTGAGCAGAGGGGAGAGGCTGGAAAGAGCTCTTCTAATGGACAGGCTTTCCTGGGGGCACAATGGAGTGGAATTGAGGGATAAAAAGCTTTGGTTAAATACAGCAGGAAGATCCAGTGGAGTGTGTGTGAAAGCAGGAGCTGGTGAGTGGGGCTGTTGCTGTGTCCGGCCAGGAAGGGCCATCCTTGTGCCAGAGCAGCATCCCTGTACCTTGGCTCTTGTCTCTTTAATTAACACTGCAGACAAAATCTGATCTTCCTACATGGCCATATCACAAGGAAGAATCCCCTGGGAATGGATTTCACCCTCTTTTTGCTCCTGAGAGTCACGACATGTACTTTTCCCCTGTCTTTTTATCAGCAGGCTTTATCCCCGGTGCCTCTCACTGCTCTCGCCACCCCCCTGTACTCCTGCAGGATGTTAGTCCTCTCTTCTCCCTTTGTGTCACTTCTTGGCTCCCTGATGCTGAACCAAAGGGCTTTTGAAGTCGAAAATTGTCACCTTGACCTTTCTTGTGCGTGTTGGACCCTGTTTCCTCAGACACAAACAGGCTCTTCTGACCCATCACTGCTGAGCAGACACATCTCTGCAGTGTTCCCCTTGGCTTTGCCCACAATCTGCTCACAGCAAAGGGACCAATGAGCAAAATGCTGCTTTGTCCCCCCAGCTTTGGGAAGCTGGAGGGTTTTGCAGCCTTGAGCATGTCCACAGGGCTGTGCCTCCTTGTCCTGCATCGGCCTGTGCTGGCCCTGGAACACCAGTTTCATTTGCCTGCTTTTCTCTGGCAAGATAATTAACCTGAGCTTATTCAGCATCGCAGCAGGTCCAGAACCCAAGTGTCTTTCCTGAGTACAACTTCTCCCATGTTTCAAGGACTGAGTGCTGAGGTTTGGGCCGTGCTTTTCCTCTCCAGTTGCACACAAGCAGCGAGGTGGGGTGTGAGGAGCCAGGTGTGGTGCCCAGGCTGGGCTGAGCTGCTGATAAGGTGGTGAATCTGCTGGAAGCGAGGAAAGTGGGGATTGGTCACAGAGGTGAAGTGGATCAGAGCCCTTTGTGCCCTGGAGCCCCAGGGATGTGGTACTGCTGCCCAGGTAGAGGCTTTTCTCTTTGCTGCAGACAGGGAAGGGGCAGGAGCAGTCAAGCAAAGAGTTTCCAGGTGTCTGAGCAGCTGGAATAGCCCCTTCACCCACAGAGCTGATGCCCACCCAGCTGGGGCACTGCCTGCCAGGCCACCAGGCAAAAACCTGAGCTCATCCCGGGGAAAATCCCTACAAAGATGGGGATGCTGAGCCTGAGGGTGAGGAAGGAGCAGGCAGGGATGTGGCAAGAGAAAACCAGGATGTGATTTTCCCGGACAGAGGGGTCAGGGACCAGCCCTGTGGCTGTGCCACCCACGAGGGTCCCGCTGGGCAGGAAGGTGCCGTTCATTCATTCGTTCATTCCCGTGGGCTCCCGGCTCCGGTGGGTGCTGGGCTGACGCCTCTCCCCAGCCTTTTGGCTGCCAGGCTGCCGGCACGTGGTGCCAGGCTGTTTGCGTGGGGCCGCCTGGCATTTGGCTGCGGCTCCCGGCGCTGCCGCGCGTGGAGGCCTGCCACGGACCCGCGGCTCCTCGGGAACGCTCGGAAAAGCCTGGCCGAGGGAAATGTCAGCCCTCCCCGAGCGCTGTTGTGGTGCCGGGGTGTATTTTTAACAACAGCCCTGACTCCGAGCTGTGTTTGCCGTGATTCAGAGGCTCAGCCCGGCGCAATCTGGCGGAGCCGCTGGTGCTGCGGGGACGGGGCTGTTGGCTCCGGCTCCTGCCGCGCAGGGAAAATGTCACCGTGGGCTTGTGCCAGGAGAGCGGGGCTGTGTCACACCCTCCTGCAGGGCTGGGCTCTTGGGTTTTTTTGGTTTTTTTCCTTGGGTGCTCCTGGGAAGGTTTGTGCAGCTCCCCTGTGGGCACTCAGGGTGATGCCCCATGCCCCGCCACAAAACCTCGTCCTTCCTGCTCCTTTCCCCATTCCATCCCCTTGGGAGGCTTCTCCAGAGGCCAGGCTGGGCTGTGCCGTGGCTTTGGGCAGCACGCTGGCATGGTGCTGTTTGGCTTTGGACTCTGCTCTCAGGGAACTCAGGGCTGAGGGGTTGGACACCTCCAGGTCTCACTTGAGGTGCAAGTTTGGCAGAACAGGCTGTGGGCAGGTGGGATGTCGGGCACCACCACCCGTGGGTGCTCGAGGCTGTCTGGGGTGGGGCTGCTGCCCCTTCAGCCCCAGGGACGGAGCTGGTTAATTGTCTCAGCCCTGGGAAGCACAAAAAGCCTTTACTGACCCATTACTTGGAGCCTGACCACTGATTTCACTTGGCAGTTTCCCAGCTTTCAGACACATCTCTGTGTGTGTGTAATATGTACAGATATCCTGACACACACAGCTGGCAGCTGCAAAACAGGTGTAAATGTATAGATATATTTGCTTGGTGGGTTTTTGTATTTTTGTGGGTCTTTGCTGGATTTTTTCTTCTGTGCAGGGAGGTAGAAGAGAACCAGGTCTCGAACTGACACTCCCCCAGACAAATTCCTGCTCTGCCCGAGGAGCTGGGGTCAGCTCCGTGCCTGGGAGCTCTTCAGCAGCACCAGGCCGTGCTGGGAGCTCAGACATCCCCAGTGGGACCAGCTCTCAGCTGCTTTTGTGCCTCTCCACTGTCCCATTCCCCAGAGAGTTCTGAGTGCCAGGGATGGGAGCAGACCTGCTGGAGTGTGGGCTCAGGAATGCTCCTGCCCTGCAGCCTCTGAGCTCCCTTTGCCAGAGGGATTTTGCACTAAGAAACTTGGCATTTTCAGCATCGCCTCTCAACAAACCTTCCAAATATCCAGGTCATGTTGTGTGCTGAGCAAATGGCAAAGCTTTGGAAATCCAAACACAATATTTCTCTCCAGATTTGCTGGTTGGCCAGACTGCCCAAAGAGCTGGTTATTGCTCCCTGGAACAAAACTGAGTGTGTTTTACCCCCCAAATCCCCGGAGTGGGGAGGGACAAGCCCTGACGTGGCTTTGTGGCACTGGGGACCTGTGGGGAAGGACAGGACAGGGTGGGACAGTCACTGTCTGAGCTGAGACTCTGGGACAGACCCCACTGCTGGGGGAGTGGTGACCCCTACAAAGGCATGGAAACAGCACAGGGACTCACTCCCACTGTGTGTGTATCCATGTGCAGATATAAATGCATTTATGTGTATAAAGGGGTGTGTGTGGAGATGTATTGGCATGTAGGTAACAGGTTTATCTGTGTTTGTATATCCAAAGTGGTTTCTGTGTATATAAAAAGGAGGGTGTGTATATTTATATTTATATTTCTGTAGAGAGAGGGGCACATGGCTGAGCTGTGCCCTCACAGCCACGAGCCTGTGCAGAGCCAGACTCTGAAAGGCAAAGAACAGGTTGGGGAGAAATAGGATTTAAAAAACCCTCTTCCATAAGATAATCCTGAACTGCTTGGGAAGCAGCAGCAGCCCTTGGCTCCACAGAGTGTTATGGGCTGTGTCCAGCAGAAATCCCAAGGCCAGGAATTGGGAATTCCTGCAGTGCTGCAGCTCTGTCTGGAGCACCCAGGCACTGCTGGGGTTTGCATTTGAACCTTCTGAGGGCTGCACTCTGTGCTGGGGAGGAGGGGCAGGGATTGTGCTGTTCTGGCTTTGGGCTGCAGGGTCCAGCTGGGCTTGCACTCAAAAAAAAAAAAAAGAAAATCAAAGAAAAGAAAAAAGACAAGGGAAAAAAAAAAGGAAAGAAAATATAGAAAAGGAAAAAAAAAAGAAGAAAAAATAGAACAGAAAAAAGAATCAGGTCAGTGCCTGCCCCAGCCGTGCTGTGAGCCCGGGGGCTCGTGGGGCTGGAGATGCAGCTGCAGCTTCTCAAACAGCTACTCCAGGTCAAACTCCTGTGTCTCCCACAATTTTAAATGCTCATTGTCAGGGCTAAATTTTGGGTGCAGCAGTGGCATAAGAGGTCCTGGAATGGTGGGAGAGTGGGTACCTCAGTGCCAAGGGTGCTGGCTGGTGTTGGGCTGGCCCTCCTGCCCCCCTGGGGATGGTTCTGGCTGTGCTCCAGAGGGAATTTGTGCCATAGGAATGAAAACCTGAAATGGCCACAAAATCCAGTGTGTAAAAAGAGAAAGAGCTGAAAGCACAGGGCACAACCTGTGCTGATGTCAGGTGTTTTGTCCTGACCCTCCCCATGGGTGAGCAGGCCTCTTTCTTCTGTCTTATTTTATTTTATTTGGCTTTAAATAATTCAGCAGGAGCAGCAGAAAGTGCTGGGAATGTTTGTGGTACTCTGCAGTGAAAGGCAGATGGATGGTCCCTAAATTATACCTTGATGTGGCAGAACACTTGCCCAGCCCAGGCTGCCCTGTGGAGGTCGGAGCAGGAGGGTGGAATTAAAGGGGATTTTGTAATTAAAGGGGATTCTGTGCTGTGGTGACAGGACAGGAGTTTGATGTGTGGCATCACTGCACGGTCTCAGGGCTGATTATCTTGTCTCCAGCCTGGCTCAGGGAGGAGGCCAGAAGGGTGATAATTTTATCTCCTGGATGTGCAGCAGCAGCTGGTGTTGGGGATCCTGGTGCTGCCTCCACTGGAGTGGGAAACCATGGGATGTTGGATGTGTGGAGAATCCACCAGCTTGGGCAGGATATCAGGAAGGAACAGTATTTTCTAATTCCTTTCTTTTCATTTCAGGAACCTTGGGAAATCCGGGCTGCGAGTGTCGTGCCTTGGGCTGGGTGAGTACCTTGGGCTGCCACGATGCTCTCCCCCCACAGCACTCCAGCTGTATGAGGGGCTGTGCCATCAAATCCTTCTGCTGTGCCCCAGTGGCTGTGAGGAACAGCCCCCAGAGGTCACAGCTGACATGTCTGAGTGTCCCAGCTCTGGCCTCGGGGACACCACTCTGCCTGGGCTGGGGGCACATCTTTATTTCACTTTAGCCAGCGTTTGTACCTTGTTGTTGCTGTTCCAGACTGACTGGAAAACTAAAGAACACCTCACCAGTGTTTCATCCTGTCAGTATTTGGTGCAGAGGGGGCTGTGAGGACACTGAGCTCCCCTGGCCGTGGCTGCTCGAGTGCCCTGGGCTGGGTCACTCCTGCTGGCTTTGCTCAGCCAGGGATGCTCTGCTGGCAGCTGAGCCACCCGTGGCCCAGTGCTGGAGGCACAGACAGAGAGATGTTTTTATGAAAACCCAACCCTGCAGGAAGGAGGAGGCTCTTTTCTCGCTGTGAGCACCTTCCCACAGTGCAAGGCTGGGCATCAGCAGCCTAAATGCCCTGGGGATGTGCCCAGTTCCCCCCAGGGATGGATGCCCTGCTCTGCCAGAGCCCCTCCAGCCCTGTTTGAATAGGGGTCCCTGTTCCTGGGGGGTCAGAGGGGCTGCACAGGGAGCTGGAGGCACCAGCGTGGTTTTGGTTGCCTAAAGAATCACTGGAAATGGTTTGGCAAAACCAGGTTAATGTGAATTTGTAAAAGCATGAGAGAGTTTGATGGCACAGTTCCTTCTATTACTACAGAGAGCACACAGAGGGAGATGGGATGGAAATCAGTCTCCAGTGATTTCAGTGGATAGTGGGGCACAGCAGGGTGAGGATGCACAGGGGGAGGGAGACCCTCCTGTGGAGTCAGGAGGTTCAGAGCAGCCCCTGGGCCCAACTTGGCCTTAGACTGGATCAATGGTTTAGGTCTAAAGGACTTAGCAATGCTTAATCAACACAACAGTGGCAGTGCTTAATCAGTTGGCTAATTTAACATTTATAAAATGACTCAATAGGATTTGCTATAAGCACAACAGTAACTTAATTGAGAGCCTAAGCTAATTACGAATCTAAGATGGCAATATTGATCTCCACTCAGTCAGAGTATTTAAATCAATTTACATACACACACAGACACGAGAAGTCTGTTCTGAGCTATAAACCTGTGAAACATTCCCCTGGAGTTTGGGGAAGCACTCCTGTCCTGTCTGTGGGCTCGTGGCCATCCCATGGGATGCTTGGCTTTAGCCATCAGTGCATTTCCATCCTGGATGTGATTCGGGTCAGGAGTTACTGGAGTTTGCCTTGAAAAGCCCAATAACAGGAACATTATTTAACCAGAATATTATTACAAGCTCTGAGCAACCTGGGATAGTGGAAGGAGTCCCTGCCCACGGCAGGGTGTTGGAATGAGATGAGCTTTCATGTCCCTCCTAATCCAGAGCACTCCGTGGTTATTCAGCTCAGGCTGCTGTTCAGACAGAAAAATAAGGGCTGGAGGCTGCTGGAAAACAGGAGCTGGTTAGAGCCCAGGAGTTCCCAGAGGGATTTACCTGCCCAGGTGGCACCGATGAAGGCTGAGCATTCCCAGGATCCAGGTGTGGCTGAGGAAGTGCTGCTGCCTTGGGAGCCAGCAGGGCCTCTCTGCCTGTACCTGGCACCAGTGAGGCTGTGGGATCCCCTCCCAGCTCCATCCCTGCCAGGGCTGGGAATGCTCACAGGGCAGGTGTCAGCTCATTTTTGATTTTAAAACAGAGTGAATTGTGAAAGTCACCCTGTACCACAAGTCACATAAATAAGGCCCCTTCTGCCGAGAGCCCTTCTGGTTAAAATAGACCCAGCCTTGGAAAGGACTTATCTGTGCAGAGGTTTTATTTATCATCCACAGTTTCCCCAAGTGCTGATGTTGTGGTGGAGGAGAAAAGCTCTGGGAAGGAAGCAGCAGCAGGAAAAGAAAAACGTTCTGTAGAGCTTTTCTTGAATTCCAAGCGGGTGGAACTGCAGCAGCATCTAAATATACTGAGCCTTTGTGAGCACAGCTGTGGAGGGGCTGGGGGGGCTGCTGGGCAACCCAGCCTGCTCCAGCAGCACTGATCCTGACAGCAGGAACAGGGGAAAGGAGAGCTGGAAAGCCTGAAATGCAGGAATTCTCTGGAATGTACAGCACAGCACATCACAGAACGGTTTGGGTTGGAGGGACCTTAAAGCCCATCCAGTTCCTCCACTATTCCAGGTTGCTCCAAGCCCTGTCCAGCCTGGCCTCGGGCACTTCCAGGGATGGGGCAGCCACAGCTTCTCTGGGCAACCTGTGCCAGGGTCTCCCCCGCTCACAGCCAAGAATGTATCCCTAATTAATCTAAATCTCCTCTCTTTCCCTTTCAAACCATCCCCCCTTATCCCACCCCTCCCACTGCAGATCCATCAGGTGTCTGTTCCCAGCACTGCCTTATATGACTTTTCTAAATGGCTTCTCTGTTGCAGTTCCCCAAAAGATAAATGTGTTTCCCTACGCTCTCTGCAGCATGGAAATCTAATTTAAGGTTCACTAAAGTTTCTGAAGGCTCAGCAGTCTTCCTCTAAAGCCTTGCAAAATCTCAGCAAGGTGGGAGTGCTCTTCATCCTGCAGGATGAAAAAGCGGAGAAAAAACGGGAAGTGGGGCAGGAATCAAAGGCAGGAAGGGCTGAGGCAAGGCAGGCCCTTTAGTGCTGCCCTGCCTTTCCCAGCTCACGTGGCCATGAGTGCGTCTGCTGGGGCTGCCTGTGGTGCCACCAGTGTGGGGCGAGTGCAGGACAGGGGAGATGGCAGTGATTCCACGGGCAGGGATGTTTGGGAAGGGCCCCTGAGCCCCCAGGGTGGTGGCTGGGCATTGCTCTGGGGAGCTGAGCCCCTTGGAGCAAAGGCTGAGCATCGTTCCTGGATTGCTGGACTGATGTGCCAGGCTGAGCTTCCCTGAGCTCCTGGTGCTGTCCTGGCTGAGCTCTCATGTCCTCCTGGGAGTGTGCTGCCTCCAGGTGAGGATTTTAACTCAGGGAGCTTCACAGCCCAGCCCTGGGCTGGCACAAGGCTCTTGGCCTGCTGCTGGATCCGAGATGTGATTGTGATGCAGGGGAAAAACAAGGTCATGATTTTCATGTATTTAGTTCAGAGCAAATCCTGCCTGTGGATTCCCGTTGGTTTTGAGAGGATGTTGAGACAGCCTCCAACAAGGTGATGAGCCCTGACTCAAAGGAAACGAGCAGCAGGACAAAACCAGTCATCCCAAATCACAAAAGCATCGACAAAGGCACGGAAAAAAATCTCCCCGAGCGAGCAATTCCCGCAGCCGCTACTGGGATACCCTGTGCTCGAAACTGGCTACCAAAAGAGAGGTTTTTCAGCCCAAAGTGGTCAGATGCTGCTGTTTTCCCCTTGGGCTTTGCTCTGGGAAAGAGATTTTGCACTGCCAGCCCAGGCTCCTGCCTGCTCCAGAGCAGCCCCACGTGCCAGAGCTCCATGTGGCACCGTCCTGGCCAGGAGCAGGGCAGGGATAACTGTGCTGGCAGGAGGAGAAGTGTGGAGTGGAGCCAGGAACTCCTGCAGAGGTGACACATCTGCTGGCAGTGACATTAGCGAGGGGTGGATTTTGCATTGGCACAAATCCCACTAAGAATCACACCTTGCTGGGCTCGGGGGTGTGATGGAAACGGAGCCAAATCTGGGCTTAGTGCAGAAATTCCTGTGGAAGGGGAGGATAGGCAGTTGGGAAGCTGTTTTCCAAGGCAAGGGAGAGGGGTGATGGCAAAGGGCAGGAGAGAGAGGTCTGTCTGCCACTGCCATGCTGAGCCCTGGGGCAGGGGGTGTCTCTGTAAACCATGAATGGGATAAGCTAGAGAGACAGTGACTGGAAAGGGGAAAAGTAGCAATTAAACAAGATGTATCTTTCTCCAGTATATTTTTCTTCCAAAATGAGTGTATTGGCTGAGGCTGTGAATCATCCTTGGCTGTTGTTTGAAATGCCAAATGTGCCTTGTGCTTGTTTTTGCCTTTTTTAAAGATTACATTTCAAAAGGGAGTTGAGCAGCCTGTGCCATGCTGTGCCTGTGCCATGCTGTGCCTCTGCCCCAGCTGCTCAGGGAGTGGGTGCCCCCCCACCTCAGCTGCCCAAGGGTGGTCGTGGAGGGGGATTCCTGAGCTGCCTTCCCTGCTCCTGACTCCCAACCAGAGCTTCTCCCTTTCCCAGCCACATCTGACGGCTCAGAGATCACTTGGCTGAGCCAAAACTCCCCTCCCTGCTGGTTTTTGTGATGATCATGGCAAAGAGACCCCCAGGATTGCCCACCCATGTGCTCCTGAGGGTGTTCTCACCTGTACTGGGTGCCTGGGTGCTGCTGATGAGAAGGAAATCATCACTTTGGGATAAACAGTCGCAACCCATTTTTCGATAGAAACACATTTTAATGTATTCCTATAAAAACAACACCTCCAAAGCTTTCACATGGAAATCAGGCTTCGTTTGGTTGGGCTTTTTTATCTACATGAAGAAGCTTAATGATAAATTGAAACCTGCTTTCATTTTTTACCTTTGTGCAGGACCAGAGCATTTTACTCCAATAGTAAGAGAAAATACCTCTCCTGAGGTCTGTAACCAGTAGGGTGTTGGAGGGGTAGCTCCTCCCCCATTATTGTCCTTACAGAGAGTGTAAAATTGGCTAGAAATATGTGTGCTCTTTGCTCATTTCTTTTATTTCCCTATTTCTGATCTGTGAAAACTTGGCTCGGGTTGTTCTGCGGGAAAATCGGGAGTTTCGGTTTGAACTCACACTTTGTGCATCTTTAAATAACTTTGTTTGCACTCAGAGAAACCCGAAGTATTAAAAAATTCAGACTGACCTTTTTTTTTGAGGGAAAGAGAGCAAGATTCTCCTGACAGAGACGACGGCTCGTGCTCTGTTCCAGGCAGGGCTGATCAAAGCAGCTCCTGTGAGCAGCAGGGACCTGCCCCGCTTCTGCCTCTGCTCAGGGCTCACCCTCCCCACACTTGTGGATCTGCTGCATCCGTGGGAGTGCCACCAGGCAGGTAGAACTGAAGTTTTGCCCCTCTGCAGCATCAGAGCTCGACCCCTCACCGGCCCTGCAGTCCCTGCCTTGCTCAGATCATGATTCACACACGGGTTGGGGATGGAGGGACCTGAAAGCCCATCCAGCTCCAATCCCTGCCAAGGATAGGGACACTTTCTACCAGACCTGGCTGCTCCAAGCCCTGTCCAGCTTAGAATTGTAGAATATTCCCAGTAGGAAGGGACCCCCGGGGATCACTGAAGTCCCGTCTGGTCTGGAACACATTTAGAGATGGGGGAAAATGTCACTTGCTTTTCCAGGTTGGAGCCTGAACCCCTCTGCCTTCCTTATGGAGGGCTGTGTGAAGTCAGAATGTGAAATTCTGGAGTGTTTTGAGTGAGCCACGTGAGTTCTGCCCCCTCCCTTCAGTGAATGACATGTGATTTTTCCCCAGCTGGGGAGGAGCAGGAGGGAAAGCTGCAGAGCCAGGCACGCTGGAGGAGCTGGCACAGGCCATGGCACAGCCACTGCTGTGCCCGGGGGGCTTGGGGAGGTCACAGGGGCAGGGATGGAGGGAGGGCTGAGCAGTGTCCTGGTGCTTCCCCAGCTCCCTTTTCCTTCCAGTTCCTCAGGAAAGATGTATTCCTTAAACATCTCCATATAAAATACATACAGGAGATAATGTGCCCACAGGAATTCCTTGGGGGGTTGGACTAGGTGACCTTTAAAAGGCCCTTTCCAATGCAAACTGTTCTATGAGCTGGTTAGATCCACACATTGTTTCTGCCATAGATTATTTTTAATTTTTATTTTTTAGGCAATGATCCTGAAGAAATAATGCCCCAGGTTTTCCTAATAATAGACCAGAGTCTGCAACTGAGTCTGAACTGCAGCTCCTCCTGGAGCCAGCCTAAGGAAAGCTCTGCCCATCAGCTTTGCCTTGGCTTTGGATGTTGGCTTCTTGGAAAAGTTCCCAGGGAAAAGTCACTTTGGGTTTTAAATACTTCATGTCAAAAGACATATTTCTTTCTTACTTTTTTTCCTTTTGGCCTGTATGATGTGGAACGGGGAACATGTTTAAGAAGCTTTTCCTTCCCCAAATGACATGTTGAGGCAGCATCATTAAGTTTTTTCCCAGTTTACCAAACTGAAGCTTTGGAAAACAAACTCTGTTTTGCAAAGAACTTCAGATTTCAAGGCCTGGAAGTGTCCAAGGCCAGGTTGGACAGGGCTTGGAGCAACCTGGGACAGTGGGAGGTGTCCCTGCCCGTGGCAGGGGGTGGCACTGGATGAGCTTTAAGGTCACTCCCAACCCAAACCATTCCACAGTGATTCTGTGATTTGAATCAAACTGTATTTTGGCAGAATAACATCCCCTGGCACTGCCCTGAGCACCTGAATGTGCTTTCCCTCGCTGGCAGAGGGGGCTCCATGCCAGCCCTGCAGGAGCTCTCCTGGGCACACACCACTCTCTGACCCAGCTCACCCCCTTTTAAACACTTTTAAACCCATTTAACCCCAGGGAACCTGAATTTTGGTCAAGTGAAATTTTTGATGGTAAAAGCCTCTTGTAGTAACAGATCCCTTTGTGTTTTTCCAGGGACATGGGTCACTTTTGGGGGCCAGATCTCGGACGAGGTAAGTGCTGCTGGGGGTAAGCCCAGAGCAGGGTGAGGTGTTTTTAATGAAACCACAGCTACAGAACTGGGGGAGCCCTTTCTCCTGCACAGGGAGAGCTGCACAAAGCTGCTGCTGCAAACCCCTAATGAATGTGTCATTCCCAGAGAACAAACCCCATCTCCCCCTCAAAGCCTGCTCCTCTCCCATGCTGTCCCCCCTGGCAGCCGAGTGGAAATGGGGCACTGCTTTTGTCCTGCAGGAAATGGGCAGTAGGGGCTGGGCTCACCACCGTGGTTTATTTTTACATAATGAGCTGACACACACGGAGGTTTCCTCGGGTTTCCTCGGTGCTCCTCCCTGCAGCAGATGGCTCCTGGTCCCTGTTAATCCTGGAGCACTGGGCAGCACGTGGGCTTCCCTGCAGCCCAGGTGTGCTCCAGATGGGAGTGCCCACGGGAGAGCAGCCCCAGCTGCCTTCCCCAGGGCATGGGAGAACTACCAAAATAGCTCTGGAATGAGGAAAAGAGCCCAGGAGCCTGAACTCAAAGCTTTTAGTTCTTTCCTGCTGTTGCTGCTTCTCGTGGTGGATCACCAGGTTTGTCTCTTGGCACTGTAAGGTGACTTGTTTTGATGATCACTTTGCTCCTTGGTACTCCTGCCCTCCTTACCTTGAATAAATCCGTGCAAAGGGGTCATGCATGGAAAAATAGGGCAGAAACACAACCCCATCCTTGAGGGATGCCCACCCTTGGGATGCTGGCCCAGAGCTTCCAGCCCCTTGGGGTGCAGCATCCCCCAGGGAGCACTGAGACCCCCGTGGGGACCCCACTGAATGACTTTCAGATGTTTCCATGCCCCGTGGCATCTCTGGAGAGCTGCAGGACAGCCTGTCAGGTAGCCAGAAAAACATTAAACTCTCACCATTCTGTGTTAAACTCTGCAGATTTGCAGAGTATCTTCTGCAAACCTATTAAGTTCTTGGCTGCTTTCCTGTTAGAAAGCTCCTGGGGGAAGAGATTAATTCCTCCCAGGGTGAGTCAAATGGAAATTGATGCCAGTTTATGTTTTGGTGCCTCTCAGGCCAGTCCACGACCCCCTGGGTGCCCTGTCCAAGGGTCTCCCCTGGGCAGGGGGTGCTCACACCCCTCCCAGCCCTGCTGGAGCCCCTCTGTGCCCTCAGGGGCCTTTCCTGGTGTGGGAGGGCACTGATGGCTCGGGATGTGACCCCTGTGCCCCCTCCCTGCCCCAGGTGGCCGAGCAGCTGATGACCATCGCCTACGAGAGCGGCGTCAACCTGTTCGACACGGCCGAGGTGTACGCGGCCGGCAAGTGAGTGGGGGCCCTGCTCGGGGGGCTTGGGGGGCACCCAGGGACCAGCTGGTCCCATGGGCAGGGACGTGGGCTCTGCTCCTTGGGGGACACCCAGGGACCAGCTGGTCCCACGGGCAGGGACGTGGGCTCTGCCCCTCGCTGTGGCACAGCCACTGATGGTGTGGGCTCTGGCGGTGCTTGGGAAACCCCTCAGTCCCTGAGAAACCCTCGTGTTTGGAGCACTCAGAAAGAAAATCAGATGAATTACCCAAACCCTCTTGTACCAGGCACAGATTGGAATGTATCTCTCGTGCCCCTCACTGGGAGAAAAATATCCTGAATAAATGAAAAGTCAGAGTGGATCTTAATGGTGATGAATGGCCAGGGCCCGTGACAGCTCCCGGCGCGGATCCCGGCGGGAACAGCTCTGGCTGCAGCAGAGCTAATGCTCTTAGTGTCACTGTGCAGGGGGAAACATCCATCCCTAATGAATCTGCCTGGGGATGATTATAGGGCTCGTGTGCAGTGTGGAAGGTGGGCTGGGATGTCGTGTCCCTGCTGTGGGGTCAGAGCGGGGTCCAGCAGAAATGGGCATCGGGGATGGGGGTCTGTCCCTGCAGGAATGGGTGCACAAGATGCTTTGGGTCGACAGAGGGGATGTGTCCCAGCTGGGGGTCCTGTCAGGAGGGGAGGGCAGAGCTGCAGGTTGGGGGGGCGTGGGTAGGGCAGATGGGGTCGATGGTGTCTGTGGGGCTGAGCATCCTCCTGCCTCCCTCACCCCAGGCTCTCTCTTGCACAGGGCTGAGGTCATCCTGGGCAACATCCTGAAGAAGAAGGGCTGGAGGTACTGTATGGCACTGCCTGTCCCCCAGAACAAGTGAACCCTTTGGCACAGGACGGTCCTTCTGGGCTGTGTGGTGGTGCCATCCCGGGAGCGGGTGGTGCCGTGTGGCATGGCGGTCACACACGGAGCAGCCAGACCTCTCCAGGGCCAAGCAGAAGTGCTGCCCTGGGTGTTTTGGGAGTGCCCAGTGGCTTCAGGAGGCTGTGACCCCGCTGGGGAGGGTGATGTGTGGCACAGCTGGCAGGGTGCCCGTGAGGAGGGTGTGCATTAGGGATGCAAAGCTGTGACGGGGCCTTCATCTCGGGGAGCCTGGCAGGAGGTGACACCTAATTCGAAGTGATGCACATTAGCATATGTTGTGCAGCTTAGAGAGCATTTACATAATCTTGAAAGGCCTCCCGTGTGTCACAGCCAGGCTGACTGAAGGACTGAAGGACGGGGTGTAGCGGTGCTGTCTCCAAAATCAGCATCCCTGAGTTAGGGGCTGACTGAGAGTTCAGTAAGAAATGTTCTGCATGCTGTGGAAGAAGTCCAATTAAAGCTGGAGAAACTGTTCTGTACGTGTCTGGTTATGCAGCAAGGTGGTTGGAGAATGATAAATCCTTGATTTGACATCATGTAGGAGTTTATAGATTAATTCAGAGGGATCTCTCTTGAGTTTTAATAACTCTGGGAATACTGCATGATAATGAGAAGCACTGGGCATGGCTGGCAGGAGGGAACAGTGCTGCAGCCCTTGGTTAAGGGTCTGGAGATTGCTCACGCTGTAATTAAAAATGTTTGGAGGTTTTTTTGGTCATTCCACTTGAATTAGCTTTGATTTCTGGACCCCTGTCCTGATGTCCAATCCCAGCTTCCCCCGATGCAGCTTCATTCCATTTCCTCATGTCCTAAATATTTATGAATATACATTTTGCCAAAATGCCTCCAGGATTCTTCACTTTCCATCTTCTAAGAAAGCTAAAGCTTGGATCCCCTCTGCTGCTCAAAGCACGTGGCTGAGGAGCAGCTCCCTGTGCACAGTGGTGCCATTCACTGACACAAATGGAGCTCCTGTTTGCTCAGGGACTGCCAAAGTTCCCTCATTTCAGAGCTAATTCCCCCCAGATCAGCACTGGTGTCTCCTCAGTGGTTCAATCCTGCTCTTTCCTGTTTAAGTGCTGCCAGCAGAAATCCTGTTCCTAGATTTCAGGAGCTGTTGATGGGCAGCATCCTGCTTGGTTATTTATATTATTTTTAACTAATAATAATATTTCTTTCTGCTTTGTTTACAGGAGGTCCAGTCTGGTCATAACAACAAAGCTGTACTGGGGTGGAAAGTAAGTGTCTTTAAGGTCCCTTCCAGCCCAACCCAGTGTGTGATTCTGATTTTGGGGCTGTTTAAGTCAGAGTCCAAGTCAATGCTGCCCAGCTGTTGGCACCTCTGGTCCCTCACAGCCTGTTCCCTTTTTTCCCTCGCAGAGCTGAAACGGAGAGAGGCCTTTCAAGGAAACACATCATTGAAGGTGGGTGTGTTCCAGGGTGGGGTCTGGCTGTCCTTTTGGGGTGGGATGCACCCAGCTAGAGCCTGTCAGCCAGGGCTGTCTGATCCCAGAGTGGGCAACCAACCCACCCAACCCCACGTGGGCAGCTCCCAGACTCGGCTGTGAAGTGCCCAGAATGCACCCAAGGATTATTTTGGCCTTTTTCAAGAAGTGGGAGCAAATGACTTGCACTGCCAGCCTCCCCTCAGCCCCCCTGCTCGGTGAGCTTTGGGAATTGCTGTTGGAAGCTGCTCCCAGGACACCCCCAGCTCTTCTCAGCGACAGGACACGAGCAGGAGGGATGAGGGTGGGGATGTGGGCGTGATGTCAGCCTGCAGAAACAGCCTCTGGAGGGGTGCCAGGCCCTGGCTGGCACGGCTGAGGTTTGCCTTCAGGGCTGTTTCTCCTCAGGTGCCCAGTTTTGTTGTACACCCCTCCCCTGGCTCCCTCCAGCCGTGCCCAGCGATGCCATGTGCTGCCTTTCCCTGCCTTATGGACACGTGGAACATGTGGGTTATATGACAAACATTGTGCCTGTGTTGGTACCACCCACCCTCTCCTGGGATGTCACTGGCCCCCATCTCCCCTGGCAGGTGCTGTCCCAGGCAGCTCAGGTGGGATGAGCACGGCCCAAAGCAGAGCAGCCCCTGCCTGGGGTGCAGGTTTGGCTCCTGCCATCCTCCTCCTCCTTCCTGATCCTGATTAGGAACATCCCTGGAGCGTGGTCAGTTCTCCATACTCCTGGGATTGCCCTGGGAAGTTTTCACCATCAAGTGCTTGCAGGATTCAGCTACATTAGGACGTGGCTTTCAGACTAAGGCAGTGCTGGAGAAAGGTTTTTGGCAGCATTTTGTTGAGTTTTGATTTGAATAACCCCCTGTGAGGTGCTGGCACCGGACCCAGAGGTGCTCAGGGAAAGGGCAGCTGTGCCACAGGTGCTCCAAACCCACCCAATTTCCCATTCCTTGTGGAGCTGCTTCATGAAATGATGGAAAAACCCTGACAGCAGTTGGATTAACTTCAGAGAACACAGAGCAAGTGACGTTAAGGTCAATGTTAGCTATTTTATACACATATATATATGTCTGTATATATATATATGTCTGTGTGCGTGAGAGAGAGGAGGATTTCTAACACTTATTTGCTATAAATCTTCCCAAGAACAAAATGTTTTTCTGAATGTTCATGAAGAATGAGTCAAAATAGAGGAGGCTGGAAATGTTTGCTGAATTTTGAGATGGGTAAAATGCCCATCTCTCCTCTCTCTCCCTCTCTCATACACACATAGATATCTATATCTGTAGGGCTTCAATGCCATCTCCCATCAGATCCTCCCAGAGAGGCTGTCAAAGCATGGACAGTTATGGACTGAGCTGCAAAGTGCCTTGACTTGCTCTGCCAAACTCCCTCTGCCCTTTGCTCAGTGTTGGTGGGCACAGCCCACCCTGACAGGGGAAAACCCAGCCTGGTGCTTCAGCTGCTCATCACGAGGCATCAACCTCCCCTCCGGGGCTGCATCCCTGCAGTGTCCCCCTGGGGCCACCCATCTTGGGCTGGGGCTGGAGCAAGGACTTGCCCAGAAAGGCTCTGTGACAAAATGTAGATGAAATTATCTCAGGACAGGAGCAGGGCACAGAACGCAGTCCCTGGCAGCTGTCACGGACACAGTACCCGGGGGCTGTTCAACCCAGACCTCAGGGGAATTCAAAAATAAAGCCAATTCTCGTGGAAGGAGGGGGCCCTGCAAGTGGCCAGACTGGTGTTTTCTCCTTCATCTGGCTGCAGTGACATGGGACAATGATACTCAGCATCCCCCTCATACCCTGGGTGGTTGTGGGTATATACCTAAAAATATGTGTATTTAAATAACACCAAGCTTATTTTAGCCCCGTTTTGGCTCTGTTCTGTGCTGCCAGCTCTGCCTCCCTCTGACCCTGCCTGTCTTGTCTCTGCTCTCCATCCCCAGGGCTGAAGGCTTCTCTCCAGAGGCTGCAGTTGGAATATGTGGACGTGGTCTTTGCCAACCGGCCGGACAACAACACCCCCATGGAAGGTGGGTGCAAGCTTGGCTTAAAGTTGTTTCACCTGATCCTGGCCTAGGGGTGACACCGAGGAGGGTAGGAAAGGAAAACCAATTTTTAGTTAAATATTCAATTGGGGCAGTTTAAATATGAGCTATCTCATTTGTGGTGTCCTGGAGCCGTGTATGCCTGGTCCATGCAAGCTGTCCCTGCCCATGGCAGGGGCTTGGAATTAAATTAAGGTCCCTTCCCAAACCATTCCATGATTCCATATTTATTGAAATGTATTTATGTGTTTTGGAAGGAAATGAAAGTTTCCTTTATGTCCCAGTAGTGGCTTTAACAGTTATTTGGGGGTTTTATTTCCTTTTCCTGAATCCCTCCGGTGAAGTGGGTTTGTGTTTGGATTTAAGGCAGGACACAGCAGGGTGTGCCAGCACAGCCAGCAGCGATGCTCTGCCCAGGGCTGGGCTGGTGGGGAATGTTCCTTGTTAAATCCAGACTGGTAAATCAGGGGATGGGTTGAGGGACTTGCAGGATCTGTGACTTTGTGTTTCAGCTGCATTTCACAGTCACTGATAACCAAATCTGTGTGTGTGGCACATGGGCATAGCCCAGTCACCCTGGAGCCTCCAGCAGTGTGCTTTGGGGTCAGTGCCCTGTTTCATGGGCAGGATTCCCACTCCTGTCCCCCCTCTGGAGTGACCACAGCCACTCCCTGTGGCAGATCAGCCTCCCAGCTCAACACACGGCGGCAGGAAAGCCTTGCGGGCTGCGGGAGCTGCCGTGGAGAGCACTTGGAAATCAAACAGACCTGGAGCTTGGCAGGCCCCTTGGCAGCTCCTGGCTCGCTGCAGGAGCTGTGACACCCATTCCCTGGGGAAGGTGGGGCCATGGGCCCTGGTACAGCGTGGGTGCCGGGCAGTGCCAGCAGCCGGGGCTCAGGGACTGGCACAGCATGGGTGCCAGGCAGTGCCAGCAGCCGGGGCTCAGGGACTGGCACGGTGTGGGTGCCAGGCAGTGCCAGCAGCCGTGGGCTCAGGGACTGGCACGGTCGTGGGTGCCGGGCAGTGCCAGCAGCCGGGGGCTCAGGGACTGGGCTGGGCATTCAGCACAGGTTCCTCCATCGCTGCTGAGGCCGAGGAAGATGACAGTCGTGTCTGGGAGGGAGGAGTGACCTCTGTGCTCAGCCAGTGTGGCAGGCAGTGGGAGGCATTTCCCAGCTGACGCTGTGGATCCCGCGGGCAGCGCGGCCTTGGCAGCCGGGCACGGGCTGGGCAGCCTGCTGGGACCGGGCCGGGGTGAGGGATGGGACACTTTTGTTGTGAATGGTGCTGTGGAGCTTCTTCCCGTGTTCTTCCTGCCTTCT